>NC_090379.1:109511349-110111349 GCF_036365525.1 Heterodontus francisci
ACAATTATAGGTAACCAACTCAGAGAACATGGGAATTGCATTGAAACATGGGGACTTCAGAAGAGGTGTTGACCATTCAGCCCATCGAACTTGTTCTGCCATTCAATTAGATCATGGCTGCTCTGTACCTTAACTTAATTTATCTCCCTCTGTTCCTTAACCTTGAGTATCCTTGTCCAACAACAGTCTATGAAATTTAGAATTTGAAATTCTGATTGGACCCAGCTTGAACAGCATTTTGGGGGAGAGAGTTCCTGATTTCCACTACTCTTTGTGTTCCGAAGTGTTTCCTGACATCACCCCTGAACAGCCTAGCACTAATTTTAATGTTGTGTCCTCTTTGGACTCCCCACCAGAAGAATTAGTTCTTCTCTATTTATCCTATCTAATCCTTTAATCAACTTGAACATTTCAATTAGTTGACTCCTTCATCTTTGATATTCAAGGGAATACAAGCCTAGTCTTTGCAACCTCATAATTTAACCCTTTCAGCACAGCTGTCAGTCATATGATTCTGCAATGCGCCCCCTCAAATGACAATATATCCTTTCAGAGATGCGGAGCCCAGACTGAATGCAATTACTCCAAATGGGGTCTAACCAGAGCTCTGTCCAGCTGTAACTTAACTTCCACCCCTTTGTATCCCAGGCAACCTTGAAATAAAGGATAACATTCCATTCGACATGTTTTTCTGTGTGTCTCCCAGTTTTTATTCATTTCTATGTTTGGCCCCCAAGTTTTTCTTCTGATCCACAGTTCCAAGCTTGTTCCCATTTGAAATACTTTGATCTATCTTCCTTGGGTTCAAAATGAATGACCTCATATTTTCACATACTAAACTCCATCTGACATAGTTTTGCTCTCTCATTCAATCAATTCATGTCTTTTTGAAACTTTCTGCTCCCATCTAAATTAACTTGGATATGCAGCTATCTATTCCATCATCAAACTTATCAATCGACACAGTGAAAAGCTGAGACTCCCTTATGTACACGTTAGCTACCTTTGCAAAAAGTTCAACTAGGTTAAACATGACTATCCATTTATAAAGCTAGTTCCAGATAGGGATGCCAGAGAGATCTGAGAAACAGGAAATTACAACTGGTGATACCAGGGTGCAAGGCAATTGTTGCTGGGGATTGAAGTGAGCATGGGATTTATGGATCATGATCCCAAAGACAGCGCTAGATTGAGAAGAATTGTGTGGCATTTAAAAAAGAGACTTGCATTTATATAGCCCCATTCACAACCTCAGGGCATCCCAAAGTGTGTTGTGGCCAATGAAGTATTTTTTTTCTTTTGGGATGTAATCACTGTTATAATATAGGAAATGCAGAAACCAATGTTCACACAGCAAACTCCCACCAACAGCAATGTGACAATAACCACGCAAGCTTCACAACAAGAATGCAATTGGATCATTTATTGCTGTGTCAGCATTTTGTTCTGGAGATATATTTCAAAAATCAATAATTATTTTGGAATTAAGTAAAGAAATGATAGCATGAATCCTAACAAATATCAGAGTACAAGGGTAAGGGGAAGAATGGACTTAGATACATTCTTTACTGAAGAAGTTGAACTTCAGAATTAATTCAGATTTTGCTGTCGCAACAGAGTTGAAAGTGTGTGGGGAGAGCAGAAAGATGAGGAAATGGAAGAAGGGCTAATGGTTGATGAACTCTGGTTTTAAAATTGGACAGGTTCTGATAGCTCACGAGATGCAGCCCTGGTTGTTCAGTTATTTTTTTAGGATAGGGCCAGTCTACCTGCTCAATATATGACCCCAGTTCGGATCAAGGGGAATATATCTAGTTAAATGTCTTGGGTATGGCGCCACATACTGCACACAAACCCATTGTTTCTGGACACACTTCCTGCCAACATTTAGTATTGAAACTTCTGGTGTAAACATTTGTAATGGTATTCCCTATGCAAACAGTTACCATTTATGGTTTGTTCATGAATCAATCAAAATAATTACTGAAAAGATTCTGGCATTCATCCCAATAACTGAAGTATGTAATCACCAAAAGTAAGGTTTTAAACAGAATTCTAAAAATTAAAAAAAAGATTTCAAAATAATATGGTTAAATTTACATTTCAAAAGTTATTTTCTTCCATTAAATGGTTAATTTTATTATGAAGACATTCAACAACTGCAAGAACAGCATAGTAAATGTCTTCTATCTGATGAAATATTGTTGGTACATGCATTTGCATGAGATGTGACAGTTTATTTTGTGCCAGAGACAATAACTCTGTCCTATTATATTAAATATTCAGAGGAGCCATGTTTTTAGACAGGAAGGAAATCTCCAGTGAGATGTCAGTTGCATCATCTTTAATATTAATTACAGTTAATTGAACAAACAATTGGCAATCATGTGAAATTTCACATGCTCATCATGGAATAAAAATAATTAACTGGAGCTCACTCTACCTTCAATGAAGATATTCCATAGAAACTGTAATTGAATACACCCCTGATAGAGGAGTATTTATGATGTATGGCATGGAAATTTTCTCTGGGCCATATACTTTCAATTAAAAATTAAATGTTTGTAATTTTTAAACATTTTTAGTGTATTTGACGCAGAAAGTGTTATAAAAAGAATTTATTCTTTTCTTTGCAAATTAAGGAGCTTAGTTACACACAATATAGACTTCTTGCAAACCTCATTTTCTACTTACCAATCAGTAAATATAAAGGACCTATACATTGTGATATCTGTGGACACCTGTGTGTCGGACCAGCATATTGTATTTATACACCATCTCCAATATAGGTGCTTCACAGAGACAGAAAGAAGATGGTGCTGAGCAAAGGAGTGAAAGATGAGGAGGGGTGACCAAATCTTCATCAAAGAGATGGATTTTAAAGAGGGTGCATGCCTTTGTCACTTCCAGATTTAATTATTCCAATGTTCTCCCAGCTTGTCTCCCATTCTGCACATTCTCGAAACTTCAGCTTATTGGAAACCTTAAGCCCATATCCGAACACACACCAAGTCCACCACATTTATTAGCCCTGTCTCTGTTGACCTACGTTGGTCTTTGGTCCTCCCATGCCTTCTGGCTATCCGATGCCTCAAATTTAAAATGATCACTTCCATCTTTAAATCCCTTTGCAGCTTCCCTTGTTTCTGGCTCTGTAACCTCCAACCTTCCACTTCATCACAGAATTGTTCAGCTCTCTGACCTCTTACACCTGCAACTGCCCCCCTTGGTGAGTACAGCGGCACATTCACCTCCAAACGGCTGATTGTATCAGCCCATTCCCTCAGTTTATGTTCTTAAGCCTACTCCATCACATCGCTCCTCATAGTCACTTACCTTGCAAATGCACTTATCCTTCTCTTTCTGTGCATTGCCTCACATGCCCATCTACCACTGGCACTCACCCTTACTCTTATACAAAGTCATGCCTCTCCCTCAGTCACCCTCACCAAACACACTTCATTCATCAGATGAGCGCATGTCATTACCTTCACTCATACGACTTCTTTTCCTCCTTGTAGGAGAAGAGAGCACAGAACACTAAGCAGAGGGAGAGAACCAGCAGACCAGGCAGCGCACAACTGCAGAGGAGGAGGTGTGGAAATAAATAAATGGATTTTCAACGCCCCTGGCTCTAAGAGATGGCCAGAAAAGGAACTCTCAGCTCGCTGGTCACACTCACATATCATACGCAGTCAGTCAAGTTCATTTCGTTTCAACAGTGGGTGAAATATGATCATCTTCATCATGATAATTTGCAACATTCTTACCTTGCCAGGACTAATTCATTTTTTCTGTCTCCCATTGGGTCTTTACACATGCAACAACAGAGCTGAGTCCTTCTCAGGGGGCATCATCATGGGACACATTCACACCACATACTGATTCAGGTACTCACACTTCAGTGAGAACAATAAGAGAGATAGTTGAGTTTTCGTCTGTAGTCTCACTTCATAAGTGAGCAAGAGCAGATGATGGTGGCAGGGCCAGCAGTGTAGAGTCAACTCTGGAGGGTGCAGACTTCACCAAGCTCTGCTCAGCTAGACACTGATGCTGTATGTCTTGGGCCATTAATGGAGAGGGAATCATTGAGCATCAGCACACAATGTGCAATGCACTAATGGGTCTTCGAAGTCAACTTACTGTGATTGCAGAGAGATGAGAGGAGTGCACCTCAAGAATGAAGACTATGAGATGATGTCATCTTCCAACGCCATGGACTGTTAGAGAAGTGGTGGGCATGAACTGGGGATTCACATGTGCTCATATGAATAGGAGCAGACTGAAACTATGGTGGGTGTGTTCAGAGTTGTGCGTTTTTAATATGGATCTCAGTAAATAAAAACTTAAAAGAGTGTCTTAAGATCAAACTCCAGTTCTATCCTTCACCGCCTGGCTTTCTGGAGGAGAACATGGTAGCAGGGCATGGTTGCCTAAATGTAAAGGTTGGAAACTATGAAAATATCTTTTTCAGGCATAAAACACAAACGTGATCGAGAACAGAATGATGGAATGAAGGTAAATGCAGAACGAAACATGAAATTTAGAGCTACATTGCTAAAGCCAGGAGATAAAGACAAACATGGTAATGTTGTAAAGGAGACAACCTTTTATGACATACAACCAAGTGTTGTGACCAGCACAAAAGGATCAATGATTACTGCTAAGCGCAGTTCACAAATCATCATAAGAATTGTATCATTCTTCAAAGCACTGAAAACATTGGAAGCATTGAATCCAATTCTGACATCAACACCTCAAATGAAGAACATGATTCAAATGAGACAACACCAGTAAATAATATCCTATTTGTGAGAGAAAATGTGACCACACTTTCGTGACTATGTTGCCCAGCGAACAATTTAAGTTTAAGTTTATTGTTTACATTTTTTGGAAACAACCTATTGAAACATGCTATGTCTCTCATTTACTAAGAAGGGAAGTGAGGTAATGTTTTGAGAACTGCATTGTACATATTGCCCAATGAGGGTACCATGCACACATGAGCCAACAGTGGGAACTGAAAGGGAAAGTGCTGAGCCCAAGGCTTATGATTAGTCTCTGGTACTGACAACACTGGGAATGCTGGAGCTGCACAGAGTGCTAAGGCTACATCTGGTGGAGCTGCCAGAGGAAATACGCAGCCATGATCGGATGATGGAGGAGTCCATTCATACCATGAGTGCTGTCTTTTCATCGAGAGGTTGGCGAAGTTCATGGAGAGACAGATCCCACAGACCTGCACACCATCACCTTGGCCATGAACTCAACACAGCAGTGTCAGGGCGAGAGAAGGACAATGCACCTGGAGTATTTTCCAGCTCGCCGTCCCTCTCTGGTGAACGGGGATGTTCAAATGAGCCGTGAAAGGAAAAAAAGTGGCTGCCCTCCACAGCTGTTGGCTCCCCTCAGGGCACTCACAGTGTGGACAGCGGCTCCTCAGCACCTCTGCCATTGAGCCCAGCTCCAGCAGCCGCGACACCTGATGAGAGTCCTGCACCTTTGCAGGAAATCCTCAGGCAGCCTGAGCTCTCCAGGCCTCAGACAGCCAGAGGACGGCTGCCGAAGTCATCCCAGTCAAAGAGGCAGCGTGACCAGCTGTATGCAGCCCAGGGACTGTCACTGGGGTCAGATCTCGTAGGAACGTCCGCAAACTTATCATGAACACCATGTAGCCATACATGGGAATCCACGGGTGTCTGACATCGGATATGTAATGAATAATATCAAGTTCTTTTGTTCAAGTCATTGATGATCATTGTGTTAAACCTATTATTCCCTTATGGCTTAATTGTGAGCTGTTGACTTCCCCTTATGCCTTAGTGGAATGCCAACGTAACCACAGGCCTTATTAACATGAGCACTAGCATGGTTTGCAGCTGCGCACAAGTCAGGGAACACAAATGGAAAGGAGGTGACAGACTACTTGCTTTGATGGGAGTGTTTATTGCTTCCTTTGTGACTGGGCATCAGGGAGTCTGGAAGCGGATGATTATGAGATTATCTCTTGCCTCCCTGGCATGTCACTCAATCTGCCTGGACTCTGGTACAAGGGCTTTAACATCCAGTGCTGCTTGCTCATCTCCCTCCTTCATGTCCTCCTCATTGGTGGAGTACTGACGCTCAGGCATCTCATCATCGTGCAAGGACTCCCCCCTCTGCAGTGCTGGATTGTACAGAGCACAGCAGACCATCACGATACGTGAGACGCTCGCTGGGGTATCCAGCAGGGCTCCACTGGATCGATCGAGGCAGTGGAAACTCATCTTCAACAGTTCAATGGCCTGCTCGATGGTTGCTCAGTTGGAGTCATGGTAGGTGTTGTACCTCTCCTCCGCTGCATTGTGAGGGTTCCTCACAGACTTCTGTAGTCAAGTTTTCAATGGGTAGCTCTTGTACCCAAAAATCCATTCCTGAAGGTGAGTGGGGGGGCCTGAGAGCTGCAGTAGCTGTGATTATCGAAGTATGTAGGTTTCATGGCTGCTTTCCGGGAAGTGGACACACACCTGCAAGAAATGCTTTCAGTGGTCACAGACCAGTTGAACGTTAATTGAATGCAAGCCCTTCCTGTTGATGAAGGAGACTGGCTGGTTGTTGGGAGCCTTGATGGCCACATGCATGCAATCTATCAGACCTTGCACCTTAACCCTAATCCTAACCCTAACGTGTGAAAACCCAGTGATGGCCCTGAATCCAATGGCCCTCTTGGCCTGACTGTCAGGGTCGGTCCAGTAGTGCACATAGTCACCAGCCCTCTTTAACAGGGCATTGGTCACCTCCTTGATGCAGGGGTGGTTGGTGCCTGTGAGACTCCACGCAAGTCGTCAGTGGATCCTTGAAAAGATTGAAATGCATAAACTGTCAGTGTCACTGTGATCTTCAGAGCCACTCGAATAGGACTCCCAAAACCCATAGGTTACAACTCATCCTGCAGCAGGATGCAAAGGTCAGCCTCCCTGGCGAGTCGTAGTCTTTGCTGACAATGCCACTTTTATCAACTACCTCCAAATGTCCTAGTCCAGTACACTTTTTGACACAGGTGGACCCTTCTTGGCATGGCTGACTGCTGATGCTCTCATTGTGGAGCTTCACGGGCAGGCACAGCTGCCACTTGGCACTCCCTCCATCAGAGGTACGCATCACACCACTGGGGTCCAAACAGACAGGGTGTATGAAACCCATCCCAGGTGATCAATGGGCCTATAGATCACTGTCAATGCAGAGACAACCCTGCCCTGGCAGCTGAGCTTTTGACACTTCTCCTGGCGGATTCCCTGATTTTCCTCAGTGTCCACTCTTGCTGATAGCCTACCCACTCATCCAGCAATATGGGCAACCTAACATCTCACACAACAGTTTGGTCAACCAGTACAGCCACCCAAACCCAAGCACCTCCCTTACAGAGCCCTCAAGACCCTTATCCTCCTTACTGTGCAGTCATGACTCTATACCCATGCAGAGATCCCGACATCCTGTCAGAGATCCTGAAGTCCCGAGCCCCCCGGCAGAGTCCCCAAACCCCCTTGCAGAGCGCACAGTAAGACAGGCTGAAAATGGCCTCCTGTTCCCCCCACCCACCCATGCAGTACTGGACATGGCTGCCTCACTGTTGTGGCAAAGAAGCCTCGCCTTGATGTCACCGGCTTTTAACAGTTGTGAACCCGAAGACACATTAGTGCTATCCACTGTTCCCTTAATCCCAATGCCCCATTGAATCACGCCAGATAAGATGCTAATGTATGTCGAGTCAGTGATTTAGGATGTAAAATAGATTCCTGCCACATTGAGGCATCAATTCTGCCTTAGTGCTTTCCCACCGCTGACAAAATCCAGAACCAATGTCATGTTACTGAATTCCCAGGCAGGCACTTTCAATGCAATTCTCCATCCCCCCCATGTTACCATTCCTGCTTTAAACAACCGCATTAAATTCTGCCCCAAGGGTGCAACAGGTATGGGGACTGCAGTTGTAGTGCCTTTGGGTCAGACGCATGACAGAAAGATGGAGCAGAGTCTGCAGAGATGACAAGCTCTGCGTGATGTCACATGCCATGTTGGAGCTGGGATCCTCCATGCTCCTTACCAGTGGGAGGCCAGCCCGTGGACCCAGCATCTCGATGTACATCTTCATTTGCATTCACCTGTATGCTGCCCCAAGGGTGCCACAAGGATCGGTACGAGAACCTCAACAACTTACTATCTATATTAATGACTTAGAGGAAGGTACAGAGTGTAGTGTATCCAAATTTGCTGACGATACAAAAGTAGGTGGGAAGGCATGTTGTGATGAGGACACAAGGAATATGCAAAGTGAAATAGATAGGTAAAGTGAATGGGCAAAAACTTGGCAGATGGTGTTCAATGTGGGAAAGTGTGATGCAATCCACTTTGGTAAGAAGAATAGAAAGGCAGATTATTATTTAGATGGAGAAAGACTACAAAATACTGCAGTACAGAGGGTTCTGGGTGTTCTTGTGCATGAAACACAAAAAGTTAGCATACAGGTGCAGCAAGTAATTAGGAAGGCAAATGGAATTTTGGCCTTTATTGCTAGCGGGTTAGAGTTTACAAATAGGGAAGTCTTGTTAAAACTGTGCAGGGTGTTGGTGAGGCCGCACCTGCAGTACTGAGTACAGTTTTGGTCCCCGCATTTAAAGAAGGATAGACTAGCATTGGAGGCAGTTCAGAAAAGGTTCACTAGGCTGATTTCTGGGATGAAGAGGTTGTCTTATCAAGAACGGCTTAACAGGTTAGGCCTTTATTCATTGGAGTTTAGAAGAATGAGAGGTGATCTTATAGAAACATATAAGATTTTAAGGGGGCTTGACAGGTAGATGTTGAGAAGATGTTTCCACTAATGGGGGACATAGTTACAGAATAAGGGGTCACACATTTAAAACTGAGATGTGAAGGAATTTCTTCTCCCAGAGGGTGGTGAATCTCTGGAATTCTCTGCCTCAGACAGTTGTGGAGGCTAGGTCAGTAAATGTATTTAAGGAGCAGGTAGATATATTTTTGAAATCTTGGGGAGTTGAGGGTTCGGTGGAGCAGGGCCAAAAGAAGAATTGAGGCCTGGGACAGATCAGCCATGATCTTATTTAATGGCAGGGCAGGCTTGAGGGGCTGAATGGCTTACTCCTGATCCTATTTCTTATGTTCTTATGACAGCAGGATATGTCAGAGTCATGCCCTTGGCAGACATAATAGGCCTACGCTGTCTTGTGTCTGTCAGCCTGGTCACCTGCGAAGCGAGGTGAGAAGGGACATAAGGCACGAACATACTGTTATCCTCAATATTTTTAGTGATGCTAGTTGCCACAGGCTCTGTCACAGCCAGTCCCATGATGTGGAGAACCATCTCCTCCGTAGAGCTCAGAAAATAAAGATGTCCTTATCCCCCGCTGATTCCTATCTGTTCCCTCCTATTGTGTGTCACCTTGTCCTGCAATAGAGCAGGCAGAATGTCAGTGCCTGTGCTACACTGTCTTTGGCTGATATGCCTGCCATAGCTGAATAGCTGGAAGTATGTTGAAGCAGTGGGTGCTGAGTGTGGGGGTGAGATGGAGTGTCTGAACATGAGGCATGAGTCCTGAGTGCCAGGGACTGTGAATGGGTGAGTGATGGGGTGTGGGGCATTGAGCAGCCTGAGAGGTTGGCTCTGTGTTTGGTAAGAAATATGAAGATGTATTCTCTGACCATGTGAGGTCTGTAAGAAATGGCCACCTAATACTCTTATAAAATCTTCAGAAATTTAATCGCATCTATTGAATTATTTCTCTCTCTCTCTCTCTTATTGAGAAAGATTCTTTAGCAGGTGAGCCGGCTGTCAAACACAAGACCGCATAGGCTTGTTCTCTCTGTCAACACATGACCGTAGCACAGGCTCGGTAATAATACATTCCTGAAGTTGATAAGATAGAGCCTTGTACTCTCTTATCAAGACAAATGTCTGGTAGAAGTTAACAATTTGAACCAAGGAAGGGATAAGCTGGAAGATGACTTCAGGAGCAGAGTGATGGACAGGACAGGGGTTTACTTTGAGTACCTGTCCCTTGGTGATTGGGATTGATTGGCATGGGACACCCAGCAGCCTCTGGATACAAGGTAAATAAACAGGAGCTTGGGAGAGAAATCTTTCATCTTCTTCGGATGGAACAGAACTTCGTGTCATAGAGTTATACAACACAGAAAAAGGCCCTTTGGCCCATCGTGTCCATGCCGGCCGTCAAGTGCCTATCTATTCTAATACCATTTTCCAACAGTTGGCCTGCAGCCTTGTATGCTACGGCATTTCAAGTGCTCATCTAAATACTTCTTAAATGTTGTGAGGGCTACTGCATCTACGACGCCTTCAGGCAGTGTGTTCCAGATTCCAACCACCCTCTGGGAGAAAAGAAAATCCTCAAATCCCTCTAAACCTCCTGCCCCTTAACTTAAATCTATACCCATTGGTTATTGTCACCTCCGCTAAGGGAAAAAGTTTCTTCCTATCGACCTTATCTAATCCCCTCATAATTTTGTATACCTCAATTACGTCCCCTCACAGCCTTCTCTGCTCTCAGGAAAAAAACCTTACTGGAGATTATTCTTGGAGAACAGCATCCCTCTGCTTTCCCCATCTGTTTGTCTGATCTGGGACTGGTAAAGCATTCTCATCTGTTACGTGTCATGTGTCTTTTCTGCCTATTTAGCTTATGTATCTTATCAAAACTGTTGCTTCTTAATAAACTGCTTTAAAACACCTATGACTTTGATCCCCTTTTTGGATAATCTGTGACTCCCAATCAAATCTCACAGCTCATTCGATTTCTTGTGGCACTGCTGCCAGGGCCTCAGGACCAGACTATGTGAATTGACGTTTCCATTGAGTTTTACTGGAACAGTGTAGGCAGCTGAAAACAAACAAGCAGAGTGGGAGTTAGGTGGTGATTTAAAATGGAAAGCAACAAGAAGCTCAATATCATTCTTGTAGACCGAATTGAGGTCTTTTGCAAAGCGATCACCCAATCTGTGTCTCCCAGTGTAGGAGACTTCACTGTGAGCAGCAAATACAGTAAATGAAATTGGAAGAAGTGAGAGATGTTTCACCTGGAAGGAGTGTTTGGGGCTCTGGATGGTGGGAAGTGAGATGTTGAAAGACTCGGTATTGCATCTCCTGTGCTTGCAAGTGAAGATGCCACGGGAGGTGAAGCGAATGTCCGGATTAATGGATGATTGGACCGGGATGTCGCTGAGGGAACAGTCCAAGAAACATAGGAAAGTGGAACACAGGAACAGGAGTAGGGCATTTAACCCCTTGAGCCTGCTCCGTCATTCAATGAGATCTTGGGTGATCTGTCACCTATCTCCATATACTGGCCTTTGTCCCACATGACTTCATACCTTTGGCGAACAAAAATTGAGCAATTTCAGATTTAAAATTAACAATTGATCTAGCATCAACTGCCATTTGTGGAAGAGAATTCCAAACTTCTAGCAGCCTTTGTGTGTAGCAGTGTTTCCTTACTTCACTCCTGAAAAGTCTTCATTTAATTTTTAGGCTATTTCTCCTAGTCCTAGGTTCCAAAACCAGGAGAAATAGTTTCTCTCTATCAGTTTCTCTTGAAAACATTGATCAAGTCATCACTTAATCTTCTAAATTCCAGTGGATTCACCCTAGTTTGTGTAATCTCTCCTTGTAATTTAGCCCTTGGAGTCCAGGTATTATTCTCGTAAATCTACGCTGCACTAACTCCAAGGTCAATATGTCATTCTGAAGGTGTGGTGCTCAGAACTGCTCACAGTACTGCAGGTGTGTTCACAACAGGGCTTTGTAAACCTGTAGCATGACCTCATCACCTTCGTATTATAGTCCTCTAGATATAAAGGCTAGCATTCCATTAAACCTTTTGGTTATTTTTGTGCCAGTCCATGATAGTTTAATGATATGTGTAACTAGGCCCCTAAGTCTGTTTGGATCGTCATTATTTCCAGCTTTTCACGATTTAGAAACTGTTCTAATCTTTCCTGTTAGGTCCAAATCGGATGACCTCAAACTTGTCTATATTGAAATCCATTTGCCTCAGTTTTTTGCATTCACTTATTCTATTAGTATCTTTTTTGCAATGTTATTCGTCTATTTACACTGCTTACAATGCTACCTATCTGTGTGGCATCGCCAAACTTGGATATTTGACTCACACTCCCATCTTTGAAGTTGTTCATAAATGCAGTGAATAGTTGAGGCTCCAATAAAGTCCCCTGTTCGATGTCACTTGGCACATCCTGCCAATTACAGTACTTGTCCATTATCCCTACTCTCCATCTCCTGTCTCTCAGCCAATTTCCCAACCAGGTCAATAATTGGCCCTCAATTCCTGTGAGCTCCAACTTTAATTAACAATCTCTTCTGGAGGTCAATGTAAATAAGATCCATAGATGATTCGCTGTCCACTGAAAAGAACATCAGAAATAAGAGCAGGAGTAGACCATACAGCCTCTCGAGCCTGCTCTGTCATTGAATATGATCATAGTTGATCTTGTGCCTCAATTACAGTTTGCCACCCGCTCCCTAGATCGCAGGGAAGAGTTGGATTTTTGTTCCGGGGTCGGGAAACCGATGCCAAAAGATTTCCTGTCCCGTATCCATGGATGCTATTTTCAACTGTAAAGGGCCTATTTGGCCCAGGGTGAGTCCAGCCGACAATTAGAGGCACCAGAAACATCCTGGAGGCGGGACTGAGTTACAGAGGGCAATTTTAAAAGGCAAGTGTGTTGCAGCACTGCTCGCACTCTCGTGTCATGTTCTGTCTGATTGGATCCGTGGATCATGACATCATCCAAATGACATACAACTCCATCTACTCCTTCTAGGATGCTTGACATTGTTCTTTGGAAGATTTCAGGTGCTGATGTGATCCTAAAGTACAGTATGTTCAAACAAAACCTTCCAAATGGAGTAATGAAGGCTTTGAGCAACCGAGACTCTTCATCAAGGGGTAGTTGCAAAAAACATTATTTGCATCTAGCTTTGTGAAGATTGAACTCTGCCCCAGTTTAGCTAAGCTCTCGTCTACAGATGACATAGGATGAATTTCATGTTCAACTGCTTTGTTCAGCTGTATAAGATCGACGCAAATTCTAATTGATCCATTGGGTTTTAGCACTGGTACTATCCCTAAGTACCAGCTTGTAGTCTCTGTCACAGGTGGAATAAGTGCTTGTTTCACCATAGAGTCAATTTCCTTTCTTAATCTTTGCAACAGTGGCTGAGGAACTTTTCTGGGTGTAAACAGGCACACTGGCCTTGTTTCTAACCGTAGGATTCGATGGTAGGCTGTCTTCAGCTTCCCTAGTCCTGTGAACAGCGGTGGGAATTCAGCTCTAATGTTTCTGGGCTGATCTTCTCGTCTTTCCAGTTCCTCTACTCTGTTAATCAGATTCAAGTCGGTACAAGCTTTCCTGCTCATAAGTGAATAACTCTGATTTTGGATCACAGACAAAGTATCTTTAATTTCTTTTTCTCGATGTTGCAGGGTTGTCTTAAATCCTCCTGTGACTTTGAGTTCTATCCCTCCTGGCCCATGTAATTTTTTGCCTGATGGCTGAAGAACGCTTCTTTCGAACCACAGTTCAGCATCAGAAAGAACAGAAACTGCTGTGTTTAACTTAAAGTGTCTTCTTCCCTCTACAAAGATCTCTGCACTCCAGCAGCTTCCTCTTGGTTCCTGGATCTCTCCAAGGAAAGCTATCTCCACATTGTGGATACCATATACTTCATGGATCTTGCTACTTTTTTGAAGGTTTCAATTTATGTGTATTCTGTACAGGCTTTCTACCACAGTGCAACACTTGGAAATGGCCCACCTTCACTCAAAAATGGTATTCGGTCTCTTCGGCAGGGCACTTTACCCACCTGTGACTCTCTCGGTGAAACCTACTGCAGTTAGCTTGGGCTGCCAATAGATACTCCTCCTGTCTCCCCTACTTTTTAACACCAGCTTTCCCTTTTTAATATTTACCAAACTCTACTGAGTCGGCTACTTTCGAGATGGGGCTCTCTCTGTTACCTTGGACCACGATTTGATTCTGTTTCCTGACCGCCACTTGTCTGTTTAGTTGGTTTGCATTTCTTCGGGTTAGATCATCGGGTTAGATTAGGGCGGCACAGTGGCGCAGTGGTTAGCACTGCAGCCTCACAGCTCCAGGGACCCGGGTTCGATTCCGGGTACTGCCTGTGTGGAGTTTGCAAGTTCTCCCTGTGTCTGCGTGGGTTTTCTCCGGGTGCTCCGGTTTCCTCCCACAAGCCAAAAGACTTGCAGGTTGATAGGTAAATTGGCCATTATAAATTGTCACTAGTATAGGTAGGTGGTAGGGAAATATAGGGACATGTGGGGATGTTTGGTAGGAATATGGGATTAGTGTAGGATTAGTATAAATGGGTGGTTGATGTTCGGCACAGACTCGGTGGGCCGAAGGGCCTGTTTCAGTGCTGTATCTCTAATCTAATCTAATCTAATCTAATCTCTTGACTGCAAGTGGCCAGACAATGTGTCATCAAACACTCGAACATCAGTTCTGTCTCTGATTGGCTCGACTTTCAAATCACCATACCCACAGTCCTCTGTAGGTTGTTTAGAAATGACTCAGCACTTTCCACCTGACCTTAGGTAGGTTTGTTAAATTTGGTGCGCTGAACAATGGTTTTGTTTCTTAGGTTTTACATATCAAGTGCTTTGATTACTTCATTTATGTGGTTTTCCCTTCATTGATACGTTGTGTGTTGGGAATATCATCCGTGCTGGCACCCATTGCATTTCACAGTGAACTGACCTGCTCACTGCTCAGCTTCACAGCGAGGACCAATGATGTGTAAACCAGGCAAATCTCCAATAACACTTCGTCATGCCTCAGCTTGATTTAGGCCTGCGACTTTCTCAAAGCTTTCCAGTAAAAGTAGGGACTTTTCCATCATTATTTTTCACCTTTTCCACCACGTAATATTCTAAGTATTGTTAGCTTAAAGCAGAATATCTAAAGTTTCAGCTGATGTAAAATAACCAGGAGCTTTATTGAAACAAGTCTTATTGCCAGGACTCACATCTTCGAAGAGACTGCATGAGGGATCCATACAATGTGGTGTTACATCACTTCCTGTTATGAGGTATACAGTATGATTAGCATATACCACTTAGAATTAACTCATTAACTACCCAGTGTCTAGTCTAGCACATTATACTACAGATATAAGAGCAGGTCAGAGGCTGGGAATTTTGCAGTGAGTAGCTCACCTCCACACTCCCCAAAGCCAGTCCACCATCTGCATGGCGCAAGTCAGGGCTGTGATGGAATACTCTGCACTTGCCTGGATGAGTGCAGCTCCAATAACATGGAATAAGCTCAATACCATCCAGTACAAAGCAGCCTGCTTCACACCCTCCACCACTGGCTCACAGTGTCAGCAACAAGATGCAGTGCAGCAACTGACCAAGGCTCCTTCAACAGCGTGTTCCAAACCCATGAACTCTACTGCCTAGAAGGATAAGGGCAACAGATGCAAGGGAACACATGATCACCTGGCATGTTCCCCTCCAAGCAACACACCATCCTGACATGGAACTATATCGCCAGCCCTTTGATGTTACTGGATCCAAATGTTGGAACTCCCTTCTGAACAGCACTGTGGATCTACGTGCACCAAATTGACATCTATGGTTCAAGAAGGCGTCTAACCACCACCTTCTCAATGGCAATTAGGGATGGGCAACTAAGGCAGACCTTGCTATTGCTGCTCACATCTCATGAATTAATAAAAAAATAAAAGAAAGTACAGGAAGCAGGATGGGAGCGTGGTAACAAGGTAGCTTTGGGAGTCTGTGGGTTCAAAGTAGATATCGATTGACAGCCTATCCGCAGAAATGAAGATACAGAAGTTGAGAAAGGGAAGGGAAGAGCTGGTAATGAACCTTGTTGAAGTGATGGGAAGGATTGGATTTTGAAGAAAAGCTGTTAAATTGTTAGAGCCGTTCAGATGAGTCACTAAGTACATGGGAGGAGGCTGGATAGGGAGAGATAAAATAGCTTTGAAATAGGAAGATACAAATTCCATGTGACAAGAAACGGCTCAACCGTTTTGCCTGGAAGGGCTGCCCTGATTCTGGACCTTGGGAAGGAAAGCAGGATATACAGGGTTGGGGGCCAACAGCCTGGAGGTCATAGGAGGAAGATCTCCAGAGGAATTGAGGTCAGTGATGGTCTGGGAAACAAAGTAGATGCAGTGATCTGTTGCAGAATGTTGTGGAGAGCGAACATGTGAAGAAGCACTGTCACCAGAGTCAGTGATAGAAAGGTAGCTCTGCTTTAAGGTGATCTGCTTTAATTATTTAAATAATTTAACAATTGCAGTGAATGGATATTTGACTGCATTCTTCAGCTGCTCTCTGAATTTAGTCTGAGTCACTGCATAAATACAGGTGTTGGTGCAGGTGCTCAAAAGCTGCAGCATGTAGCCAGATTGTTCAGTGATATATGCAGGATCATGGGGATGTCTGAAATTTTTTATGTTTGTAAATCGCATATATAAAAAAAATGTAACATTTGTCATCCATAACAGTATAAAACTGCCAGATATAGTGAAGAGTAAAATGATGGATTTCCTTCGGTTCTCCATCTCTGGGTCAGTGTGATTCTCACTCTTGCTGTGATCCAGTAGTTTCCTGCGGACTCTGGTGGCCACTAAAATGTGTCTGACAGTCAGAGCATTGAGCAGTAAAATCAGAATGAATGGAAGCAAAGGGGTTAAAATAATACTGAGGCTGTCAAATGCTACCCAGGCAGCTTCAGTGTAATAGCTCAGTGATATAGTGAAGCCCCAGGGTACATTGTCAATTATATATTCAGGTTCAAATACAAAATACCAAGGAATATTTTTGAGGCAGAACAGCACACTCACTGTTGTTATAACCACATTCACAGTTTTCTCTGTGCAATATTTTGTTTTCAGCTTTGGGCAACAAATTGCAATTAATCGATCAAAAGTGAAAGCGACAGTGAACCAGACAGAAATGTCTGTGGCTGCAGAAAGCAGGACATGTAAGAGAGAAAGTGCAGGAGTGGTGTCCAGGTAAGTACCTGGGAAATGAAAATGAATAACTGTAAGCAGTATCACATCAGTGAAAACGACCAGTAGATCTGCCACTGCCATGGCCACCAGGTAGTGGGTGATACATTTGGAGAGTCCACACTTTCCCCGTGACAGGATCACAATGGCCACTGAGTTAACTGGAATAAACAGAGAAAACAAGGGGATTATCATTTGACATTTCAGGGAATGTGGGAAATTCCATAGGAACACAGGGACTTTAGAAGGTGAGTTGGCCATTCATTCCATCGATCTTGTTCTGACTTAGGGACGGTAACATAGCTGTAATTCTACTGGACCAGTAATCAAGAGGCCTGGATGAATGCGTTGGAGACAAGAGTTCACCATATCACCATGGCAGCTGGTCGAATTTATATCAATTATTTAACAAATCTGGAATAAAATGTTTAGCTGATTAATAATGTTCATGAAATTATTGGATTGTTGTGAAAACTCATGTGCAACAAATTTACATTCCTTTGAGATACAAAATCCCAACAGGAAACATGATCCAATCGTGGCTAACACAAGAAATTAAAGCATAAATTAGATCAAAGGAAGAGGCTTGTAAAGTTGGCAAAAATGTAGTAAGCCTGAGAATTGGATTCATTTTAGTATTCAGCAAAGAAGGACCAAATACTGATAAAGAAAGAGAAAATAGAATATGAAAGTAAACTAGTGAGAATTTTAAAAATGGACTGTAAAAGCTTCCATATGTATGTAAAAAGGAAAAGATTAGCAAAGACTAATGTGGACCCACTACAGGCAGAGACAGGAGAATTTATCATTGGGTAGTAAGGAAATGTCAGAGAAAATAAACAAATACTTTCTGTCTGAGTTCACGGAGGAAGATACAAAAAAAGTACAGGAATACTAAAGAACCAAGAGACTAGCGAGATAGAGGAACAGAAAGAAATTATTCTTAGTATAAAAGTAGTACTGGAGAAATTAATGGGACTGAAAGTTGATAAATCCCCTGCATCTGATGTTCGACATCTCAGAGTGTTGAAAGAGGTCGCTGTAGAATAGTGCGTGTGTTCTTGGTTACCTTACAAAATTCTACAGATTCTCAAACGGTTCCTGAAGATTGCAAGGTAACCCCACTATTTAAGGAAGGAGAGAGAAAAAAAATCGAGGAGCTACAGACCCGTTAGCCTGACATGAGTAGTAGGGAAAATGCAGGAATCTGTTCTAAAGGATGTGATATCTTGACATTTAGAAAATGATGGTAGGTTTGAGCAGAGTCAACATATATTAATGAAAGAGAAATCATTTCTGACAAACCAGTTGGAGTTTTTTTGAGGATGTACCTAGCAGAATAGATAAGGGGGAACTAGTGGATGCAGTTTATTTGGATTTACAGAATGCTTTCAATAAGTTGTCGCACAGGAGGTTAGTAAACACAATTAGAGGGCATGGGAGTGGGGCAAATATACTGGTATGGATTGTGATTTAGTTAATGGACAGAAAACAGAGAGTAGGAATAAACGGGACATTCTCAGGTTGGCAGGCTGTGACTAGTGGTGCACCGCAAAGATCAGTGCTTGGCTCCCAGCTACTCACAATCTACATCAATGATTTGATGTGGGGAGCAAATGTAATATTTCCATGTTTTCTGATGGCAGAGAACTAGGTGGAATTATGTGTTGTGAGGAGGATGCAAAGAGGCTTCAAGGGTATTTAGACAGACTAAAGGAGTGGGCAAGAACATGGCAGATAGAATACAATGTGTAAAAATATGAAGTTACCCACTTTAGTAGGAAACACAGAAATGCAGAGTATTTCTTCCATGGTGAGAGATTGGGAAGTGTTGATGCCCAAAGGGAACTGGGTGTCTATAAGTCACTGAAAATTAACATGCAGGTGCATCAAGCAATTAGGAAGGTAAATGGAATCCTTATTGCAAAAGGATTTGAGTACAAGAGTAAAGAAGTCTTGTTGCAATTATACGGAACCTTGTTGAGACAGTACCTGGAGAATTGTCACAGTTTTGGTTCCTTACCTAATGAAGGATATACTTGCCAGAGACAGAGTGCAATGAAGGTTCACCAGACTGATCCCTAGGATGGCCGGATTGTCCTATGAGGAGAAATGGAGGAGACTGGGCCTATATTCTCTAGAGTTTAGAAGAATGAGAGGTGATCTGATTGAGGCATGCAAAATGCTTGCAGGGCACGACATGGTAGATGCAGGAAAGATGTTTCCCCTGGCTGTGGAGGGGATCTAGAATTATGGGACACAGGCTCAGAATAAGAGATAGGCCATTTAGGACTGAGATGAGGAGGAATTTCTTCTCTCAAAGGGTGGTGAATGTTTGGAATTCTCCACCCCAGAGGGGTGAGTATATTCAAGCCAAAGATTGATTGATTTCGAGATATTAAAGACATCAAGGGATTTTGGGATAGTGAGGGAAAATGGCGTTTTGGTGGAAGATTAGCTGTAATCTAGTTGAATGGCGGACAGGCTCCAAGGGCTGAATGGCCAAATCCTGTTCCTATTTCCTATGTTCCTAATATCATTCATGGGAGGAACTCTGCTGTCGTTACTCGGTCTGGCCGACGTGTGAATCCAGACCAACAACAATGTGGTTGACTGTTTATTGCCCTCTGAAATGGCTGAGCAAGTCACGCAGTTGTAGGTGGCTCACCCCCACCTGCTGAAGGGCAAATAGGGATGGGCAATAAATGCTGGCTTTGTCAGCGATGCACACATCCCAAGATCTAATTTTTAAAAAGTCAATTAGATCATGATCTGCATCTTAACTACATTGACCTGTCTTGGTTCCGTAACCTTCAATACACTTACCTAGCAACAGTCTATCAGTTTCATCTTCCAAATTTTGAATGCACCTAACCTTAACAGCTTTTTAGGGGAGAGAGTTCCTGATCTTCGTTATACTTCATGACATCACTCCTGGGCAGCCTCGCTCTAATGTTTAGGATGTTTCGCCTTGTTCTGAAAGCCCCCGCCAGAGAAATTAGTTTCCCTCTATCTACCCTATCAAATCTTTTAATCATCTGAAACATTTCAATTTATTGACCCCTTAATCTTCTATATACAAGGGAATAGAAGCCAGGTCTGTGCAACCTGTGCTCATAACTTAACCCTTTCAGCTTCGGTATTAGTCTTGTGATTCTGCGCTGAATCAGCTCCAAGGCCAATATATCCTTCCTGAGGTGAGGACCCCAGAAGTGAATGCAGTTACTCCAAATAGGGTCTAACCAGAGCTCTGCACAGCTGTAAAGTAACTTCCACTCCTTTGTATTCGACTCAACGTTGATATAAAAGATGGCATTCCATTCGACAGTTTTTGGATGTGTACCCAAGCTTAAAGTTATTTCTATATTTGGACCCCAAACTCTCTTCCTCTCCATAGTTCCTAGCTTGTCCTATTTAGAAATACTTGGATATATAGTTCTTAGTTTTAAATTGGATGACCTCATACTTTTCCAATTTAAACTCCATCTGCCACAGTTTTGGTTTCTCGATTTATTAATTAATGGACTTTGGCAATTTTCTCCTGCCATCTAACTTAGTGTCGTCAAAAAACTTTGATATGTTGCTCTCTATCCGTCATCTAAGTTATTAATCATGGCAGTGAAAAATTGAGACTCCCTTATGTACCCATTATTTACCTCCTCAAAGAGGCAACTAGGCTAGACATGTGTCATGCCCAGTAAAGACATATCACAGTCCTACTTTTAAGATAAAAACTTTTTTCAATGTGGAATAATTGAAATTGACTTTTCCTATAAAAATTGGACAACGGGCTGCAAAATGGCTTCCGAAGATCAGATGACCTGGTATTTAAGCTGTCTAAACTGTCGCGAAAGGACCAAAGGATACATTCCAGACCAAAAGTAGTCGACGGCAGTTATACTGAAACCATCAAGAGACAATCCCGAATTGAATGGATTTCTGCTGAGACAAAGAAGCTGTGAAGTATACAATTTCCAGCAGAATGATAAACATCCAGATGTGACTGGATGGCCATGGATTCCACATTCTGGTCTATTGTGTGGCCACACTAGGCTCGAAGGCCATGTGTCAGGTACCAGAGACTCCAATTTGATGAATTTTGACCATAAAAAGTGACCCTCTGGAGAGAGAAAGATACGAGGAGAGGGAGCAGACAGACACGTCACAGAAGACAGTTGAGCCAGGTGCTTTGGGAAGATCTAGCCTAAACAATAAGAAGCCCTGCTGCTAATTCTATATTTCAACTTGATGCAGCAGAGAACTGAAAGTGACCAACACCTCCAGTCTGAAATTTTAACCACCAGAAATCTACAGTAGCTCATTAAGTTTAAGACTACAAACAGCCAGAACTGCATCTTTAAAAGAGACTGTCCTACTTAGAAGATTCAGCAGGTTTACTGTAAACCACAAACACCCACCACATCTTGAGCGTTTACCTTTTATCTTTTTTTAAATTATTCTTTCAGGGAATGTGGGCATCGTTGGCTAGGCCAGAATTTGCCGCCCATTCTGAATCGCTCTTGAGGAGGTGGTGAATTGCCTTCTTGAACTGCTGCAGTCCATCTGGTCTAGGTACACCCACAGTGCTGATAGGAAGGGAGTTTGAGGATATTGATCCAGTTACAGTGAAGGAACGGCGATATCGTCCCAAGTCAGGATGGTATGTGATTTGGAGGGTAACTTGCAGGTGGCGGTGTTCCCAAGCATTTGCTGCTCCTGTCCGTCTTGGTGGTACTGGCCACAGGTTTGGAAGGTGCTGTCGAAGGAACCTTGGTGAGTTACTGCAGTGCATCTTGTATATGGTACACACAGCTGCCACTGTGCGTTGGTGGTGAAGGGAGTAAATGTTGAACGTGGTGAATTGGGTGCCAATCAAGCAGGTTGTTTTATCCTGGATGGTGTCGAGCCTCTTGAGTGTTGTTGGAGCTGCCCCATTCAAGCAAGTGGAGAGTATTCAATCACACTCCTGACTTAGGGTTTGTAGATGGTGGAAGGCTTTGAGTAATCAGGAGGTGAGTTACTCACCACAGAATCTGCAAGCTCTGACCTACTTTTGTAATCACAGCATTTTTTGTGGCTGGTCCGGTTCAGTTTCTGGTCAATGGCAACCCCCAGGATGCTGATGGTGGGGGATTCTGCAATTATAATGCTGTTGAATGTCAAATGGAGATGGTTAGATGTGGTGTATTTAGATTTTCTGAAGGCTTTTGGTAAGGCCCCATGCAGGAGGTTAGTCGGCAAAATTAGACCACATGGGAATGGGGAAATATACTGGCATGGTGTGAGGGGAGCAGGAAGACGAGACAATGGAAGAAGGGCTGATGGTTGATGAACTCTGGTTTTAAAATTGGACAGCTCCTTACAACTGAAGAGATGCAGCCCTGATGATACAGTTATTTATAGCATAAAGCCAGTCTACCTGCACGAAGTATGTCCCCAGTAAGGGTCGAGAGGAATATACCCAGTTTAAAGTCACGGGTAAGGCACCACTTGCTTCACACAAGCTCGTTTTCCTCCCATCACCTTTTCTGGTCACTCTTTCACACCATAATTTAGTTCTGAAACTTTCCATGGAAATTTTTGTAATGACAAATCCCTATGTGAACATTTAACCATTATGGTTTATTGATGAAAAAAATCAAATCACTCAAAATGCTTATTGTAAAGAAAGTCTGGTGTTTATCTTGATAACATGAGATCTTTAATCACCAAAATTAATTTTTAAACAGAATTTCAAAAATCAAAAAATATATATTTCAAAATAACATGGATAAATTTACATCTCAAAATTTATTACCATCCAATAGTTACATGGCTTACCAGGAACTCCAACAACTGCAAGAACAGGATAATAAATGTCTTCTATCTGATGCAATATTGTTGGTTCACGCATGTTGTGAGAGACGTGATGATTTCTGCTGATGCCTGAGAACTTGTCTAGTTGCATGAAGCATCCAAAGAAACCTTGTATTTATACAGGAGGGCAATCTCCAGTGAGATGTGAGTTACATCATTATGAATATTAATTACAGTTCATTGAACAAACAAGTGGAGACAATCATGGTCATCATGAAATAAAATAATACTGCTAAACTGTCTTAATGCAAAATATTTCATAGAAAATATAATTGAATGTGAGCCTGTTAGAGGAGTATTATTGAATCTACGATATTGAAAATTTCTATGGATCATGTCCTTTCAATTCAATATTAAATGTCTGCAATTTTTAGACGATTTGTGGTGTATTTGCCTTGTCTCTGACATGGAAGTTGTAAAAAAAGTCTTATTTACTGTGCTTTGCAAATCAAGGAACTTAACTTTTAAAAGAAAGACATTTCTTGCAAACCATATTATCTATCACAATAAGTAATCATAATGTTTTTATACATTGTAGATGGTGATACCTGTGGACACCTGTGTGTTGGAACAATAACTTGCATTTCTACATCACCTATAACATAAAACAATGTCCCATGGTGTCTCACAGAGACAGAAAGAAGATGGTTCTGAGCAAAGGAAAGAGTGATCTCAGAATCACGGAATCGTTACAGTGCAGAAGGAGGTTATTCGGTCCATTGTGACTGCACCAGCTCTCCAGAAGAGCACTTCACTCAGTTCCATTCCCCTGTGTTCTCCCTGTAACCCTGAACATTCTTCCTTCTCATATCACAGTCTAATTCCCTTTTGAGCGCTTCACTTCAACTTCCCTCTACCACAACCTCTGGCAGTGCATTCTAGAAATTAACTGCGTGAAAACGTTTTTCCTCATGTCAATTTTGCTTCTCTTAGCAAATACTTTAAATCTGTGCCCTCGCATTTCATCCTTTCATGAGTGGGAACAATTTCTCTGTATCTCCTCTGTGCTGTCCCCTCATGATTTTCAATATCTCTATCAAATCACTTCTCAGCCCTCTCTTCTCTAAGGAAAACAGTCCCAACTTTTCCAAGCTAACTTCACAAGTGAAGTTCCTCATCCCTGGAACCATTCTTGTGAATCTTTTCTGTACTCTTTCCAACGCCCTTATGTCTTTCCTAAAATGCAGCACAAGAACTGGATGCAATACTCCAGCTAAGGCTGAGCTAGTGTCTTATACAATTTCAACATAACTTCCTTGCTCCTGTACTCTATGCCTCTGTTAACAAAGCCCAGGATACTGTATGCTTTATTAACCGCTGTCTCAACCTGTCCTTCCACCTTCAATGACTTATGCACATATAAGAATTGGTGGGCCGAAGGGCCTGTTTCAGTGCTGTATCTCTAAATATGAAAATATAAATATATACACACACGTCTCTTTGCTCCTGCATCCCCTTTACAATTGTACCCTTTATTCTATATTATCTCACCATATTCTTCCTACCAAAATGAATCAATTCACATTTCTCTGCATTGAACTGCATCTGCCACCTGTCTGCCCATTCCACCAACTTGTTTACGTCCTTTTATTGTTCTACACTATCCTCCTCACAGTTCACAATGCTTCCAAGTTTCAGATCATCAGCAAACTTTGAAATAGTTCTCAGTACACCAAGGTCTATGTCATTTATATATATATCAGGAAATGCTATGGTTCCAACACTGATCCCTGGGGAAATCTACTACAATCCTTCCTCCAGCACCCCCAAAAAAATCCATGAACCAGTACTCTTTGTTTGCTGTCACTCAGCCAATTACGTATCCATATTGCTATCGTCCCTTTTATTCCATGTGTTCCATGGCTGCTGACCTCCTTTGCAATCTCCATCCAGGCTTCTTGGTCAGGTGGTTTGGTCCTCCCTTCCCATCCATATGGAAGTGGACCCCCTGCCTTGCCTTTGTAGCTTGGAGTAAAACCTGCAGGGAAGTATCACTAAACTGTGGGGTTCACCTGGGGTCTTCCTACTGCCTTTTTGCAGTAGGCTCCCGATCAGCTCCTTCGGTGTCTTCTGCATTGATGGTCAGGGGTGGGGTCTTCTGCACTGATGGTCAGGGAGAGGCATCTTCTGCACTGATGGTCGGGGGAAGGGGTCTTCTGCATTACTGCTCAGGGGACGGGTCTTTTGTACTATTGGTCAGGGGAGGCATCTTCTGCACTGCTGGCTGTGGGGGGTCTTCTGCACTATTGGTCAGCGAATGGAGGTCTTCTGCAATGATTGTGAGGAAAGCATTTCAAAAAAGGCAGCAATGCATGCAGACTGGCAGCACTTTAAATATGGCACTATCACCTGCCTTTTAATCAGCGGCACAGTGGTTAGCATAGCAGCCTCACAACTCCAGCGGCCTGGGTTCAATTCTGGGTACTGCCTGTGCGGAGTTTACAAGTTCTCCCTGTGATCGTGTGGGTTTTCGCTGGGTGCTCCGGTTTCTTCCCACAGCCAAAGACTTGCAGGCTGATAGGTAAATTGGCCATTATAAATTGCCCCTAGTACAGATAGGGGAATGTCGGGAAGTGGGGGATGTGGTTGAATGTAGGATTAGTATAAATGGGTGGTTGATGGTCAGCACAGACTCGGCGGGCTGAAGGGCCTGTTTCAGTGCTGTATCTCTAAATAAAATAAACTACCATTGGCACCGCGATATCCACCTCCACTCATTATTTGGAAAGGACCTGCGGCTCTCCTACGCAATTGGCCAGCCGCCACGTGCTCGTGTTTAGCCAGCCGCATGACACTCGTGTGGAATTGGCTCCCGATTCCAGTGCTGCCACTGGCAGCAACGACCTCCAAGCAAAACTCAACTTGTTGATTCTGAATCACCACCTGCTGGAGCCAGCAGAATATATGAATATTTCCGAAGGTTTCACATTGCTTTAATTGAAGCCGGTCTAGTCTCTGTTACATCATTAAAGCACTCACTATCCACAGTTACGTTTTGCTGCTGTACAATTTTATATCCAGGGTTGGAATTCTGCCGGCACAGTGTGCGTCCTACTACTGGCTTTTATCGATGTTGGCCAATTAAGTGGCCGCTATGGATGGAGCTGGCCACTGCTGAGGCTGCAAGGAGAAGGAGAGGGTGCCTCCATATTGAAGCATCTTTGAAGGGTCAGCAAGACTCTTTCTTCATTTGCCAGGGTCAGGTCACCAGGCCCCGGTGATCAGAGTGATGGAGTTGCAGCCCGGTTGTGGCCATTGTTGCTGGGGAACAATTCCATCATGGTGCATTGAGCATCCAGAAAGGAATGATCTCCCCCCGGGCTGCCGCTGAGATGCTGACTCGATGGCCAGAATTTAAGTCCTCCTCCACCACCACCACCACCCACCCCCGGGCAGGTGGCGTGGGGGAGTGAGGGTCGTAAAATTAAAATTGAGTGGGAGGCGCGGGGAAGGGTCCGTTCCTGACGCCTTCCTGCCCATGCTGCAATTTTACCAGGGGCAGCAACAGAGAGAAATGGCCCGCCCGACCCAGGCCAGTCAATTAACTTCCATTTAAGGGGACGAGCCTTCCTGTTCTCTTGCTCGTCCTTCCAAGTCTTACTATCTCCCTCTTTCCACTTGCAGGACAAACAGGCCCATAATGCCAGGGAGAGCTCACAGACTAGCAGAGGAATATCTGATATCCAGCTTCTTTCCTCGGCTGAGGAGGAGGCACTGGAGCTGGCGGGGATCCCAGGACGGCCACTCTATAGTGGATGGTGAGAGTGAAGTCTCTGCACAAGGGAGTGAGGATCGGCTTCATTCAATATCCACCACACATCTGGAGATTGACATCATGCATGGTTGGCATGACAAGGTCAGCTCAGCCTAACCCACAGATGTTTGCGTTCTCTCATACAGATCGTTGTCTGCAGGAGACTCCAGTGGAAGGGTGGGGAGTGGAGCAGCATCAACCTCTGAGGAGCAGCAGCAGTCAGAGGATGCACCATCACATGACTCTCCTGCACCTTCCACCAGCGCAGATACTTTCACCTTGATGCATATACAGTCAGTGTTTGAATTAGGGTCACAAGCTGTTGAGCGCACCACAGCAGCTGAAGAGGCTGTGACAGTCGAAGCCTCTAACAGTTGGAGGACAGTGGGTGGGCAGGCCTATGCTAAGCCCGAAGCGGAGACGAGCCTCTGGTGTTGACAGCACAGGGCATGCTGGAGTTCCAGAGAGGGGTAAGGCAGCCTCTGGCTGAGATGCCAGAGATAATGCATGGCCATGAGTGGACAATGAAAGAGTTCATCCACTCCATGCTGCGATATCTCAGGCGTGTGAGAACATGGTTTCCTCCATCTAGAGAATTGGTGACCCTCATGGAGAGCCAGATCCCACAAATGCTCGCAGACCTGCAGAACATCGCCTTGGCCATGAACTCAATGCAGCAGCACCAAGGCGAGAGAAGGGGAAGGCACCTGCAATCTTCTCCTGCTCCTCATCCTCCTCTGGTCAGCAGGGTGGTTTGAATCATCCTTGAAAGTGAGGAGGAGAGGCTGGTGGTGGCTCCCCTCAGGGCATTCCGAGATTGGACAGTGGCTCCTGAGCACCTCCAGCAGTGATTGCAGCTCCAGCATCCATGACACTTGAGGAGAGTCCTGCATATATGTAGGAAACCCTCAGGCAGCCGGGTACCTCCAGGCTTCAGGCAGCCAGAGGACAGCCAGTGAAATCACCCCAGGTCAAGGGACAGCCTGATCAGCAGCTTGCCTCCAGCCCAGCTGCTGTCATAAAGGTTACACCTTGTAGAAGCAGACGAGAATATATTAAGAAAAGCACATGGACACAGTTGGGGTTTCATGGGTGTTTTACATTTTCCATTTGTATTGTTTCATAACGTTTTGTCATTGTTATAGTTCACAGTCATTGTTGTAAAAGGCTTATTATTTCATGCCTTATTTGTGAAATGCTGCCTTGATCCTTTGTCCCTCAATGGGTTGCTCGTGTCGGGCCAGCCACATTTGGTCAGCGTCTCAGATGTGTCAGAGTGAGAGGTGAAAGTGAGCATTAGGCACGGAATGCAGATGGAAAGGAGGTGAGAGATGTAATACAGTGAGGTGAGTCTTTATTGAGTTCACTTTGAGAGGACATCATGGTGGCAGAATGCTGGTATGTATTAGATTATCTCTTGCCTCCCTTCCCTGTCTCTCGGTGTGCCTGGCCTCCGGTGAAAAGGGTTAAATATCGTGTGCTGCCTGCTTATTAGCCTCCTGCACATCCTCCTAATTGGTTGAAGACTAGTGATCAAACATGTCTTCTTTATGCAGGGACTCCCCTTCTGCAGTGATAGATTGTGCAGAGCACAGAAGACCACCATGAAACTCGGGACCCGCGCTAGGGTATACTGCGGGCCTCAACCAGAGTGATTGGTGCTCTGGAATCTCATCTTCAGCAGCCTAATGACTTGCTCGATGGCTGCTCATGCTAATTGTTGTACCTCTCCTCCACTACATTGCGAAAGTTCCTCACAGGCATGAGCAGCCATGCCTTCACTGGTTAGCTCTTATCCCCAAGAATCCATCCTTGAAGGCGAGTGGGGGCCTGAAACACTGTGGCACTTGGGACTATGTACATAGGCTTCGTGGCTGCTTCCCGGGAGGTGGACACGCACCTGCAGGAAACACTTTGGTGGTGGCAGTCTAACATTGATGGAATGGAAGCCCTTCCTGTTGATGAAGGCTGCTGGCTGTCCCGTAGGATCCTTGATGGCCACATGTATGGAATCTATCACACCTTGCACCTGGGCAATCCAGCAATGGCCTTGAAGCTGATGGCCCTCTCTGTCTAACTGTCTTGGTTGGTCTGGTAATGCACATGGTTACCAGCCCTCTTGAACAAGGCATCGGTCACCTCCGTAATGCAGCAGTGGGCTGCTGCTCGAGAGACTCCACACATGTCCCCAGTGGATCCCTGGAAAAAGCAGGATGCGTAAAAGATGAGTGCCACGCTGATCTTCAGGGATTGGATGTTCACTGAAGCCTATAGGTCACAACTCGTCCTGCAGCAGGGTGTGTAACTTGGTGATGGAGAACTACAATCTTCATTGGTGTTGCTGCTCAGACATTTGGAGGTAGCTGAGTCAAATCTGGTGCACTGTCTGGCACAGGCAGGCCTTTCTTGGCGTGCTCCTCTTGGAGCTTCACAGGTGAGTGCATCTGCCTCCTGGCCCTCTCTGTCAGAGGCACTGCATTACACCACGGGGATCCATAAAGACATGTTTATGAGACCCATGCCAGGTGATCAGTCGCTCTCCATTGCAGAGATGAATTTGACTTGTCACCTTTACCTCAGAATATGCATTAATGACCCTCAGTGCCCACCCTTGCAGAGAGCCCAGCACCCAGTACTATGGCCAAGAAACCCCTCACGCGATACCAAGCACACCCAGTACTGTCACCTGAGACCAAGCCCACCTGGCACTGGCACCAGAGACGTAGTCCACCCGTGCAGATTGCACAGCACTGAAGGCTGACAAAGGTCTCCACTGCTGGCTCTTCCCTTAACCACTGCTCCACATGGCTGCCTTCCCATTGAGGTATTGAGGCCTTCTCACGGCCACCCACTTCAGCAGCTGGGCATCCAAAGGCACGTGAGGCCCGTCCGCTGCTCACTTTGTCCCCCCCCCCAATGAATCATGATCAGTTGCTGTTGTGGGACAGCCTTAAGAGCGGATCACCTTAAAGAGCTGTAAGTGAAGATCACTGGAGGAAATGATGTTGTGTCACACATGACCAGTCAGTTGTTGGTGGAGCACGACAGAGAAAGACATGTTTAGATGTAACCCATATTTACTTTGGCTATTTCTTTTAGTCCTGTGAGTATTACAATAGATCACACACCAAAGGGACAAGTAATATAAAATGGCAGCTGTGGGGGTTTTTTTTTTAATAAATGAAAAACACACTAAGTGAGAACCAAGGACAGCTAATTGCCTATTTGGAGTGGCTGAAAATCTGATAGGTGACCCCAAAACACTGCAGCAAGCTAGGATACAGACAGGACCAGAGGAGGTGTTGAAACTCAGAGTAGCAGGCAATTTGACAGGAAATCGGAGCATTCTTCTAATTTGGCAGTGGGTCAGAAAATTTGTAAAGCACTAGCTGAAGCCATTATTGTTTTAGTTTCCCCAGTATTTTTTGATTTATGTGCAGTGCCTAAGCTGAAAAGTACAGGAAGAACGCGACGGTGCCACTGGAGATTCAGCACAAAGTAAAAGACAGACTGTGGCAGCTGCTGGTACTGCAAGCTCCAGCCATCTTAAAAAGATTGCTCTGCTGATAAACAAATGGCAGCTTAGAGTATTCAAAAAAATAAACCAGCCTGTGTAAACACAGCTGTCTCGCTTTAAAAATAATGTACTGTCACTTTCAAAAGTGGCAGATTGCAATAGTGAACTCTTCTTAAAAAGTTAACAGGAAGATATGTGCCTGTAAAAAGAAAACCTGTGGAAAAAGTCCTGTATTTAAAATGAAGATCCATCAAGATAATATATTTCAGTTGTCTGGTTTTAGACTGGACGGTGTTGGACCATAGCTTCTGAACTTTAACTGTTTTGACAGTGAATGGAGCTGTGTTTCTTGAATCAAGAACTGAGGGAATCTGAGAAACAAGCTATCAAAATTAAGATCACACTGGGCACTGAAGCCCTGAAATGGATCAATGCAACAAGATTGTCAGCTGAGGATAAAAAAGACCTTCGGAAGATATGGACATTCCTGGAGCAGAAACTCAAACTGAAGGTAAATTTCCGACGGCATAGGCTTCAGCTTACGACCTACCAGCAATGGCCAGATGAGTCCATTGACCAGTTTGTTAAAAGGTGCTGTGACAAAGTTCAATATTGTGACTTTGCAGAAGTGTCAGAACAGGTTGTATAGCTAGTAATCGCAATTATATTCGAGAGGCCTGTCAAAAAGACCTGCTATCAAAGAAGAAAAAGCACATCACAGATGCACTACTCAATGATGGAAGGAAATCTGAAGCCTCTATCTCGGCACCAACAGCTATAAACATTGGGGGCAGCTACAACAATTGGTATGGTGATCACGCCTTGTGCCAAATGTGGCCTGACTCACCCAATTCACAGTTGTCTGGCATACCAGGACCAGTGTAAACCTTGTGGCATGCGAGGACATTGGGCAAGGCTGTGCAGAAGGCCGAGCTTAAATACTACACAGGAATAGTGGCCGATCCCATGCAGTGAGAACGTCTGCAAGGCACAATGGAAAGCACAACAAGAGGTATTCCAACGCCAAACAAATGTCCAAGCAGGTACATCAGGTCAGCAATGGGACAGATTGCCAGAAGGACATTTACTCATGTAAAGTGAGCAAGCATTTTCTAGTTAATTTGGATCAACAGGCCAATTCTATCATGTAATCGGAGGCATTAACAATGATCGGGATTATATGTCCAAAGAGTGGCAAGCATAAACTCAGTAAAGATCGACACTGGAGCAAGTGCAAATATTTTGAACATCCTTTAACTGAAGGAAATGAACCTAAAGAAATGTGGTTGCACTGCTGGCAAGTGTGGATTCAGACCCGCTTTGCACCCCGACGCAAGAATCCTGACACCATGGTAAAATTTAGACCAGTGTTTCAGGTCGATGACCTTTCAGCATAACTCATCCTCGAGTTCTGATGAAAGGTCATCGACCGGAAATGTTAACTCTGCCTTTTTCTGCAGATGCTGCCTGACAAGCTGAATATTCCAGCATTTTCTGTTTTTACTTTGGAAGTTTATTATTCGGGCAGTAGCAATGTTTTCATCTACTTCCTTTAAATCCCTGGGATGTAAAGCACCTAACCCTGGGGATTTCTCACTCTTTAGTGCCATTATTTGCTTGTTACTTGTTTACATTAATTTTGGTGAATTCCTGCCCCTGACTCAATATTAGTTTCCTTGGGCTGTTGAGCATGCAATCTACTGTCTACTATCTACACTACTGTGGTGTCCTTTCTTCTTTGATAGCAGGTCTTTTTGACAGGCCTCTCGCTGCCTGTGGCAGTGACTGTCCCTTGATTCGAGGAGGACATCTACTCAAGGTTGCGAGTTGTTGCCATGGATCTTCATATGACTGAACAGGCCACTCTGCCTCATCATGAAGGCATTTGGACTCAAAGCATGATGCAGCTTGATGGACAAGTTCCTGCCATTTTGAATGAATTGGTAGCAAGCTCCTCCCAGTCATAAATGACAATGCTGCCACACTTCAACAAGAGCTTCAGAGGGTCTTTGAAACTCTTTGTCCTCCCCTGGAACGCTGGCCATTTGAGAGTTGGGAAAGCAGAACTTGACAGGGGAGACCATCTTTGGCCATCCGGACACAGTGTCCAGTCCAAAGTTGGTTATGCAGAAGATTTGCCTAAAGTTTGAGTTGGCCTGAAGGACACAAGCCCTTTTTTCCCCCCTGACAGTCCTCCCATTGAATCTGGAGGGTGTGGCAGAGGCATTGCTCCTGGAATTTCTCTGGTGCTCTTTGTGTCACTGATGCACAGTCCAGATCTCACTGCAGTACAGGAGTGTGGTGACAACTGCTATGTACACTAGGATTTTTAATGAGCTGTGGAGGTCTTTGCTGTTAAACACTTGCTACCATAGTTTGCAGAAGAATGAGCTGGCACAGCTGATCTGGTGTTGGATCTCAATGGTGGCATTTTGAGAGAGGTGGCTGAAAGGTATGGGAAGTGCTCAACATTTTCCAAAGTCTCTCCTTCAACATATATGGGAGGTGGAATATTGGCTGACCAGGTGTGGGTTGATGTATGTGTTTAAGGACAGGCTGAGTGTCGAGAGGGGTTTGCAAATCTGGTACAGAGTGGGTAACACTGCAGTCATCTGGAAACTGTATGTCTACGGTGGTCAGTTTAGTTTTGGCACGGAGGTGACTGAAGTTAAAGAATTTTCCATCTGGACGATATTGAATAATCACAGCAGAGGTCAGCTGACTTTCAAGAGATGAACAGCTACTGTCAGGTAGATGGTAAATAGTAGGATTTTGAAGGCGTCAGTTTCAGATCTTCCACTGAAGACAGCTGCAGTCATATCATTTTGGAGTAATTGCAAGATTGTGATGAAGTTTCTTGGACATCCAAATCTTTGGAGCACTATCCACAGAGCCTCTATATTTACTGAGTCAAATACTTTGGTCAGGTTGATAAATGCAATGAAGGTTTCCCTGTTTGTTCTCGACATTTTTCTTGGTTTCTTCTGGCAACAAACACCATGTCGGAGGTTCCTCTGGAAGGCTAAAGCCACACTGTCTCTGGGAGGATTTCTTCAGCCACAGGAAGTAGGCAATTCAGGAGAATGATTGTCAGGATTTTTCCTGCTATGGACAAGAGGGAAATACCTCGATAGTTTCCACAGCATCAGTTATTTCCCTTCTTGAAGAGATTTACAAGGGCCTCATTCCTGAAGTCAGGGATGGAATTCTTTTACCTCCCAAATCCATAGAATAAGTGCATGGAGTTTTGATGTGAGCAAAAGTCCACCAGATTTGAAGACCTCAGCTGGATTACCATCAAGGCTGTAGGCTTTGTTGTTTTTCATCTGTTTGATTGCTTGTTGCAGCTTTCCAATCGATGGTGGTTCACCCATGTATTATACCACAGGGTACTGGGGATAGCCTGCAGATTATCAGCTGCCACTATGGATTCACTGTTCAGGAGTTGTTGAAAATGATCTTTCCAGCATTGACAGATGGCATTGTCATACTTAAGAAGAGAGACACCATCCTGTGAGCGAAGGGGATTTTGTCTATTAGACCTTGGTCTATAGATGGCTCTGGTGGCTTCAAAAAAGCTTTGCATGTCATGATGGTCTGCATATTGTTGGATCTCTCGGGTTTTCTCTTCCCACCACTTGTTCTTTATCTTCCAGAGTTGTCTTTGGGTATCAGCCTTAAGCTGTTGGAATGCTGCCTTCTTGACTTGCGACCTTGGGTTATTCTGCCAGGCAATGAAGCCTGAAATAAAAACAGGAATTGCTGGAAATACTCCGCATGTCTGGCAGCATCTGTGGAGAGAGAGAAGCAGAGTTGATGTTTCAGCTCAGTGATCTTTCATCAGAATTAAAGCTGCTTGGTTTTGTCCCACGAAGTCACATTTCAGCATTGTTTTCATCGAACCAGTCCTGGTGATGACTATGCTCTAACCCAGTGGAATGGACACAGGAGTCCTGTACAACTGACATTATTTGTTCCTGCTGTTCTGAAACTAAGTTGCATGCGTGAAGATTTTCCAGATTGGTTGAGAGCTGCACTTGTAATAACTTTCTCGGTCCAGCTGCTTTCGGGCTGAGACATTGATCTTCTTCCTCTTGGAATTTTAGATCTTGTGATGTCTTGGTGCTAGGTAGATGTTCATCACTGATCAAACAAGTTGATGATCTGTCCAGCAGGCATCAGTTCCCCGCATGGATCGAGTGATACAGACATCATTTAGATCTTTGACTCGAACAATGACATAATCTAGGAGGTGCCAGTGCTTTGATCTACGATGCCTCCATGTGGCTTTGTATGTGTCCCTCTGGCATGAGGGTGTTTGTTATAATGAGGCCATACTGTGTACACTGTCAGCAGAAGGACAACATTTACATTGGCTTTTCTCACCCAGTTTTTCCCAATGGTTCCTCTCCAGATTTCAGAGGCACTGCCAACCCTGGCCTGAAATCCCCCCACAAGGATGATCGTCTCTTCTTTTGAGATGGCAGGGAGGACTTCAAGGTCAGAATAGAACTTTTCCTTAACATCTTCATCGGAGTCAAGGGTCAGGGCATAATCACGGATGCCGGTGGTATCTTGATTACAGCTGAGCTGTAGGTGAGGTGTCATGAGTCTTTCATTTATGTAGTTGGGGAGGTCCAGCAGTGCACCCAAGATCCTATTCAGGATGGGAAAACCAACTCTGTGGACATGATGATCCTGTCAGCCTTTCCTTTCTCATATAAAAAGGTGCATCTCCCTGCTTGTTCCTTCAGCTGCCCCTCCCCAGGAAGGCGGGTCTCACTGAGGGCGGCAATGCCAGTTTTGTCTTGATAGCTCACATGATACGATTGAAGTTCTTTTTTTTTTCCAGGCAGTCACTCTTGAGATCATTGATGAGTGTTCCAATATGTAAAATTTAAAGTTTTCTTTGACCACGGAGATGGTGATCCCGCAGGTTGTAGTTTGCCGAATTGGGCTGAGCAGAGGGCATCCTGAAGAGGACTGCTTTGTCATAGATGCTGCTGCTGAAAGACACTTCTGGCCCAACAATAGTGTCCAACAACCTTCCTGTATCTTTTGCCTGTGCAAATTCTTGACTAGGGACTCCCAGTTTCACAACCCTGTCTCCACTACCAATTCTCCATGCCCACAGGACATGGCAAATGGACCCTGCCAGAAGCCTGCTGTGACTTTAACATGAGGACCTTGGGGCACAGTCATGGTCTACACAATCTTGTTGGATTGGTGGTCAGATTTCGATGACATGTCGATCCACAATGGTCAGGACCACCTTGATGCTACAGCCTTCTTCCATCTTCACACCAGCCGCTCCACTGTAACAAGGTGGCAATCCATGGAGATAAATCCTGTAAATACATGTGTAATGAGAGTTTCCATTTTTTTGTTAAAATTTGGGTATTTATATTTTAAAACCGAAAAGGGATTTCATAAATGCTGGAACTGTAAACAGCAATTGGAAAATACTTGCTTTCAAAGAACCAGGGGTTGTTTTAACTTGGAGAGATGTTTACAAAAGGAGTGGCAGGCCAACATTTATAGACATCAGGAGACTTGGTTCTGGAAAGGTTTTAGTTTTAATCTGAACTGTTAAAAAAGGTAGTTGCTTCCTGACATGCCAGGAGAAGACAGCTCATATCTTTCTTTTGAAAATAAACCCTGTATTTCCAATAGGCAGATTCCTATTTCCTCTTGCATTTGAAGAAAGCCTGCATGATTAAAGAACTGGCATGTCAAATGTGCGAAACTGAAACATTTGTTGCTGCATTTCTGCTGTAATACCTGACTGAAACCTTTTAGTTCCATCTCATGGAAGCTTACCCAAACTGATGATCAACATTACCTGGAAAGAACTGTTCCAGGAAGGTCTCATTGACAGCTGTCGATGTCTTTCAGATACCACACCAAAATAAAGGACATATTTCCACACCTTCTTTTCAGCCTAAGTGTTTTTTTTTTATTCCTTCTATTTCTTTGTAACAGTCATGAACAAAAATCCCTTTTCTCCCGGTTAACCGGTTGTGTATGTGTACGAGGGTGAGAAATAAGGGGCTTTAGTATTTCAATTTGTGTGTATGTTTTACTTCATTGTTGGTTAAAACTTAACTGATAAGAAACTGATAATTTTGTTGCTTATTAAAGAAACCTGGTTGGTGTGCTATATTCTAAGGAAAAATAGAGTATACGATTGACTGTTTCGGTAAGTGGGAAAACTTAAATGTATGTTGTGACCTGTGGAGAAGTGGGACTGAATTAACAGTGTACTCTTCCTGCCTCGGTCGTAACAGATGCAAAGTAATTATTTAACATATGCACCCTTTTCTTATTTTCATTTATACTATCACCATTGCCAGTTTGTAAGGGGAGAAGTTTGCTGTTAATCACTATCTTTTTCTGATTTTGATATCCTTTGCAATATTCCCGTTTTGTAGTTGTCAGTATTTGCTTTGTCCCTTCAGAATGCTGAAAGGGAATGGAGGGGAAGATATATTTGGTGGTGGAAGCAAGCTTGAGGTGGCAGAAATGGCAGTGAATCATTAATTGGATGTGGAGGCTGCTGGGGTGGAAGGTGAGGATAGGAGGAAACCTGTGATGGTTCTGGGAGGTGAGAGGACAGGAATGTGCAAAACGGGATGAAAAATGTCAAGGGCCCTGTAAACCCTTGTGAAGGAAATCCTCAGTTAAAAAAAAATAGGAAGACTTATCTGAAGCACTGGTGTGGAAGGTTCTATCAGAACTGAGCTGATGGACACAGAGAAACAGGGAAATTGGAATAGATTTCTTAGAAAGTGTGACGGGAGCAAGGAAATCAATGTAGGTGTGGGTCAGTGGGTGTAAAGTAGATATTGATTGACAGCCTATCCACAGAAGTGGAGAGTTAAAATGAGAAAAGGAAATGAATATTTGCTGATGGACCTTAAGTGAGGGGAAGTTTGGAATTTTGAAGCAAAGCTGATGAAACTGGGAAATGTTAAATTGATGGGGGATTCCGTATGAGGCGTGGATATAGGTCAGAGGAGACTGGATAGGGAGAAGTAAAATATTGTCAAGATAGACAACAAGAACAGGCTAAAATGACTGGACTACCACGACAGTCCTGTTTGAGGACCTTGGGAAGGAAAGCAGGATGTGCAGTGTTGGGAGCCATGAGCCTGGAGGCCATGGGGGAAGATCTCTAGAGGAGATGAGGTCAGTGATGGTCTGGGAAACAAAGTAGATGCAGTGATCTGTTGCAGAACTGTGTGAAGAGTAAACAGGTTAAAAAACACTGCAATGAGAGTTAATGATAGAAAGGTAGCTCTGCTTTAAAGGTGATCTGCTTTAATCATTGAACCAACTTTAGCAATTGCAGTGAATGGATATATGACTGCATTCTTCAGCTGCTCTCTGAATTTAGTCTGGGTCACTGCATAAACACAGGTGTTGGTGCAGGTGCTCAAAAGCTGCAGCATGTAGCCAGATTGTTCAGTGATATATGGAAAGCTTGAAAGAGAACTCCAAGAGACTGAAGAAAACGTGATCACAAGAGTCAGAGCCTGCAGATTATGTAAATGTCATTGTGGTGGGAGAGAAGCCAAATGGGCAGCTAAGAATTTGCATGGGTCCCAAAGATCTTAATCAAGTGTTACGACTGAGTTTGGAGGAGTGTTCTGTCTCCCTCTAGTCCCACTACTCCACTGGTTACGGCCAATTATATACTTTTATCGATCTGTTTCAGAATACAAATCCACCAAACTAATAAAAAAACAGAACTTTGAATATATTAGAAAACAAGTCTTATGCAATAAAGATGCAAATCTTATTAACGCACAGGCTGAAATATGAAAGTATAAATATATTCCTTTCTAAATAACTCAACACACACACACACAGGTTAAAGAAAAAAATAAGAAGCTTTCTCTACAGAGATCAACTTTACAAAAACAAAATATATTTTGGTCAAATACTTGCTAATTCTTGAAAAAGGAGAAGGTATGGAATGTTCCAGATCACATTTGGTCTGGCATCTGGGTACACACAGACAGCTGCAACTAGACACATGCGGTTGTTACTGGGATATTTTCAGAAGCAGTTCGTTCACAAGATGTTGAGAGGAAGTCTCGCAGAAGCTTCTCAGAAGAAATGATGCATCAGTTTCTCCAGCTCTCACACTGGATTCTCAGGGTTTCTCAAAGAAGTGGAACAGGATGATCTGGTTGCTTCTCTCTCAGCAGGCTGCAATCCCAAATGAACACTAAACAATATCCAAAAACAAAACAAACACTCCTAAGCCATAAAGGCAGACATGTGACTTCTCCATTTCCAAACAGTTCCAAAGTCCATAAGGCTCTGGCTGTTTACTCAGCTTAAGACTTGTAACTTCCAGTAAGTGTTTGTTTTTAAACAAAATCCCAAGTGTCATTACAGTGGCCTTTTAAAAAAAAAATCAAGTCCAGCATCTTCTCAGGTATTTTCCACAGTCTTAAACACATGTCATCAAAAAATATCAATAATGGAAACACTTTCATGCCACCTCCACCTTAGGAGGAATGAAACCTAATGTTTGAAAGTGTTTCATTATAAAGTGTGGACGAAAAAAAAACAGAATATGAAAAAAAAATTAAAATACATTGACACACTCAATCTCATTCATTCTTTACTTGTAAATTATGCAGTTCTTCCCTGTGCCAACTTTTCACTCATAATTCAAAACAAAATTAAATTCTAGACAAAGCATCAGCAATTACATTGTTTCCCCCCACAATGCACATAATCTTTAAGTGATAGGGCTGCAATAGTAAACTCCATCAAAATAGTCTGGCAATCTGGTTTTTGACTTTTTCCACAAAGGCTCAAGGTTATGATCAGTATATACCAGGGTCTCCCTGTAGTTGTGGTGGACATATACTCCAAAATGTTTAAGAGCTAGGGTTACTTTTTCCACTGTAGGATATCTGTTTTGGTGTAAATACAGTTTTTTGAAAAGTATCCCACTGTCCTTTCTCTGCCCAATTCATCTTCTTGTAACAGGACTGCACCTACCACCAGGTCACTAGCATCAATTACTACCTTGAAGGGCTTAGTGAAATTCGGGACAGCCAACACTGGTTCATTGATCCAAATTGCTTTAAGCTTCTCAAAGGATGCTTGGCATTCCCCTGATCACACTTCCTTGGATTTCTTTTGTAGAAAATCTGTCAGTGGATAAGCTATAGTGCTGAAATTTTGTCCAAACTTGTGGTTGAAACTACACATCCCCAAAAACCTCATGATTTCTTGTTCAGTCTTAGGGGGAGGGAACTCCACCAAAGCTTGTTCTTTGGTTGTTCTTGGCAAAGCTTGTCCTACTATATGCCCTAGATGGGTTACTCTCGCATTTGCAAATTCACTTTTGGCAAGGTTTATCACTAAATCTGCCAACTGTACTTTTGTAAACAGAGCTTCTCGTCGTTCCAAGTAGTCATTTCAAGTGTCACTGTGTACCAGCACATCAAGGTAAACCACACAGTTAGGAACACTGGCCACCATTTGGTTCATTAGTCTCTGCAAAGTTGCTGGGGCATTTTGTTTAGCCCAAATGGCACCACTCGGTATTGGAAAAGATCATCTAGTGTGACAAAAGCTGATACTTATTTAGCATGGAGTGTTAAAGGAACCTTCCAGTACCCCATTAAAAATCTATTTTGGTCAGAAACATGGCATTGCAGTCTTCCAAGTAAATAATTGAGTAGGAGTCTACCTTTGTTGCTGCAGTAATCTTTCTGTAGTTTATGCAGAATCTTGTTGGTCCATCAGGCTTTGGCAATACCACAACTGGGGAACTCTTGCTCCTTTGATTGGGTTACACATGTATTGGAGTTTTGATCTCACCTGGGCCTGTTTCACTAGAACGAAATGATCAGGATATTGCTTTATAGTGGAGAACATCCACATCATGTGTGGTTAAGTTTGTAGTTCCTGGTTAGGCCCTTACAGACTCCTTTAAATGCTGTGAGTAGCCTTGTTAGGTCTCCTCATTGTTCTGCAACTAAATATGAAATCATAGTGTCTAATCTCCAACAATTCAGCATTAGCTAACTGGATAGGAGGAGGTTCAATTTGGGAATTATCTAGGCCTTCTGCCTCATCCTCACTACCTGACATACCTGTGCTTGCTTATCCTCCTCCCGGCAGTGATATTGTTTCAACATATTGATATGACACAGCCGATTCTTTTTCTGGTGATCTTGAGTGTCAATTAAATAATTTACTTGACCAATCCTTTTGATTACTCTATATGGACCACTGAGCCTTGCTTTCAGTGGTTCACCCTGTAAAGGCAGTAATACTAATGCATCATCCCCTGGTTGAAATGTCCAGGTCTTGGCATGCTTGTCTGCCCATTTCTTCATTGTTATTTCGGAAGCTTTCTGGTGTTCCTGAGCCACGTTGTAGGCTCTCATGAGCCGATCTTGGAACATGGACACATAATCTGACACAGAAGATTCGTCCCTCTGTTCTAAAAACATTTTCTGGTTTAGTTTTAGAGGACCGGTTACCTCATGTCCATAAACTAATTGAAAAGGACTAAAACCAGTCGGTACATTTGGTGAATCCCTGGTGACAAGCAAAAGAAAGTCCAGCCTTTGTCCCAATCATGGGGATATTCATGACAATCTGCCCTGATCATGGTTTTGAGGATCTAATGGCACCGTTCTAAAGCCCCTTGCGTCTGTGGGTGGTTTGCTGAGGACTTGAATTATGCTACACCCAGATTACTCATAACTTGCTGAAAAGTTTGACATAAAATTGGAACCTTGATCTGACTGGATCGCAATTGGTTGTCCATATTGAGTGAAGAACGGAGTTAAATTCTCCGCCACTACCTTAGTAGAAATTGTTCTCAAAGGAATGGGCTCTGGGAATCAAGTAGCTGTATTATAATAGTGAGTATATATTGATGTCCTGCTTTTATTTTCGGTAAAGGCCCAGTCTACCAACATTTGACTAAATGGTCCCCAAAAGCTGGTATGGGAATTAGAGGTGCTGGTTTTATTGCAGGCCACGGCCACAATCTGGCACATATGACACATTTTACAAAACTGCACTGCATCCTTGTGAAGACCTGGCCAGTTAAAATATCAACTTATATGTGCTTGGTACTTCCAGATCCCTATATATCCCGCCATAGGAATTTCATAGGCTCTCCTTAATATTTTCTGGCGATACTTGGGCTACTATCACTGTCTTTTTTTCATCCACAGGTCTGTGAGGAGGTCTCTACTTCCTCATCAGAGGATCATTTTTTTAATATAGTAGCATTCAGGAACTCCATTGCTTCAGCTTCAGTTTGAGCGGATTGTGCCATTTTACTTCACTCTGGATTAGCTTGCTGAGTTTTGGTCAGCGAAGACTTAATGAAAATTTCCTTCGGATTATCCAAATCCCCCCAAAAAGTTTCAGATAGCCAAATATATGTCTGTGTTGCCAATTTGACCACTGACAATGGAACTTGTTTCGCCATTGCTCGGGTCACAGGCAAACTATGGACAACTCCTATGGTTATCATTCCAGCCATTAGGCCACACTCCAGGTGCACCTGACACAAAGGTGTGGGTGTATAGTCCCTGCCAATACCGTTCACTCAAAGCTCAGCATTCAATGCACTCTCTGGAGGAAAAGTCATGCCTTTCCCCAGCAAATGGGTTTGTGTGGCTCCTGTATCCCCAAGTATAACTATAGGTTTATCTGGCTCTCGAGGGATAGGGCATTACTTTTCCTTTCAACAAGAACTCCCTCAGGTAATAGCTCTCAGCTATCTTCTTCACATTCCCTGTACTCAATGGTGGCTTTACCTGACCTTACAGCTGCAGTCAGAGCGACAACTTGGTCTGTTGTACTCTCAGTCAGGGCCCCTTTTGCTGCATTAGCCTTGTATACCCAAATAGATCCCATGGGTTTACCCCGCAACTTCCAGCATTCTGCACAAAGGTGTACCACCTTGTGGCAATTCAATCACTTAGGCTTTTGGACCTCACTTTCACCCTCAACACCTTCTTTTCTGGCTTGAGGAGATGATCCCGGGACATTCCCAGCTGTCCCTTCTCGTCCCTGGCTACTTGCCTTCCTTTCACCCTCCTACCTTCTAACCTTCTCAGGTTGGTGGGGCTAATGGAAATAGAGTTTGGGCTTGTGGACAATCTCGTACACATCAATGATCTCAGCTGCTTAACTGGCTGTTAAAACTTTCTGGTTCTCTATGTGGGTTCTTACCAACAGAGGGAGTGAATTCTTAAATACTTCCAGAGAATTATTTACCCAAGCATCTTATACATGGCCTCTACCTTTAGTGTTCAGATCCAACAAACAACGTTAATTTGCTTTATCCTCTCAAATTCTATACAAGTCTGCCCAGGCTGTTTCTAGATGTTCCACAATTGCTGCCTGTAAGCTTCAGGAATCAACTCTTAAGTAGCGAGAATAGCCTTTTATTGTCATCTCAATCTGCAGAACCCTGCTCAGAAAGCATGGCATAAACTTTATGTGCTCTGCCTATCAACCTACTTTGCATGAGCAGTGTTCAGTTTTCGTTTGTCCACCTCATCTGTTTAGCTATCTTTTTAGAAGGAATGAAAAATGCCTCTACATCCCTTTCCTCAAACTTTGGGATGGCTTGTACATTTTTAAAATGCTCCCCACTGGGTCCTGGTTTGGAGTCAGGTCTTCCCTCACCAGAAATTTCATCAGGGTCAAGGGCATCCTTCTTTTTTAGTTCCAACCTTTTTTAAATTGGAAATGCCCTTCTTGCTTCCTTCCTCTCTCCTCTTCTCTTTACCTTTGCAATTCTAGCTCCAGCTTATGAAATGCTCTTTTTCCATTTTTCTCTCTGAAGTGCTACTCTGTCAAGTTCAAATTTTCCCATATCTTTTTCCTGTTCAAGCTATTTCATCTGCAACAGAATTCTAGCTAATTCAATTGAATTACCATCTGGATTGCCTTTTCTTTCTACCAATTTCAAACGCTATGCTATTACCTCAATTATGTCTGATTTCCTAGCCCTGCTTTTGACTCTATCTCCAACTTTACTGCCAATGCTATTTGCCTAGCCTTGGTTAAGTTTTGGAAATCACTCAGCTCCAGGTGTTTACTTGCCTTAAGACAAGTGACTTCCAGTATGTGTTTGTTTTGAAACAAAGTCCCAAGTGTCCTTCCATTGACCATTAAAAAAAGAACAAGTCCAGCATCTCATCAGGTATTATCCACAGGAGTTTAAACACAAGTCCTCAAAAATATTAATAGGGGAAGCACTTTCATGACAAAGAATCACAGCCCTATTACAATACTGGAAGAGATCACACCAGCACTGGCAAGGGCAAAAGATTTCAGCAATCTTGATACCAGAAATGTCTATTGGAATGTGAATCCAGAAGAGGATTTTTTGCTGTTGACAACATTCAACACGCCCTTTGGACGGTACAAATTCTCGCATCTACCTTTTGGCCTTAAAGTGAGTCAGGATTTGTTCCAGCAGAAAGAGAAGATATACAAAGGAAGTAAAGGAACAGTTGGCATAGCTGATGATATCCAGGTAAATGATGTAGATGGAAAAGATCATGACTACTATCTGCAGGAAGCCATGGAGAGAACCAGCAAAGCTGGGATCAAGATAAACCCAGACAAATGCATTGCAAAAGTAACAGAATGCTAGTTCTTCAGAATGGTGTACACACTTGGCATAGTCAAGCAGAGTCCAGAAATATTCTCAATTATCTCTTGGTTGGAAGCCCTAGGATACAAGAGAGACCTGAGAAGTTTCCTTGCTTTGATCCATACAAGAGTTCCTTCATCCAACACATGTCAGAACACACAGCAAACCTGTGGGATCTGATGAAAGAAGATGTAGAGTACCAGTGGTCAGAGTCACATGGCAGGAGATTCAACAAACTCAAAAAAGCAGTATGCAAGGAGACAAGTCTGTCAAACAATGACAGGAAGAAAACTGTCACTCTGCAAGTAGATGCTTCCACAAAATGACTGGGAGCAGCCCTGATAAAAGAGGGAAAGCCAATAACATTTGCATCCAAAACTCTAACCTCAGCTGAGACCAGATATGTGAACATAGAAAGAGAGCTTTTGTCAAACTTGTATGGATGTGAGAAAGTCCATATGTATCTCCATGGGAGAAAGTTCATAGTGCAGAGTGATCATCGTCCACTGGAACAGATTTACAAGAACAATCTATGTAAAACACCAGCAAAACTGCAAAGGTCACTCTTGAGGCTTCAGAGTTAAGATTTCATTCTGAAATATAGGCCAGGAGGAGAAATGGTCCTGGCAGATACTCTATCTCAGTTGTTGGCACAGGCAAAATACGAGATAGAATATCTAGGTATAAAGATTCATCTTTATTTCAGTGGTAACACCACTGAAACTGAGTCAAATTAGAGATGAGGCCAGCAAAGACTAGGAGTTACAGATGCTGAGTCAGCAAGGTGATCCAGGGATGGTCTGATCAGACAGAGCAAACACAACCAGAAATACGGCAGTACTGGTCTATCAGAGATGACATTTCACTAGAAGATGGCGTTCTGCTGGTCAGATCCAAAATAAAATCATACCCAAAACAATGCAGGAAGAATTTCTCCAGAAAATACATGAACACCATACTGGAATGGAGAAGTGTAAACTCAGAGCCAGATTAGGTATGTACTGGATAGGTAAATACAGGGACATCAAAAGTATGGTATTTATATGCAATATATGGGAGAGGTACAGAAACACAGCAGAAATAGGAGATGATACCTACTGAAGTAGTACTCAGATCAGGGCATACTGTAGGAGCTGATTTATTCACACACAATCAAGAATGGTATCTCAGTCACAGACTACAATGCAAAGTTCCCTTTTATCTGGAAATTGAAAGACTTGAGGGGCACAACAATCATCTCAGCAGTACGAGTTCTGTTCGCTGAGCAAGGGATTCCTGAAAGATTAATATGTGACAGTGGCACCCAATTTAGCTCCAGAGCATTGAAGGAATCCCCTGAACAGTCTGAGTTCACCACCATTCCCTCATCACCACAAACTCAGGAATACGTGCTTATAGAAAGACAAGCCCAGATGGTCAAAAGAACCCTTGCAAAATGCCGAGAGATGAAGGAAAACCCAAAGCTTGCCTTATTGTCACTCTGATCCAAACCTTTCAAGGCTGACATGAGATCACCTGCAGAGCTGTTGAATGGAAGATAGTATAAGCCAACACTGTCAAGCTAAATACATCCTCCAAGTGAGCAGGAGGAAGGGAGACAACAACTCACTGAAGCACGTCAATGGTGGACAATTAAACAACTAACAGGAGGAGGAGGCTGCACAAATATACCCATCCTCAATGATCAGGGAGCCCAGCACATCAGTACAAAAGACAAGGCTGAAGCATTTGCACCCATCTTCAACCACAAGTGTCCAGTGGAGGATCCTGAGGTCCCTAGCATCACAGAAGCCCATCTTCAGCCAATCTGATTCACTCCACGTGATATCAAGTAACGGCTGAAGGAACTGGCTACTGCAAAGGCTATGGGCCCTGACAACATTCTGACAATAGTACTGAAGACTTGTGCTCCAGAACTAGACATGCCCCTAGCCAAGCTGTTCCAGTACAGCTACAACAATGGCATCTACCCGCAAAGTGGAAAATTGCCGGATTACGGAAATTACAGGAAGTTGGCTTAAAAGAGGGGCAAGAATGGTAGCTCAGCATCCCTGGATATAGAGTTTTCAGGCAAGATATAGAGGAGGATAAAAGGGAGGGGATGTAGCATTATTAGTTAAAGAATCCATAACAGCTTCGAGGAGGGATGATATGCTAAATGAATCATCAAATGAGGCCATATGGGTGGAGCTCATGAATTAAAAAAGGGGCATCCACATGACTAGAAGTGTAATATAGACCCCCAAATAGTGAGAGGGAGATAGAAGAACAAATATGTAAGTAAATTTCTGAGTGTATAAACTACAGGCAAATAATAGTTGAGGATTTCAACTTCCCTAATATCAACTGGGATACAAACAGTGTGAAGGGCAGAGAGGGCACAAAATTCTTGAACTGCATCCAAGAGAACATTTTTAGCCAGCATGTTAACAATCCCAATGAGGGGGTGCAATTCCAGACTTAGTCTTAGGAAATAAAGCTGGGCAAGTGGATGAAGTAACAGTGGGTGACCATTTCGGAGATAGTGACCATAGGTTTTAGCAGAATCATGGAAAAGGACAAGGATAAAACAGGAGTAAAAGTTCTAAATTGGGGGAAGGCAAATTTTACAAAGCTGAGATGTGACCTGGTGAAAGCGGACTGGATACAGCTACTTGAAGGAAAATCGGTGGCAAACCAGTGGGAGGCATTCAAAAGCGAGATTCCACAGGCACAGTGTAGGCATGTCCTCACAAAGATGAAGAGTGGTCCGGCCAAATTTAGAGGCCCTAGTTAAGTAGAAGTCTACAGGGTAAATTAAAGTAGAAAGAGAAAGCTTATGACAATCACAAAAAAAAAAACTTAATACTTCAGAAAGCCTAGAGGAGTATAGAAAGTGCAGGGGTGAAGTAAAAAAGCAAATCAGAAAAGTAAAGAGTGGACATTTGAAAATATTGGCACATAAAATCAAGGAAAACCAAAGATGTTTTATCAGTACATTAAGAGCAAGGGAATAACCAAGGAAAAGGTTGGGCCATTCAGTGATGCGCAAAGGAACTTATGAATGGATGCCGAAGATGTGGGCAGGATTCTTAATGAGTTTTTTGCCTCTGTCTTTATAAAGGAAAGTGTCTATGCAGATATTGTAGTTAAAGAGGAGTGTGAAATATTAGATACGATAAGCATAATGAGAGGGGAATTACTGGTGGGTCTGACATCCTTGAAAGTGGATAAATCACCAGGGCCTGATGGATTGTATCCCAGGTTTTAAAGAAAGCCAGGGAGGAAAGAGCGGATGTGCTGAGGATCATCTTCAATTTCCTCACTGGATACGGGTGAGGTGACATAGGATTGGAGGTCTGCGAACTCTATACCATTGTTTAAAAAGGGTGAGGGAGATAGGCCAAATAATTATAGGCCAGTCAGTCTGACCTCGGTGGATAAATTATTTAACATGTCCATCACTTCATTATTTTCACTGACAATATCACCATTATCAGTTTTAAGGAGCCCTCATTGCTCTTAATGACTCTTCTGAATATAAATATAAAAGTTTTTTGTGCTGAGTTTTATATACTTTGCAAGTTTCTTTTCACACTCCTTTTAGCTCTTACTATGAGTTTTGTCCCTTTGGAATGCTGAATGGGAAGGTCAGGGAAGATGTGATTGGTGGTGCCATCACACTTGAAGATGGTGGAAAGGGCAGAGAATGGAGGCTGGTGAGGTTGAAGGTGATAAGGGGAACCCTATCATGGTTGTGGGACAGTGAGGACAGAAGTGTGTAAAAAGGGAAAAACATGGTCGAGGTTCCTGTAAACTTTGGTGAAGGGGAAATCACCAGTTGAAGAAATAGGAAGACATATCAGAACACTGGTGTGGAAGGTGGCATCATTAGAACTAGAACTGAGGTGATAGACAGAGAAACTGAGAGAATGTAATAGAGTTCTTACATGAAGTGGGATGGGAGTATGGTCATCAAGGTAGCTGTGGGAGTCAGTGGGTTTAAAGTAGATAAATGTTGACAGCCGATCCTCAGAAAAGATAGAGAAGTTGAGAAAGGGAAGAGTTGGTTATGGACCTTGTTAAAGTGAGGGGAAGGATTGAATTTTGAAGTGGAGCAGATGAACCTGGAAATTGTTGAAGTAATAGAGAAAGTCAGATCAATTGTGGATGTATGTGGGTGGAGACTGGACAGGGAGAGATAAAATAGCCCACAGACTGGAATAAATATTTCCTTGTGATGACAAGATCAACAAATGGGTCTACCAGGACAATCCTGTTTATGGACCGTGGGAAGGAAAACCGGATGGTTTGGATTTTACTGAGCTCCCGATGTCAGTCTGCACGAATTAGGGGTGTGGGGGTGTCAGTACTGGGCAAAAGTTTGTTCCAGCAGTGGCCCACCATGGATCCAGATATCAGGAGTGCTGGGCCAGATCGTCCTGGCGGTAGTTAGGCTCCCTTGCGGCGCACCCGCCGCTGGGACCCAGCTTTACATATTTAAAGGCAGGCAATGCATGTATTTAAATATCATTCAGCAGGATATTTTCTTCCCGGGATCATCTGAGCAGTGGCCGGCACTCATGTGCCTTCACTTTGCCATTCAGGGAAAGCCAACGCCACCATAGTGGGGAAAGGGGGAAACTTATGATTTTTACTGCAGCACAAACTTCAACTCCCCTTTTAAATTATCCAGAACCAATTGCTCAAATTCTGCAGAAAGTCCCCATGGAAAAAAAACATTCTTCAAGATGCCTGCACATTTCTCTTGGGAAAGTGGTCGAAAATTGCCAGACCTGCTTTCAACTGAATACAATCTACTTTCAGCAAGGCAGACCTACCTGAAAAACAACACCATGCACTTGATGCATCATTCAATCCATAAACAGATTAGTTTAGTTTCTACGCCTTCTCTTCTACATCACTTGTTTCTTTAGGTGGCTTCATCAAAAGACAGCTTTAAATTTTTTCACCCTGCAAAAATGCAGCTTTTACATCAACCTACATTCCATGAGCATGTGGTGAAAAAGAGCTAAGAAATTTTTCAAGATCACTTTTCCTGCTGTGGGGGGTGGGGGAGGGAGTGATGGATTCCATTATCATCTTGATGAATAAGTTTCTCTTCAAAACCCCGAGCACTAGCCTCGCTTTAGCCTTATGTCCTATCTGGGAGTACATTTCCATCTGGCTGTCCCCTATCTTATTTCAGAATAGGCATAAAATTCCTTCTAACTCTTTTGTCCCTGAATTTTTCTTCTAATTTATTTGCTGCCACAATAACTTTCCAGTCTTAAAGCTTCTACCTCTAGTAGTGTTCTGAGATTCTTCTGTAGTCCTTGTTCTAGTCAAGATAGGGCCATTATTTGCCCTCTCATCTCTTTCTGGACTACTGCAACAGGACCTGTCCCTCCCACGATCAGAGGTTCGGTCACCAGTACATGACAGTTTCCTAGTGCCTTATTCACTTCTAGACCCACTTTGAAGATTTAAACTGTTTTCTTGCTTTCCACTGTTTCACTTCATTTTGTCAATCCATAGATCTCACCTTTTGTCCGTCATCTTGGATGTTTAGACAATGTTTGAGTTTGCTTGTGGATTTCCCTGCTCTCCCCATAATGGCCACATTCCTTCATTTAGTGGATCCCTCTGGTATGTCCATTACCCTAGTACTATTTTAGGCAGTGGTCATTTGGGAAAAATAACCCCATCATGTGCATCAGTATCACTTTGTCTGTAGTCATCCAGCCCCTTATCTATTGTATTCTGTTCCTCACAACTATAAAATACAAGAATGAGGTACTGGATGTTTCATCACTTTCTAATTGTTCAGATTCTGCCAGTTTATAATCAATGCTTATTAACTTGGATGAATGGACACTAATGTTTTCACTGTAATGTTGGAGAACCACAGTCTTACCATCACACCCTACAAACTTTACCCAGAGCTTTCCTATTTGACCCTCATTTAGACTGCACTAAATCCCCAGGATTAAAGTTTCTCTGACAGTCTTATGTGATGCTGCAAGGCTGGTCAAATTTTCTCAGACTTCAGCCTTGATGAATGCCCTGCTCGCTGCATGTAGGGCATTCAAGTGCCCAGAGAATATAAAACTATTTGCAGCCCCTTCTAAGGCTGGGGGATGATCACACAGTACAGAAGGTATTTTGGGATTTCTTCCAAAGACCAGCTGATATGATTATCACCCCTAAACATTGGGGTTGAACTCTTGGCATGGATTTCCTATGCCAGGCGTGGGCTTCCCATTCAGTTGGTCTGCTAGGATCATATGGAGCATCTTATCAATCACTTCACGATTTCGTTGAATCCATTACTGAAAGGCCTTTCAGCTGCAGCATTCATATTTTTGCACATATCCCAACTCGTCACTGACAATGGGGGTGGGAGTGGGGGGTGGGGGGAGGAAAAGAAAGAGAGGAGAAAGAACAGTTGTAGGGAAGAGGAAAATTTGCTAGTATAGAAATTCAACAGTGCCCCCAGTTCAGTTCCCATCCATTTTTCCATAACTTAATCTACAATCATGCATTTGTCTTTCCCATGTTTCACTGTAGAAAGATTGAATCTTATTGCTGTGTGTATGAAATGCAAAATGAGCGTTCCTGCCCTCGTCTTTACTACTTCATTGAAGTCTGTTGCTAATGGAAGACTTACAATAGGCTCTGCTAGTGTCCTCTGATACTTTTTGGAGAGATTAGTGAAAATGATATACAATGAGCTTTGTTTACTCAAACACACCTTGCATTGTTTAATATATTTTTAATCTGTGACAAAAGGGATGAGCAAATTATTCATGGCAGTTTAGGACTTCTCATTTCTCAAACACTACCAACATTCGGAGAGATGCTAGTTTCTGTTAAAGGGATGCAAAAAATGTCTTTGTAATCTACCTAATCTACTGATTTTCCAAAGAAAATTGCTTTATCATATTCCATGCCCAATTTCAATTTGTGACTTTTCCATGGAAGGTTTGCTCAGCCGCAATGGTATGTTACTGGATGACACATCTACCAAAAGTGGCTTCCTCCAGCTATTTTGCATGGAATCACCACCCTTTTCAAGTGACTTTCACATGTTGTCATCCCAAGGCTATAGCAAACTCCCTAATTTTACTTCGATTGTTAATATACAGTGAATCTGTATATTAACCACAGTCCAACACAGCACAATTAAATGAATCCACGACTAGTACACTCATTGCCAGACTGAAGCTACTTGCGAGCAGTAAAACTCTTCATCTTCCACTTCCAAGCCATGCGTCAACTTAAACTCTTGTTCGTTTCAGGCAGTTTACCGCATAATGATATTTTGAATCACATCAGATACACCTGTTAATAATTTCCCAGGTATTCATTTGTCCATTGTTGTTATTCCATTCCTGTTAGCTGCCAAACTGGTCTTATTTGTTTTGTATGATTTGGCTGCTGTATTGATGCCTGCACCCTTGTCTGAACAATTTCAAAATGCTGCAATCATCAAGTTCTCCATCTTCTGTTACACAGCCAATGTCCCATCAGTGCCATGAATTCTGCTGGAAATCAATGCTTTCCCAGGATTATTTTAAAAATACATCAGACATCTGATCCAAAAGAATGCCTATTCTTGAGAACCTAACTCTAGTAAGACCAAGAGCACAGCCAGAAACTTTAGCACAACCCAACAATCTGAACAAGGAACTTTCAAATAGCAGTGTGTAAAGTTCCCTCAAACTCCTCTATAGAATGATCATCCATCATAAATTTATCAAAGCCTGACTATGCCTGGTGTGCATTTAATAGATCATTCTTATACATAAAGCTTGATAGAAACTCCAAACCTTCCTCAGTGCCCAACTGACAGGCCTCTAGCTCACAAGCCACTTTGTACCTGATTATGCTTTTGTTAGGCAGGGACAGTGCCAAGTCCATACCTTGTTTTTCTTCAGTAAGGACATAACCCATGTCTATTTCATTTTTCCTTTGATTATTACATTCAGAGGGAAATCATATTAATACTTTACATTTGGTTTCAGCCATTTATCTCAAAACAAATTCAAATTGCAACCTTCCACCTGAAAAAAAAAAATCTTACTTTCCATTCTTCACCTTTAGGGAATCATCCTCTACTTACCTGTTAAATGGATCCACACTGACAGTAAAGAATGAAAAACACATTTTCCTGATAGCACATTTATTCAGAGGAAGCAACATTACACAACTCTACCTTCCATTCACCAACATCACCTATATCCAGCAAGTTCTCCTTATATTCAAATCCTTAATAAAACAATGCCCTTCAGCTGTTGACCTTTAACAAGACAATTAACCATTAACACTCCAGAGGAGATGAGATCAGTGATGGTCTGGGTAACAAAGTAGATGCAGTGATCCGTTGCAGAATTATGTCGAGAGTAAATAGATGAAGAAGCACCATAACCAGAGTTAGTGATAGAAAGGTAGCTCTGCTTTTAGGTGATCTGCTTTAATCATTGAACTAATTTAACAATAACAGTGAATGGATATTTGACTGCATTCTTCAGCTGCTCTCTGAATTTAGTCTGGGTCACTACATAAATACAGGTGTTGGTGCAGGTGCTCAAAAGCTGCAGCATGTAGCCAGATTGTTCAGTGATGTATGCAGGATCATGGGGACCTGTGTAATCATAACTGTTAGCAATTCGTGCAGTAAAGAAAAATACAACATTTGTCATCCATAACAGTATGAAACTACCAGATATGGTGAAGAGTAAAATGATGGATTTCCTTCGGTTCTCCATCTCTGGGTCAGTGTGATTCTCACTCTTGCTGTGATCCAGTAGTTTCCTGCGGACTCTGCTGGCCACTAAAATGTGTCTGACAGTCAGAGCATTGAACAGTAAAATCAGAACGAATGGAAGGAAAGGGGTTAAAATAATACTGAGGCTGTGAAATGCTGCCCAGGCAGCTTCGGTGTAAAAGCTCACTGATAGAGTGGAGCCCCAGGGTACATTGTCAATTATATATTCAGGTTCATACATAAAGTACCAAGGAATATTTTTCAAGCTGAACAGCACACTCACTGTCGTTATAACCATATTCACAGTTTTCTCTGTGCAATATTTTGTTTTCAGCTTCTGGCAACAAATTGCAACAAATCGATCAAAGGTGAAAGCGACAGTGAACCAGACAGAAATATCTGTGGCTGCATGAAGCAGGACATGTAAAAGAGAAACTGCAGGAGTGGTGTCCAGGTAAGTTCCTGGGAAATGAAAATGAAAAACTGTAAGCAGTATCACATCAATGAAAACGACCAGTAGATCTGCCACTGCCATGGCCACCAGGTAGTGGGTGATACATTTGGAGAGTCCGCACTTTCCTCGTGACAGGATCAGAATGGCCACTGAGTTAACTGAAATAAATAGAACAAAAACAAAAGAATTTTTGTTAGACATCTCAGAGAACATGGGAATTCCATAGGAACGTGGGGACTTCGGAAGAGAAGTTGGCCATTCAGCCCATCGAGCTTGTTCTGTCATTCAATTAGATCATGGCTGATCTGCATCTTAACCTCATTTATCTGCCTCAGTTTTGTAACCTTCAATACTCTTGCTGTGCACATACTGACTGTTGTGTTTCCTGCATGACAGCAGTGACTACACTTCAAAAATAAAATTGGCTGTAAAGCGCTTTGAGAAATCCAGCTGTTGTGAAAGGTGATATATAAATGCAAGCTATCATTTTGTTTTACCATTTTACTTTCTAACAACAAACTCATTTTTGAAATTTTGAATTGACCAAGCATTAACATCTTTTCCAGGGAGAGAGTTCAAGATTTCCACTGCCTTTTGTTTGAGGAAGTGCTTCCTGAACAGGCTAGCTCTAATTTTAAGTTTGTTACTCCTTGTTCCAGACTCCCCCATTAGTGGGACTAGTTTCTCTTTATCTAACCTATCGAATCCTATAGTCACCTGAGGCATTTCAATTATTGACCCTTAATTTTCCATATTCAAAGGAACGCAAGCCTAGTCTATGAAACCTATGTTCATAATTTTACCCTGTCTGAATTAGTATCAGTTTTGTGATTCTGAGCTTCACACCCTTCAAGGCCAATATATCCTTCCTGAGGTGAGGAGCCCAGAACTGAATGCAGTTACTCCAAATTGGTCTAACCAGAGCTCTGTACAGCTGTAACTTAACTTCCTCCCCTTTGTATTCCAGCCAACATAGAAATAAAGGATAAAAATCCATTAGTCATTTTAATGATTTTTTTTATATTGATCAACAGCTTTTAATTATTTATGTATTTCGACCCTAAATCTCTCTTTTCAGCCACATTTGCTAACTTGTCCCCATTTAGAAAACGTTGATCTATTTTTCTTAGGTTCGAAGTGTATGACCTCACACTTTCCCACGTTAAACTCCATCTGCCACACTTAATCAACTAAGATCCCTTTGCAACTTTCTGCTTCCATCTAACTTAGTATCATTAGCAAACTTAGATATGTGGTTCTCTCCACACAAGTGTCAGGCAATTACCATCTCCAAGAAGAGAGAATCTAACCATCTCCCCAAAACATTCATTGGCATCACGATTACTTAATCCCCAACTGTCAACATCCTGGGGGTTATCATTGACCAGAAACTCAACTGGAGTAGACATATAAATACCGTGGCTACAAGAGCAGGTTAGAAGCTAGGAATCCTGTGGCGAGTAATTCACCTCCTGACTCCCCAAATCCTGTTCACCATCTACGAGGCACAAGTCAGGTGTGTTATATAATACTCTCCACTTGCCTGGATGTGTACAGTTCCAACGGTACTCAAGAAGCTCTGCACCATCCAGGACAAAGCAACCTGCTTGATTGGCACCCCATCCACAAATATTCACTCCCTCCACCTCTGACGTATAGTGGTAGCCTTGTGTATCAGCTACAAGATGCACTGCAGCCATGCACCAAGGCTCCTTAAACAACACCTTCCGTCTACCACCTCAAAGGACAAGGGTAGCAGATGGATGGGAACACCAAGTTCCCCTCCAAGCCACACGCCATCCTGACTTGGAACTATATCACCATTCCTTCACTGTCGCTGGATCAAAATCCTGGAATTCCTTGCCAACACCACTGAGGCTGCACCTACCCCACACCCTCACCTTCTCAAGGACAATTAGGGATGGGCAATAAATGCTGGCCTAGCCAGTGACACCCACATCCCATAAAATGAATAAAGAAAGAATTCCATCATCCAAGTTATTAACAGATAGTGAAAAACTGAGACTCCCACATGTACCATGTTAGTTACTTTCACAAAAAGCATTCAACAAAGTTAAACATGACTATCCATCTACAAATCTAGTTGGAGATAGGGATCCCAGTGAGCAAGGGAGTTATGCATAATTAACTGAGTGGCAGGAAGTTACAGCTACTGATAACAGGGAACAAGACAAATATAGCTAGGGATTTAAGAGAGCACGGGACTTACAGATTGGGACCCCAAAAGCAGGGTAAGTTTGAGAAAAATTAAATGGAATTTTAAAAAGAGACTTGCATTTAGTAGCACCATTCATGGTCTCAGGGCGCTCCAAAGTGCTTTGCATCTAATGAAGTGCTTTTTTCCTTTGAAGTGTAGTCACTGTTACAATGTAGGAAATGTGGCAGCCAATTTGCACACAGCAAGCTCGCACAACCAGCAATGTGATAATGACAAAGAATGCTTCACAATATCAAGGCAATTGAATAATTTTGTTCTGGAGATATATTTCAAAATTCATAATGGTTTTGGAAACTAGTAAAGAAAGGACTGCATGAATCTGAACAAATGGGAGACAGAAGAATCAGGGAAAGAGGAAACAAGGGCATAGTGTTTACTGAATAAGGTGAATTTCAGAATTAATTTGGGCTTTGCTGTAGTCACAGACTTGAAAGTGTGTGAGGGGGGCAGGAAGTTGAGGAGATGGGAGCAAAGCTGACTGTTGATGAACTTTGGTTTTGAAATCAAACAGGTTCTGACAGCTGAAGAGACAAAGCCCTGGTGCTCCAGTTATTTATAGGATAGGGCCAGTGTACCTGCTCAAAATATGTCTCCACTAAGTATCGAGGAATATGTGTAGTTAAAGTCTTGGGTATGGCAGCACTCATTGCACACAAGCACATTTTCCACTTATCACGATATCTGGTCACACTTTCACACCAACATTTAGTATTGAATCTTCTGATGAAAATATTTAGAATGACATTTTGCTCTGTAAACAGTTACCTTCTATGGTTTGTTGATGAACAATGTCTGGAATGTATTCTAATAATATAAATACGTAATCATCAAAATATGGTTTTAAACAGAATTTTAAAAGTCAAGAAAATACATTTCAAAATAATATCATTACATTTATGTTGCAAAAGCTATTAGTTTACATTAAATTATTAAGTGGCTTACCAAGAATGCCAACAACAGCAAGAACAGGGTAGTAAATGTTTTCTATCTGATGGAGTATTGTTTGTTCACGCATTCTTTGAGATGTGATTGTTTCTGTTAATACTGGAGGCAATAGCCCTGCCTGATTTGACAACACATACAGAGGAACCTTGTATTTATACAGGAGGGAAATCTTCAGTGAGATGTCAGTTGCATCATCATTAATATTAATTACAACTAATTGAACAAACAAGTGTAGTGAATCATGTAAAAAAAGTTATATACTCATCATGGAATAACATATAATTAACTGGAGCTTACTGCAAGATATTCCATAGAAAATATAGTTTAAAGTGAACCTGTTAGAGGAGTATTATTGATCCATGAAACATAGATTTTCTATGGCTAATGTCCTTTCAATTCAATATAAAATTTCTGTAATTTTTAGACAATTTATAATGTATTTTTCTTGTGTATTTGACGCAGAAGGAGATCAAAAAATCTTTTCCCTGCTTTGCAAGTCAGGGAAATCCATTATTTAAAAAAAACTTCTTGAAAATGTCATTTCTACTGCAATAAGTAATCATAAAGGACCTGTACATTATAGATGGTGATACATGTGGACACCTGTGTGTTGAAACAACAACTTGTTTTTATACACCGTCTATAACATTGAACAATGTCCTAAGGCGCCTCACAGAGACAGAAAGAAGATGGCGCTGAGCAAAGGAATGAGAGATGGGGAGGGATGACCAAAGCTACACCAAAGAGATGGGTTTTAAAGAGGATCTATGCCTTTGTCACTTGCAGATTCAATTATTATACTGCTCCCCCAGCCAGGGTACCATCCTCCACGTTCTAGAAACTGCAGCTTATCTGAAAATCTACAGCCCATCTGCTCACCCACACCTAGTCCCTTGCACCTTATATTCCTGTTGCTGTTGATCCACATTGGTCTCTGTTTCTTCCATGACTGAAATTTGAAAGATCACCCCATGTTTAAATTCCTTTGCAGCTTCACCTGTCTCTATCGCTGTAACTGCATACCTTCTACCCGACCCCCGAATTGTGCTTTTCTCTGACTCTGGCTTTTGTGCACTTCTCCCTCCATTTGACCCAGTCTAGTGGCCAAGACTTCACACTGTGGAATTCCCTCCCGTGTCGCCTCTGAATCTCTATCTACCTCTCCTTTTTAGACCCTCCATAAAGCTCACCTCTATGACTGAGTTTTTGGTCACCTGTCTTAATATCTCTTTTAACTCAATGCCATTGTTTGTATGGTTATACTTCTGAAAAGCAACTTGCGATGTTTTTCTATGTTAAAGGTGCTATACAAATGCAGGTTGTTGTGGTTGTTGTTCTATTATTGTCCGCCTTGGCTCACTGGTAGCATTAACAAGTCTCAGTCTGAATGTTGTAAGATGAAGCCCCACTTCAGGATGGAAGAACAGAATCAAGGATGATACTTTTGTGTTGTACTGAGGGAGTGCTGCATTGCCGGACGTGCTGGCTTTCAGTTAAGATGAAAGACTGAGGCCCAATCCGTCCTCCCAGATGTACATAAAAGATACCAGGGCATTTTTTCAAGAAGAACAGGGCCAGTAAAGGAAAGCACTTGCATTTATACAATGAATTTCACAGCCTCAGGACATCCCAAAGTGATTTTCATTGAATTAAGGACTTGCTGCTCTTCTTTGAGTTCACCTGTTGTCCTGGCCATCATCTATCATTCAACATGGAAAACTGATTATCTGCCATCCTTAATTGGATGGTGAACTTGTTATCCGGCCTATTAAGGGGGCGCCCCCGTGAAAATCACGTGAAATGACCCCTCACCCATCCCCGGGGGCTGGTTCAGCACCCGGAAACAATCCCGAAATCTCCTTCCCACCTCAGGAGGTGTGTCTTTACGGTTTTAATTCCACCTAGATTTGTGTCATCAGCAAACTTGGATACATTACAGCCGGGTCCCTCATCCAAGTCATTAATTATAGATTGAAGCCCCACTTCAAGACGGATGTGGCATGTTGAGGCTTTAGCATTGATCCTTATGGCACCCGATTCCTAAAAGCCTGCCTGCTTTCTGTCCTTTATCCAATCCTGTATCCATGTGAATATATTACCCCATGAGCCCTTATCTTGTAAATCAACCTTTTGTCTGGTACCTTATACCATGCCTTTTGAAAATCCAAATATAAAACAACCACTGGTTCCCCTTCATCTACCCTGATCGTCAATCCTCAAAATCTCTAATAGAGTTGTCAAACACCATTTCCCTTTCAGGTTTCTTCTTGCAGCGGCGACAGGGAGAGCGAAGTGGCAGCTGGGTAAGTGAGTTTACAACTTATATAAACTTACCTTGTTGTTTTGGCGGTTTCTTTTTGCAGCGGTGACAGGGAGAGCGAGGTGGCAGCTGGGTAAGTGAGTCCTATATATTTGGGCAGCGGCTGAACCCGAGACACTACACCTGTAGTGTCTCCCACCCGCCCTCCTCCTCTAACCAAAAAAAAAGGACTCGGTGGTGTGCAGATAAGGTAAGGCTTTTTCTATTTTTTTTTTCCTGTGATTGGTGAAAACTTTTCGTTCCTTTTTCGTTTATCTAAGTTAAGACTAACTTAAGCTTAAGATTGATAATGGCAGGAGATCTCAGACCCGTGTTATGCTCCTCTTGCTCAATGTGGGAGCTCAGGGACACGGCTGATGTCCCTGACTCCTTCACGTGCTGGAAGTGTGTCCAGCTGCAGCTCTTGTTAGACCACATGACGGCTCTGGAGCTGCGGATGGACTCACTTTGGAGCATCCGCGATGCTGAGGAGGTCGTGGATAGCACGTTTAGCGAATTGGTCACACCGCAGATTAGGATTGCTGAGGGTGAAAGGGAATGGGTGACCAAAAGGCAGAGAAAGAGCAGGAAGGCAGCGCAGGTGTCCCCTGCGGTCATCTCCCTCCAAAACAGGTATACCGTTTTGGATACTGTTGAGGGAGATGGCTCACCAGGGGAAGGCAGCAGTAGCCAGGTTCATGGCACCGTGGCTGGCTCTGCTGTTCGGAAGGGCGGGAAAAAGAGTGGAAGGGCTATAAATATTGGGGATTCGATTGTAAGGGGAATAGATAGGCGGTTCTGTGGTCGAAAATGAGACTCCCGAATGGTATGTTGCCTCCCAGGTGCACGGGTCAGGGATGTCTCAGATCGGCTGCAGAACATTCTGAAAGGCGAGGGTGAACAGCCAGTTGTCGTTGTGCACATAGGCACCAATGATATAGGTAAAAAACGGGATGAGGTCCTACAAGCAGAGTTTAGGGAGTTAGGAGCCAAGTTAAAAAGTAGGACCTCAGAGGTAGTAATCTCAGGATTGCTACCAGTGCCACGTGATAGTCAGAGTAGAAATGAAAGAATAGTCAGGATGAATGCGTGGCTTGAGAGATGGTGCAGGAGGGAGGGGTTCAGATTTTTGGGACATTGGGACCGGTTCTGGGGGAGGTGGGACTATTACAAATTGGATGGGCTACACCTGGGCCGGACTGGAACCAATGTCCTTGGGGGTGCTTTTGCTAACGCTGTTGGGGAGGGTTTAAACTAATGTGGCAGGGGGATGGGAACCAAATGAGGAGGTCAGTGGACAGTAAGGAGGTAGTAACTAAAGCCTGTAAGGAACGAGATGATGAAGTCAGCGTGACTAAGGAAAAGAGTAGACAGGGAGCAGATGATGAACGCAAAGGGACTGGTGGTCTGAGGTGCATTTGCTTTAATGCAAGAAGTGTAGTAGGTAAGGCAGATGAACTTAGGGCTTGGATTAGTACCTGGGAGTATGATGTTATTGCTATTACTGAGACTTGGTTGAGGGAAGGCATGATTGGCAACTAAATATCCCAGGATATCGATGTTTCCGGCGGGATAGAGAGGGAGGTAAAAGGGGTGGAGGAGTTGCATTACTGGTCAAAGAGGATATCACAGCTGTGCTAAAGGAGGGCACTATGGAGGACTCGAGCAGTGAGGCAATATGGGCAGAACTCAGAAATAGGAAGGGTGCGGTAACAATGTTGGGGCTGTACTACAGGCCTCCCAACAGCGAGCGTGAGATAGAGGTACAAATATGTAAACAGATTATGGAAAGATGTAGGAGCAACAGGGTGGTAGTGATAGGAGATTTTAATTTTCCCAACATTGACTGGGATTCACTTAGTGTTAGAGGTCCAGATGGAGCAGAATTTGTAAAGAGCATCCAGGAGGGCTTTCTAGAGCAGTATGTAAATAGTCCAACTCGGGAAGGGGCCATACTGGACCTGGTGTTGGGGAATGAGCCCGGCCAGGTGGTTGAAGTTTCAGTAGGGGACTACTTTGGGAATAGTGATCACAATTGCGTAAGTTTTAGAATACTCATGGACAAAGACGAGACTGGTCCCAAAGGAAGAGTGCTAAATTGGGGGAAGGCCAACTATACCAAAATTCGGCAGGAGCTGGGGAATGTAGATTGGGAGCAGCTGTTTGAAGGTAAATCCACATTTGATATGTGGGAGGCTTTTAAAGAGAGGTTGATTAGCGTGCAGGAGAGACATGTTCCTGTGAAAATGAGGGATAGAAATGGCAAGATGAGGGAACCATGGATGACAGGTGAAATTGTGAGACTAGCTAAGAGGAAAAAGGAAGCATACATAAGGTCTAGGAGGCTGAAGAAAGACGAAGCTTTGAAAGAATATCGGGAATGTAGGACCAATCTGAAATGAGGAATTAAGAGGGCTAAAAGGGGTCATGAAATATCTTTAGCAAACAGGGTGAAGGAAAATCCCAAAGCCTTTTATTCATATATAAGGAGCAAGAGGGTAACTAGAGAAAGGATTGGCCCACTCAAGGACAAAGGAGGAAAGTTATGCGTGGAGTCAGAGAAAATGGGTGAGATTCTAAATGAATACTTTGCATCGGTATTCACTGAGGAGAGGGACATGACGGATGTTGAGGTTAGGGACAGATGTTTGATTACTCTAGGTCAAGTCGGCATAAGGAGGGAGGAAGTGTTGGGTATTCTAAAAGGCATTAAGGTGGACAAGTCCCCAGGTCCGGATGGGATCTATCCCAGGTTACTGAGGGAAGCGAGAGAGGAAATAGCTGGGGCCTTAACAGATATCTTTGCAGCATCCTTAAACACGGGTGAGGTCCCGGAGGACTGGAGAATTGCTAATGTTGTCCCCTTGTTTAAGAAGGGTAGCAGGGATAATCCAGGTAATTATAGACCGGTGAGCCTGACATCAGTGGTAGGGAAGCTGCTGGAGAAGATACTGAGGGATAGGATCTATTCCCATTTGGAAGAAAATGGGCTTATCAGTGATAGGCAACATGGTTTTGTGCAGGGAAGGTCATGTCTTACCAACTTAATAGAATTCTTTGAGGAAGTGACAAAGTTGATTGATGAGGGAAGGGCTGTAGATGTCATATACATGGACTTCAGTAAGGCGTTTGATAAGGTTCCCCATGGTAGGCTGATGGAGAAAGTGAAGTCGCATGGGGTCCAGGGTGTACTAGCTAGATGGATAAAGAACTGGCTGGGCAACAGGAGACAGAGAGTAGCAGTGGAAGGGAGTTTCTCAAAATGGAGACGTGTGACCAGTGGTGTTCCACAGGGATCTGTGCTGGGACCACTGTTGTTTGTGATATACATAAATGATTTGGAGGAAAGTATAGGTGGTCTGATTAGCAAGTTTGCAGACGACACTAAGATTGGTGGAGTAGCAGATAGTGAAGGGGACTGTCAGAGAAGACAGCAGAATATAAATGGATTGGAGAGTTGGGCAGAAAAATGGCAGATGGAGTTCAATCAGGGCAAATGCGAGGTGATGCATTTTGGAAGATCCAATTCAAGAGTGAATTATACAGTAAATGGAAAAGTCCTGGGGAAAATTGATGTACAGAGAGACTTGGGTGTTCAGGTCCATTGTTCCCTGAAGGTGGCAACGCAGGTCAATAGAGTGGTCAGGAAGGCAGACGGCATGCTTTGCTTCATCGGACGGGGTATTGAGTACAAGGGTTGGCAGGTCATGTTACAGTTGTATAGAACTTTGGTTCGGCCACATTTGGAATACTGCGTGCAGTTCTGGTCGCCACATTACCAAAAGGATGTAGATGCTTTGGAGAGGGTGCAGAGGAGGTTCACCAGGATGTTGCCTGGTATGGAGGGTGCTAGCTATGAAGAGAGGCTGAGCAGATTAGGATTATTTTCATTAGAAAGACGGAGGTTGAGGGGGGACCTGATTGAGGTGTACAAAATCATGAGAGGTATAGACAGGGTGGATAGCAAGAAGCTTTTTCCCAGAGTGGGGGATTCAATTACTAGGGGTCACGAGTTCAAAGTGCAAGGGGAAAAGTTTAGGGGGGATATGCGTGGAAAGTTCTTTACGCAGAGAGTGGTGGGTGCCTGGAACGCGTTGCCAGTGGAGGTGGTAGACGCGGGCACGATAGTGTCTTTTAAGATGTATCTGGACAGATACATGAATGGGCAGGAAGCAAAGAGATACAGACCCTAAGAAAATAGGCGACATGTTTAGATAGAGGATCTGGATCGGCGCAGGCTTGGAGGGCCGAAGGGCCTGTTCCTGTGCTGTAACTTTCTTTGTTCTTTGTTTGTAATACCATGCCAACTCTCTGTCTAATCATATTTTTTATTTCTAAGTGCCACATTATCACTTCCTTAATAATATATTCCAGTATGTTTCCGATTTCAGGCTAACTGGCCTCAAGTCTCTCGTTTACGCTCTCCCTCCTTTCTTGAAAAAGACAGCAGGTTTCCTTCCCTAAAGGACATTAGTGTACTAGTTGCATTTGTGATGACAATCCAGTCGGTTTATGGTCACCATTATAGCTACTCGCTTTTTAATCCCAGAATTGTATAATTTACTGATTTAAAATCCCAATTAATGGTGGGATTTGAGCTCATAATTTCAAAATCATTAGTCCAGGCTTCTAGGTTACTCGTCCAGTAACATAACTGCAATTCTACCTTACCCAGTATGAGTGCAGAGGTATAGATACTTTTAATGCAGGCGTGCTGCAGTACATTATTTTTGTGTGGCTCATGGAGAGCTCATTTTTTGATGCCTAGTTGTTGAACACTGCTCAGTTACACATTGCCACAGAAACATTCTCACAAGACAAGATATATGTTGAACACATGGGAGCTATTGACTGCGCCCTTTACTTGTAGAAACCTTGACACCTGTTAAAGCTAGAGAAATATGCAAAGAAAAGTCAGGTGTGTGGGGAGGTGGGTTTGAAGATTCAAAATGAGATTGGATTCTGGGGATTAGTGGCCTTCTCCTGTTCCTGGAAATTCACGTTCTTTGTTCCTGGAGATAATGACGACAAGTGTTGGAAAGCACAGACCTTCTAAACTCCAAGGTGTACGGCCCAAATTACTCACCCTCTCATCACAGGACAACCTTCTCAGGAATCAAAGTAATGAACCTTTGCTCTATCGCCTCCACGGCAAATATATCCTTCCTTAGATATGGAGACCAAAACTGTGCATAATACTGCAGGGGCCATCCTCCAAAATCCCTATAAAATTGTACCAAGATTTCCATATTCTAGTACTACAATTCTCTTGCAATAAAGGCCAACATGCAATTTACCTTCCTAATTGCTTGCTGTACCTGCATGCTGACTTACTTTGTTTCTTGTCCTAATACACCCAAGCCCCTCTGAACATCAACATTTAGAATTCTCACGCCTTTTAAAAAAATATCCTGTTTTTTTCCTCTTACTACCAAAGTGATTAACCTCATACTTCTCCACATTATACTCTTGTCTGCCACCTTGTTGCCCACACACTTAACCAGTCTATATCTTTTTGCAGCATCTTTGTGTCCTCAAAGCTTATATTGCCAACTAGCTTTGTATTGTCAGCAAACTTTGATCTTACTCTCTGTCTCTTCATCTAAGATATTAACACAGATTGTAAGTAGCTGAGGTCTCAGCACCGATCCTTGCATTAATCCACTAGTCACAGCCTGCCAACTTGAAAATGCCCCATTCATTCCTACCCTCTGTTTCTTGTCCTTTGACTAATCCTCCATCTATCCTACTATATTACCACCAACTCCATAACACCTCATCATGTGTATTAACCTGTTGTATTACACCTTAATGACTGCCTTTTGGAAATCCTGGATCCTACTGGATCCCCTTTATCTACCCTACTAATTACAACCTCAAAAATCTCTAATAAATTTGTCAAACACGATTTCCCTTTTGTAAAACCATGTGACTCTGTCTGATCATACTCTGATTTTCTAAGTGCGTTGTTAAGACTTCCTTAATAATGGATTCCAGCATTTTCCTGAGGACCAATGTCAGGCAAACAGGCCTATACTTTTCTGTTTTCTCCCTCCCTCATTTCTTGAATAGCGATCTTACATTTGCTAACTTCCAATGCACTGGGACCATTCTAGAATCTAGTGAATTTTGGAGAGAGAGCAGCTACAGTAAATGTTGGTCCCTTAGAAGCAGAGACAGGAGAAATTATCATGGGAAATAAGGAAGTGGTAGAGACATTGAACAATTTTTAAAAATGATTTTCCAATATCGCCTAGATTCTTGAATGGTCCCAGAAAATTGAAAGTTACCAAATGTACCACTGATACTCAAGAAAGGAAAGAGACAAAACGGAACTACAGGCCATTAGCCTGACTTCAGTCATTAGGAATGTGCTGAAATCTATTATTAAGGAGGTCTTAACAATGCCCTTAGAAAATCATACTGTGATCAGACAGAGTACACATGGTTTTAACAAATGGAAATCGTGTTTGACAAATTTATTAGAGTCTTTTGCTGATGTAAGTAGTAGGACAGATAAAGGGGAGACAGGGGATGTAGTATACCTTGATTTCCAAAAGGAGTTTGATGAGGAACCACATAGAAGGTCAATATACCAGATCAGGCTCTTGGAGTTGGTAGCAATATATAATCAAGTATGGAGGATTGGTTAATAGACAGGAAGTAAAGAGTAGGGATAAATGGGGTGTTTTCAAGTTAGCAGGGTGTGACCAGTGGAGTGCCGCAAGGATCAGTACTGGGGCCACAGTTATTTACAATTTCTATTCATGACTTAGATGAAGAGACAGAGATCAAGATATTTACGTTTGCTGACAATACAAATCTAGCTGGGATATAAGCTATGAACAAAGAGACTTCAAAAATATATAGGCAGGTTAAATGAGTGGGCAATAAGGTGGCAGATGGAGTACAATGTGGGGAAGTGTGAGGTTATTCATTTTTGGTCATAACAATAGAAAATCAGAATATATTTAATAGGCGGGAAACTTGTAAATGTTGAAGTTCAGAGGGACTTGGGTGTTGTTGCTTTTGTTGTCAGTCTCTCGAAATGAGGATGACGTCTGCCAGGCTTCATGCATTGTGTATACTCAGCTGACTCAGCAGGCCAATCCTGGAGCCACTGGTCTTTGGGCAGAGAGGACAGGAATTGCTCTGAGGAAGCGGGGTGAGGGATTTTCAAGCCAGGGTTCTGCTCTCTGTCCTTCCACTTTCATTGCTTTTCCGATGCAGAGTTTATGCAGTTAGTTTCCAACTGTGTTCTGGCTTGCTGGCTGAGGCACTGCCATATGGTGCGGTTTGTGGCAAGTTCCTCCCACACATGATGTCAATTTGTCCCCTCACACATGATGTCAATTTGTCCCCTTTGCAATGAAGCCTTCAGAGTGTTCTTAAAATGTTTTCTTCTGTCCTCCTTGTGATCGGGTGCCTTCTTTAAGTGGTGAGAAGAGGATCTGCTTCGGAAGCTGATTATTTGGCATACAGATGTAGTGTCCAGACCAGCGGAGCTGATTTCTCAGTCTTATGGTTGCAATGCTGGAGGAATTGGCTTCTCTGAGGATACTGGAGTATGTTCGCCTGTCGTCCCACTTTACTTCAAGTATCCCACGACACAACGCTGGTGGAAATTCTCCAGTGGCCTGAGGTTACACAAGTCTCACTGCAATATTGAAGGGTGGTGACAACTACAAGGTTGTAGACTAAAGCTTTTGTCCTCTTTTGGAGATCTCTGTTGTCAAAGTCTCAGTTTCACATTTTTTGGGAGGCTGCTCTAGCACAGCTGATTCTGTGCTGGATCTCCACTTCAATGGTGACCTTTTGACAAAGGCAGCTGCCGAGGGATGAGAAATGTTCAACCACTTCGAAAGTCTTCCCATCAATATCAACAGCTCGAGTTGTAAATTAATGTCTAGGGAAGAGCTGCTGGAGGATTTTGGTCTTGCTGATATTTAGTGAGAGACCAAACCTTCCACATACAGAGTTGAAGAGGTTAAGATTGGTCTGAATGTCACTTGCAGTGTGGGCCACAACTGTGCAGTCATCAACATATTGTAAGTTGTGGATATGCTGGAGGGTCAACTTAATCTTGGCTCTCAGCCTGTTGAGGTAGAGAAGCTTCTCATCAGGTCGAAACTCTGTTATGACTCCTTGTGCAAATTGGTCACAAATGAGTTCCATGAACAGGCTGAAGTAGATAGTGAAGAGTGTAGGCACAATTACACAACCTTGCTTGACGCCCGTCCGGGTACGAAAGGGCTCCATCTCCCATTCATTGCAAAGATTACTGTCATATTGTCATGCAGAAGTCGCAGAACAGTGACACGTTTTGCTGGACACGCAGGTCTCTGGAGAATTTCCAAAGGACTTAGGTATTGACGAAGTCAAATGCCTTTGACAGATTAATAAAGGCCATTTAGAGCTATTTGCATTCTTCACAACATTTTTATTGAATTCATTGAGCAACAAAGATAATGTCTGTGATTCCCCTGGATGGCCAGAAACCACATTGGGTCTTTGGAAGGATGTCATCGCTGACAGATAAGAGGCAGTTCAGGAGGATTCATGTGAGAATCGTCCTGACAATGGAACAGAGAGACATGCCTCTATAATTCCCACAAAAAGAAATATCACCCCTCTTTAAAAGTGACACAATGATGGCATTGTGGAAGCAGGCAGTACCCCTGCTTCCCAGATTTTTGTAAAACGGTCTCAGAGTTTGAGCGAGAGTTCATGACCACCAGCTTTATAGATCTCTGTAGGAATGTTGTCCGGACCAACTGCCTTGTCACTCTTCATCTGTTAGATAGTATCTCTGCAAGTGTTGGCAGCATACCCAAATTTGATCCTCAAGGTGTTGAGGGATTATTTTGGTGGTTTTGTCCAATTCTGTAGCCTCCCTATTGTGAAGGTTCCAGTAATGCTCGTTCCAATAGTCTTATTGGCTGCATCACCTTTGAGAAGAGTATTGCCATCTTCAGCTCGGAGGAGGGATGGACCATTTGTTTTTTGTCTGCAGATGGTCTTGATGGCTGGAAGAAGCTGCGCATTGTCGTGACTGTGTGTGTAACTTTGGATTTCAATGGCCTTCTCGACCCACCAATCATTCTTGATGATACAGATCATTCTCTGAGATTCAGATTTGAGGAGTAAATATTCTTCTCGTTCCTGCTGTGATCTAGGCTGATTTTGGCATATAAAGAAGGCTTGGCATTCTGATCGAGAAGTTTGTATATTTCATTATCATCCTTGGCGAACCAGTCTTGCTGCCTGTGAGATTGAAATCCGATGATCTGTATACACTCCCTTGGATCGTAGATTGGATCTTGTCCCAAAGTTCTTCTACACTGGCACCATTGGAGCTTGAGAGAGCAAGGCGGGAAGCAAGTTGCACCTGGAATTTACCTCTGATTTTTATGTCTTAGAATGTATGAATGCTAAATCTCCTCCTGCATTTCTTTGAGGATCTTCGGTGTCTGGGTGCCAGGTGTGTGCTCGTGGTAGATTGCACAAGTCTGTGATCTGTCCAGTAGTCGTTTGCACCCCAGTTTGGGACAGCCTATGTTGAAGACATCTTTTCTAGACCCTTTCTCAAGCGAGGTGAGCCTAAAAGGATTGCTCAATCATGGATGCTGCTGCTGGGGAGCTACTTCCATCCCAAATCCAAGAGATCAGTGACCATCAGGCACCCCCAACCACCTACATTCACATTTGCGACTAGTGACCTCCAGGTTCAGAGCCGTGTCTCCGACGCCACTTGCCCATGGTTAGAAGGCTCTTTGGTGTCCCTGGTGGAGGAATGTGTGTGTGATCTTTTAATGTGAGGTACTCTGTGCGCAAGCGACAACTGCACAATCTTGATGGGTTGGTATTATTTACCCAATGGCATGGCAAGCCATGATGACTGGAGAGTTTCATCTGCCTCCACAGCCATTGATGTGCACACACGCATCATTCATCTGCCTGTTCCACCGTTGAGAACTTGAAATGTGGGTTGTTATTAGGGTTCGCCAATCTAGATTCACCCAGATCAGCATGGCAGGGTCTCCTCATGCAGGTTTTAGCTGGGACAGTCTTTGTGGAAAGATAAGCTGTGAGCGGAGCCACTATCAGTCCACCTCCCTGGGTGGTGAGAACCAGTACCAGAGGAAAGATACTACTCAGCAGAACCGTTGAGCCCAAATAACAAAGTGTGCATACAGGTGCAGCAAGCAATTAGGAAGGTAAATGGCATGTTGGCTTTTATTGCAAGGGAACTGGAGGACATGAATAAAGACTTCAAAAGGAAATTGGATGGCCACTTGAAGGTAGTAGACTTGCAGGGCTATGGCGATTAAGCTCAGGAGAGGGAATGACTGAATAGTTCCGTGGTGAGCCAGCATGGGCTCAATGGGCAAATAGCCTCCTTCTGTGCTATATAAAACTCTATGACTCTAAGTATTGCTGCAATTGTACAAGGCGTTGGTCAGACTGCACCGGGAATACTGTGTGCACTTTCAGCCTCCATGTTTAAGGAAGGTTATACTTGCCTTGGGGGCAGTACAACCAATGTTCACTGGATTGGTCCCTGGATGAAAGGATTGTCCAATAATGAGAGGCTGAGTAAATTGGGTTTATGTTATCTGAAGATTAGAAGAATGAGAGGTGATCTTATTGAAACGTATATGTTCTGAAGTAGCTTGAGAGGTAGACAGAGGTTATTTCCCTTGGCTTGGGAATCTAGAATATGGGGGAACAGTCTCAGGGTAAGGGAACGATCATTTAGGACTGAGATGAGGAGAAATTTCAACAATCAAAGGATTGTGAATCTTTGGAATTTACTAACCTAGAAGGTTGTGGATGCTTCATCGTTGAATATATTTAACAATGAGATAGACAGATTTTTGGTCTCTCAGGGAATCAGGGGATATGGGAGTCGGGAGAAAGTGGAATTGAAGCCAAAGCTGTTACGACCATGTAGTAAGGGGTATGGGTAGTTCTCCCTGTTCACCTCCCACTGACCACAGCAAGTGTTTTTGCTACTAGGGCTTTAACCCCTTTGTGTTTTATTTGTCAAATAAATAGGGCGGCACAGTGGCGCAGTGGTTAGCACCGCAGCCTCACAGCTCCAGGGACCCGGGTTCGATTCCGGGTACTGCCTGTGTGGAGTTTGCAAGTTCTCCCTGTGTCTGCGTGGGTTTTCTCCGGGTGCTCCGGTTTCCTCCCACAAGCCAAAAGACTTGCAGGTTGATAGGTAAATTGGCCATTATAAATTGTCACTAGTATAGGTAGGTGGTAGGGAAATATAGGGACAGGTGGGGATGTGGTAGGAATATGGGATTAGTGTAGGATTAGTATAAATGGATGGTTGATGTTCGGCACAGACTTGGTGGGCCGAAGGGCCTGTTTCAGTGCTGTATCTCTAATCTAAACAAACAGCAACAGGTTTTCCTGAAGGTTTAAAACAAAAGATTAACTATTTGTTGAACAGTATTCATTCCTCAAATTGTCACAAACGCACCCACAGATGCATTTTCTCTCTCTCTCTCTCACAGACGCACACACATTCACACGCACACATAAACACACACACAGAAGCAACAAATGAAAAAAAGATAAAGATGAAAAGGGATAAGTGGTTTGAATTGAGGCTGACAGTAAAACTGTTGACTATTCTTGGCGATCAATTTCTCTTTTAAAGTTGCAGGCCTGGGTTATTAGTAGATTTTTCTGATGGTTGAGATTGAACTCTGGAGATTGTGATCATTTTCAGTTCTCTACTGCAGCAAGTTGAATTGTAGAATTCACAGCAGCGTGCCATCTTTGGCTTTTGATGAGTGTCTCAGCTTTTGGCTGGATAGGCATTTGTAATGTTGTTCTGACTCTCTTCCTCTCTCTTCGGAGAGCTACTTTTTAAGGTAAAAGTCTCTCACATCTGCCTCTGTTGGGAAACACAGATTCCCTCCCTGTGGTGAACAATAATGGCCCAGGATGTGGCAACGTCACACGTTCTTTGCTTCAGACGATCCCATTCTGTACAAAAATGCCTCTTGATGGGTTCAGGGTGGTATAATTGACACATTTTAGCTTGGAATGTATCCTTTTATTCTTAACAGACAAAAGACAGCTTGAAAATACAGGGCCAGGTCATTTGACCTTCAGTGACCATTTTGCAGGACATTGTCCACTCTTTAAAAGAAAATGTAAATTTTTATGACTCTTCAGTTTGGGTTCTGTATTTCCATCACTGCACTTCTCGTGAGCATGACAAAGTTGAGCCAGGATCATATTAAAAGTGGAGCAGGCTCGGTGGGCAAAAAGGCCTGCTCCTGTTCCTATTTCTTTTGATCTTCTCTTCTTGTGAAAGGGTGACACCCAGAAATGTTAAATCTGTGCCTTTTTCCACAGATGCTGCCTGACCTAATTTCTGATTTTGTTTTGGAAGATTATAGTTAAGGCATCAGCAATGTTTTCATCTACTTCCTTTGAATCCTTGGGATGAAATCCACCTAAACCTAGGGATTTGTCACTCTTTAGTGTCATTATGTTCTTCATGACTGTGAATTTGCTTACAATAATTTTGGTGAGTACCCAGCCCCGATTCAATATTAGTTTCCTTGGGATATCCTGCATGCTATCCTCTCCCTCTGCTGTAAATACTGATGCAAAGGAATTATTTAACATGCCTGTCATTTCCTTAATTTCATTTATAATTTCATCATCATCAGTTTCACAGGGCCCACATTGCTCTTTACGACTCTCTTTTCCAAATATAAATGCAAAACCGTTTTGTTTTGATTTTGATATCCTTTTCAAGTGTATTTTCCTACTCCCTTTTTGTAACTCTTACTATTTGTTTTGTCGCTTCCAAATACTGAATGGGCAGGGGAGAGGAAGACATATTTGGTGGCAGAAATGGCACAGAATGATCCATTGGATGTGGAGGCTGATGGTGTGGAAGGTGAGGATAAGAGGAAACCTATCATGGATCTGCAGGGAGGGGGGGAGGACAATACTGTGTCAAATGGGATGAACATGATAAAGGGCCCTGTAAACATTGGTGAAGGTGAATCCTCAGTTGAAGAAATAGGAAGGTATACGGTGTGGAAGTTTCATCATCAGGACTGAGGTGATGGACACAGAGGAATTGGGAGGATGTAATAGAGTACTTACAGGAAGTGGGTTGGAAGTATGGTAATCAAGGTCGCTGTGGGAGTCAGTGTTTTTTTTAATCTTTCATGGGATGTAGGTGTCACTGGCAAGGCCAGCATTTGTTGCCCATCCCTAATTGTTCTTTACAACTGAATGACTTGCTGGGCCATTTCAGAGGACAGTTAAGAGTCAATCACATTGTTGTGGGTCTGGAGTCACATGGAGGGCAGAGCAGGTAAGGACAGCAGATTTCCTTCCCTAAAGGATATTATAGAACCAGATGGGACTTTACGACACCAAATAATAGTTTCTTGGCATCATTATTGATACTAGTTTTCAATTCCAGTTTTTTTTTATTAATTAATAAAATCTTATGAATTAATTTAAATTCCACCAACTGCCATGGTGGAATTTGAATACATGTCCCCAGGGAGTTAGCCTGGGCCTCTGGATTCTTCGTGCAGTGACATTGCGACTATGTCACTGTCTCCCCGCATAGATATTGGCTGATGCCCTATTCCCTGAAATGATGATAGAGGAGTTGAGAAAGGGAAGGGAAGAGTTGGTGATGGGTCTGGTTAAAGTGAGGGGAAGGGTTGAATTTTAATGCAAAGCTGATGAAACTGGAAAGTGTTGAATGATGGAGAGAGTCTGATCAGGCACGGATAGAGGTTGATGCAGACTGGCCAGGGAATGACAAACTATTCTCAAGATAGGAAGAAATAAATTCCAGGTGACAAGAACAGACCAATCCAATGGGTCGACCAGAGCAGTCCTGTTTGTGGACCTTCAGAAGGAAAGCAGAACGTGCAGGTTTGGGAGCTGTGAGCCTGGAGGCCACAGAGAAATATCTCTAGAGAATATGAGGGCAGTGATGGTCTGGCAAACAAAGTAGATACTGGTGTTCTGTTTCAGAATTGTGTGGAGAGTAAATAGATGAAGAAGCACAGAAACCAGAGTCACTGATAGAAAGGTAGTTCTGATTTTAATTGATCTGCTTTAATCATTGAACTAATTTAACAATTACAGTGAATGGATATTTGACTGCATTCTTCAGCTGTTCTCTGAATTTAGTCTGGGTCACTGCATAAATACAGGTGTTGGTGCAGGTCCTCAAAAGCTGCAGCATGTAACCAGATTGTTCAGTGATATATGCAGGATCATGGGGACCTGTGTAATAATAAATGTCAGCAATTCGCCAATAAATGAAAAATGCAACATTCGTCATCCATAACAGTATAAAACTGCTAGATATCGTGAACATTAAAATGATGGATTTCCTTTGGTTCTCCATCTCTGGGTTAGTGTGATTCTCACTCTTTCAGTGATCCAATAGTTTCCTGCGGACTCTTCTGGCCACTAAAATGTGTCTGACAGTCAAAGCTTAGAGCAGTAAAATCAAACCGAATGGAAGGAATGAGGTTAAAATAATACTGAGCCTTTGAAATGCTACCCAGGCAGCTTCAGTGTTAAAGCTCAGTGATACAGTGTAGCCGCAGGGTACATTGTCAATTATATATTCAGGTTCATATATAAAGTACCAAGAAATATTTTTCAAGCTGAACAGCACACTCACTGTTGTTATAACCATGGCCAGAGTTTTCTCTGTGCAATATTTTATTTTCAGCTTCTGGCAACAAATTGCAATAAATCGATCAAAGGTGAAAGTGACGGTAAAGCAGACAGAAATGTCTGTGGCTGCAGAAAGCAGGACATGTAACAGAGATAGTGCAGGAGTGGTGTCCAGGTAAGTACCTGGGAAATGACAAGGAATAATTGTAAATAGTATAACTGTAAACATTATCACATCAGTGAAAATGACCAGTAGATCTGCCACTGCCATGGCCACCAGGTAGTGGGTGATACATTTGGAGAGTCCGCACTTTCCTCATGACAGGATCAGAATGGCCACTGAGTTAACTGGAATAAATAGAACAAAAAAACAATTATAGATAACCAACTCAGAGAACATGGGAATTACATAGTAACATAGGGACTTTAGAAGAGGAATTGCCCATTCAGCCCATTGAACTTGTTCTGCCATTCAATTAGATCATGATCTGTACCTTAACTTCATTTATCTCCATCCATTCCTTAACCTTGAGTATCCTTGTCCAACAACAGTCTATCAATCTCGTTTCTGAAATTTTAAATGGACCTCGCTTTAACAGCATTTTAGGGAGAGAGTTCCTGATTTCCACTACTCTTTATTTTAGGAATTGCTTCCTGACATCACCCCTGAACAGCCTGGCACTAATTTCAATGTTGCATCCCTTTGTTCTGGACTCCCCCACCAGAAGAATTAGTTCATCTCTATTTATCCTAACAAATCCTTTAATCAACTTGAACATTTCAATTAGTTGACTCTGTAATCTTTGCTATTCAAGTGAATACAAGCCGAGTCTATGCAACCACATAATTTAACCCTTTCAGTACAACTATCATTCGAATGATTCTGCGCCGCACCCCCTCAGATGCCAATATATCCTTCCTGAGGTGAGGAGCCCACGACTGAATGCAATAACTCCAAAAGGGGTCCAACCAGAGCTCTGTACAGCTGTAATTTTACTTCCATACCTTTGTATTCTAGCCAACTTTGAAATAAAGGATAACATTCCGTTAGACATTGTAATGATTGTTTTTCTATTTGTCTCCCAGCTTTTATTCATTTCGATGTTTGGACCCCAAGTTTCTCTTCTGATCTACAGGTCCAAGCTTGTCCCCATTTGAAATAATTAGATCTATCTTTCTTCGGTTCAAATTGAGTGACCTCCCACTTTCTCACATTAAACTCCATCAAACATAGTTTTGCTCTATCACTCGATCAATTATTGTCCTTTTGAAACTTTCTGCTGCTATCTAACTTAATGTCGTCGGAAAACGTGGATATGCAGCTCTCTATTCCATCATCAAACTTATCAATAGATACAGTGAAAAGGTGAAACTCCCTTATGTACACGTTAGTTACCTCCACAAAAAGTTCAACTAGGTTAGGCATGACTATCCATTTACAAATCTAGTTCCAGATAGGGATGTCAGAGAGCAAGTGAGGCACAAATAATGATCTGAAAGGCAGAAAATTACGGCTAGTGATACCAAGGTGCAAGGCAATTATAGGTAGGGATTGAAGAGAGCAGGGCATTTATGGATCATGATCCCAAAGACAGTGTGAGATTGAGAAGAATTGTGTGGTATTTAAAAAAGAGACTTGCATTTATATAGCCCCATTCACAGCCTCAGGGCATCCTAAAGTGTGTTATAGCCAATGAAGTACTTTTTTATTTCGAGGTGCAGTCACTGTTATAATATAGGAAATGCAGAAGCCAATGTTCACACAACAAGCTCCCACCATCAGCAATTTTATAATAACCACGAAAGCCTAGCAACATTAAGAAAATTGAATCATTTATAGCTGTGTCAGCATTTTGTTCTGGAGATATATTTCAAAAATCAATAATTATGTTGTAACTAAGTAACGAAAAGATAGCATGAATCCTAACAAATATCAGATTACAAGGGTAAGGGGAAGAATGGACTTGGATACATTATTTACTGAAGAAGGTGAACTTCCGAATTCATTCAAATTTCTCTGTCGCAACAGAGTTGAAAGTGTGTGGGGAGAGCAGAAAGATGAGGCAATTGAAGAAGGGTTGATGGTTGATGAACTCTGGCTTTAAATTTGGACAGATTCTGACAGCTCACCAGACGCAGCCCTGCTTGTTTAGTTATTTTTAGGATAGGGCCAGTCTACCTGTTCAAAATATGACCCCAGTAAGGGTCAAGGGTAATATATCTAGTTAGATATCTAGGGCAGGCGCCACTTACTGCACACAAACGCATCGTTTCTGGACACACTTCCTGCCAACATTTAGTATTGAAACTTCTGATGCAAACATTTATAATGGCATTTCCCTATAGAAACAGTTACCATTTAAGGTTTGTTCATGAATCAATCGAATCAATCAAATAATTACTGAAAAAAGTCTGGCATTCATCCCAATAACTGAAGTCTGTAATCAGCAAAACAAGGTTTAAAGCAGAGTTCTAAAAATTGAAAAAAAAATCAAAATAATCTGGTTAAATTTACATTTCAAAAGTTATTTTCTTTCATTAAATTGTTAATTGGCTTACCAAGAACTCCAACAACTGCAAGCACAGCGTAGTAAATCTCTTCTATCTGATGAAATATTGTTGGTTCACGCATTTTCATGATATGTGACGGTTTCTGTGTGTGCCAGAGACAATAACTCTGTATGGTTACATGAAATATTCAGAGCAGCCATGGTTTTATAAAGGAGGTAACTCTCCAGTGAGATGTCAGTTGCATCATTATTAATATGAATTACAATTCATTGAACAAACAATTAGAGGCAATCGTGCAAAATTTCATATGCTCATCCTGGAATAAAAATAATTAACTGGAGCTGACACCACCTTCATTGAAGATATTCCATCGAAAATATAATTGAATGTGACCCTGATACAGGAATAATTTTGATCTATGGCATAGATAGTTTGTCTGGACCATGTCCTTTCAATTCAATATTAAATACTAGTAATTTTTAGTGTATTTGCCAAGTGTACCTGACATGGAAAGAGTTAAACATAACTTACTCTGTTCTTTGCAAATCGAGGAGCTTAGCTATTAACAATATAGACTTCTTGCAAACTTCATTTTCTATTTTGCAATCAGTAAATATAAAGGACCTGTACATTGTGATATCTTTGGACACCTGTGTGTTGGACCAATGTATTGTATTTATACACCATCTATAACATAGAACAATGTCCCCAGGTGCCTCACAGAGACAGAAAGAAGATGGTGCTGAACAAAGGAATGAGAGTTGAGGAGGAGTGACCAAAGCTTCATCAAAGAGATGGGTGTTAAAGAGGGAGCATGCCTTTGTCACTTTCAGATTTAATTATTCCCATGCGCTCCCAGCTTGGCTCCAATTCTGCACATTCTCGAAACTTCAGCTTATTGGAAAACCTGAACCCATATCCGAACACGCACTAAGCCCCTCACATTTATTAACCCTGACCCTGTTGACCTACATTGCTCTCTGATGCTCCCATGCCTTCTGGCTATCCGATGTATCAAACTTGAAAAGTTTAAATCCCTTTGCAGCTTCCCTTGTTTTTCTCTCTGTAACCTCCAACTTTTGACCTCATCCCAGAATTGTTCAGTTCTCTGACCTCTTACACACGCACGAAACTGCCCCCTTGGTGAGTACAGTGGCACATTAAGCTCCATCGCCCCGTTCCCTCAGTTTATGTTCTTAAGCCTACTCCAAAACATCGCTCCTCACATTCACATACCTTGCAGTTGCACTCATCCTTCGCTTTCTTTGCATTTCCTCACATGCCCATCTATCCATTTACCACTGTCGCTCACGCTTAATCTTACACAAGGTCATGCCTCTCCCTCATAGTCACCCTCACCAAATGCACTCCATCCATCAGATGAGCACATGTCGTTGCACACACTCATTTTTTCTTCTCTTCTTTTCCTCCTTGCAGGAGAAGAGAGCACAGAACTATAAGGAGAGGGAGAGAAACAGCGGGGGCCTTTCATGGATCATGAAGCACACAACAGCAGAGGAGGAGGTGTTGGAATAAGTGGATGTGCAATGCCTCTGGCTGTAGGAGATGGGCAGACAGGGAGCTCTCAGCTACCTGGTCAAACTCACATGTACGCACTCAGTCATGTCCATTTGGTTTCAACAGTGGGTGAAATATGATCATCTTCATCATGATAACATGCAACATTCTTACCTTGCCAGGACTAATTCATTTCTTCTGTCTCCCATTGGGCCTTTACACATGCAGCAGCAGAACTGAGTCCTTCTCAGGGGGCATCATCATGGGACACATTCACACCACATACTGATTCAGGTACTCACACTTCAGTGGGAACAGTAAGAGAGATAGTTGAGTTTTCATCTGGAGTCTCATTTCACAAGTGAGAAAGAGCAGATGATGGAGGCAGGGCCACCAATGCAGAGTTCGTGTTGAAGGGTGCAGACTTCACAAAGCTCTGCTCAGCTGGACACTGATGCTGTATCCCTTGGGCCATTGATGAAGAGGAGAATCATTGAGCATCTGCAAACAATGTGCAATGCACTAATGGGTCTTTGAAGTCAACTCACCGTGATTGCAGAGAGATGAGAGGAGTCCACCTCAGGAATGAAAGTTACGAGGTGGTAGGCCACTGGGATGATGTCTTCTTCCGAGGATAGAGTGCCCAGCACCATGGACGGGAATGCAAGTGGTGGACATGAACTGGGAATTCACATGTGCTCCTATGAATAGGAGCAGACTGAAACTGTGGTGGGTGGGTTTAGAGGTGTGTGCTTGTAATATGGAGCTCTGTAAATAAAAAACAAATACAGAGTGTCTTAAGATCAGGCTCCAGTTCTATCCTTCACCGCCTGGCTTTCTGGAGGAGAACATGGTAGCAGAGGATAGTTGCCTAAAGGTGAAGGTTGCAAACTATGAAAACATCTTTATCAGGCATAAAATGCAAATGAGAACAGAAGAATGGAATTAAGGTAAATGCAGAGCAAAACATGAAATTTAGAGCTACACTGCTAAAGCCAGGAGATAAAGATAAACATGGTAATGTTGGAAAGGAAACAACCTTCATGACATCCAACCGTTTGTTGTGACCAACACAAAAGGATCAATGATCACTGCTAAGTGCAGTTCACAAATCATCACAAGAAAGGTGCCATTCTTCAAAGCACTAAAAACATCTGAAGCACTGAATCCAATTCTGACATCAACACCTCAAATGAAGAACATGATTCAAATGGGACAACACCAGTAAATAATATCCTATACGTGAGTGAAAACATGACCACACTTAAGTAACTATGTTACAAAGTGAACCATTTATGTTTAAATTCATTGTTTGCATTTTTGGGAAACAAACCATTGAAGAATGCTATGTTTTTCAATTACGAAGAAGGGAAGTGAGGTAGTGTTTTGAGAACTGCATTGTACATATTGTCCACTTGAGGAAAGAGAAAGTGAAAGTAAAACAGCATAAAGAAGACTTCATTATATTCAACAGCATGCTGCCTTTGTCTCAGCCTTTCCTCATATTTCTTATTAAACTCGGCCAAGCCTCACTCCAGTCCCGAATACATCACATCGTCTACCTCTGAGGAGGAGAAGCACTCAGAAGATGCGCCATCACATGACTCTCCTGCACCTTCCACCAGCGCAGATACTTTTACCTTGGTGGGTTTCCACTTGGCTGTTCTATCAGGATCACAAGCTGGTGAGAGTACTGCACAAGCACCCGAGCAGCAGCCTGTGACAGAGACAGTCAAGACTCACGATGAGCCTCTGGTATTGACAGCACAGGGAATGCTGGAACTACACAGAGCGGTAAGGCAACATCTGGTGGAGCAGCCAGAGGCAACGCGCAGCCATGATCGGACGACGGAGGAGTCCATTCATACCATGAGTGCTGTCTTGTCTCGGGCATGTGAACACATGGCTTCCTCCATCGAGAGGTTGGCGAAGTTCATGGAGAGACAGATCCCACAAACCTGCACATCATCACCTTGGCCATGAGCTCAACACAGCAGTGTCAGCGCGAGAGAACGACAAGGCACCTGGAGACTTCTCCAGCTCCTTTTCCTTCTCTGATGAGACGGGAAGTTCAAAAGAGCCTTGAAAGAAAGGAAGCACGGCTGGCTTCCACAGCTGGGAGCTCCCCTCAGGGAACTCAGAGTGTGGACAGTGGCTCATCAGCCCCTCTGCCATTGAGCCCAGCTCCAGTAGGTGCAACACCCGAGGAGAGCCATGCAGTTTTGCAGGAAACCCTCAGGCAGCCAGGGCTCTACAGGCCTCAGACAGCTGGAGAACAGCTGCCGAAGTCATCCCAGGCTAAGGCGCAGCCTGTCTCCAGCTCAGGGGCTGTCAGTGGGCTCAGATCTCATAGGAACACCCGCAAACGTATTAAGAACACCATGTAGTCATACTTGGGGATCCACAGGTGTCTGACATCGAACGTGTAATGAATAATAGAAATTTATTTTGTTCAAGTCATTGACGATCGTTGTGTCAAATTTACCATTCTATTACGGCTTAATTGTGAGCTGTTGACTTCCCCCTTGCCCCCAGTGGAATGCCAGTGTTACCACAGGCCTCATTAATATATGATCTCCCATTAGCACTAACATGGTTTGCAGCTGGGTACCAGTCAGGGAACACAAATGGATAGGAAGTGGCAGACTACATGCATTGATGGGAGTGTTTATTGCTTCCTTTGTGAGTGGGCATCAGGGAGGCTGGAAGTGGGTGATTATGAGATTATCTCTTGCCTCCTTGGCACGTCACTCAATCTGTCTGGATTCTGGTACAAGGGCTTTAACATCCAGTGCTGCTTGCTCATCTCCCTCCTTCATGTCCACCTCATCGGTGGAGTACTGACGCTCAGGCATCTCATCGTCATGCAAGGCCTTCTTCTTCTGCAGTGCTGGATTGTACCGAGTACAGTAGACCACCACGACACCTGAGACCCTCGCTGGGGTATACTGCAGGGCTCCATTGGATCGATTGAGGCAGCGGAATCTCATCTTCAGCAGTTCAATGGACTGCTCGATGGTTGCTCGGGTGGAGAGGTGTTGTACCTCTGTTCCGCTGCATTGTGAGGTTTCTTCACAGGTGTCAGTAGCCAAGTATTCAATGAGTAGCTCTTGTCCCCGAGAATCCATCCCTGAAGGTGAGCGGGGTATCTGAAGAGCTGCATTAGCTGGGACTGTCTAAGTATGTAGATGTCGTGGCTGCTTCCCGGGAAATGGACACACACCTGCAGGAAATGCTTTCGATGGTTGCAGACCAGTTGAATGTTAATTGAATGGAAGCCCTTCCTGTTGATGAAAGTGGCTGGCTGGTCCTTGGGAGCCATGATGGCCATGTGCATGCAATCTATCAGACCTTGCACCTTAACCCTAACCTTAACCCCAACATGTGGAAACCCAGTGATGGCCCCGAATCCAATGGCCATCTCTGGCTGACTGTCAGAGTCAGTCTGGTAGTGCACATAGTCACTGGCCCTCTTGAACAGGGCGTTGGTCACCTCATTGATGCAGCGGTGGAATGCTGCCTGTGAGACCCCACACAAGTCCCCAGTGGATCCTTGAAAAGATTCAGGTGCATAAAATTTCAGTGCCACTCGAAAAGGGTGACCCCCAAATCCCACAGGTCGCAACTCATCCTGCAGCAGGGTGCAAATGTCAGCCTCCCTGGGGAGCCATATTTTTTGCTGTCAATGCCGCTCAGTTCAACAACATTTAAATGTCCGAGTCCGGTACACTCTTTGACATAGTGGGCCCTTCTTCGTATGGCTGACTGCTGCTCTTGTTGTGGAGCTTCATGGGAAGGCACAGCTGCATCTTGGCACTCCCTTCATCAGAGGTATGCATCACACCACGGGGGTCCAAAAAGACAGGGTGTATGAGATCCATGCCAGGTGATCAATAGGCCTACACAGCACTGTCAATGCAGAGACGACACTTCCCTGGCAGCTGAGCTTTTGATACTTCTTTCAGTGGATTTCCTGATGTTCCTCAGGGCCCACTCTTGCTGATAGCCAACCGTCTCTTCCAGCAATATGGGCAGCGTAACTTCTCACACAACAGTGTGGTGAACCAGTACAGCCATCCCAACCCAAGCACCTCCCTTGCAGAGCCCTCGAGACCTCGATCACTCTAACCATGCAACCAGGACCCTGAACCCCAGCAGAGACCCCAAGACCTCGAAGCCCTGGCTAAGTCAACAAAGCCCCTTCCAAAGCATACAGCAACACAGGCCTAAAATGGCCTACTGTTCCCCCCTCCCCCCCACCCTTGCAGTGCTGGATATGGCTGCCTCACTGTCGTGGCACTGAAGCCTCGCCTTGATGCCAGCAGTTTTTAACAGTTGTGAACTCGAAGGCACGTGAGTGACACCCGCTGTCCACTTAATCCCAAGGCCCCATTAAATCACATGATTTAAAGTAAAGTGTAAAGTTCATGATTTACAATGTAGAATATATTCCTGTCACATCGAGGTATCAATAGGTATGGGGGCTGCAGCTGCAGTGCCTCTGGGTCAGCCGCATGACCAGAAGATGGAGTAAAATCTGCAGATAGGACACGTTTTCCGTGATGGCATATGCCATGTTGGAGCTGGACATCTCCATGCTCCTTGCCAGTGGCAGACCAGCCTGTGGACCCAGCATCTCAATGTACATCTTCATTTACATTCTCTTGTATGCTGCCCCATCGAGATCCTCAACCGAGCCATCTGTGGCACAGCTCATCTGAGACCTTGTCTTCTCAGGAGCGGCACACAGACAATCCTTTACCCCTGTCCTGGCTGCAGCTCATGCGTGTCCAATCACTGACCTGGCGCAGATCCCAACTCTATACCTGCCTCTCAGGTACGTGCAGTGCCAATTTTTGAGCTAGTGGCTGTGAGTGTTAGATCAAATGACAGGGTCTCCATCAGTGCTGTGCTGTTGCTCTCTCTCTCCTCCTCCTGGGTTTGCTGTCTCTGGGCAGACGGCAGTTCTTAGGTTTTTGAAAGCAGGAACTCAGAGAGGGGAAGGTTGGGGTGAGGGAAAGGGGGTGGAGAGGAAAGCAAGAGGTCCATAGTCACACCATGTGCAGCTTGCTCATCATGTCAGACAGCAGGATGAGGGTGAGTTGGGAGTTGAGAAGGAGCACAAGACACGAACATACTTCCATCCGAAATATTCTCAGTGATGCAAGTTGCCACAGCCTCTGTCACAGCCAGCCCCATGATGTGGAGACGTCCTGGTCCCCGATAGGTTCTGCTCTGCTTCCTTCTATTGTGTGTTACCTTGTACTGCAAGAGACAGGACAGAATGTCAGTGATTGTGTTGCACTGTGTTTGGCTGATGTGCCTGCCACAGCTGAATAGCTGGAAGTATGTTGATGCAGTGGGAGCTGGGTTTGAGTTTGGCATCATTGGAATGTGTTTGAGGGTGAAGTGGAGTATCTGGATGGTAGGCATGAGACCTGAATGCCAGGGATTGCATGTGAAGATGCATTCTCTGAGCTTGACCACCCACATGAACTTCTTGTAGCACTGTTACCAGGTCATCGGGGCCAGACTCCGGGAATTGACCTGCCTGGATTCCTGCTCCCAATCCCTTCTGAGAGTGTCCTTGAGGTCTTCCTGACCTTGCCACAGAAACATGCTGTCCCTCCTCCTATCCACCTCCATGACAAACAACTTGAACGCTGCATCCACGATCCTACGAGCACTCTCTCTGTACTAGTGTTCCATGTTCCTCCTTCATGGTTGCAGCAATAGCATTCAGCAGAAGCTGCTGTGATTCAGTGCAGCTTCACTTTCAGAGGTACAGACTGCCTTTAAGAAGAGCAGGCCAGCAGAATTACATTCTATAAGCACGCACTGCTGGGGTCCCTGCTGGGCACTCAGGCAACCAGCAGCACAGGGCCCACTTGGTCCAATGCAACAATCAGGTAAATGAGGAGACAGCACCAAATTTGCATGTTGCCTACTGCTGTGTAAATGGGCATCGGCAGCACTTGAATTGTGACCCCTGTGCCCAGAAGATAAACGGGGCCAATTTCTAGCTCAGAATGTTTAATTTCAGTTCAATGACCTTTCACCAGAACTGGGAAAGCTCGGAGATGTGACATGATTTAGGCAAGTACAGAGGCAGAGAAAGTGGGAGAAGAGACTGAAGGAAGTAGTGATAAGGTGAAAGGCAGGAATAATTAAATGACAGAAGTGATGATGGTGTAAGGTCAAAGGGATGGAAGCACACACACATACCGGTCTGTCGGCTTGGACAGTCCCCCCAGTCGCAGAAGTTTTTTTTTTCTTGGTGTTTTCTGGGGAAAGAATAAGGAGAGAGAGATGGGGAGAAGCAGCCTTCTTTGCTTCTGTTCACTTAGTTACTGGTTGTGTCTTTGTTGTGTAATAAACCCTTTTTCTTCAGAGATGAACAGGCAGTCATATGGTTCTTCTCAATCCCCTGTGTTTCTAATGAGGTTTTTCTGGAATCTTCTGATGAAATTCAAGGCTTTATATGCCCCAGGGTATCCATTCACACTTGGAGGGGGTTGTCTCTTTCAAAGAAAATGTGTGAGGATGGCCTTTGACAGCCATGCTAATGAAGCCTTTCAAGGTAATTCAATCACTTAGAGCAAGCCATTGTCCTGGCTGAGATTCTTGTTGAACCAATGGTCTCCAGTCCAATCTCCTGGTATATCAGATGTAAATGGCAGTGGCCATCTTGACTGCTAGTTTTTTTTAAGAGTTACTTGTAGACTTTTTTCCCCATTTAAAGTCTAATATCAATTGCCAGTCGATGAAATTAATATGTTCCATTTGGCATTTAGGGCTTTTCCTGATACCTGGAAGGAATGTTTCAGGCCCAGGAAGGTTGGAAGGGAGATGGCGAAAGACTGAGCATTGCATCTCCTGTGCTGGCATGGGAAAGTGCTTTGGGAAAGGGAGTGGTTGTTTGGAATGATGGAATATTAGACCAAGATGTCACCGAGGGAATAATCCTAGGATTATAAGAACGTGGAACATAAAAACAGGAGTAGGGCAATTAACCCCTCGAGCCTCTTCCACCAATCAATGCGATCATGGCTGATCTGTGCCCTATTTCCATATACCCGCCTTTGCCCCATATCTCTTTGTACCTTTGGTTAACAAACATTTATTAATCTCAGATTTAAAATTAACAATTGACCTCGTATCAACTGCCATTGCACAACAGATTTTCAAACTTCTGGCACTCGTTGTGTTTAGAGGTGTTTCATTATTCCACTCCCGAATCACCTGACTCTAATCTTTAGACAATGTCCCCTAGTCCTAAATTCCCGAACCAGCAGAAAGCGTTACTCTATCTGCATTCAAAATTCCAGGTGATTCAACCCTAGTTTGTGTAATATCTCCTTGCAACTTATCCCTTGGAGTCCAGGTATCATTCTTCCCAAGTTCTCATGTTCTTCCCAAGGTGTGGGAATCTTCATTGATGACAGATGAGGTCCCAGAGGACTGGAGAATAGCCAATGCTGTGCCTTTGTTTAAGAAGGGTGGCAAGGATAATCCAGGGAATTATAGGCCGGTGAGCCTTACGTCAGTGGCAGGGAAACTATCAGAGAGGATTATTCGGGACAGGATTTACTTCCATTTGGAAACAAACTAACTTATTAGCGAGAGACAGAATGGTTTTAGTTTTAGTTTTTAGTTTTAGTTTTAGAGATACAGCACTGAAACAGGCCCTTCGGCCCACCAAGTCTGTGCCGACCATCAACCACCCATTTATACTAATCCTACACTAATTCCACATTCCTACTACATCTCCACATGTCCCTATATACTTCCCTACCAGCTACCTATACTAGGGGCAATTTATAATGTCCAATTAGCCTATCAACCAGCAAGTCTTTGGCATGTGGGAGGAAACCGGAGCACCCGGAGGAAACCCACGCAGACACAGGGAGAACTTGCAAACTCCACACAGGCAGTACCCAGAATCGAACCCGGGTCGCTGGAGCTGTGAGGCTGCAGTGCTTACTAATTTGATTGAGTTTTTTGAGGAAGTGACAAAGATAATTGATGAAGGAAGGGCAGTGGATGTTACCTATATGGACTTTAGTAAAGCCTTTGACAAGGTCCCTCATGGCAGACTGGTACAAAAGGTGAAGTCACACGGGATCAGAGGTGAGCTGGCAAGATGGATACAGAACTGGCTCAGTCATCGAAGACAGAGGGTATCATTGGATGGGTGTTTTTCTGAATGGAGGGAATGCAGGGATCAATGCTGGGACCTTTGCTGTTTGTAGTATATATAAATGATTTGGAGGAAAATGTAGCTGGTCTGATTAGTAAGTTTGCGGACGACACAAAGGTTGGTGGAGTTGCGGATAACGATGAGGATTGTCAGAGGATATAGATCGGTTGGAGACTTGGGCAGAGAAATGGTAGATGAAGTTTAATCCGGACAAATGTGAGGTAATGCATTTTGGAAGGTCTAATGCAGGTGGGAGGTATACAGTAAATGGCAGAACCCTTAGGAGTATTGACAGGCAGAGAGATCTGGGCATACAGGTCCACAGGTCACCGAAAATGGCAATGCAGGTGGATAAGGTAGTCAAGAAGGCATACGGCATGCTTGCCTTCATCGGTCGGGGCATAGAATATAACAATTGGCAAGTCATGTTGCAGCTGTACAGAACTTTAGTTAGGCCACACTTAGAATATTGCGTGCAATTCTGGTCGCCACACTACCAGAAGGACGTGGCCGTGGAGGCTTTGGAGAGGGTACAGAGGAGGTTTACCGGGATGTTGCCTGGTCTGGAGGGCATTAGCTATGAGGAGAGGTTGGAAAAACTCGGATTGTTTTCACTGGAACGACGGAGGTGGAGGGGCAACATGATAGAGGTTTACAAAGTTATGAGTGGCATTGTCAGAGTGGATAGTCAGAAGCTTTTTCCCAGGGTGGAAGAGTCAGTTACTAGGGGACATAGGTTTAAGGTGAAAGGGACAACGTTTAGAGGGGATGTGCGAGGAAAGTTTTTTACACAGAGGGTGGTGAGTGCCTGGAACTTGCTGCCAGGGGAGGTGGTGGAAGCAGATACGATAGCGATGTTTAAGAGACATCTTGACAAATACATGAATAGGAAGGGAATAGAGGGATATGGGCCCCGGAAGTGCAGAAGGTGTTAGTTTAGGCAGGCATCAAGATCGGCGCAGGCTTGGAGGGCCGAATGGCCTGTTCCTGTGCTGTACTGTTCTTTGTTCTTTGTGTGGTGACAAGAACTGCTCACAGCACTCCAGGTGTGGCCTTACCAGGGCTTTGTGCAGCTGAAGCATGACTTGAACCCACTTGTATTCTACCTCTCTAGATATACAGGACAGCATTCCATTCACCTTTTTGATATTTTTGTACCAGTCCATGTTATTTTAATGATTTGTATTCCCGTATATGTATCTGTACCTCTGTGTTTGGACCTCCACTGTTTTTAGATTTCACAATTTGTAAAGTGCTCTGATCTTTCATTTTATGTTCAAATGTATACCCCAAAACTTTTATTTTATTTTTCTTTAGAGATACAGCACTGAAACAGGACCTTCGGCACACCGAGTCTGTGCTGACCATCAACTTGTCAATACTGAACTGCATTTGCCATAGTTTTCCCCATTCCTTTATTCTATTGTTATCTCTTTGTCCACGTTTTGCTTCCATCTACACTGCTTACAATGCTGCCAATTTGTGGCATCACCAGACTTGGATATATCACTCTCTACAACCATCTTTTAAGTTATTAAGTACTGTGAATAGTTGTGGCATTAATAAAGATCCATGTGTGATTCCACAAGGCACATCCTGCCAATAAGAGTACCTGCCCATTATCCCTCCTCTGCGTCTCCTGCTGCTCAACCAATTTGCTAACCAGGTTGATAACTGGCCCTCAATTCCTGTGAGCTTCAACTTCAGCTAACATTGCCTGATGAGGGACTTGATTAAATGCCTTTTGTAAATCTGTATAATTAACATACATAGATGCTTCCCTGGTCACTACATAATGTTACGACCAGGTAAGAAAGGGGTCTGGGGTTCCCTCTCAGCCTTCACCTGATCTTATTGCAACAGTTGGCATCACTTGAAACATACTGCTTTCTTTAGCTCCCCGTCAGTAAATCTTTGTTCACCGCTTTCCAATTATATTGCAAAGAAAGCAGCACAAGCAGATTTTCTTTGGTTTAAAGCAGAAAGGTTGAAATTTATTAAACTTAAACTCTTATTTGGTTAATGCTTGTGGATACATGGCACTCCCACGCTACCATGCATACGCGATACACACATACAGATAGAGACAGAACACAGCAGAAGAAATCAAGTGGAAAAGTTTGAGGCAATCACTGAAGAGGGTTCTGGGATGGATCTTCGAGCTCATTGTAGAGTCCTTGATTTTAGGTAGATCTTCCTTTTTGTTGGGGCCCAGTACTTTTCCTAAACCTTGTTCACTGTAGGAGACTTTTCTCTCTTGGGGTTCATGTGCCTTCAGTGGATTTGGAGCTCTGTGAGAAAGAGATGGGAGCAGACAGACAGGAGAAACTGTGGTGAGCCAGCCAAGAGAGGTCTTTTCAGTCCAGGGGCAAAGAAACACTCAGAGTTCAAGCTGCTTGTACCATTCAGAAAACCACAGGTTGCCAAGCAAGTTGGTCATGTGACTAGTTGGTCTGACCACGTCTTGGTTCTGTGGATTGTATTATCTTAACAGGGCCTGGAAAGCGCTTCCCTGCCTTCAATGTCTGGTGCTCAAAGTTCATTGTGGGTTAAATGGATAAAAGGAGTAACCGCTTTGTCGTTCCAAGCACTGCCTGTTAATATGCAAATGTTTTTTTCCAGCCATGTGGCTGGTGATTTTTAACAAGTCCTTTCTTCACTCCAGTAACTGTTTGAAATCAATGTTCATATGACAAAATAAATATGCCTCATTCTTGGCAGGTGGGGTCTAGCATGACACCTCAACATCCAGTGGAATGAAATGCGATTTGAGAAAAGCGCATTTCATTAAAAGGATTGAGAGAAAAGATAAGATACAGAAAAAAGTATGCATTTCTCTCATTCATTCACATTCATTCATAAATCCCCAAAATTATTACAATTCTTAGTGCTACTGCTGCTTTAATTGCCCCTTTTTGGCACCCCAAAAACATGTGTTTTTTTGGGGAACTTTGTCTTCAGTTTGCCCATTTCCTTGGCTGCCTAGGGTCTTTGCGATGGATAGGCTTAATTAGCCCTAAGTTCGATCTTTTTGTCAGGAGAGTCAGTAGTGGACGGGTCTATCTTTAAATCTCCTTCAGTGCTTTGCTGGGGCATGCAAAGGCTTCTGACTTTAGTGGGATGGGTGGTTTCCTTTTTTTCTGACTGCGGTGGATGGGGATTATTTGCTAATCTCCTCTTTGTCCTCTGGGACACTTCTGCCTGCAAGTATTTTGCAGACTCTACTGCACTCCCCTGTGGCACTTAGACTAGGTGAGGCATCAGGCTCACAGTTTCTCTGCCCCTAGAGGTATTGCATTGTCTCTGCAGGTTCCTGCAAATGCTGTTGGCAACTCTGGTGGGGTTCTTCTGGTGTCTGCATTTAAATAGGAGGATGGGCGGTCTAACTTTTCAAATTTTTCGGGGTTGGTTGACCTGACAATAAGAGTTTTCATCCGGGATTCCTCCTGGACTTTCTTTAACCTGCCCTCTTGGTCGCTTTTTCCCCTTCCCTTTCTAATATTTTGCCGCCCTTGTGCCTGCCTGTCCCCTTTTGTTCTTGGCGGGGGTTCCTTACAGTTCGCCAGCCCTCGGCTGGACGGTCCTCCTAACACGGGTACAGGACTTAGGGGTGCAGGTTTCACTGTAATTTGGGGTTTCCCCTCAACCTGGCACATGTTGCAACTCCTGCAGTATTCCACCACATCCTGGTGGAGTTTTGGCCAGTCAAACTGCTGTCTTATGTGGGCATTGGTTTTTCATATACTGGCGTGTAGATACACTGAGTCTCGTGGGCTCTTCTTAATATTTCTCTCCAGTACCTCTGCGGCACCACTAACTGGTGAACTACTGTCCACTCCTTGCTCTCAGGTCTGTGAAGAGAACTCCATTTCCTCATCAGTACCTCATTCTTTAAATAGTAACGATCAGGGACTCCCTCTGCTTCACTTTCACACTAGGCAGCCTGTGCGAACTCTCTCAATACTGGGTCAGCTCGCTGAGCCTCAGCTAGGGAAAATCCGTTTAATTCATTCGCTGGGTCTTCTAATTTTCCAAAGAAAATCTCAGACAGACAGACCTGGTCATCTGCCTGCAGTGCCAATGCAGTCTCCTCTGAGGGAGCTGGTTTGATCATGGACTGATTCACTACACATTCACTGAAACTGCAGGGGTCCGTCTCCTGCCATGGGCCTCTCTCTCTGTCCTCCTGCGGTCTTTCTTTCATGACTGTGGGCCTACCACCTTCACCCCCGCCAGGTCATTACCGAGGAGCAGGTCAACCCCGTCCACAGGCAAACTAGGGACAATCCCTATGGTCACGGGTCCCGAAACTAGGTCTCACTCCAGGTGTACCCAGTGTACAGGTACAGGCATACACCTCCTCCAATACCATTCACCACCATTCTGGTGTTCACTGCACACTCTGGGGGAAAGATCAGGTCTTTTCCCATTAAAAGGGATCTCGTGGCCCCTGTGTCCCTGAAAATTACTATGGGCTTGCTTGCCTCACTCGAGGGGTATGGGGTTACTTTCCCTTCAGATGCAAAACTTAGATAATCTTCAGGAATCCTATTTTTTTTTAAATTATTCTTTCATGGGATGTGGGCGTCGCAGGCCAGGCCAGCATTTATTGCCCATCCCTAATTGCCCTTGAACTGAGTGGCTTGCTAGGCCATTTCGAGGGCATGTAAGAGTCAACCACATTGCTGTGGATTTGGAGTCACATGTCGGCCAGACCAGGTAAGTAGAGCAGATTTCTTTCCCGAAAGGACATTCGTGAACCAGATGGATTTTTACAACAATCGACAATGGTTTCATGGCCATCATTAGACTAGCTTTAAATTCCAGATTTATTAATTGACTTCAAATTGCACCTTCTGTCCCAGCATAAACAGCTTTTCTTAGGTTTAAAGAAGATTGGCTGAAATTTATTAAACTTAAACTTATACTATAATTCAGTTAACACCTACGGATACACGACGCACCCATGCTAGCATGTATACATGATACACACATGCAGATAGAGACAGAACACAGTAGAAGAAATCAAGTGGAAAAGTTTGAGGCATTATCTGAAGAGGGATTTTGTTGTGGATCTGCAAGCTCACTGTATAGTCCCTGATTGTAGGTAGATCTTGCTTTTTGTTGGGGCCCAGTTCACTAGATTGGTTGCTGTGGAGAGAGGGTTGTCCGATGATGAGAGGTGGAAAAAATTTAAAAGAATGAAAGCTGATCTCATTGAAACATAAAAAAATTCTGAAGGGCTTGACAGCGTAGACACTGAGAGGTTGTTTCCCCTGGCTGGGGAATCTCGAACACCGGGGGCACAGTCTCAGGATAAGGTGGGTTGGGGTTGGGTATAGTTCATTGCAGCAGTAGCCAGCCACAGAGCCCGAAAGCAGGAGTGCTGGGTTCGAATTTCCCGGCGGCGGCGAGGCTCCTCCCCCCGCTCCCCCCCCCCCACCCCCACCCCGCTGCTGGGCAATGGGACCCAACTTGATTTATTTAAATAAAGGCAATGAATGCATCTAAATACCATTCGCCGTGATCTTGCCTTCTTCCTTGGATCTTCTGTGTGGTGGCCAGCACTGATGTGCCTTCATTTTCACATCCAGGGAAAGCAGGTGCTACCATGGTAGGGAAGGGGGGACCTAATGATTTTTAGTGCAGTGTAATCTTAAACTCCCCTTTTAATTTATGTACAACCAATTGATATAATTCTGCAAATTTTACATCAAACTACATTTCCAAGAGTATGTGGCTAAAAGAGCTAAGATTTTTTTCAAGATCTCTTTTACTGCTGTGGTGGGGTGAGGGATGGTGTTGGGGGTGGTGTAGAAGGGGGTAGTGGAATCACTCTCAACTTGATCGACAGATCTCTCTTCAAAACCCCAAGCCTCCAGTCTCGCTTTAGCCTTATATGACCCATCTGGGAGTACGTTCCCTGTACATTTCCATCTGTGTGATAAGGCTGGCTGTCCCCTACCTTACACTTCAGAATAGGCATCAAATTCCTTCCAACTCTGTTTTTTCCTTCAATTTTTCTTCTAATTTATTTCCAGCCACTGTAACTTCCCAATCATAATAGTTCTGCTTCTCCTGGTGTTCCTAGATTGTTCTGTAGTCCTTGTTTCAGTTAAGCTTGGGCCTCCACTTGTCCTCTCATCTCTTTCTGGACTACTGCTACAGGGCCTCTCCCTCCTGCGATCAGAGGTTCTGTCACCAATACATGACAGTTTCCTAGTGCCTTAGTCACTTCCAGATCCACTAAGGGGAATTGCATTGTGTTTTGTTTCTTTTCACTGTTTCATCTCATTTTGTCAGGCCGTAGATCTTATCTCTTGCCCATTATCTTGGATGTTTAGACGATGTTTGAATTTGCCAGTGGCTTTCCCTTCTCTCTCTGCAATGGTCACATCCCTTCATTTAGAGGATCCCTCTGGTATGTATATTACCTTAGTACTGATTTTAGGCTGTTATCCTTTGGAACAAATAACCCTATCTTGTGCATTTTTTTCACTTTGTCTATCATCATCCAGCCCCTGATCTATTGTTTTCTGTTCCTCACAGCTGTCAAATATATAGAAGAGGTACTGGGTGCTTCGTCACTTTCTAATTGTTCAGATTCTGCAGGTTTATAATCAATCCCTATTAACTTAGATAAATGGACCCTAATATTTTCACGACCATGTTGGAGAATCAATCTACCCATCACACCCTATAGACTTTACCAAGACCTTTCCATTGTTTCTGACCCTCTCCTTTACACGACACTAAATCCCTAGGAGTAAACTTTCTCTGATGGTCTTATGCGATGCTGCAAGGTTTGCCAAAATTTCTCAGACTTTGTCTTGATGAATGCTGTTCTCTCTACATGTAGGGCATTCTAGTGCACAGATAAGGTGGAAGTAATTGTGGACCCTTCTAAGGCTGGGAGATGATCACACAGTGAAGGAGGTATTTTGGGATTTCTCCCAAAGATCAATTGATATGGATTATCAACTCTAACCATAGGGAGTTTATTCTTTGCATGGACTGCCTACGCCAGGGCACGTGCGGGCTTGAAATGCAGTAGATCGGTTGAGATCATATGGAGCGTCTTATCAATCAGTGCATGATTTCTTTGAGTCCATTACGGAAAGGACTTTTAGATGCAGTTCATATTTTCGCACATGTCCCAATTTGTTATTGACAATAGTTTGGGTGGGGGGTGGGGGTGGGGGTGGTTGCGGTGGTGAAATTTGACAGTCAGGAATTTCACCATTTCCCCATTGCAGTCCCTATCCATTTTTCCATGACTTTATCTACAATTCCTCTTTTGTCTTTACCATGTATCACTGTTGAAAGACTGAATCTTGTTGCCGTGTCTATGAAATGCAAAATGACAATTTTCCTGTCCTGGTCCCACATACTTAAATCCATAGCTACTACTTCAAGAAAATCTCTTGCTAATGGAAGACATATAATTGGCCATGGCAGTGTCTAACCTCTTCAATAAACTTAGTGTACTCAACCACATGTTGCATCTTTTAGTAGGATTTTTAATCTGTGACAAGAGGGTAAACCAAATTATAGATGTAACTTTAAGACAATTTACTTCTTGTGTCTCAAACACCTCCAACATGCTTAGAGATGCTAGTTTCTATTTAAGGGATGCAAAAAATATCCTGATTTGTAATTTACCCTGTCTACTGATTTCCCAAAGAAAATTGCTTTATTGTGTTCCATGTCTAATTTCATTGTGCCTTTTTCACGGATGGCTTGCTCAGCAGCATGTGTATCTCACAGGATACCACATCTGTACTGAAGTGGCTACACCAGCTATTTTGTATGGAATCACCACACTTTTCAAGTGACTTTAATATGTTGTCACCTCTGAAAATAAAGCAAATAGAACTTTAATACTCCCTGATCTTACTTTGATCCTTCCTACTTGTGAATCTGAGAACATTTCAACCAATGAATTCCACATACTGTGGATGTGCAACCACAGTCCAACATGGCACAGTTAAAGGAATCCATGACTAATACACTCATTGCCGGATTGAATCTACTTGTGACCAGAACATTCATCTTCTTCCTCCTCCTCCACTTCCAAGCTATGCATCACCTCAAAAACCCTGTTGTTCCATTTGGGCAGTTTACTGCACAATGATATTTTGATACACATCGGAAACACCTATTAATAATTCCCCAGGTATTCCAGGGTGTTCATTCGTCTGTTGCTGTTACTCCATTCCTGTCATCTGCCAGACCTGGTCTGTGATTTGTCTGCTGTATTGATGCCTGCGCCCATGTCTGAATAACTTCAAAATGCTGCAGCCATTGATTCCTCCATCTTCTGTGACCATGCTGAATGTCCCATTTGTGTCATGGAAGCTGCTGGAAATGAATGCTTTTCCAGGAGTTTTAAAAGTCAGACATCTGATCCAAAAGCATGTCTCTTTCTGAGAATCTAACTCCAGTTAAGACCAGGAGCCTATCCAGGCACAACACGTCAGCACAATCAAACAATATGAAAGTACTGAGCAAGGACATTCCAAATAGAATTTCTCTGGTCTGTTACATTGTGTGTTAGGTTCAATATATTCCTCTATGGAAGGATCATCCATCATCTTAAGCTTATCAAAGCTTGGCCATGCTGAGTATGCACTGAAGAAAGATGATATATATGTTTTATGCATAAAACTTAATAGAAACTCCAAACCTTCCTCAGTGTCCAACTGACAGGCCGCTAGCTCACAAAGTACTTTGCACCTGATCTTGTTTTTGTTAGGAAGGGGCAGTACCAAGTCCACACCTTGTTTTTCTTCAGTAAGGACATAACCCATGGCTACATATCTACTTCATTTTCCCATTGGTCATAACATTCATATTCAGAGAATAGCAATGGAAAATCCTATTGACACTTTAAACTTGGTTTTAACAATTTTTCTCAAGAGTAATTCAGATGGCAAACTTACATATGAAAAAAAAATCTTGGCTTCCAAGCTTCACCTTTAGGTAACCATCCTCTGCAATCATGTTAAATCGAGCCAAGTCAACAGTGAATAATGAAACTAGATACAAACACTTTTTATCTTGATAGCCCATTTATTCACAGGATTTAGTATGACACAAATCTACCTTCTGTTGACCGACACCACTTACATCCAGAGGGCTTTCTCTATATTCACTTCAAATCAATGAATGCCCTTCAGCTGTTTACCTTTAACAACATAATTAACCATGAACACGCCAGAGGAGATGAGGTCAGAGATATTCTGGGAAACAAAAGAGATGCAGTGATCTGTTGCAGAATGTTGTGGAGAGTGAACATGTGAAGAAGCACTGTAACCAGTGTCAGTCATGAAAAGGTATTTCTGCTTTTAGGTGATCTGCTTTAATCATTGAACTAATTTAAGAATTGCAGTGAATGGATATTTGACTGTATTCTTCAGCTGCTCTCTGAATTTAGTCTGAGTCACTGCAGAAATACGGGTGTTGGTGCAGGTGCTCAAAAGCTGCAACAAGTAGCCAGATTGTTCAGCGTTATAAGCAGGATCATGGGGACCTGTGTAATCATAAATGTCAGCATTTTGAAAACAAATGAAAAATACATTTGTCATCTATAGCAGTATAAAACTGCCAGATATAGTGAACATTAAAATGATGGATTTTCTTCGGTTCTCCATCTCTGGATCAGTGTGATTCTCACTCTTGCTGTGATCCAGTAGCTTCCTGCGGACTCCGCTGGCCACTAAAATATATCTGACAGTCAGAGCATTGAGCAATAAAATCAGAAAGAATGGAAGGAATGGGGTTAAAATCATACCGAAGCTTTGAAATGTTGCTCAAGCAACTTCAGTGAAAAAGTTCGGTGATTCAATGGCCCCCCACAGTACATTGTCAATTATATATTTAGGTTCATATGTAAAGTACCAAGGAATATTTTTGAAGCGGAACAGCACACTCACTGTCATTACAATCACAGCCACAGTTTTCTCTGTGCAATATTTTGTTTTCATTTTCTGGCAACAAATTGATCAAAGGTGGAAGCGATGGTGAACTGGAGAGAAATGTCTGTGGCTGCATAAACAAGTACAAGTACGAGAGAACGTGCAGGAGTGGTCTCCAGGTAAGTACCCGAGAAATGAATGCGAACTGGAGAGCGGCACAGTGGTTAGCACCACAACCTCACAGCTCCAGTAACCTGGGTTCAATTCTGGGTACTGCCTGTGAGGAGTTTATAAGTTCTCCCTGTAACTGTGTGGGTTTCTGCCGGGTACTCTGGTTTCCTCCCACAGCCAAAACTTGCAGGTTGATAGGTAAATTGGCCAATGTAAATTGCCCTTAGTGTAGGTAGGAGAATGGTGAGGATGTGGTAGGGAATATGGGGTTAATGTAGGATCAGTATAAAAGTGGGTGGTTGTTGGTCAGTACAGACCAAAGGGCCTGGTTCAGTGCTGTATCTCTAAATAAAATGTAATAAATAAAAAGTGTAAACTGTATCACATCAGTGAAAACGACCACTCGATCTGCCACTGCTATGGGTAGTGGGTGATACATTTGGAGCGTCCACACTTTCCTCATTACAGGATCAGAATCGTCACTGAGTTAAATGAAATAATGGAACATAAAAGCAAGGGTATTTTAGATAGCCATCTCAGAGAACATGGGAATTCCATACGAACAGGGGGAGTTTAGAAGGGGAGTTGGTCATTCAGCCCATCAAACTTGTTCTGCCATTCAATTAGATCATGGCTGACCTGTACCTTAACTTCATTTATCTTCCTCGGTTCTGTAACCTTCAATACTCTTGCCATGCACATACTGTCTGCTGTGTTTCATGCAAGAGAGCAGTGACTATGCTTCAAAAATTCTCCAATGGTTGTAAATTGTTTTGAGACATCCAGCTGTTGTGAAGGTGATATTCAAGCCATCTTTTTCCCTCATTTCCCCAAAAACCTCATTTTTGCAATTTTGAATGGACTTTTTTGTGGAGAAAGTTCAAGATTTCCACTATTCTTTGTTTGAGGAAGTGCTTCCTGGGCAACCCAACCCTAATTTTAAGGTTGTGTCTCCTTGATCTGGACTCCCCCATCAGAGGGCATAGTTCCTCTCTATCAAGTTTGCAAGTTCTCCCTGTGTCTACGTGGGTTTCCACCGGGTGCTCTGTTTTCCTCCCACAGCCAAAGACTTGCAGGTTGATAGATAAATTGGCCATTGTAAATTACCCCCAGTTGTCGGTAGGTGGTTGGAGAATGGTGGGGATGTGGTAGAGAATATGGGGTTAACGTTGGATTAGTATCAATGGGCGGCTGTTGCTCAGCACAGACTCAGTAGGCTGAAGGGCCTGTTTCAGTGCTGTATCTCTAAATAAATAAATTAAAAAGAAACAATTTGCGATATTTTTCTATGTTAAAGCAAGTTGTTGCAGTTGTTGTTCTATTAGAGTCTGCCTTGGCTCACTGGTAGCACGAATGTGTCTCAGTAAGAATGTTGTAATGTGAAGCCCCACTTCAGGACATAAGTAAAAAATCAAGGCTGATAATTCTGTGTAGTACTGAGGGAGTGCTGCATTGTCAGAGATGCTGTCTTTCAGTTAAGATGAGAGACGGATGCGTAGTTAGTCCTCCCAGATGGACATAACAGCTCCCAGGGAATTTTTGCAAGATATATTAAGAAGGGGAACCAAAAACAGTCTAACAGGTGGGTTTTATGCGAATGAGGATGATGTCTACCAGACTTCATGAATTGTGTGTCCTCAGGTGACTCAGCAGGCCAATCCTGGAGCCACCAGTCTTTGGGCAGAGAGGACAGGAGCTACCCTGAGGAAGTGGGGTGGGGGCTACTCAAGCCAGGGTTCTGCTCTCTGACCTTCCACTTTCATTGCTTCTCTGAAGCAGAGTTTATAGAGTCAGTTTCCGACTGTGCTCCGACTTTTTTTTTTAGAGATACAGCACTGAAACAGGCCCTTCGGCCCACCGAGTCTGTGCTGACCATCAACCACCCATTTATACTAATAACATATTCCTACCACATCCCCACCTGTCCCTATATTTCCCTACCACCTACCTATACTCGGGGCAATTTATAATGGCCAATTTACTTACCAACCTGCAAGTCTTTTGGCTTGTGGGAGGAAACCGGAGCACCCGGAGAAAACCCACACAGACACAGGGAGAACTTGCACACAGGCAGTACCCAGAATTGAACCCGGGTCGCTGGAGCTGTGAGGCTGCGGTGCTAACCACTGCGCCACTGTGCCGCCCACTTGTCGGATGAGGCACTGCCACATGGTATGGTTTGTGGCAAGTTCCTCCTATGCACTGATGTCAATTGGTTCCCTTTTCAATGAGGTTTTCAGAGTTTCCTAAAATGTTTCCTCTGTCCTCCTTGTCATCGGGTGCCATCCTTAAGTGGTGAGAAGAGGATTTGCTTCGGAAGCTGATTATTTGGCATACAGATGAAGTGTCCAGGCCAGCGGAGCTGATTTCTCACACTCATGGGGCTAAATTTTACCGACCCCCAACATCGGGGATCATGGCTGGGGGCCCGGAAAATGCCTCCAGGAGTGGTCCACCACGAGCCTCGACGCCGAGAAGGCCCGGCCCCATATTGCCAGTGGCAACGAGGCCTCATGAGCAGGAAATATATGTGACTGAATGTATATTAATGAATTCATGACTTACCTGCTCCAGTCGGCTGAACCGCAGTGATATTGAGGTCGGTTGCTGGGACTTCCCTGCCTTCAGAGCTCGTTTGCAGATCCGAGGTGGAACAGTGGTTGGGAGCCGGGAACAGTTAAGTTTTCAGCATTGGGGTGGGGAGTGCGGTTAAATGATTTTGATTACTCCAGGGGTTGATGGGAAGGGGTAAAGTTCATAGTTTAGGAACTTTGGGGTGAATGCTCTGGATCACAAGGTACATTTTTATGGGGGGAGAGGGCAAGTAATACATTTTAATGTGAGTGGGGTCTCAATAACTTTATTTACTTTTTTACCATCATGTATCTTTAAAAATTTAAATTACATTGAAGGACTGGAAGCCCTTTGAAAATGGCATTGATGCCTACACAATGGCACTGGATGCCGTTGCCAGGGGCGGACCGCACTTCCCTCCCACATCATCGGGGGTGGGGGGGGAGGGGGGGGAGTGTGGTCTACTTGGCCAAATAAATGAGCCACCGCATTTAATATCATGGCAGCTCCATGCAGTAAGTCCCGTGCATGCACACTGCCACCTTTGAAACTCGCCACCGAGATCGGCACGAGTTTGTCAAATGCAGCCCATGCTTGCGATGCTGGAGGAATTGGCTTCAGTGAGGATGCTGGGGTATGTTCGCCGGTCTTCTCACTTTACTTTGAGTATCCCATGGAAACACCACTGGTGGAAATTCTCCAGTAGCCTGAGGTGCCTTTGGTAGGTGAAACTAGTCTCACTGCAATATTGAAGGATGGTGACAACAACAACGTAATTTTTCTGTTTCACTAACTTAACTTGGTTTCTCTATGACTACAGGAGAAACTGATACTTTTTACCCAGCCAAATCATTCCCGAGGAGTAGGTCAATTCCCTCTACTGACAAACTATGGACAACTCCTACAGTTCTCATCCCAGATATTAGGTCACACTCTCGGTGCACTCTATATAAAGGTACGGGGATATACTCCCCACCAATTCCATGAACTAAAACATTAGCATCCAGTGCGCTTGATGGTGGAAATATTATGTCTTCCCCAGTAAAATAGTTTGTGCTGCTCCTGTATCCCTAAGTATCACAATAAGTTTTCCTGCCTCACTGAAGGGATATGGAGTTACTTTTCCCTTTGACAAGAAGTCATTATTACTTTCAGGTATCTTATTCTCAACCTCTGCACTCAATTTCGTTTTTGTGTCTTGTTTTACAGCTGCCATTAAAGCTACAGTCTGGTCTGCTGAACTTTCAGTCAGAGCCTCTTTCTCTGCACCAGCTTTGTGTGCCCCCAACAGGTCCCAAGGGTTTATCTCGCAACTTCCAGCATTCTGAACGAAGATGTCCTACCTTGTGGCAACGATAACACTTCAGCTTGTGGACCTCACATCTACCCTCAGCACCTTCTTTTCTGGCCTGAGACGGGGATATTGGGGCAATCCCAGCTGTTATTTCTTGTCCCCAACTAATTGCCTTCCTTTTATTCTCCCACTTTATCTTCTCGGATTTGTGGGGGTGACGGACAAAAGATGTTGGCTTATTCACAAGCTCAAAATCATTAGCAATTGCCACTACTTGCTTAGCTTTTAACACTTTCAGGTTATCTACATGAAATCTCACTACTGGAGGGATTGAATTGTTAAACTCTTCTAAGAGAATCAGTTCTCTAAGGTTCTCATCCATGTTTTCCATCTTTAATGTCCGTATTCAATGATCAAAATTACTTTTCTTCGCCCTCTCAAATTGTACATAAGTTTGCCCCGCCAATATCTGTAAGTTCCGAAAATTCTTACGGTGAGCTTCAGGACTAACTCATATGCAGCAAGAATATCCTTTATTGTTAACTCATAATCTGCAGAAACCTCTTCAGGAAGCATGGCATAAACATCATGAGTTCTGCCCATCAACCTGCTTTGCATAAGCAGTGTCTAGCTTTCTTTTGGCCACTTCATTTCCTTGGCTATTGTTTCAAAAGAAATGAAAAATGCCTCCACGTCCCTTTCCTCAAACTTCAGGAGAGCGTGTATAAATTTAAACAGCTTTTTACTGGGTCCTGGGCTGGATTAAGATTCATCCTGACCAGAATTTTCCCTGTAGTTCCCTGTAGACCCCTTGTTCTCAGTTCAATTTTTAAAATTCAAATTCCCTTGCTTCGTTTTCACTTTCTCTCTGAAATTCAAGTTTGAGTCTTCCCAGTGCTATTGTTGTTTCTTTTTCTTGCTCAGGGTTTTTCGTTTCTAACTGAATCTTAGCCAATTCAACTGGATCACTCTCTGACTTACTTTCTTCTTCTCCCAATTTCAAATGTTGGAGTATTACATCTATTATCGCTGCTCTTTTAGTACCTGAAATTTAGATTTCACCTCTAACCCTAATTTTTCTGCCAATTCTATCAATTTAACCTTGGTTAAAGTTTTCAAATCACTGAGAGACACATTCGCCATTCCCAGAAAAGCTGCTGCATCTGTTTATGCCATTCTGATGGTATAGCCTTGATGCTTATAGACGAAACCTGTTTTTATTTTCATGTTTACTCTTTCGAATTATTATTCCCCTTATAATTGACATAATTAACAGTGGATCTGAATCCTGGACAAGCCCCAGTTGATATGTTACAACCAAGTTGGGAGTAATGCACTGTTAATTCAGACCCACTACTCCATAGGTCACGACATATTAGTAACGTTTCCCACCTACAAGAAATTAGCCAAATTAATCACTTTAGTTATCCCCAGAATAAGTTTAGTTTAGTTTAGTTTAGAGATACAGCACTGAAACAGGCCCTTCGGCCCACCGAGTCTGTGCTGACCATCAACCACCCATTTATACTAATCCTACACTATTCCCATATTCCTACCACATCCCCACCTGTCCCTATATTTCCCTACCACCTACCTATACTAGGGGCAATTTATAATGGCCAACTAACCTATCAACCTGCAAGTCTTTGGAATGTGGGAGGAAACCGGAGCACCCGGAGGAAACGCACGCAGACACAGGGAGAACTTGCAAACTCCACACAGGCAGTACCCAGAATCGAACATGCCAAACCAGGTTGCTTTAAACAACAATAAAATTAAGTATTTATGAATAAACCAAGTTTTAAATGAGATTGAGATGAATCTATATATATAAAGATGTTGTAACTCCTTAATCATCCCAAAATCTCATGGACACACATGCATTCAATTACCAATGGTTTACTGGGGAAGACGGATATATTGGGCTGAATTTTATTAGGGCACTTTGCTGCATGGCAACGTTTTTTGAACTCAGTGGGGTGCCTGCATTTAGCAGCCGCAACAGAGCCCCCGCGATATTACACACGGGGGCTCACTAGAATCATGGCGCCGAGCTGCCCTCCCCATATTACATGGGAATAGGCGGGACATTCGGCGCAGTGAGAGAAATTTTGACAGTTGTGCAGCAGGTGCTGAGCCCATACTTTAAGTGCCTCAGCACCTGCTTCCTGACAGCTGTCAACGAATACTTACCTGACTGCTGAAGAGTGGGGCTACTGTCAATATGGCAGCAAAGCAGAAAGTGCTGCAGAAATCCACCAGGTCAGGCAGCATCTGTGGAGAGAAGCTTGGTTAACTAGTCCAAGTCCACAGGTGCTGCCTGACCAACTGAGTGACCCCAGCGCTTTCTGTTTTGCTGCCACATACTTACCCTGCTGTGTCCCAGTGTCCTGTGAAGTTGTAATCCTCTTTTCCTATCAAGTGTAACATTCTTTCTTGTCGGCATGTCGCACCTGGGTGATTAATCTTAAATTTGCACTGAATTACAGTTGTTTACACACTGACACAAATGGGAATGCATGGGTCTCACAGCAATGTAAATCGATCTTTCACTAAATGTTCCTCACCAACATGTGTGTCCTTTTCTCTGTGCGACTGATGTGTGCCAGCATGTCGCGCCAATGTCACATTCCTTTGCACCGTTGGCCCTTCAGGACAGCCAACATATGCAATAACATCATTGCCATGCCACCATTACTCATGAGCGTCTCCACGGATGCAGTGACATGGCCATTGGCTCAGTCAGCTGCTGTCTCTAATGGTTTACACAGGGATGCTGCAGATGTGGACTGGTGCATAGAAGCTGAGTAAGGGTGAAGTGTGGCTTGCAGAGAACATGTCGGTTCCTATGGAGCAGACAGCCTTTGCCTTTAAGCCACTTCCGTACATCACTAGCTCACTGCTAGCCCTTCATGCAGAGCCTGGGTGCCATCTGCCTTCCCATGTGTCTTTCATGTTGTAGAATCCTGTTGATGTCTTCCTCATCACGCCAGGCCTGGCACCTATTGGGCACGCCATTGTGCCGAGCAGCAAAGAACGTTGCTGGTCATTTCAGCCCTTAGTACAGGGCATCACCCTATCCATCCAGGCATTGGAGATGCTTTTTCAGAATCCCGATCTTCTGCTCAGTGGGAGCTCATGTAGCTCAGTGGCTGGCGTTATATCTCTCCTCTACAGCAGTGGTGAGGTCTCTCACTGGTGTCGGGAGCCATGTCTGCAAAGGATAGCCCTTATCTACAAGAAGCCAACCCCTCCATCTGAGCCAGTTCGGTGTACAGCGGTGGCAGCCGGGACTGGCGCAACACCCATGTGTCATGGCAGCTGCCTCAGAAGTGGTCACACATTCACAACAAGCATCTGCAGTGTTCACATACCAGCTTCACCTAGATTGAGAGGGCTCCTTTAATGGTGATGTCTGCAGGTGGTGGCCTGGCAGGAGGCCTGATCACCACCTGAGTGCAGTCTATGAACATTACAACCTGTCGTTCTCCAGCAATGGTGCCAGAAGCAATGACCCTCTGGGCGTGGCTGTGAGAGTCCATCCTGAAGTGGACATACTCACTCGCCCTCTTGTGCAGGGTATTGGTGACCTCCCTGATGCAGCAATGCACTGCTGACCGTGTGACCCCACAAAGGTCTCTGGTGGATCCCTGAAAAGCTGCAGTGGCGTCAAGCTTGTGAACGCTGCCACTATGAGGAACAAAGGCATGGGATGTCCACTGGAGCCCATGGACTGCAGGTTATCCTTGAACAGGACACATAAACATGTCACCACCCTGTCTACATGCACAATCACCTCTGACACTGTTGCTCTGACATCCTATTGCATGTCATGTGGGGCCTGTAGATGCATGGCAAACGTAATGGCGAGCTCCCATTGGAGGCTGCTGCTCATGACTGGGGCCTCTAAGTTGACCGCATCTGCCTGTTGATATTGCCTTTGGTGTGAACGGATCCTCATGAGCAGAGGATCACACAATGTAGGATGAGCCATACCTATTTCTGTATGATAAATAAAGTTGAACCCTTCGTGTATTAGAAGGTTTCTAACAGGGCAGGGATTGGTGTTGATGGGTACATCAGCTGCTTTCCTGGATCAAGTATGTGGCGTGCCATGGCATTGTCCATCGTGGACAATGTTCAGAGTGGCACAGCATGACCATATCAAGATCCTACCAGCTGAATTGATTGCTGCCACTATTCATATAACCTTACTGCTTCAGCCCTTTCTGCCACCCTCCCCACACATGTGGGGGGCCTAGTGTGCTATTGATCCTTCACAAACATGAACAGACACAGAGCGTACACTGTTTATGGAGGGAAGGTACACAGATTGGAGGGTGGCAAATGTAACCCCACCAGTTAAAAAAGTAGTGAGAGAGAAAACAGGGAATTACAGACCAGTTAGCCTTACAACAGTAGTGGGGAAAATGCTAGAGTCTATTATAAAGGATGCGATAGCAGAACACCTGAAAAATGTAAACGGGATTGGACAAACTCAGCATGGGTTTATGAAAGGGAAATTATGCTTAACAAGTCTGAGGATATAACAAGTTAACAAGTTTTCTGAGGATATAACTAGTAGAATGGATAAGGGAGAACCAGTGGATGTGGTGTATTTGGATTTTCAGAAGGTTTTTGATAAAGTCCCACATAAGAGGTTTGTGTACAAAATTAAAACACATGGGATTGGGGGTAATATACTGGCATAGACTGAGAATTGGTTGACAGACAGGAAACAGAGAGTAGGAGTAAACGGGTCTTTTTCCGGGTGGCAGGCAGTGACTAGTGGGGCACTGTAAGGATCAGTGCTTGGGCCCCAGCTATTCACAATACATATTAATGACTTGGGTGAGGGAACTAAATTTAACATTTCCGAGTTTGCAGACAACACAAAGAAGTTAGGAAGGCGAATGGTGTGTTGGCCTTCATTGTAAGAGAATTTGAGTGCAGAGCAAGCATGTCTTACTGCAGTTATACAGGGCCTTGGTGAGACCACTTCTGAAGTATTGTGTGCAGCTTTGGTCTCCTTATCTGAGGACGGATGTTCTTTCCATGGAGGGAGTGCAAAGAAGATTTACTGAACTGATTCCTGGGATGGCAGGATTGACGTATGAGGAGAGGTTGGGTCGACTAGGCCTATATTCACTAGAGTTTAGAAGAATGAGAGGGGATCTTATAGAAACCTATAAAATTCTAACAGGACTAGACAGGCTAGAGGCAGGGAGGATGTTCGCGATGGCTGGAGAGTCCAAAACCAGGGGTCATAGTCTCAGGATACGGGGTATACCATTTAGAACCGAAATGAGGAGAAATATCTTCAGTCAGAGGGTGGTGAACCTGTGGAATTCTCTACCGCAGAAGGCAGTGGAGGCCAAGTCATTAAATATATTCAAGAAGGAGAAAGATATATTTCTTAATGCCAAAGGTATCAAGGGATATGGGGAGAAGGCGGGAACAGGGTACTGAATTAGACAATCAGCCATGATCCTTTTTGAGTGACGCAGCAGGCCCAAAGGGCCAAATGGCCTATTCTTGCTCCTATTTTCTATGTTTCTATATTTCTATGTACCTCCCTTCATGCCAGCAAAGCTTTCCTCCAGTAATCCCAGATCACCTCCCTTTAAGAATGCAGAGTGAGACCACTGCGTATCCCTCTTACCCTCCCTCCTCCCTTTATGAATGCAGAGTGAGACCCCTGAAATGCCCCCTCCCTACTCCCTTTAAGAATGCAGAGTGAGGCCCTTGTGTGTCCCCCCTCCTCCCTTCCAGTATGCTGAGTGAGACCCCTGTAATGCCTCCCTCTCCCTCTTCCCTTTCGGAGTGCCGAGTGAGACACCTGAAAAGAAACTTACCTTCAGCCGCAAAACCTTCTGCCTCTGTGGACCCACCGGCTTTTCCAATCGTCAATGGAATGGCATGTGATGGATGCCAGTTCATCAAAAAAATCAGGAAGTGTCAGTGGAGAGGCGGTGGGCTGCATCATCAGCAAAGGTAAGTACCGTTCACCATATGCTAATTGTGGTGTCGCTGCTGTGTGGCGGGTGGGGGGGAGGTGGGGGTGCACCGAGCTCCGCCTGCCACCATTAATATGGGGCAGGTCCTTCTCGACATCGCTGGTCAAGGCAGACCTCTCTCCTCAGAATCTTACTGGCCGCCGAGCCGCGACCTGCGGCTTCGAGGGGCAGGTCAAATTCAACCCATTGACTTTACAACAGTTTCTTAGAAAAATCAAATAGCTGGGTTGTACCTTCTGGTAGTATTTCCAGATTGGTAGGGGAAATGCCACTCGAGGTTTCCAGGTGAAATTAATGAACTGTCTGTGGTAGGTAGGTGTTAAAAGTAGTTTGTCTGCAGCAGGCGTCACAGATCTTTCAGCTTCAGGTGCAGCAACAGGTCAACTTAGATTTTTAAACTAGCACTCTAACAGTAGAAACTGTCTCGAGAGTTCAGGAACTTCTAAAAACACAAAAGTCAACAGGACGTGCTCTGAAGGTAGAGATTTTCTGGGACTGGAGACAATAGGAATTTTGCTACCTTTAACAATGCAGTCTTCCTCTCAGCAAAGCAGTGTTCCTCCACAGAATGTTGCAACTCCTCTTTTCTTTGGGTCTTTCTCTCTTCATGAGTCTTTTTTCTCTCCAGGCGGAGCACAGCACTGACTCAAATGTAAAATTCCTTTTCTTTTACAAGACAGACAAACATTCCTTTCAGGGAGAGTTCTTTTCCTGGTGTGCAAACCCAGATCTCCAACAGAAACTGGCTTTTAGCTGCTCCTCTGGTCTCTTTCACCGCAGAACTGAAACTAACTGCTTTTTTAACAGAAGTCACAAGTCTGTCGTAAAATCTTTCTGTTGCTTGGATACAAGTTTACAGCCTACACTTCAAGCACCCCAAATGACAATATTCAAAGATTTTTTTTCAGTCTTAGAGGCATACTGACCTCTTAGTGTGGAAAAAAACCTCTCATGACAACATTGACGATGACTTCTGAGAAAAGCAGCTGCCCAGATATGAGAAGTGTTCAACCACATCGGAAGTCTCCCCATCAATGTCAATAGCTGGAGGTGTAAATGCGTGTCTAGGAAAGAGCTGGTGGAGGATTTTGGTCTTGCTGATGTTTAGTGAGAGACCAAATCTTTTTCCTGCAGAGTTGAAGAGGTTAAGATTGGTTTGAATGTCACTTGCAGTGTGGGCGACAACTGTGCAGTCATCGACATATTGTAAATTATGGATATGCTGGAGGGTCAACTTAATCTCGGCTCTCAGCCTGTTGAGGTAGAAAAGTTTCTCATCAAGTCAATACTCTGTCAAGACCCCTTGTGGAAGTTGGTCATAAATGAGTTCCATGAACAGGCTGAAGTATATAGTGAAGAGAGTAGACACAATCACACAGCCTTGTTTGACGCCCGTCCAGGTACGAAAGGGCTCGGTCTCCCATCCATTGCAAAGTTTACTGTCATATCATCATACAGAAGTCACAGAATATCAACAAGTTTTGCTGGACATGCACATCTCTGGAGAACTTTCCAATGTGCTCCGTGATGGCAGGAGTCAAATACCTTTGACAAATCAATAAAGGCCAAGTAGCGCTCTTTGCAATGCTCCAGACATTTTTCTTGAATTTGTTGAGCGACGAAGATAATGTCTGTGGTTTCCCTGGATGGCCGAAAACCACATTGGGTCTTTGGAAGAATGTCATCACTGACAGGTAAGAGGTGGTTCAGTAGGACTCGTTTGAGAGTCTTCCTGACAATGGATAGGAGAGACATGCCTCTATAATGCCCACACATAGATTTATCATCCCTCTTCAAAAATGAGACAATGTTGGCATTGTGGAAGTTAGGGCAGTACCTTTTCTTCCAAAATTTCTGTCAAAAGTTCTGAGAGTTTCAGCCAGAGTTCATGACCACCAGCTTTATAGATTTCTGCAGGAATGTTGTCCGGACCACACGCTTTGTTATTCTTCACCTGTTAGATAGCTTTTATTATCTCAGCAAGTGTTGGCAGCATATAAAAATTTGATCCTCACGCTGTTGGAGGATTACTTTGCTAGTTTTGTCCAATTCTGTAGCCTCCCAATTCAGAAGGTTCTGGTCGTACTCTTTCCAATGGTTTTGGATGGTTGCATCGCCTTTGACAAGAGTATTGCCATCTTCAACTCAGGGGGAATGGACCATTTGTTTTTGGTAGGTAGATGCTCGACTGGAAGAAACTGTACATTGTCGTGTCTGTCTGCGTAACATTGGATTTCATTTGCCTTCTCGACCCACCAAGATCTTGATAAAACATATCATCTTCTGAGCTTCAGATTTGAGAAGTAAATATTCTTCTCGTTTCGACTGTGATCTAGTCTGATTTTGACCAGATCTGCATGAAAGAGCTCTTTGGTTTCATCAGTAGAATCGAAAGTGGGAGCATTAGCATTGATAATTGTGGCCCATCGGTTACAACTAAGCTGACGGCGTAGGCTCATGACCCATTCATTAATGCCAACTGGAAGTTCCAGAAGTATATCTGTGATTCTTATTTTGATGTCAAACCCAACTCCGTGGAAAGGAATATCTTCCTCTGGTTTCACTTTGCAGAAGAAAGTCTATCCTCCTCCTTACTCTTTAAATTGGCCTACTTCAGGGGGTCGGGTTTCACTGAGAGCAGAAACATCAATGTTATATCTCGCAAGCTCCTGAGAAGCTATGGCAATTCTCCTTTCAGGGCATTCACTGTTTTGATTGGACATAAGGGAGTGCACATTCCAGATACAGACTTTCTTGTGTTTTTTGTTTGCTTGTGTGTGTTTTCGACCACAAGGATGGTGGTCCCACAGGTTGAGGCTCCCCAGTCAGGACAGTGTGGAACAGCCTATTTTTGAGGTATCCTTTCCAGCCCCTTTCATAAGTGAGCTCAGAGGGGACCCTGGAAAGGACTGCTCTGTCATGGATGCTGCTGCTGGGGAGTTAATTCTATCTGTCAGACCAGAAGGTGGTTGCTGGACGATGAGGACTATCTGCTTAAAATCTGGCTCATGACTCCAATGCGCAACCCAGCCACTTGCAGCCAGCGTGCATACAATGAGAGCCATGCTGCCACACAATATATCATGGTGTAGTCCATTAGGCTGTTCAAGCAATGATTCCACTACCTAAACGCTCTGGAAAAGCCCTGCAGTACTCGCCTGGACATGTGCCCCAGCTCGTCATAGTCTGCTGTGTCCTGAATAGTCTCAGGCCAACATCCCCAGTATCGAGACGCATTGGCATTGGAGACTTGGGCGGTCCTCATTACTCCTGCATTGGTTTTCAAACATGTGCAAGACAAACCATACAGCCAGAAGTTAGAGCAGTTACATGGTGTAGTCACCTTTGCATTTAAAGGACTACACCAAAAGCCGAGGATGGTGGATGATCTAGGGTGGCCCCGTAGTGCAGCGAAGCCTCCTTGGTCACTCTCCTCCAGGCTGCACGGGCAAAGCGAGAGGTACTTTTCACCAGTGACAGGAAGAAGAGGCCCTCCCGCCTGCACAAGGCAGTCTGGCTGGAGATGATACAGGAGGTGAGTAGCCATGGTGCCATCTGGCGTCAAAGGATCCAATGCCGGAAGGGGATGAGCGAGCACTCCCCCAGCCAGCCGGGGCCCTTTAGGCCTCGTGTGCACAGAGTACAAATGCCAACGTCATCCACAGCCAAAGGGCAATCAGATCAGCAGCCTTCCTCCAGTCAGGCTGCTAGCACAGAGGTTGCATCAAGAAGGGGCACTCGCAAGCGTTTACTGAGAACACAGACACAAATGGGAATGCACAGGTGTCACAGCAATGTAAATATGTCTAAATATTCCTCACCTCATGTGTGTCCTTTTCTCTGTGTGAATAATGTGTGCCAGTATGTGGTGCCAATGTCATATCCCTTTGCACGGTTGGCCCTTCAGGAGACCAACATATGCAATAACATCATTGCCATGCCACCATTACTCATGAGCTTCTCCACAGATGCAGTGACATGGACATTGGCTCAGTCAGCTGCTGCCTCTAATGGTTTACATAGGGATGCTGCAGATGTGGACTGGTGAACAGCAGGTGAGCGAGGGTGATGTGTGGCTTGCAGAGCTCATGTCAGTTCCTATGGAGCAGAGAGCCTTTCCCTCATAAGCCACTTCTGTACATCCCGAGTTCACTGCTAGCCCTGCATGAAGATCCTGGATGCTATCTGCCCTCCCATGTGCCTTTGCTGTTGTCGGTCCTCAGCATCCTCATTCTCTGAGGAGGAATCCTGTTGAATCTCTCCTCATCATGCCAGGCCTGGTCCATGTTGGGTGCGTAGTTCTGCAAAGCACAGCGAGCAGCAAAAGAAAGGAGCTGGCCTTTTCGACCCCTAGTACAGGCCATCACCCTTTCTATCCATGCATTGGAAGTGCTTTTTCAGCATGTCAGTCGCCTGCTCAATGGTGTCTCTTGCAGCTCAGTGGCTGGCGTTGTACATCTCTGCAGCAGTGGTGGGGTTTCTCACTGGTGTCGGGAGCCATGTCTGCAAGGGATAGCCCTTGCTTCCAAGAAGCCACCCCTCATCTGAACCAGTTCAGTGAACAGCTACAGCAGTGGCAGATGCGACTGGCACCGGGCCCAAGTGTCATGGCAGTTGCCTGAGAAGCAGGCACAGATTTGCAAGAAGCATCTCCGGTTATAACCTACCAGCTTCACCGTTGCTCCTTCACACAGACAAGCAAACGCAAAGCGTCCACTGTTTATGGAGGGAGGGTGCACAGTACCTCCCTTCATGCCTGCAGAGCTTTCCCTCCAGTAATCCCAGATCCCCTCCCTCCTCCCTTTAGGAATGCAGAGCTGAGACTTCTCTAGTCACCCCCTTTCCTTGCAGTATGCAGAGCGAGACCCCGAATATGTCCCTCCCTCCTCCCTTTAAGAATGTAGAGTGTGACCCCTGAATATCCTCTCTCCCTCCTCCCTTCCAGTATGCAGAGTGAGACCCCTGAATACCAGAACTTACCTTCCATAGCAAAACCGTCTGATGCTGATCACCCACCGTCTTTTCTGTTCATGAAGGGAATGGCACGTAACAGCCTCCTGTTAAATGTGAAATACGGAAGTGTGCTTGGAGAGGCGGTGTGCTGCAAAATCTGCTGAGGTAAGTACTGTTTTGAATATGCTAATTGGGATGCCACAGCCAAACGGTGAAGGGGCAGGACCGAAGTCCCCCCGCTGTCTTTAATAAGCGGCAGGCTCTTCTCGACGCCAGGCGTCGAGGTGGGCCTCTCCCCACAGAATATTACAGGCCCCTGTGCCATGACCCGCGGCATTGAGGGGCCAGTAAAATTCAGCCCAGTGCTTGTATTAATCTTTCATGGGAGGTAGGCGTCACTGGCAAGACCAGCATTTGTTTCCCATCCCTAATTGTTCTTGACAACTGAGTGACTTGTTAGGCCATTTCAGAGGACAGTTAAGAATCAACCACATTGTTGTGGATCTGGAGTCACATGTAGACCAGACCAGGTAAGGACAGCAGATTTTCTTCCCTAAAGGACATTGGTGAACCAGATGGGGTTTTGCAACATTCAATGATAGGTTCATGGCACCATTACTGAGACTAGTTTTCAATTCCAGATTCTTTATTAATTAATGAAATTTGTGAATTAATTGAATTTAAATTCCACCAGCTGCCATGGTGGAAATTGAATCCATGAGCCCAGGACATTCCCCTGGGCCTCCGCATTACTCATCCAGTGACATTACCACTATGCCACTGTCTCCCCGCATGATATTGGCTGATGGCCTATTCCCCGAAATGAAGACAGTGAAGTTGAGAAAGGGAAGGAAAGATTTGGGGGTGGACCTGGTTAAAGTGAGGGGAAGGGTTGAATTTTAATGCAAAGATGATGAAACTGGAATGTGTTAAAGTGATGAAGAGGGTCAGATGTGGCACGGATATAGGTTATTGGAGATTGGACATGGAGTGACAAACTATTCTCAAGATAGGAAGAATCAAATTCCAGGCGAAAAGAACAGGCTCAGCCGATGGGTCTACCAGAGCAGCCCTGTTTGTGGAGCTTGGGAAGGAAAGCAGGATGTACAGGGATGGGAGCCATGAGGCTGGAGACCAGGGGGAAAGATCTCCAGAGGAGATGAGGTGATTGATGGTCAGGGAAACAAAGTAAATGCAGTGATCTGTTGCAGAATTGTGTGGAGAATAAATAGGTGAAGAAGCCCTGTAACCAGAGTCAGAGATAGAAAAGTAGCTCTGTTTTTAGGCAATCTGTTTTCATCATTGAACTAATTTAACAATAGCAGTGAATGGATATTTGACTACATTCTTCAGCTGCTCTCTGAATTTAGTCTGGGTCACTACATAAATACAGGTGTTGGTGCAGGTGCTCAAAAGCTGCAGCATGTAGCCAGATTGTTCAGTGATATATGCAGGATCATGGGGATCTGTGTAATAATAAATGTCAGCAATTCGCCAATAAAGGAAAAATACAACATTTGTCATCCATAACAATATAAAACTGCTAGATATGGTGAACATTAAAATGATGGATTTTCTTCGGTTCTCCATCTCTGGGTCAGTGTGATTCTCAGTCTTGCTGTGATCCAGTAGTATCCTGCGGACTCTGCTGGTCACTAAAATGTGTCTGACAGTCAGAGCATTGAGCAGTAAAATCAGACCGAATGGAAGGAAAGGGGTTAAAATAATACTGAGACTTTGAAATGTTACCCAGGCAACTTCAGTACAAAAGCTCAGTGTTTCAATTGTCCCCCAGGGTATATTGTCAATGATATGTTCAGGTTCATATATAAAGTACCAAGGAATATTTTTCAAGCAGAAGAACACACTCACTGTCGTTACAATCACAGTCACAGTTTTCTCTGTGCAATATTTCGTTCTCATTTTCAGGCAACAAATTGTAACAAATCGATCAAAGGTGAAAGCGACAGTGAACCAGACAGAAATGTCTGTGGCTGCATACAGCAGGACAAGTACAAGAGAACGTGCAGGAGTGGTGTCCAGGTAAGTGTCTGGGAAATGAATATGAATAACTGTAAACAGTATCACATCAGTGAAAACGACCAGTAGATCTGCCACTGCCATGGCCACCAGGTAGTGGGTGATACATTTGGAGAGCCCGCACTTTCCTCGTGACAGGATCAGAATGGCCAATGAGTTAACTGAAATAAATAGAGAAATGTAAGGGAACTATAGATAGCCATTTCAGAGAACATGGGAATTCCATGGGAACATGTGGGCTTTAGAGGAGGAGTTGGCCATTCAGCCCAGCAAACTTGCTCTGCCATTCAATTAGATCACGGCTGATCTGTAACTCAACTTTATTTATCTGCCTCGGTTCTGTGACCTTCAATACCCTTGTCTAACGACAGTCTATCAGTCTCATTTATGAAATGCGGTATGGCCAGAGCGTTAACAGCACTTTTTTGGGGGGGAGGGGGGAGAGATTTCTTGATTTCCACTACCCTTTGTGTTCGGAAGTGCTTCCTCACATCACCCCTGAACAGTCTAGCACTAATTTTAATGTTGTGTCCCCTTGTTCTGGACTCCCCCACCAGAAGAATTAGTTCCTCTCTATTTACCCTATCAAATCCTTTAAAACAACTTGAACATTGCAAATAGTTGACTCTTCAACTATTTTCAAGGGAATACAGGTCTTTGCAACCTGTGCCCATAATTTAACCCTTTCAGCACATCTATCAGTCTTATGATTCTGCACTGCACCACCTCCAAGGTCAATATATCCTTCCTGAGGTAAGGATCCCAGAGCTGAATGCAGTTACTCCAAATGGGGTCTAACCAGAGCTCTGTACAGCTGTAACTTAACTTCGATCCATTCGTATTCCATCAACCTTGAAATAAAGGATAACATTCCATTGAACAATTTAATTATTATTTTTTCTCTATGTCTCTCTTCTGATGCACAGTTCCAGCTTGTCCCCGTGTGAAATATTTTGATATATCTTTCTTAGGTTTGAACTGAATGGCCTCACACTTTCCCACGCTAAACTCCATCTGACATAGTTTTGCTCTCTCGCTCAATTAATCTCCTTTTGAAACTTTCTGTTCGCATCTAATTTAATATCGTCGGCAAATTTGGATATGCAACTCTCTATTCCATCATCAAACTTATTAATAGATACAGTGAAAAGCTGAGACTCTCTTATGTACCACGTTAGTTACCTCCACAAAAAGTTCAACTAGTTTAGACATGACTATCCATTTACAAATCTAGTTCCAGGTAGGGATGTCAGAGAGCAAGTGAGTCACACACAGTGATGTCAGAGACAGGAAACTACGGCTACTGATAACAGGGAGCAAGGCAATTATAGCTAAGGATTGAAGAGAGCCTGAGATTTATGGATCATGATCTCAAAGACAGCGCGAGATTGAGAAGAAATGTGTGGTAAGTAAAAAAGAGACTTGTATTTGTATAGCCCCATTCACAAACTCAGGGCACCCCAAATTGCTTTGCAGCCAATGAAGTACTTTTTCTTTTGAGGTGTAGTCACTGTTATAATGTAGGAAATGCAGAAGCCAGTTTTCACACAGCAAGCTCCCACCATCAGCAATGTGATAATGACCATGCATGCTTCACAACATTAAGTCCATTGAATCATTTATAGCTGTGTCAGCATTTTGTTCTGCAGCTATGTTTCAAACATCAATAACTATTTTGGAACTTAGGATTCATGCTATCATTTCTTTACTAACAAATATCAGAGTGCAAGAGCAGACTTGGATAACTGAAGAAGGTGAACTTCAGAATTTATTCAGGTTTTGCTGTAACAACAGAGTTAAAAGTGTGTGAGGGGAGCAGGAAGATGAGATAATGGAAGAGGGGCTGATGGTTGACGAACTCTAGTTTTAAAATTGGACATGTCCTGACAGCTGAAGAGACACAGCCCTGGTTGTTCAGTTATTTATAAGATAGAGCCAGGCTATCCGCTCAAAGTATGATCCCAGTAAGGGTCAAGGAGAATATATCTAGTCAAAAGTAAGTCTTGGATATGGTGCCAGTTATTTCACAAAAACCCATCATTTCTGAACACACTTCACACCAACATTTAGTATTGAATCTTCCGATGTAAACATTTATAACGGCATTTTCCTGGATAAACAGTTACATTTTATGGCTTGTTCATGAATCAGTCGAATCACTCAAAATATTTATTGAAAACATCTGGCATTTATCCTAATAACTGAAATCTGTAATTACCAAAATACGGTTTTAAAGAGAATTTTAAAAATTGAAAAAAAAAGTCAAAATAATATGGATAAATTTACCTTTCAAAAGATGTTTTCTTACATTAACTGGTTAATTGGCTTACCAAGAATTCCAACAACTGCAAGAACTGCATAGTAAACGTCTTCTATCTGATGCAATATTGTTGGTTCACGCATCTTCTGTGAGATGTGATGGTTTCTGTTGGTGCTGGAGACAATAACTCTGTCTGATTGCATGAAACATTAAGAGGAGCCATGTTTTTATACAAGAGGGAAATCACTAATGAGATGCCAGGTACATCATCATTAATATTAATTACAGTTCATTGCCCCCAATTGTTTGTTCAATCATGTGAAATTGCACATGCCCGTCATGGCATAAAAATAATTAACTAGAGCTGACACTGTGTTAAATGAAGTTCTTCCAAATAAAATATAATTGAATATCACCCTGAGAGAGGGATATTTTTGATCAATGGCATTGAAATTTTCTATGGACCATGTCCTTTCAATTCAATATAAAAGTTCTGTAATTGTTAGACAATTTGTAGTGTATTTTTCTTGTGCTTTGAACACAGAAAAAGTTTTTAAAAAATCATTTCTCTGCTTTGCAAATCAAGAAAATTCAGGATATTAAAAAAAGCTTTTTGAAAACCTCATTTTCTATTATAATAAGTAATCATAAAGGGCTTATACATTGTAGATGATGATACCTGTAGACACCAGTTTGTTGGAACAACAACTTGTATTTCTGCACCAGCTATAACATAGAACAATATCCCAAGGTGCCTCACAGAGACATAAAGAAGATGGCGCTGAGCAAAAGAATGAGAGGTAAGGAGGGATGACCGAAGCTCCACTAAAGAGATGGGTTTTTAGAGAGGGTTCAAGCCTTTCTCACTTTCAGATTCAGTTGTTCTACTGCTCCCCCAGCCGGTTACCATCCTCCATGTTCTACAAACTTCAGCTTATCTGAAAATCTACAGCCCATATCCTAACCCACACCTAATCGTTCACACCTGGTATCCTTGTCCCTGTTGACCTACATTGGTCTCTGTTCCTTCCATGACTGAAATTTAAAATGATCACCCCATGTTTAAATTCTTTTGCAGCTTCAATGTCCCTATCTCTGTCACTCCACACCTTCTATCCCACCACAGAATTGTGCTTTTCTCTGACTTTGGTCTTTTGTGCACCTCCCTCTCCATTTGACCAACTCTGGTGGCCAAGCCTTCATACTCTGGATTTCCCTCCCTTAACCCCTCTGCTTCTGTATCTCCCTCTTCTGTATCTCCCACCCTGCCTAAAACCCACCTCCTTCACCGGGTTTTTGGTCACCCTTCTTAATATCACTTTTAACTCAATGCCATTGTTTGTATGATTATTCCTCTGAAAAACAACTTGCGATGCTTTTCTATGTTAAAGGTGCGATGTAAATGCAAGTTGTTGGTTGTTTTTCTATCAGTGTCTGCCTTGGCTCACTGTTAGCACCAACGTGTCTCAGTTTCAAAGGTATTATGTTGAAGCCCCACTTCAGGGCTTAAGTAAAAAATTAAGGCTGATACTTCTGTGTAGTACTGAGGGAGTGCTACATTGCTGGAGTGCTGCCTTTTAGTTAAGATGAGAGACTGAGGCCCAGTCAGTCCTCCCAGATGTACATAAAATATCCCATGGCGTTTATTCAAGAAAAGGATCTTTAAAGGAAAGCACTTGCATTTATACAATGGTTTTCATGACATGAGAACATACCAAAGTGAATTTCAGTAAATTAAGTACTTGCTGTTCTTGTGTTGTGTTTTCCTGGTGTCCTGGCCATTATTTATCACTCGACCAACAACACGAAAAACTGATTATCTGATGATCTGTCATCCTTAATTGGATGGTGAGCCTGTCTCCTGGCCAATTAAGGGGGTGTCGCCATGAAAATCACATTGACTGCCCTTCACCCCACCCCCTCAGCCCCGGACTGGTTTGGCACCTGGAAATACGCCCGACATCTCTTTCCCACTTCAGGAGGAAAAATGCTTCCCCTTGTGTCCTCCTTATGCTTTTCTTTCCACTTAGCTTTGTGCTATCAGCAAATTTGGAGACATTACAGCTGGTCCCCTCATCTAAGTCATTAATTATAGACTGTAAATGGTTGAGGCCTTAGCACTGATCCTTATGGCACCCAATTCCTAAAAGCCTGCCTGTTTTCAGTCCTTTAAGCAATCCTCCATCCAGGTTAATATATTACCCCCAGGAGACCTCATCTTGTATATCAATCTATTGTGTGGCACCTTATAGCATGCCTTTTGAAAATCCAAATATTATACATCCACCAGTTCTCCTTTATGTATCCTGTTACTTATGTCCTCAGAATTTCGAATAGATTTGTCAAATACCATTTCCCTTTCAGAATAACATGCTGATTCTATATCTAATCATATGATGTATTTTTAAGTGCCTCGTTACCAGTTCCTTAATAATAGATTCCAGTATTTTCCCGACTTCAGGCTAACTGACCTCTCTCTTTCTTTTGGGCCTCCTTATCTCGAGAGACAATGGATACGCGCCTGGAGGTGGTCAGTGGTTTGTGAAGCAGCGCCTGGAGTGGCTATAAAGGCCAATTCTGGAGTGACAGGCTCTTCCACAGGTGCTGCAGAGAAATTTGTTTGTTGGGGCTGTTGCACAGTTGGCTCTCCCCTTGCGCCTCTGTCTTTTTTCCTGCCAACTACTAAGTCTCTTCGACTCGCCACAATTTAGCCCTGTCTTTATGGCTGCCCGCCAGCTCTGGCGAATGCTGGCAACTGACTCCCACGACTTGTGATCAATGTCACACGATTTCATGTCGCGTTTGCAGACGTCTTTATAACGGAGACATGGACGGCCGGTGGGTCTGATACCAGTGGCGAGCTCACTGTACAATGTGTCTTTGGGGATCCTGCCATCTTCCATGCGGCTCACATGGCCAAGCCATCTCAAGCGCCGCTGACTCAGTAGTGTGTATAAGCTGGGGATGTTGGCCGCTTCAAGGACTTCTGTGTTGGAGATATAGTCCTGCCACCTGATGCCAAGTATTCTCCGAAGGCAGCGAAGATGGAATGAATTGAGACGTCGCTCTTGGCTGGCATACGTTGTCCAGGCCTCGCTGCCGTAGAGCAAGGTACTGAGGACACAGGCCTGATACACTCGGACTTTTGTGTTCCGTGTCAGTGCGCCATTTTCCCACACTCTCTTGGCCAGTCTGGACATAGCAGTGGAAGCCTTACCCATGCGCTTGTTGATTTCTGCATCTAGAGACAGGTTACTGGTGATAGTTGAGCCTAGGTAGGTGAACTCTTGAACCACTTCCAGTGCGTGGTCGCCAATATTGATGGATGGAGCATTTCTGACATCCTGCCCCATGATGTTCGTTTTCTTGAGGCTGATGGTTAGGCCAAATTCATTGCAGGCAGACGCAAACCTGTCGATGAGACTCTGCAGGCATTCTTCAGTGTGAGATGTTAAAGCAGCATCGTCAGCAAAGAGGAGTTCTCTGATGAGGACTTTCCGTACTTTGGACTTCGCTCTTAGACGGGCAAGGTTGAACAGCCTGCCCCCTGATCTTGTGTGGAGGAAAATTCCTTCTTCAGAGGATTTGAACGCATGTGAAAGCAGCAGGGAGAAGAAAATCCCAAAAAGTGTGGGTGCGAGAACACAGCCCTGTTTCACACCACTCAGGATAGGAAAGGGCTCTGATGAGGAGCCACCATGTTGAATTGTGCCTTTCATATTGTCATGGAATGAGGTGATGATACTTAGTAGCTTTGGTGGACATCCGATCTTTTCTAGTAGTCTGAAGAGACCACGTCTGCTGACGAGGTCAAAGGCTTTGGTGAGATCAATGAAAGCAATGTAGAGGGGCATCTGTTGTTCACGGCATTTCTCCTGTATCTGACGAAGGGAGAACAGCATGTCAATAGTCGATCTCTCTGCACGAAAGCCACACTGTGCCTCAGGGTAGACGCGCTCGGCCAGCTTCTGGAGCCTGTTCAGAGCGACTCGAGCAAAGACTTTCCCCACTATGCTGAGCAGGGAGATTCCACGGTAGTTGTTGCAGTCACCGCGGTCACCTTTGTTTTTATAGAGATTTGTCAAATACCATTTCCCTTTCAGAATAACATGCTGATTCTATATCTAATCATATGATGTATTTTTAAGTGCCTCGTTACCAGTTCCTTAATAATAGATTCCAGTATTTTCCCGACTTCAGGCTAACTGACCTGTAGTCTCTTGTTTTCACTCTCCCTCCTTTCTTGAATAGCCGTGGTACATTTGTAACCTTACAATCCACGTGGACTGTTCCTAAATCTAGAATTTTTTGGAAGATCACAACAAACACGTCCATTATCTCTGCACCCATCTCTTTCAAAACCCTAAGATATAGTTTCGGGAATTGTCAGCTTTAAGTCTCATTATTTTTTCCAGTACTTTTTCTTTACTAATATTAATGATTTCGCATTCCTCACTGTCATTAGATTCTGGTTCCCCACCACTTCTGTTATATCATTGTGTCTTCTACTGTGAAGAGAGATACAAAATATGTGTTTATTGTCTCTGAAATTTCCTTACGCCCATTATAATTTCTCCTGTCTCAGCGTTTAAGGGATTCACGTTTAGTTTTACTAATCTCTTCCTTTATACATCGTTACATAAGTTCTTACAACCTGTTTGAATTTTTCTTGCTAGTTTACTCTCATTCTATTTTGTTCCTCCTCATCAGCTTTTGCTTATCCTTTCCTGGTTTCATAGTCTTACTGCTCTTCTCAGCAACATTATCAGCCTCTTCTTTTAATATAATACTCTCCTTAGTTTGTTTAGTTACCCATGGATGGATCACTTCTACCAATGATTTTTTTATTTCTCAACAAAATGAATGTCCATCGAAACGATGACACATTTCTTTAAATCTTTGCCATTGCTAATTTACCACGATACCTTTCAATCTAATTTCCCAATCTATCTTAGCCAACCGGCCCCTGTATATTTGATTTTATTTAAGTTCAATAATCTAATTTTAGACTTACATATGCCACTGTCGAACACGATATGAATGTCAATCAAAACATAAGCACTCTTCTCCAAAATAACTCTCACAATGATACTACTAATTGTTGAGGCAATGTTGAGGACACACACTCCTAAATTCAAATGCGCTGGTCCATCTGGTTGGTGACAGCAGAGTCCAGGCTGTTGGGTGAAAGGTATGATTTAGTGAATAGGTCATCAATGTTAACACATTTTAGTGAGGAGGACTTTGCAGAGTTGACTGGTCTGGGTGTGTCTTCATCTGAGACCAATGCCGAGTTTTTTATATTTTTATTTAGAGATACAGCACTGAAACAGGCCCTTCGGCCCACCGAGTCTGTGCCGACCAACAGCCACCCATTTATACTGATCCTACATTAACCCCATATTCTCCACCACATCCCCACCATTCTCCTACCACTTACCGACATTAGGGGCAATTTACAATGGCCAATTTACCTATCAACCTGCAAGTCTTTTGGAGGTGGGAGGAAACCGGAGCACCCGGCGGAAACCCACGCTGACACAGGGAGAACTTGCAAACTCCGCACAGGCAGTCCCCGGAATTGAACCCGGGTCGCTGGAGCTGTGAGGCTGTGGTGCTAACCACTGCGCCACTGTGCCGCCCTTAATGATGCTGGTTGTTCCATCCGGTTTTATTCTTAATATACATTGTCGTCGCACTTATATATAACTGAATGTTTTTTTGATGCCAGTTCAGAGGGCCTGGAGTCACGTCTCGGTAAATCAAGTCAGGATAGCAGGCCTCCTTCCCTAAAGGATTAATGAACGAGTTGAGTTCATTTTGACAATCTGGTAGTTTCATGGTCACTATTACTGATACAAGCTTTTTAATCCCAGAATTGCTTAATTTACTGGATTTAACTTTCCAATTGCTGTGGTGGGATTTGATCTCATCGGGCTGGAATTTAAAGCCCCTCCACCGTCAGAAATGGTGGGAGGGCGGGTAATGAAGATTGGTATGGTGGAGGGTCGCCAACACCACCGCCAACTGCAGCAAAACCCGTCCCAATCTCGGGGGTGGTGGCAAGGCCTCGTGGCGGCCACCTCACTGCTTGACGCCTGGACTCCCAGTTCAATATGTAAACTAATTTACATAACTGCTTTAATGAGGGTCCTGTTGCCTCCTTAATTGATGCATCAATCTTCATTCAGGCGGCCAACAATGCCGTGCCTTCAAATGCCCACTCGGGGAAACGTGATGCAACACCAGTGGAGAGGAGGCTTCTTTCTCTGTGCCTGTGGGAGCGGGTGGGGGTGGGGTGATATCGCTGTAGATTGGTTGGGGGGGTGGGGGCTGATGGGAAGGGGTAAAGGGTAAAGGTGCTGAACTTTGTATTGGTGGAAAGGTCAAATTCTCAATATACAAATTCCGGGGAGGAAAAGAGCGGGAAGGTTTTGACATGCCATTGGGAGGGTTGGGAGAATGTTCGGAAAGGTAATGTAATTGATTTCTGCTAAACGTTCATTTACCCAGTCCTTTAAATTTTAAATGTCCATCGAGGACTGGAAGCCATTTAAAATTGGCTCTGGCGCATAGACGCTGCACACCATTAGCTGCAGCGGCTCGCCTGCCCCCTCCACGCCATCCTGGGTGGCGGGCGGCAGCCATGGAAGTGAGTTGCCACGTTTGAAATCACCGCGGCCCCGTGATGTGGTGCCTGTGCGGGTGAGCTGCATTTTTTTATGTCCACTGCCTACTTTGGTGGTGGACTCTTAAAATGCAGCCCATAATTTCCAGAACATTAGTCCAGGCCTCTAGGTTACTCGTCCAGTAACATAACTGCAATGCTACCTTACCCAATACGAGTGCAGAGGTCTCAATACTTGTAGTGCAGGAACACTGCAGTGCGTCATTTTTAGGGCGATACTTGTTTTTTGATGCATAGTTGTTGAACACTGCTCAGTTACACATTGCCACAGAAAACATTCACACAAGATATTTGTTGAACACATGAGAGCCATCTTCTGTGCCCTCTACATTTTGGACCCTTGTCACCCAGTAAAAGCTTGAGGAAGATGCGAAGGAAAGATATGTGAAGAGCTGAGGTTGAGGATTGTTCTGAGCATTTCAAATTCTTTGTTCTCAGAGATAATTTTTTTTTTAGAGATACAGCATTGAAACAGGCCCTTCGGCCCACCGAGTCTGTGCCGACCATCAACCACCCATTTATACTAATCCTACACTAATTCCATATTCCTACCACATACCCACCTGTTCCGATATTTCCCTACCACCTATACTAGGGGCAATTTATAATGGCCAATTTACCTATTAACCTACAAGTCTTTGGCATGTGGGAAGAAACCGGAGCACCCGGAGAAAACCCACGCAGACTCAGGGAGAACTTGCAAACTCCACACAGGCAGTACCCAGAATTGAACCCGGGTCGCTGGAGCTGTGAGGCTGTGGTGCTGACCACTGCGCCACTGTGCCGCCCTTAATGTTGACTTTTGTCGGAAAACATAAACCTAGAAATCCCCAGTGAGTGTTGGAAAGCACAGACCTTCTAAACTCCGGGGTGTTCCGGGCCAATTTAATCAGCCTCTCATCCTTGGGCAACCCTCTCATCGCAGAAATCAATCTAGTGAACCTTTTCTCTATGGCCTCCACTGAAACTGTATCATTCCTTAGATATGGAGACCAAAACTGCGCTCAGTACTCAAAGTGTTATCTTACCAAATTGTTAAATTGTACCAAATTATAAAATTGTAGCAAAATTTCCATATTCTTGAACTGAAATTCCATTACAATAAAGGCCAACATGCAATTTGCCTTCCTATTTGCTTGCTGTACCTGCATGCTAACTTTGTATGTTTCTTGTCTGAGTACACCCATGTCCCTCTGAACATCAACATTTAGAATTCTCAAGCCTTTTAAAACATTCCCTAGATTCTTAAACCGTCCTGGTGGATTGGAAATTAGCAAAGGTAACACCACTAATCAAGAATGGAGGGAGAGAGAAAACAGGGAACGACAGGCCTGTTAGCCTGACATCAGTCATCAGGAATGCGCTGAAATCTATTATGAAGGAAGTTTTAATAATGCCTTTGGACAATCATACTCCGATCAGACAGAGTCAACATGGTTTTACCAAATGAAAATCGTGTTTGATAAATTTATTAGAGCTTTTTTGGGGAGGTAGGTAAAGGGAAGCCGGTAGATGTAGTATATCTGGATTTCTAAAAAGGCTTTTGATAAGGTGCCACAAAGATAAGGGCTCTTGGAATTAGGGGCAATATATTAGCATGTATGGAGGATTGGTTAATAGACAGGGAACAAAATGTTTGGATAAATGGGGCATTTACAAGTTGGTAGGGTGTGACCAGTGGATTGCCGCAAGGATCAGTGCTGGGGCCACAGTTATTTACAATTTATATTCATGAGTTAGATGAAGAGACAGAGAGTAATGTATCTAAGTTTGCTGACAATAAAAAGCTAGGGGGAAAGTAAGCTATGAACAAAGAGGCTGCAAAAATATATAGACAAGTTATGTGAGTGTATAACAAGGTGGTAGATGGAGTATAATGTGGGGAAGTGTGAGGTTATTCACTTTGGTCATAACAATGGAAAAGCAGAATATTTTTAAAAGGTGAGAAACTTGTAAACGTTGATGTTCAGAGGGACTTGGGTGTTGTTGTTGTTGTCAGTCCCTCGAAATGAGGATCACGTCTGACAGGCTTCATGAATTGTGTGTCCTCAGGTGACTCAGCAGGCCAATCCTGGATCCACTGGTCTTTGGGCAGAGAGGACAGGAATTGTCCCAAGGAAGCTGAGTGCGAGGGGTGGGGGGTTCTCAAGCCAGGGTTATTCTCTCTGTCCTTCCACTTCATTGCTTCTCTGAAGCAGAGTTTATACAGTCAGTTCCTGACTGTGTTCCAGCTTGTTGAATGAGGCACTGCCACATGGTTTTGGTTTGTGGCAAGTTCCTCCCATGCACTGATAGCAATTTGTCCTCTTTTCAATGAGGTCTTCAGAGTGTCCTTCAAATATTTACTCTGTCCTCCTTGTGATCGGGTGCCTTCTTTAACTGGTGAGAAGAGGATCTTGTTTGGAAGCTGATTATTTGGCATGCAGATATAGTGTCCAGACCAGCAGAGCTGATTTCTCATACTCATGGGGCTGAATTTTAATGACCCCCGACATCGGGGGTCATGGCGGTGGGGCCCGCAAAATGCCTCTGGGAGCAGCTCGTCACGGGCCTCGACGCCAGGAAGATCCGGCCCATATTGCCTGTGACAGTGAGGCCTCATGGCGGGTCCCCTGCCGCTTGGCAACAGGAGCAGGAGTTAAATTTGTGAATTAATGGTATTAATGAATTCATGACGTACCTGCTCCGGCCGGTTGTCCCACAATGATATTGAGGTCAGTGGCCGGGACTCCCGTGCCTTCAGATCTTGTTTGTAGATCCGAGGTGGAACAATGGCTGGCGGGGGTGGGGAGCAGTTGAGTTTTCTGGGTTCGGGTGGGGAGCGCAGTTAAACGATTTTGATTGGTATAGTGGTTGCTGGGAAAGTGTAAAGTTCATAGTTTATGAACTTTGGGGGAACGGTCTGGATCACAAGGTACGTTTTTTGTGGGGGGAGAGTGCAAGTAATAGATTTTAAGGCCATTGAGGGATGGGAGAGGGTCGTAATAACTTCATTTACTATTTAACAATCAGGTATCTTCAAAAGTTTAAATTACATTGAAGGGCTGCAAGCCCTTTGAATATGGTGTCGGTACCTGCACAATGGCACCGGTCGCCATTGCTGAGGATGGACTTCTTTCCCGCTCCCACACCATAGGTGGTGGGGGCGGGGTGCAGTCTGCCTGGCCATGTAAATGAGCCGCCATGTTAATATTATGGCGGCTCCGTGCAGTCAGTCCCACGTGTGCAAGCTGCCATCTTTGAAGCTCACCACCCAGATCGGCAACGAGTCTGTAAAATGCAGCCCATGGTTACGATGCTGGAAGAATTGGCTTCAGTGAGGATGCTGGAGCATGTCTTCCCACTTTATTTTGAATATCCCACGGATTTACCACTGGTGGAAGTTCTCCAGTGGCCTGAGGTGCAATACAGAAGGGTGGTGACAACAACATAATTTTTCGGTTTCTCTAACTTAACTTGGTTTCTCTGTGACTACAGGAGAAACTGATACTTTTTACCCAGCCAAATCATTCCCTTGGAGTAGGTCAATTCCATCTACTGGCAAACTATGGACAACTCCTACAGTTACCATCCCAGATATGAGGTCACACTCTCGGTGCACTCTATATAAAGGTAAGGATGTTTCCCCCCCACCAATTCCATGAACTAAAACTTTAGCATTCATTGCACTTTCTGGTGGAAATATTATGCCTTTTACCAGCAAAAGCGTTTAGGTTACTCCTGTATCCTTAAGTATAATGATAGGTTTGCCTGCCTCTCTCAAGAGATATGGGGTTGCTTTTCCCTTTGACAAGAATTCATTATAACTTTCAGGTATATTATTCTTAACCGCTACCCTCACTTTAATTTTTGTGTCTGGTTTTACAGCTTCTGTTAAAGCTATAGCCTGGTCTGCTGTACTTTCCATCAGAGTCTCTTTCTCTGCATTACCTTTGTGTGCCCCAACAAGTCCCATGGGTTTACCTCACAACTTCCAGCATTCTGAATGAAGATATCCTACCTTGTGGCAATGATAACACTTCAGCTTGCAGACCTCTCTTCTACACCCCAGTGCCTTCTTTTCTGGCCTGAGGAGGGGATCCTGGGGCATACCAGCTGCTCCTTCTTGTCCCTGGCTACTTGCCTTCCTTTCATTCTCCCACTTTCTATCCTTCTCAGGTTTGTAGGGGTGATGGACAAAGGGCTTTGGCTTATTCACAAGCTCAAAATCATCAGCAATTTCCATTGCTTGCCTGGCTTTTAACATTTTCAGGTTCTCTTCATGAGTTCTCGCTGTTGAAGGGATTGAATTTTTAAACTCTTCCAAGAGAATCAGTTCTCTAAGGTTCTCATACGTGGGTTCCATCTTTAATGCCCGTATCCAATTATCAAAATTAATTTGCTTCACCCTCTCAAATTGTACATAAGTCTGCCCAACCAATCTCGGTAAGTTCTGAAAATTCTGACGGTAAGCTTCAGTGACTAACTCATACACAGCAAGAATAGCCTTTTTTGCTGTCTCATAATCTGCAGAAGCTTCTTCCGGAAGCGTGGCGTAAACTTCATGAGCTCTGCCCATCAACATGCTTTACATAAGCAGTATCCAGCTTTCTGTTGGCCATTTCATTTGCTTGGCTATTTTTTCAAAAGAAATGAAAAATACCTCTATATCCCTTTCCTCAAACTTCCGGAGAGCTTGTAGAATTTTAAATAGCTTTTCGCTGGGTCCTGGGTTGGATTAAGATCATTCCTGACCATTTTTCCCTGGAGTCAGGACCACTCCTTTGTCTTAGTTCTATCTTGTTTTATTAGTTGAATTCCCTTGCTGATGTTCCACTTTCTCTCTGATGTTTAAGCCTGAGTCTTTCCAATGTCATTGTTGTTTCTTTTTCTTAGAATCATAGAAAGATACAGCACTGAAACAGGACCTTCGGCCCACCGAGTCTGTGCCGACCAACAACCACCCATTTATACTAATCCTACATTAATCCCATGTTCCCTACCACATTCCCACCATTCTCCTACCACCTACCAACACTAGGGGCAATTTACAATGGCCAATTTACTTATCAACCTGCAAGTCTTTGGCTGTGGGAGGAAACCGGAGCACCCGGCAGAAACCCACATGGTCACAGGGAGAACTTGCAAACTCCGCACAGGCAGTACCCAGAACTGAACCCAGGTCGCTGGAGCTGTGATGCTAACCACTGCACCACTCCTTGCTCAAGTTTATTTGTTTCGAAGTGAATTTTAACCAATTAAGCTGCATCACTCTCTGACTTACTATCTTCTTCCAATTTCAAATATTGGAATATTAAGTCAATCATCTCTGCTTTTTTAGTACCTGATTTCAGTTCAACCCCAGTTTTGCTGTTAATTCTATCACTTTAATCTTGGTTAAAGTTTCAAGTCACTGAGGAACACTTTCTCCTTTCCAAGAAAAGCTGCTGCATCTGCTAATGCAATTCTGATGGTTTAGCCTTTACCTTATACAAGAAAGCTGGTTCTTATTCTTTTTTTCTCTTTCAAATTATCACTCGCCTTATAATTCACGTAGTTATCATTGGATTTGAATCCAGGACGAACCCCCAATTGATGTGTTCCCACCAAGGCAGGAGTTATGTACTGTTAATTCAGTCCCACTACTCCACAGGTCACAGCATATTAGTAAAGTTTCCCACCTACCAGAAATTAGCCAAATTAATCACTTTATTTAACCCCAGAAAAAAGCACCCCAAACCAGGTATAAATTGGATTTCATTGACCTTCTCGACCCCCAGTTATTCTTGATGACACATATCATTCTCTGAGCTTCAGTTTGATTCGTAAATATTCTTCTCATTTCTGCTGTGATCTAGGCTGATTTTGACATATAAAGAAGGCTTGGAATTTCTGATCAGGAAGTCTGTATTTTTCTTTATCATTCTTTTCGAACCACTCTTGTTTCCTGCGAGATGAAATCTGATAATCTGGGTACATGTCCCTAGGCTCACAGATTGGATCTTGCCCCAAAGTGCCTCTGTATTGAAATCTTTGGAGCCTGTGAGAGCAACGCAGGAAGAAAGTTGCACCTGGAATTTATCTCTTTTTTATATCCTAGAGATTATGGATGTAAAATCTTCTCCTGGATTTCTTTGAGGATCTTCGGTGTCTGTGTGCCAGATATATGTGGTCTGTTCAGCGTTTGATTGCACCCTGCACTGCTCAGGTGATAATAACATCCACACAATTCTGCAACAGATCACTGTCCAGGAAATGCCAATGCTTGTATGAGGGATGTTTCCACATTTCTTGTCTTCAACTTTCTGCTGAAAGAGTGCATTTGTGATGGTGAGCCCATGTTCAGTGCACTTTCAGAGGAGAGCAGGCCGTTGGCATTTTATTTCCCCATTTGTACTTTCCTGAAGGTGCCCTACCTAATGGTATAGTTGCATCAGACTCTGGCATTAAAATCCCCCAGTAGAATCAATGTGTCTTGTTTTTGAGACAGCTTGAATTGAATTATGACTTTAACCCCTTATCGGGACTAAACAAAATCAGGAGTACATCCCTATGAATTTTCTTTAATCAAGTTCAAAGCAAACAAATTCTCACTTATTTGGTTCAAAGATTTGGACTAGCTTTCCCTCACAGAAAGAAAGTCAACTGAGAATATCACCATCTTTTGGATAGCCTATTTTTAATAATTAAAGCTAAATCATAAATATCCCAGATATTGTAAGGGTCTGGGAAATCTCTTCAATACGTATCTCTCCATGTAAAGAGACACAGAGAGGGGGATTCTTTTTAGTTGTATACAGAATGTTGCATGAGATGATTTATTAACTTTTATATAGTTATTGAAGAATTTAACATGCAATACACTTCTCATTGGATAAATATATCACAATATCAAATATTACTAAAAGATGTAATACATAATCTTATTTCTAACATAGAATCCAAAAGTTTAATGTTACTAATGTTACAGCAAAATATCTTAGAATATCCAGAATATCCATCAAAATTTAAAGTAAACTTTTTACCTTAAATTCCCCCCAGTTAAGAAGCATTGTTGAAGATTCAACACTTCTAATTTTTTGCTTCAGAACCTCTCATGTCTATACTGTTTCTGAAGTGTCATCTGACTTTTAGCATATAGATGTTACCTTCCTGTGTTTGTTTTTCTTGTTTTTTTAAAATCCATATCTTTAACTACCATCTCCACTTAATGATTTACTGAAATTCTCTTGCTCTTGACGTTGTGAGCATTTATCTGGTCAAATGTTTATAATTGTGTTTACTTGACCTCTTGTTCCTATAAGTCCATTCTATTTATTGTTTTACTATCTATAATTGCCCTTTCCATTGCACCACAAAGCAACCCCCAGAGCCGACCTGTCTGCATCAATAACCCTACACACAAATTAAGTTTATTGCTACCTCTGACGCAGGATATTTCAATGTGTGTCTTTATCTTCCAAGCCTCTGACAACAGAGGCACAAATTGATTTCCCAACTTGTTTCTGGTTCACAGCAGGGACCTTGAAATTTTTTAACTCGACCTTCTTAAAGGGGAATGTCAATGAGTCCTGAAAATTGACCATTTTTTCAATCTTTAATTCTAAAATGTATAATATTTTAACTATTTCTAAATGCTACCTAATTAAGCCTATTGTACCTATATTCCATCACACCCCCTGCTTGACCCGTATAAAAGCAAGCAACAAAAATAGGTTGTTTGAACTAAACAATGCCTAAAATATAAACATTCAAAGAAATGGCAAAACCTATTATGTAAAACAGTGCAATAATACAAAAGACTACATCAACAACAATCATAGTCTGTGTTTTTACATGGTCTTCTACATTCTCCCAAAATTGAATCTTATAATGCTATCACAAAGTTCAGAATAAACTATGCAAAGTGTCGGTGATCTGAAGTCGTAAAACGTCAACTGAGATGATTGTATCCTGACATGTCGAACATCAATGATCAATTAATGAAACCATGTGATGAGGTAGAGGAAGAAGGATCCATAGCTGCTGCTTCAGCTGGAACCGATAAAGTCTTGTTGAGATAAACTAAAATGTGCTTTAGCCAATTTTCAGTCACATTCCAGCCAACGTCCTCATACTAGGAATAAAATGAAAAGAGCTTAACATCAGGGACTTCCGAGGCTACTTGGATAGAAATGTTATTCAGAACCTGATTATCTTTATAACAGGTATACTTTGCATCAGAAGCTGACTTGGGGACGCAAAGAAGAGCCATTCTGTCAGTTTTCCTTAGTACCATCGCACTCTTCCAAAGTTATGATGAATAAGAATATCACTTGCATTCCCTCCCCTCCAAATGTCACTCAGGACAAATGCAGTAGACAGCTCAGTTTTTGCTTCTCTGCAAGAAATCGCATAGGATAAGGTGTTCAAGCAGTAAGACATCTCTGACATGTCACCTGCACTGCTTTCATCCGAAGAATCTAGCAGTACTTTAATCCTTGCTTACGCAAGAGCAATTACCATCATTGAGAGTCTGCAGTACTTCATTCCTTTCTACAGTGTTTGCTTCCTCTGTCGTTGTGACTTGACTATTGCTCATTGTGCCGTGTGTGGTTCCCTGTGAAACTAACTTTTGAGGCACTGCGAGGTCCTGCATGGGTGAGGAGCATTTATTGACACAGTTGGTTTCAGCTCGAATAGCGCCATTTCTGATGTCATCCTCCAGGCTGGGTCTTGAAGACAGTGTACGACTGCACCTTGTACTGTTCCTCCATTCCTGCACCCTTCAAAACACCTCTTCAGGTTGTCTACAGAGACAATTTTAAAAGAGTGCTTGCCATTCGACTGGTTGGCAAATATTTTGACAGTTCCTTCATCAATAACACAAGGTATTTGAACAGGTTTCTTCCTCTTATGTCTCAAACCAGTTCTCTGTTCAAATTTTCTCTCCTCAACCCACTCCCCGGTTACAGGTTGCCAAGCTTTGTTATTTATCTGTTTTTATCTTTCCTTCACTCTGATCCTCTGATCAATTTCATGAATTTGATCTGTTATTTTTTGTTTCAAATCTAATTGTTGATGTCAGGTCAAGGAGTCAGTAAGCATAGAGGCAATAATAGAACTGCGAGTAAGTGTTGTATGCATTTCAACATTATACATTAAATAATATAGTATTCTAGGGAACACAGTCCCTGATGCACACATGGGCATATTATTTAATGATAACTGTACTTCCAGAATAATGGCAGCCCACTTATTCCCTCTGGTTTTCAACAGTTTGGTCAATAGCTTCTTTACTTCCTGGGTTTAACGTTCCACCAGTCCTGCTGACTACGGATGACATGATGTGCTAAGCTCCAACCCAATACCCCTTTGCAGACAATAGTCTTTGAAAACCTTGGAAACAAAGACTCCACCTTGATCAGAGTGTAGAAGTTTGGGTGTACCAGCTACCGTAATAATGTCAGCAGTAGCATTGACAAGTACGGTTTCCGAAACAGTTTTTGTGAGGACCAGCCAGCAAAAAGAAGTGTAGGCGCCAATACAAATGAGAACATGTTTATACCCCATTGATGGGGATATTGGTCCACTGAAGTCAACCAAAAATTCTTCATGGATTTAATCGGCTTCACAGGAGCCAACGGTGGCAGTTTAATAAGTGATGATTTGTTGATCAAATTACGCGGCTCACAATTTGCCACATATGTTTTACAGACTTTAAGCATGCCTGGCCACCAATATAAAGGAGTCAATTTGCAGAATGTTGTTCAGGCACCACTATGTGCCTGACCTATACCCTCGTCAACTTCTTATACAAACTGTTCCCGTTTATGACTTGCGGGTACCTCCTGGACACCCTCGGGCAACTTAACCAGTACAATACCAGTCGGGGTGTCAGAATAGAAGTACTTTGATGGATATTCTTTTGGATTCTCTTTCATCAGGTCTAATAGCTGAATCAGTTCCTCATCCTGATTAGCTGACCGCCCTGCCCTAGTGATTACATTAACTATGGCAGGCCCCTTTCGAGGGGGTATCATACAGAGTGAATGCTTTGCCTGTCCATCTGCAAGACTGTTGTCCTTTGAATGAACTGAACCAGTGGTATGTCCGGATACATGAATTATCTGACAATTACATTTCTCCTTTCATGAAATGAGAATATCTTCCCACAATGACTTGTGTTTTTTTCGGTTTACCTTTATGATTGGTGAATCCTTTTTACGCCCAGAACACAAGGTCTTGGTTGTAAGTCCGTTTCCAATAGTCGCTATCTGTACAAATTAATGTGGGCTTAATAGGGTCTGCCTTTTCTAAAGCATACCGCAATGCTGCAGCTTCAGCATACTTAAAATATGTCAGGACCTAATCTCAACTAAGATTTACAGGGAACTTCAAAGGCAATTTCTAAACCTCAAAATTAGAATGAGTGAGTTCTGATTTAAGATCCACAAACAGTGATCAGGAGTTTGCCATCTCTATATTCTTAAATCAGGGTCTTAATACCACAGACAGAAAACATTCCTTCCGTACCTACAAATCTAAAATATACATTAAAGACTAGCACATAAGTACAGGATTCTATTAACAATAAGACCACATTTTTGGGTGCCAACTGAAGTGATTTATGACATTAACCCCTTATAGGGACTAAATCAAATCAGGACTACATCCCTATGAATCTCCTTTAATCAAGTTCAAAGCAGACAAACTCTTATAGACACTTGTTTGCGTCCAAGGAATTGAACTAACTTTCCCTCATAGAAAGAAAACCAACGGAGAATATTACCATCTTTTGGATAGCGTATTTTTAATAATTATGGTGAGGTCATAAATATCCCAGATATTATAAGGGTCTGGTAACTCTCTTCAATACGTATCTCTCCAATTAAAGAGACACAGAGAGGGGGGTTCTTTGTAGTGGTATACAGAATGCTACATAGGAGGATTTATGAACGTTTATGTATTTATTTAAGAATATAACATGCAATACACTTGGAAGTGGATAAGTATGTCACAATATCAATACTGTTAAAAGATGTAACACATAATCTTATTTTTAACATAGGATTGGAAAATTTAAGCATGCTAATGTTACAGCAAAATATCTTAGAATATCCAGAATATCCATCAAGATTTAAAGTTAACTTTTTACCTTAAATTCCCTGTAGTTGAGAAGCATTGTTGAGGATTCAACACTTCTAATGTTTTGTTTCAGAACCTCTCTTGTTTAAACTGTTTCTGAAGTGTCATCTGACTTTTATCATATCGATGTTACCCTCCTGTGTTTGTTTTTTTTTGCTTTTTAAAATCCATATCTTTTAATTACCATCTCCACTTAATGTTTTACTGAAATTCTCCTGCTTTTGAAGTTTTGAGCGGGTATCTGGTCAAAATGTTTATAATTGTGTTTACTTTACCTCTTGTTCCTGTAGGTCCATTCCATTTATTGTTTTATTGTCTATAATTGCCCTTTCCATGGCATTCCAAAGCAACCTCGGGAGCTGAACTGTCTGCATCAACAATCTCACAAATCAATTAAGAGTATTGCTGTCTCTTACAGGATATTTCAATGGGTATGTTTATCTTCCAAGCCCCTGACAACAGAAATACAAATGGATTTCCCAACTTGTTTCTGCTTCATTACAGGGAACTTGACATTTTTAACTCTCGCTTCTTGAAGGGGAATGTCAGTGAGTCCTGAAAACTGGCCATTTATTCAATCTTTAATTCTAAAAGGTATAATATTTTAATTATTTCTAAATTCCACCCAATTAAGCCTACTATACGTATATTCCATCACATGCTGCCAGTATAGAATCCAGATCTGCATAAAAGAGCTCTATGGTTTCGTCAGTAAGATAGAGAGTGGGAGCATAAACATTGATGATTGTGGCCCATTGGTTGTCACTAAGCTGAAGGTGTCGGCTCATGAGCCATTCATTAATGCCAGCAACAAGTTCCATAAGTATATCTGTGATTCAATTTTTGATGTCAAACCCAACTCCGCGGATATGAATATCCTCCACTGGTTTCTCCTTCCAGAAGAAAGTGTATTCTCCTCCTTCCTGTCTAAGCTGGACTACTGCAGGGTGTCGGATTTCACTGAGAGCAGCAACATTGATGTTATATCCCGCTAGCTGCTGAGAAACTATGGTGGTTCTCCTTTCAGGGCATTCGCTGTTCTGATTGTCCATAACGTTGCATACATTCCAGATGCAGACATTCATGCATGTTTTTTTTAAATTTGCATGTGTTTTCAACCACAAGGATGATGGTTCCACCGGGTGAGGTTCTCCTGTCAGGACAGTTTGGGACAGCCTGTGTTTGAGACATCTTTTCCAGCCCCTTTCTCAAGTGAGGTGAGCACAGGAGATCCTAAAAAGGAATGCTCAGTCATGGACTCTGCTGCTGGGGAGCCAGTAATACCCCAAATACAAGAGCTCAGTAACCATCAGGCATCCACCACCTACATGCAGATTTGTGACTAGAGACCTCCAGTATCAGAGCCCTGTCTCCGATGCCGCTTGTCCATCACTGGAGGGTTTTATGATGTCCCTGGCAGAGGACTGTGTGTGTCATCTTTTAACGTGAGGTACTCCGTACACAGCTGACAACCACACAACCTTGATGTGTTGGCAGTTGTGCACCCTGGGATGACAGGGTTGTCCTATAATGAGAGGCTGAGTAAATGATGTATATGTTCTCTGGCGTTTAGAAGAATGAGAGGTGACCTCATTGAAACATAAACAATTTTGAAGCAGCATGACAGTGTAGACACTGAGAGGGTATCTCCCCTGGCTGGGGAATCTAGAACATGGGGGCACTGTCTCAGGATAAGGGGAAGATCATTTAGGACTGAGATGAGGAGACATTACATCACTGAAAGGGTTGTGATTCTTTGGAATTATCTACCCCAGAGCTTTGTGGATGCTCCATCATTGAATATACTTAAGGCTGAGACAGACAAATGTTTGGTCACTCGGGGAATCAATGGATATGGGGAGTGGGCAAGAAAGTGGAGTTGAGGCCAAAGTGCAGCCATGATCGTATTGAATGGTGGAACACGCTCGACAGGCTGCATGGTTTACTCCTGCTCCTATTTCTTGTATTCTTCTGTTCTTGTGAAAGGTCGAGAACCTGAAACGATAGCTCTGTTTCTATTTCCACGGATGCTGCCTGACCTATTTTCAGCATTGTTTGCTTTCATTTTGGAAGATTACAATTACATTTTGGGCATCAGCAATGTTTTCACTTGCTTCCTTTAAATCCCTGGGATGAAAACCATCTGGTCCTGGGAATTTCTCACTCTTTTGTGCCATTATTTTCTTCATTATTGTTAATTTTCTTACATTAATTTTGGTGAGTCCCCATCCCTGATTCAATATTAGTTTCCTTAAGATGTCCAGCATGCTATCTTCTTCCTCCACTGTAAACACTGATGAAAGTAATTATTTAACATGGCCACCATTTCCTTATTTTCATTTGTAATTTAATCATCATCAGTTTTTAAGGAGCCAACATTGCTCTAAAATGACTGTCTTCTTCCAAATATAAATATAAAAGCTTTTTGTGTTGATTTTGCTATCCTTTGCAAGATTCTTTTCCTATTCACTTTTGTAACTTTTACTGTCAACTTTTGGAATACTGAAAGGGAAGGGAAAGAGAGGATGTGTTTGGTAGTGGCATCACACTTCAGGTAGAAGAAATTGCAAAGAACGTCCATTGAACATGGAAGCTGGTGGGTGGAAGGTGTTATCGTCAGAACTGAGGCGATGGATACAGAGAAACTGGGAGAATGTAATTGAGTCCTTACAGGAAGCGGGAAGGAAGCATGGTAATCAAGGTAGCTATGGGAGTCAGTGGGTTTCAAGTAGATATTTGTTGACAGAAATGAAGATCGAGATGTTGAGAACGAGAAGGGGAGAGTTGGTGATGGACCTTATTGAACTGAGGGGAAGGATTGACTTTTGATGCAAAGCTGATGTAACTAGAATATTTTAAATTGATGGAGAGGGTTGAATGAGCCATGGATATAGGCTGGAGGAGATTGGACAGGGAGAGGTTAAATATTGTCAATATGGAAAGAAATAAGTTCTGTGTGACAAGAACAGTATCAAAGATGGGTCTACCAGGGCAGTCCTGTTTATGGGCCTTGGAAAGGAAAGCGGTTGAGAACCAAGAGCCTGGAGACAGTAAGGGGAAGATCTCCCGAGGTAACAAAATAGATACAGCGATCTGTTGCAGAATTGTGTCAAGAGTGAATTGATGAAGAAGCACTGTAACCAGAATCAGTGATAGAAAGGTAGCTCTGATTTTAGGCGATCTGCTTTAATCATTTAACGAATTTAACGATTGCAGTGAATGGATATTTAACTGCATTCTTCAGCTGCTCTCTGAACTTAGTCTGGGCCACTGCATAAATACAGGTGTTGGTGCAGGTGCTCAAAAGCTGCAGCATGTAACCAGATTGTTCAGTGATATATGCAGGATCATGGGGATGTCTGTAATTTTTTATGTTTGAAAATCGCATATAAAAGAAAAATGCAACATTTGTCATCCATAACAGTATAAAACTGCCAGATATAGTGAACATTAAAATGATGGATTTCCTTCGGTTCTCCATCTCTGGGTCAGTGTGATTCTCACTCTTGCTGTGATCCAGTAGTTTCCTACGGACTCTACTGGCCACTAAAATGTGTCTGACAGTCAGAGCATTGAGCAGTAAAATCAGAACGAATGGAAGGAAAGGGGTTAAAATAATACTGAGGCTCTCAAATGCTACCCAGGTAGTTTCAGTGTAATAGCTCAGTGATTCAATTCCTCCCCAGGGTACATTGTCAATTACATATTCAGGTTCATAAACAAAGTACCATGGAATATTTTTCAAGCAGAACAACACACTCACTGTCACAATAACCACAACCACTGTTTTCTCTGTGCAATATTTTGTTTTCTGCTTTGGGCAACAAATTGCAATAAATCGATCAAAAGTGAAAGTGACAGTGAACCAGACAGAAATGTCTGTGGCTGCGTAAAGCAGGACATGTATGAGAGAACGTGCAGGAGTGGTATCCAGGTAAGTTCCTGGGAAATGAAAATGAATAACTGTAAACAGTATCACATCAGTGAAAACGACCAGTAGATCTGCCACTGCCATGGCCACCAGGTAGTGGGTGATACATTTGGAGAGTCCGCACTTTCCTCGTGACAGGATCAGAATGGCCACTGAGTTAACTGAAAAAAATAGAACAAAGGACAAGGGAATTACAAACAGTCATCTCAGAGAACATGGGATGTCCATAGAAACATGGGCACTTTAGAAGAGGAATTGGCCTTTCAGCCCATCGAACTTTTTCTGCCATTCGATTAGATCATGTCTGATCTGTATCTTAACATCATTTAATCTGCCTTGGTTCCATAACTTTCAATACACTTGCCTAACAAAAGTCTATCAATCTCATTTTTGAAATTTTGAAAAAACCGAGCTCGAACAGCTTGTTGGGAGAGAGTTTTCCCGATTTCCAGGACACTTGGAGTGAGAAAGTTCTTCCTGGCATCATCCTTGAATTTCTTTCTTTTGGGCCTCCTTATCTCGAGAGACAATGGATACGCGCCTGGAGGTGGTCAGTGGTTTGTGAAGCAGCGCCTGGAGTGGCTATAAAGGCCAATTCTGGAGTGACAGGCTCTTCCACAGGTGCTGCAGAGAAATTTGTTTGTTGGGGCTGTTGCACAGTTGGCTCTCCCCTTGCGCCTCTGTCTTTTTTCCTGCCAACTACTAAGTCTCTTCGACTCGCCACAATTTAGCCCTGTCTTTATGGCTGCCCGCCAGCTCTGGCGAATGCTGGCAACTGACTCCCACGACTTGTGATCAATGTCACACGATTTCATGTCGCGTTTGCAGACGTCTTTATAGCGGAGACATGGACGGCCGGTGGGTCTGATACCAGTGGCGAGCTCGCTGTACAATGTGTCTTTGGGGATCCTGCCATCTTCCATGCGGCTCACATGGCCAAGCCATCTCAAGCGCCGCTGACTCAGTAGTGTGTATAAGCTGGGGGTGTTGGCCGCTTCAAGGACTTCTGTGTTGGAGATATAGTCCTGCCACCTGATGCCAAGTATTCTCCGAAGGCAGCGAAGATGGAATGAATTGAGACGTCGCTCTTGGCTGGCATACGTTGTCCAGGCCTCGCTGCCGTAGAGCAAGGTACTGAGGACACAGGCCTGATACACTCGGACTTTTGTGTTCCGTGTCAGTGCGCCATTTTCCCACACTCTCTTGGCCAGTCTGGACATAGCAGTGGAAGCCTTACCCATGCGCTTGTTGATTTCTGCATCTAGAGACAGGTTACTGGTGATAGTTGAGCCTAGGTAGGTGAACTCTTGAACCACTTCCAGAGCGTGGTCGCCAATATTGATGGATGGAGCATTTCTGACATCCTGCCCCATGATGTTCGTTTTCTTGAGGCTGATGGTTAGGCCAAATTCATTGCAGGCAGACGCAAACCTGTCGATGAGACTCTGCAGGCATTCTTCAGTGTGAGATGTTAAAGCAGCATCGTCAGCAAAGAGGAGTTCTCTGATGAGGACTTTCCGTACTTTGGACTTCGCTCTTAGACGGGCAAGGTTGAACAACCTGCCCCCTGATCTTGTGTGGAGGAAAATTCCTTCTTCAGAGGATTTGAACGCATGTGAAAGCAGCAGGGAGAAGAAAATCCCAAAAAGTGTGGGTGCGAGAACACAGCCCTGTTTCACACCACTCAGGATAGGAAAGGGCTCTGATGAGGAGCCACCATGTTGAATTGTGCCTTTCATATTGTCATGGAATGAGGTGATGATACTTAGTAGCTTTGGTGGACATCCAATCTTTTCTAGTAGTCTGAAGAGACCACGTCTGCTGACGAGGTCAAAGGCTTTGGTGAGATCAATGAAAGCAATGTAGAGGGGCATCTGTTGTTCACGGCATTTCTCCTGTATCTGACGAAGGGAGAACAGCATGTCAATAGTCGATCTCTCTGCACGAAAGCCACACTGTGCCTCAGGGTAGACGCGCTCGGCCAGCTTCTGGAGCCTGTTCAGAGCGACTCGAGCAAAGACTTTCCCCACTATGCTGAGCAGGGAGATTCCACGGTAGTTGTTGCAGTCACCGCGGTCACCTTTGTTTTTATAGAGGGTGATGATGTTGGCATCGCGCATGTCCTGGGGTACTGCTCCCTCGTCCCAGCACAGGCATAGCAGTTCATGTAGTGCTGAGAGTATAGCAGGCTTGGCACTCTTGATTATTTCAGGGGTAATGCTGTCCTTCCCAGGGGCTTTTCCGCTGGCTAGGGAATCAATGGCATCACTGAGTTCCGATTTGGTTGGCTGTATGTCCAGCTCATCCATGACTGGTAGAGGCTGGGCTGCATTGAGGGCAGTCTCAGTGACAGCATTCTCCCTGGAGTACAGTTCTAGGTAGTGCTCAACCCAGCGGTCCATCTGTTTGCGTTGGTCAGTGATTATGTCCCCCGATTTAGATTTGAGGGGGGTGATCTTCTTGATGGTTGGCCCAAGAGCTCTCTTCATGCCATCATACATTCCTCTGATGTTTCCGGTGTCTGAGACCAGCTGAATATGACTGCATAGGTGTTGCCAGTAGTCGTTTGCGCAACGCCTAGCTGTTCTTTGTGCAGTACTTCTGGCTGCTTTAAGTGCTGCGGATGTTAAATCGCTGGGGGCTTTCTTGTAGTTCAACAGTGCAATGCGCTTAGCGGCTATGACAGGTTCCAGCTCTTCATTATGAGATTGAAACCAGTCTGCATTTCTCTTCGCACTTTTGCCGTAGGTGGTCAAAGCTGACTCATAGATGGCGTCTCTGATGTGGGCCCACTTGGTCTCAGCATCCCCTGTGGGAGTGTTTTGAAGGGCTGTTACAAGTGAATTTAGAAATTTTTGTAACAGCTGTGGGTGAGAAATTCTGCTCGTGTTGATGCGCGGGTGGCCCTTCTGCTTGGAATGATGCAACTTCTTTGGTCTGAGTCTAACCTTGCTGCACACCAGGGAGTGGTCGGTGTCGCAGTCCGCACTGTGGAAGCTGCGTGTGATTTGAACACTGTTTAAGGCGGCTCGCCTTGTGACAATGAGGTCTAGCTGGTGCCAACGACGTGATCTTGGGTGCCTCCATGAAACCTGGTGACAGGGTTTAGTGTGAAAGAACGAGTTGGTGATGCAGAGGTTATGATAGGTACACAACTCAAGCAGTCTCTGCCCGTTCTCATTCATCCTTCCAACGCCATAGCGCCCAAGGCAGGAGGGCCATGAGTCATGGTCGGCCCCAACCCTGGCATTAAAGTCCCCCAGCAGGAATAGGTGTTCGGTGTTGGGGATGCTGCTAATGATGTTATGGAGTTGTTCATAGAACTGGTCTTTAGCTTCAGGTGCGGAGCAGAGTGTTGGAGCATAGATGCTGAGTAGGTGTACTGGACCAGAGGTGGTGAGCAGTCGGATGGACAGTATGCGTTCCGAGCCATTTGAGGGAGGCTCTATCATGCTGAGCAAGGAGTTTCTGATGGCGAAGCCCACTCCATGCTGTCTTGGTTCTTCAGGATCCCTGCCCTGCCAGAAGAAGGTGTAGTCTTGCTCTGCTAGAGAGCCACTCGCGGGGAGGCGAGTCTCCTGAAGTGCTGCAATGTCACCATTGAATCTACTGAGCTCGTTGTTAATGATGGCGGTCTTCCGAGAATCGTTGATTTGTGTAAGGTCTTCCGACAGGCCAGGACACATAGTTCTGACGTTCCAGCTTGCAAAGCGAAGGGCTGGTACCTTCTTTCCTTTTTTCATGTTGTTTGGTGCGGTGTATCAGTCCACCTTTCGGGCAATGACCCTGAGCTCCAAGCACCCATTGAAGCAGGCAGACTGTGGCGGGACAGAACCTTATTGACCGGGGGCTGCCCGGTTTGAGGCGGGCGGTAGCTGTCCAGTGAGGTGCAATGACCTCTCCCACCGACAAAGGCAACCCGTGGCGCCCAGTTTCTACGCCAATTTATCTGGACTTATAACCCGTAACTGCTGCCTTCCGTGTTGTTTTAGTCGCTGTGAGGCAACTATGGAGTGACCTCTCCATGGCGCATGCCTGGGCAAATTTATGGGGGTTGAGAGTTGCCCAGTCGTCAAAACCCCCCTCTCGGCCTTTCTGGTGGGGTCCAAAGGAGTGCAGGACACGACGTTTGGCACCAGTATGGCTGCAGGAACTGCCGGAAACATGCCAAAGGTGACACATGACCGCCTACGGGGTTCCGCTCCGGATTTTCTGTTAGGGTTTACTCCCTTAGCCTTGGTCTCTCCCGAGACGCCCACAAGGCAGTGGGGTTGTTGGGGCCCCTACACAGGTGTAGGATGGTGCCGGTGGGAGGAGGGGATGCAAGGGGGAGGGGTAGAGGGAGGGGGTGGGGGGGGGGTGCAGGGGAAGGGGGTGCGGGGTGAAGATGGTGCGAGGGGGGGCGGGCTGGGACGGGGTTGTGAGGGGGTGAGCTGAGAGGGTGGAGCAGGGAAGGGGACGGGGGTGGGGGGGGTGGAAGGGGGGTAAAGGGGGGGGGGAGGGGGGTGGAATCTGGTGCAGGTAATAAGCCATTTCCTCAGTGCCCACCATCGACGTCCGGAAAGCTCATCCACGTCCTTCGGGAGGTGAAGCATCATTTGGCAGACTTAGAGGTGATTACATTTGCTAAGGGTTTTTTTTTTGCAGTGGTTTAAATAAAGGCATGCAGCATTGCCGACAGTGCGCTGCAGATGCTCTCCGAGCCATCTCCCGCGGGCGCTTTGAAGTTGCGGCCGGGGGGGCCGTTCGTGGATGTTTTGGGTGTTCGGGGCACCTTTTCACAGGACTTCTCTCGGGTCCCGCAGCTCCTTCTTCACCTCAATGGACTTACCGCATGCCGTGGCTGCAGACACTCTGGACTGTGAAGACAGATCCTTGAATAGCCTAGCACTAATTATAATGATGTGTCTCCCTGTTCTGGACTCCCTCACCAAAGGGAATTGTTTCTCTCTTGTCCCAATCAAGTCATTTACTCATCTTAAGCATTTCAATTGGTGAGGCCACAATTTGAGTACTGTGTGCAGTTCTGGTCACCTTATTACAGAAAATATGGGATTGCACTAGAGAGGTTGCAGAGGAATTTACAAGGATTTTGCTGGGACTGGAAAAAATGTAGTAATGAGGGAAGATTGGATAGGCCAGGGTGCTCTGATTGAAATGTACAAAATAGTGAAGGGCCTGGAGAGAGTGGATGTGAAGGGCCTGTATACCTTATCAGAGTGGTCAGTAAGTAGGGTGCGTAGATTTAAACTGACTGGTAGAAAGAGTAGAGGGGAGATGAACTTTGTTTTTTCACCGAGAGCGTGGTGGGGCTCTGGAACTGACTGGCTGAAAGGTTAGTAGAGGCAGAAACCCTTAATTCATTGAAAAGGTGTCTGGATATGCACCTCAAGTGCCATAACTTGCAGGGCTATGGAATAATGCTGGAAGGTGGGATTAGACTAGATGGATCGTTTTTTGGCTGGCACAGACATGATGGGCCAAGTGCTCTTTACTGTGCTGTAAACATTCTATAATTCTATGATTTTCTATGATTCTAGTTGACCCTTTAATCTTCCATATTTAAACAAATACAAGCCTTGTCTATGTAACCAGTGTTCATAGTTCAACACTTTCAGCAATGGTATCAGTCTTGTGATTCTGCACTGAACCTGCTCCAAGGCCAATACATCCTTCCTGAGGTGAGGAGCCCAGAACTGAATGAAGTTACTCCGAATGGGGTCTAACCAGACCTTCATACAGCATCACTTAATTTCCAGAGCTTTGTATTCCAGCCAACTTTTAGATAAATGATAACATTCCATTAGACATTTTAATGATATTTTTGTGTGTCCACAAACTTTTACTGATTTTTTTTTATGTGGACCCCAAATCTCTCTGTTCCAATTTAATAATATTTTGATCTATCTTTCTTAGGTCTGAATTAGATGACCTCACACTTTCCCATGTTAAATTCCAGCTGGCATAATGTTGCTCTCTCAGTTAATCAATTAATGTCCCTTTGCAATTTCCTGCTCCCATATAACTTAGTGTCATCAGCAAACTTAGATATGTGGCTCTCTATTCCATCATCCAGGTTATTAATAGATACAGTGAAAAGCTGAGACTCCATTATGTACCACAGTAGTTATCTTCTCAAAAAGTTCAACAATTTCAGGCATGATTATCCATTTGCAAATCTTGTTCCAGATAAGGATCCCAGTGAGCAATGGAGTTACACATAGTGATCTAAGAGGCAGGAAATTACAGCCAGTGATAGCAGGGAGCAAGGCAGTTATAGCTAGGGATTTAGGAGACAATGGGACTTAGATCGAAAATGGAATCCAAAAGACAGCATAGGTTTGAGAAGAATGCGATGGAATTTTTAAAAAAGACTTGCGTTTATATAGCACCGTTCACAACTTCAGGGAGTTCCAAAGTGCTTTACAGCCACCAAAGTACTTTTTCTTTTGAAGTGTTGTCATTATTATAATGTAGGAAATGTAGCAGCCAATTTGCACACAACAAGCTCCCACAAACAGCAATGTGATGATGATCATGAATGCTTCACGATATCAAGGCAATTGAATCACTTATAACTGTGTCAGCACTTTGTTCTGAAGATGTATTTCTAAAATCAATAATTATTTTGGAAATTAGTGAAGAAACAATAGCATGAGTTCGAACAAATAGCAGCGAGCAAGAGTTAGGGGAAAGAGCGGACGAAGGCACAATGTTTACTAATGAAGGTGATTTTGAGAATTAATTCATATTTTGCTGTTGTAACAGAGGTGACAGTGTGTGAGGGGAGCAGGAAGATGAGACGATGGAAGAAAGGGCTGGTGGTTGAAGAACTCTGGTTTTAAAATTGGACAGGTCCTGATGCTGAAGAGATGCAGCCCTGGTGGTTCAGTTATTTTTTAGGATAGGGCCAGTCTACATACTCAAAATATGACCCAGTAAGGGTCAAGGGGAATATATCTAGTTAAAAGTCATGGGTATGGTGCCACTCACTGAACACAAACCGATCATTTCTGGACACACTTCATGCCAGCATTTATTATTGAATTTTCCAATATAAACATTTATAATGGCATTTCGCAATGGAAACCGTTACCTTTTATGGTTTGTTGATGAATCAACTGAATCACTCAAAATACTGTTTTGGAAAAAGTCTGGCATTTATCTCCATAACTAAAATCTGTAATCACCAACATAAGGTTTTAAACAGAATTTTAAAAAGCAAAAAAAAATCAAATAACATGGTTAAATTTACATTTCAAAAGTGATTTGCTTACATTAAATGGTTAATTGACTTACCAAGAATTCCAACAACTGCAAGAATAGCGTAGTAAATGTCTTCTATCTGATGGAATAATGTTAGTTCACGCATTTTCTCTGAGATGTGATGGTTTCTTTTAGTGCCAGAGGCAATATCTCTGTCTGATTACTTGAAATATTCAGAGAAAACTTGTATTTATACCGGAGCGAAGTCTCCAGTGAGATATTAGTTACATCATCATTCATATTAATTCAAGTTAATTGAACAAACAATTTGAGACAATCATGTGAAATCTCAGATACTCATCATGGAATAAAATATAATTAACTGGAGCTTAAACGGCCTTAAACCAAGATATTTCACATAAAATATAGTTGAATGTGATGATGTTCAAGGAGTATTATTGATCTATTGCAATGAACTGTTCTATGGACCATGTCCTTTCAATTTCACATTAAATGTCTGTAATGTTTAGACTTTTTAAAATGTATTTGCCTTGTGGATTTGGCACATGAAGAGTTAAAACAAAGTATTGTCTGTGCTTTGCAAATCGAGGAGCTTTGGTATTAAAAATATAAACTTCTTGCAAACCACATTTTCTATTGTAATCAGTCATCATAAATAACCTATACATTGCAGATGGTGATTCCAGTGGATACCTGTGTGTTGGATCAACAGCTTGCATTTCTACACCACCTATAACATAGACCAATGTCCCAAGATGCCTCACAGAGACATAAAGAAGATGGCACTGACCAAAGGAATGAGGAGGAGTGACCAAAGCTTCACCAAAGTGATGGGTTTTTGAGAGGGTCCATACCTTGTCACTTCCAGATTCAATTGTTCTAATGCTCCCCAGCCAGGTTCCCATCCTCCATGTTCTATAAACTTTAGTCAATCTGAAAATCTACAGCCCATATCCTTACCCACACCTAGTACCTTACAACTATCACCCTTGTCCCTGTTAACTTACATTGGCCTCTGGTCCTTCCATAATCCAAATTTAAAATGATCATCCCCACTTTTAAATTGCTTTACAGCTTCACCTGTTCCAATCTCTGTGTAACTATCCCAGCCCAGAATTGTCCTTTTCTCTGAGTCTTGTCTTTTCTGCATCCCTCCCTCCCTTTAACCCACTCTTGGTGGCTAAACTTTCACACTCTGGAATTCCCTCCATTTCCCCCTCTACCTTTCCATTTACTTCTCCTTTTTGGACCCTCCATAAAGCTCAGTTCTTTGCCCAAGCTTTTGATCACCCTTCTGAATATCTCCTTTGATGCAGTGCCATTTTTTGCAAGATTATTCCTCTGAAAAACAACTTGCGAAGTTTTTCAATGTTCAAGGTGCTTTATAAATGCAAGTTGTTGTGGTTGTTGTTATATTAAATGTCTGCCTTGACTCAGGGGTAGCACTATCATCTCTCAGTTCGAATGTTGTAAGTTGAGGCCACACTTCAGGACTTAAGTTCAAAAATCCAGGCTGATACTTCTGTGTGGTACTGAGAGAATGCTGCACTGCCAGAGGTGCTGCCTTTCAATCGAGATGAGAAACTGAGGCCCAGTCAGTTCTCTCAGATGTGTATAAAAGATCCCATGGCACTTTTTCAAGAAGAACAGGGCAGGTAAAGGAAAGCACTTGCATCCATGCAACAGTTTTCCTAACCTCAGGATTTCCCAGTGTGATTTACATTGAATTAAGTACTTTCTCCTCGTTTAGTTCTTCTGGAGTCCTGGCCATTATTTATCACTCAACTAACAATACGAAAAATGGATTACCTCATTACTGTTTATGCATCATTACAACAGTGACTATGTTTCCAAAGTATTTAAAAGCACTTTGGGACATCCTGAGGTTGTGAAAGGTGACATATAAATGCAAATTTTCTGTTTTACCTTTCACCTGTGAAATAATCTCCAATTTTTAACCATTTGTTCCTGTGGTGAGCGTGGCTGGCAAGAGCAACATTTGTTGCCCATCCCTAATTGCCCTTGCGAAGGTCCTAGTGAGACACCTTCTTGAACTGCTTCATATGGTGTATGTGCACCCACAGCACTGTTAGGATAGTATTTCCTGTAATTTGAGCCAGCAGAAGTGAAGGACTGGTGATATAGTTCCAAGTCAGGATGGTGTGTGGCTTGGAGGGGAACTTGCAGGTGTTGGTGTTCCTATGCACCTGCTGCCCTTGTCCTTCCAGGTGGTAGAAGTCGCAGGTTTGGGAGATGCTGTGAAAGGAGCCTTGGCTAACAGTGCGATGGGGGAGAGGATTTTTCCCAATAAAGAGGCTGCCTCTGGCGTCAATGCCAGATGAAGGATGGCGGCCGGCATCCCAGAATTTGCAGACCAATCAGAGAGCTGGTAGATCCGCAACCACGGCAGCAGCATGATCGATGTGGCCGCTACTGAGGCTGCAAGGAAAAGGAAAGGGCGCCTCCATATTGAGGTGACCTCGAAGGGCAGGCGAGACATTTTATTAAAGTGCTGGCACCAACTAAGCAGGTTCCAGCTATCTGAGGGTTGAACCCGACAGTGGGGACGTCGGAGCTGCAGGGGCTCCCATTGTCGCTGGGAAGCCCTTCCCTGAGCATCCAAAGAGGAATATTCCCCCCACCCCAAGCACCGGAAGCTGTTGGGTGTCCACTCTAATGGACTGGGCGGAATCCCCACATGGCGGGATTCCGTTCCGACTCCGCTGAAATGCCCTCGGGAGCATGACATGGCGGTTAACATGCTAGTTAATTGGATCAATTGGCTGCCTGCCTCCGATTGCCAGGCACTCGAGCCGCTGCCATTTGCACCTTTTGAAATATCCCGAGGCAGTGGGAAGATGTCAGGCTTCTCTCCCGATGCCTTTCACCACCATTTTACTGGACTACCCGCCTCCCAGCTGGTATCTAGAAAGCTGGTAAAATCCCAGCACAGAAATCAGCAGTTTCTGTTATACTCTTAACATGTGTACATGAGCATTGGAATATTATTGAAGGTAAATGAGTCAGTTGTATTCAGTTAAACTATCATGTCTTGAACTCAAAGAAACTAACACTTTGACTTTAGCAATCACTGCCGATATTTTCCTGATACATGTGATCTGTTTTGATGACGGGAACTCCAAGTTAAAATCTATCATTTATCATCAGAAATAATGGCCAGGATTTTATCAAATGTCGCGAAGTCCTGACGATGGGACCGGTAGGGGATGCCATTGCCGTGGGAGTGGCGGGGGGCTGGTGGGGAGGGGGTGGAGTTGCATTCTGAATCTTCTCGAGCCGGCCACATAATTTCTGGCAGGCGGGGGAGCAGTCCGCTGAGACGGCATGGACAGGGTAGTGCCTGCTTAGTCAATGCTGGCGCCAGATTGAAATGGCATCCCGTAGTTGTTGCAAAAGCAGCAGCCCCGGAGAGAGCAGAGAGGGAGGCCTGGCAACTGAAACACATCCGGGGATGGCAGAAGGGTGATCAAGGATGGTCCCATGGTTGACAGATACCTCCTGCAGGTGCTCCTCCAGGCTGCTCGTGCTGTGGGGTAGGTCCTCTTCCCTGGGACAGGAGGAGAAGACTAGCCCAGCAAACAAAGAAAGTTTGGATGGAAATGACAGAGGAGGTGAACAGCCTTGAGGTCGTCCCTCACACGAGGCTGCAGTGTCTGAAAAGGATCAATGACCTGATGTGTGGCAGCAAGGTGAGTGCAGCACATAATGTTAAACTTACATCCTTATATGTGACTGAGGATGAATGTGAGGTTGGTAGAAAGGACCTGCCGACCCAGTCACTGACAATGCCCAGGCAACAGCATTGGCTGTCAGAAGCATGTCAGCCTCTCTGTGGTTTGTCCCAGTCAGTCAGAGTTGACTCCAGCACTGCTGCTACTGAGTGGCTGCGTGCAGGAGGAATCCCTGTGATGCCATGGTGGACAGTCAGGCTGCCACCAGCACTGGCGTTGTGTGTGTCTTTGATGGTAACTAAAGATTGCAATTTATGTGCTTGCAGGAGAAGCAAGAACAGAACGTGAGGGAGAGAGGCAAGACAGGTGTCAGCATCCCATATATCACCATCCCGATGCCCATGGAAGAAGAGGCGCTGGAGCTGGGAGGCCTGGAGCCAGGTTGGGCAACAGCTGATGGTGAGACAAGAGTAGAGGCCCAAGAGAGTGAGAGACCTAATGGATGGGCTCATGAAACACTCTGGCGAGGATGAAGCATAGTGCTCATTTGTCCACCACTGGTCACATGAAACTCAGACTAGGAGTACTCAGAAGGACATGATGGAATGTGCATTACCCTATAACCACTTTTCTCTCTCTCAGGTCAAAGAAGAGCAACAGCTGCTGTGACCAGGGGACAGCCGTCCACCCCTGAGGAGGAGGAGGGTACCTCAGAGTGTGAACCGTCACATCAATCCCCCCCAATCTCCACCAACACAGATACTCTCACATCAGTGTGTATTTGTGTGTGATTTCAAACGGGATCACAATCTGCTGAGAACAGCACAGCCATGCATGCCCATGCAGCTGATGGAGGCTGTGACAGTCGAGTCCACTCACACTCGGAGGACTGTGGGAGGGCACAGCATTGCGGAGCTTCATGTTGAAGACATGCCTCCTGAATCATCAATAAGGCAGCAGATGCTGGACCAGCAGCATGAGGTGTATGAACATCTGGCTGAGCTTCTAGAGCCTATATGCACCGATGAGTGAAGGATGCAGGAGTTCTAACAGTCTGAGAGCGTAGCTATGTCTCTGGCTTTGTCTGGTGAGGTAATCTCTGGCAGCACTGTGAGTCACTCATTTGGAGTGGACGTAAGCTTGCTGACACCATCCACATGGCAGCATTTAGCCTCATGTCTACAATTTGGCCCATTTTCAGGCACGGGAATTGGGATGCATGATTAATCTATCCCCGGTCGTGTTGAGGCAGGCAGCAGATGATCATCAACATGATTGCAATGTGCAGTCCAGCATGAAACATCCTCTGACTGGCTGCATGTAAAGCAGGAGGCACAGTTGTGTGTGTGGCTAACACGAGGTCCAGCGAGACTGCACTTCTTAAAGGCATCCTGCCCACCCTCTTAAAGGGAGGTGTAGTCAGGCTACAACAGCAACTGGAACAGTCTCACAAAGACGCTTTGGATGGAAGGAGACTGCACATGGAGAAACAGGCCAGACAGAGAGGGCTCCCAGGTTAGCAGATGCATCACTGGAGGCTTTAGTGATGCAGATGGAATGTGGGAGAGAGGTGATGTTTCCACGGGGGGTTAGGATCATGGACCTCTTGCTTTCCTCTTTCCTCACATGAACTTCCCCTTCTGCCCTTTTGCTTTCAGGCATCCAAGATTTGCTGCCTGACCAGGCAGTGCAGCCTCATACTGAAGTACATGAGCAACAGCAGAACTCTCATCAAGAAGCACTAAGTCACCAATTTAGACACATTTTAGTGAGGAGGGTTTTGCAGGGTCTACTGGACTAACTGTGCCTTTACTCCTCCCAGAAGTAGCTGCAAATCAGGAAATGGAAGAGAAGGAAGAACTCCAGGAATTTATAATCACCAGGGAAGTGGTACTGAACAAATTGTTGGAGCTGCGGGCTGACAAGTCCCCTGGTCCTGATGTATTTCATCCGAGGGTCTTAAAAGATGTGGCTAGTGAGATAGTTGATGCGTTGGTTTTAATTTTCCAAAATTCCCTAGAATCAGGAAGATTCCATTAGATTGGAAAATAGCCAATGTAACTCCTTTATTCAAAAAGGGAGGGAGACAGAAAGCAGGAAACTAGACGCTAATTAGCCACACATCTGTTCTAGGAAAATTGTTATAGTCTATTATTAAAGATGCTGTAGTGGGGTACTTAGAAAAATTCAAGATAATCAGGCAGAGCCAACATGATTTTATGAAAGGGAAATCATGCTTAACCAATTTTTTGGAGTTATTTGAAGAAGTAACAGGTGCTGTGGGTAAAGGGGAACTGGTGGATGTACTGTACTTAGATTACCAGAGGCATTTGATAAGGTACCTGATCAAAGGTTATTGCAGAAAATAAAGGCTCATAGTTAGGGGGTAACATATTTGCAGAGATAGAGATTGGCTAGCTAACAGGAAAGAGAGAGTATGCATAAATGGGTCATTTTCAGGTTGGCAAGATGCAACGGGTGGTGTGCCACAGGGATCAGTGCTGGGGCCTCAACTTTATACAATTTATATAAATGACTTAGATGAAGGGACCGAAGGTATGGTTGCTAAATTTGCTGATGACACAAAGATGGGTAGGAAAGTAAGTTGTGAAGAGGACATAAGGTGGCTACAAAAGGATATAGATAGGTTGTGAATGGGCAAAGACCTGGCTAATCGAGTATAATGTGGGAAAGTATGAAATTGTCCACTTTGGCAGGAAAAATAAAAAAGAAACATATTATCTAAATGGTGAGAGATTGCAGAGCTCGGAGATGCAGAGGGATCTGGGTGTCCTAGTGCATGCATCGCAAAAGGTTAGTCTGCAGGTACAGCACGTAATTAGGAAAGCTAATAGAATGTTACCGTTTATCATGAGGGGAATTGAATACAAAAGTAAGGACGTTATGCTTCAGCTGTACAGGGCATTGGTGAGACCACATCTGGAGTGTTGTGTACAGTATTGGTCTCCTTATTTAAGGAAGGATGTAAATGCATTGGAGGCAGTACAGAGAAGGTTTACTGGACTAATACCTGGAATGGGCGGGCTGTCCTACGAGGAAAGATTGGACAGGCTTGGCTTGTATCCGCTGGAATTTAGAGAGTAAGAGGCTACTTGATTGAAACATATAAGATCCTGAGGGGTCTTGACAGAGTGGATGTGGAAAGGATGTTTCCCCATGTGCGAGAATCTAGAACTAGGGGTCACTGTTTAAAAATAAGGGGTCGCCCATTTATGACAGAGATGAGGAGATTGTTTTTCTCTCAGCTGGTCGTGGGTCTTTGGAATTATCTTCCTCAAAAGGCAGTGGAAGCAGAGTCTTTGAATATTTTTTAAGGCAGATGTCGATAGATTCTTGCTAAGAAGGGGGTGGAAGGTTATCGGGGGTAAGTGGAAATATGGAGTAATCAGTTCAACCATGAACTTACATAGAACAGTACAGCACAGTACAGGCCCTTCGGCCCACGATGTTGTGCCGAACCTTTAACCTACTCGAAGATCAAACTAACTACCTACCCTTCATTCTACTATCATCCATGTACCTATCCAAGAGTCGCTTAAATGTCCCTAATGTATCTGCTTCTACTACCACCGCTGGCAGTGCATTCCACGCACCCACCACTCTCTGTGTAAAGAACCTACCTCTGACATCTCCCCGAAATCTTCCTCCAATCACCTTAAAATTATGCCCCCTGGTGATAGCCCTTTCCACCCTGGGAAAAAGTCTCTGGCTATCCACTCTATGCCTCTCATCATCTTGTACCCCTCTATCAAGTCACCTCTATTCCTTCTTCGCTCCAATGAGAAAAGTCCTAGCTCCCTCAACCTTTCTTCGTAGGACATGCCCTCCAGTCCAGGCAGCATCCTGGTAAATCTCCTCTGCACCCTCTCTAAAGCTTCCACATCCTTCCTATAATGAGGCGACCAGAACTGAACACAATATTTCAAGTGTGGTCAAACCAGGGCCTTATAGAGCTGCAGCATAACCTCGCGGCTCTTAAACTCAATCCGCCTGTTAATGAAAGCCAACACACCATACGCCTTCTTAACAACCCTATCAACTTGGGTGGCAACTTTGAGCGATCTATGGACATGGACCCCAAGATCCCTCTGTTCCTCCACACTACCAAGAATCCTGTCTTTAAGCCTGTATTCCGCATTCAAGTTCGACCTTCCAAAATGAATCACTTCACACTTTTCCAGGTTGAACTCCATCTGCCACTTCTCAGCCCAGCTCTGTATCCTGTTAATGTCCCGTTGCAACCTACAACAGCCTTCCACACTATCCACAACTCAAGCAACCTTCGTGTCATCGACAAACTTGTTAACCCAGCCTTCCACTTCCTCATCCAAGTCATTTATAAAAATCACAAAGAGCAGACGTCCCAGAACACATCCTTGTGGAACACCACTGGTCACTGAGCTCCATGCTGAATACTTTCCATCTACTACCACCCTCTGACTTCTATGGGCCAGCCAATTTTGTATCCAGAGAGCTAACGTTCCCTGAATCCCATGCCTCCTTACTTTCTGAATGAGCCTACCATGGGGAACCTTATCAAACGCCTTGCTAAAATCCATATACACCACATCCACTGCTCTTCCTTCATCAATGTGATTGTCACATCTTCAAAGAATTCAATAAGGCTTGTGAGGCATGACCTGCCCCTTACAAAGCCATGCTGGCTGTCTCTAATCAAACCATGCTTTTCCAAATAATGGTGAATGGTGGAGCAGGCTTGAAGGGCCGAGTGGCCTACTCCTGCTCCTGATTTGTATGTTCGTATGTTCATATTTATGTTATTTTTATGGACTTCCAGAAGGCATTTCACAAGGTTCCATCTAAGAGCCTGTGAACATAAATGAGAGCACATGGAATTAGAGATAAACAATTGACTTGGATATGGAAACAGAAAATGCTGGAATTGCTTAGCAGGACAGGCTGCATCTGTGGAGAGAGAAACGGCTTTTCCTGCAGCTCCCACAATCATTACATCCCTCCATTCACTGGATGCCTCTCGAATACATGTCCCTCCAGAACCCACTCTGGGTAATTGACCATTGGATGGAATAGTTCTGTTATGTGTTTAATGATCACTCAACATTACCAATGTTCAGTCCTTGATCTACCACATTCTTTTCCTCAGGACCCTCATCTCACATGAGCATTTGTGGTCCAAGGTGCCTCATTTATTTATAGCAGCTGCTCAGAGTACGGGTTTTTGTAATTCTGATTAATTGTGAGAATGAACATTAACAGGTTGATTGCCATGTTTGATAAGTACTGTCTTACCATCTAGACCTATCATCTTACCAGGGCCTTTCCATTACCTATGACCCTCTTTTTTATAGAATACAAAATCTCCTCATTTGAACTCCGTCTCAGGTGATCTAATACGATGCTTCAGTGCTTTATGAATGATCTATCAGACCTCTGCCTTGATTCAAGCCTGCTTTCCTGCATGCAAAACATTCAAATATCCAGAAAAAAATTGAGCTAATTGCACGACCTTCTAGAGCAGGAGGATTATCACACAGCACAGAAGGCAATTTGGGATTTCGCCTATTGACTAATTGATAAGGATATATTCTTCATCCATCTGGAGAGAATATTTGCCTGAGGCACCCATACCAGGGCAGTTCTTAATTTGCAGTCTGGTTGGTCTATTTAAATTTTGTGCAGCATTAACTCGATCAGCACATGATTCCTTTCACAAAGACCATTGCTAAAAAGTTTCTTAGTTGTGGTACTCATGACCATGATATTTCTATCTTAACACATATCTCTGAACAGGACCCTCAACTGTGTCCAGCCCATTTCCCACACCTCAACCCTTCCCCTCCCTCCCAGAACCGCGACAGGGTTCCCCTTGTCCTCACTTTCCACCTCACCAGCCTCCAAATCTGAAGGATCATCCTCTGCCACTTTCACCACATCCAGCGTGATGCCACTACCAAACACTTCTCGCCCTCCCTTCCCCTGTCAGCATTCTGAAGGGATTGTTCCCCCTGCAACACCCTCGTCCACTCGTCCTGCATTGTCAGAGATGCTGTCTTTCAGTTAAGATGAGAGACGGATGCGTAGTTAGTCCTCCCAGATGTACATAACAGCTCCCAGGGAATTTTTGCAAGATATATTAAGAAGGGGAACCAAAAACAGTCTAACAGGTGGGTTTTATGCGAATGAGGATGACGTCTACCAGACTTCATGAATTGTGTGTCCTCAGGTGACTCAGCAGGCCAATCCTGGAGCCACCAGTCTTTGGGCAGAGAGGACAGGAGCTACCCTGAGGAAGTGGGGTGGGGGCTACTCAAGCCAGGGTTCTGCTCTCTGACCTTCCACTTTCATTGCTTCTCTGAAGCAGAGTTTATAGAGTCAGTTTCCGACTGTGCTCCGACTTTTTTTTTTAGAGATACAGCACTGAAACAGGCCCTTCGGCCCACCGAGTCTGTGCCAACCATCAACCACCCATTTATACTAATCCCATATTCCGACCACATCCCCACCTGTCCCTATATTTCCCTACCACCTACCTATACTAGGGGCAATTTATAATGGCCAATTTACTTACCAACCTGCAAGTCTTTTGGCTTGTGGGAGGAAACCGGAGCACCCGGAGAAAACCCACACAGACACAGGGAGAACTTGCACACAGGCAGTACCCAGAATTGAACCCGGGTCGCTGGAGCTGTGAGGCTGCGGTGCTAACCACTGCGCCACTGTGCCGCCCACTTGTCGGATGAGGCACTGCCACATGGTATGGTTTGTGGCAAGTTCCTCCTTTGCACTGATGTCAATTGGTTCCCTTTTCAATGAGGTTTTCAGAGTTTCCTAAAATGTTTCCTCTGTCCTCCTTGTCATCGGGTGCCATCCTTAAGTGGTGAGAAGAGGATTTGCTTCGGAAGCTGATTATTTGGCATACAGATGAAGTGTCCAGGCCAGCGGAGCTGATTTCTCACACTCATGGGGCTAAAATTTACCGACCCCCAACATCGGGGATCATGGCTGGGGGCCCGGAAAATGCCTCCAGGAGCAGTCCACCACGAGCCTCGACGCCAAGAAGGCCCGGCCCCATATTGCCAGTGGCAGCGAGGCCTCATGAGCAGGAAATATATGTGACTGAATGTATATTAATGAATTCATGACTTACCTGCTCCAGTCGGCTGAACCGCGGTGATATTGAGGTCGGTTGCTGGGACTTCCCTGCCTTCAGAGCTCGTTTGCAGATCCGAGGTGGAACAGTGGTTGGGAGCCGGGAACAGTTAAGTTTTCAGCATTGGGGTGGGGAGTGCGGTTAAATGATTTTGATTACTCCAGGGGTTGATGGGAAGGGGTAAAGTTCATAGTTTAGGAACTTTGGGGTGAATGCTCTGGATCACAAGGTACATTTTTATGGGGGGAGAGGGCAAGTAATACATTTTAATGTGGGTGGGGTCTCAATAACTTTATTTACTTTTTTACCATCATGTATCTTTAAAAATTTAAATTACATTGAAGGACTGGAAGCCCTTTGAAAATGGCATTGATGCCTACACAATGGCACTGGATGCCGTTGCCAGGGGTGGACCGCACTTCCCTCCCACATCATCGGGGGTGGGGGGGTGGGGGGAGTGTGGTCTACTTGGCCAAATAAATGAGCCACCGCATTTAATATTATGGCAGCTCCATGCAGTAAGTCCCGTGCATGCACACTGCCACCTTTGAAACTCGCCACCGAGATCGGCACGAGTTTGTCAAATGCAGCCCATGCTTGCGATGCTGGAGGAATTGGCTTCAGTGAGGATGCTGGGGTATGTTCGCCGGTCTTCTCACTTTACTTTGAGTATCCCATGGAAACACCACTGGTGGAAATTCTCCAGTAGCCTGAGGTGCCTTTGGTAGGTGAAACTAGTCTCACTGCAATATTGAAGGATGGTGACAACAACAACGTAATTTTTCTGTTTCACTAACTTAACTTGGTTTCTCTATGACTACAGGAGAAACTGATACTTTTTACCCAGCCAAATCATTCCCGAGGAGTAGGTCAATTCCCTCTACTGACAAACTATGGACAACTCCTACAGTTCTCATCCCAGATATTAGGTCACACTCTCGGTGCACTCTATATAAAGGTACGGGGATATACTCCCCACCAATTCCATGAACTAAAACATTAGCATCCAGTGCGCTTGATGGTGGAAATATTATGTCTTCCCCAGTAAAATAGTTTGTGCTGCTCCTGTATCCCTAAGTATCACAATAAGTTTTCCTGCCTCACTGAAGGGATATGGAGTTACTTTTCCCTTTGACAAGAAGTCATTATTACTTTCAGGTATCTTATTCTCAACCTCTGCACTCAATTTCGTTTTTGTGTCTTGTTTTACAGCTGCCATTAAAGCTACAGTCTGGTCTGCTGAACTTTCAGTCAGAGCCTCTTTCTCTGCACCAGCTTTGTGTGCCCCCAACAGGTCCCAAGGGTTTATCTCGCAACTTCCAGCATTCTGAACGAAGATGTCCTACCTTGTGGCAACGATAACACTTCAGCTTGTGGACCTCACATCTACCCTCAGCACCTTCTTTTCTGGCCTGAGACGGGGATATTGGGGCAATCCCAGCTGTTATTTCTTGTCCCCAACTAATTGCCTTCCTTTTATTCTCCCACTTTATCTTCTCGGATTTGTGGGGGTGACGGACAAAAGATGTTGGCTTATTCACAAGCTCAAAATCATTAGCAATTGCCACTACTTGCTTAGCTTTTAACACTTTCAGGTTATCTACATGAAATCTCACTACTGGAGGGATTGAATTGTTAAACTCTTCTAAGAGAATCAGTTCTCTAAGGTTCTCATCCATGTTTTCCATCTTTAATGTCCGTATTCAATGATCAAAATTACTTTTCTTCGCCCTCTCAAATTGTACATAAGTTTGCCCCGCCAATATCTGTAAGTTCCGAAAATTCTTCCGGTGAGCTTCAGGACTAACTCATATGCAGCAAGAATATCCTTTATTGTTAACTCATAATCTGCAGAAACCTCTTCAGGAAGCATGGCATAAACATCATGAGTTCTGCCCATCAACCTGCTTTGCATAAGCAGTGTCTAGCTTTCTTTTGGCCACTTCATTTCCTTGGCTATTGTTTCAAAAGAAATGAAAAATGCCTCCACGTCCCTTTCCTCAAACTTCAGGAGAGCGTGTATAAATTTAAACAGCTTTTTACTGGGTCCTGGGCTGGATTAAGATTCATCCTGACCAGAATTTTCCCTGTAGTTCCCTGTAGACCCCTTGTTCTCAGTTCAATTTTTAAAATTCAAATTCCCTTGCTTCGTTTTCACTTTCTCTCTGAAATTCAAGTTTGAGTCTTCCCAGTGCTATTGTTGTTTCTTTTTCTTGCTCAGGGTTTTTCGTTTCTAACTGAATCTTAGCCAATTCAACTGGATCACTCTCTGACTTACTTTCTTCTTCTCCCAATTTCAAATGTTGGAGTATTACATCTATTATCGCTGCTCTTTTAGTACCTGAAATTTAGATTTCACCTCTAACCCTAATTTTTCTGCCAATTCTATCAATTTAACCTTGGTTAAAGTTTTCAAATCACTGAGAGACACATTCGCCATTCCCAGAAAAGCTGCTGCATCTGTTTATGCCATTCTGATGGTATAGCCTTGATGCTTATAGACGAAACCTGTTTTTATTTTCATGTTTACTCTTTCGAATTATTATTCCCCTTATAATTGACATAATTAACAGTGGATCTGAATCCTGGACAAGCCCCAGTTGATATGTTACAACCAAGTTGGGAGTAATGCACTGTTAATTCAGACCCACTACTCCACAGGTCACGACATATTAGTAACGTTTCCCACCTACAAGAAATTAGCCAAATTAATCACTTTAGTTATCCCCAGAATAAGTTTAGTTTAGTTTAGTTTAGAGATACAGCACTGAAACAGGCCCTTCGGCCCACCGAGTCTGTGCTGACCATCAACCACCCATTTATACTAATCCTACACTATTCCCATATTCCTACCACATCCCCACCTGTCCCTATATTTCCCTACCACCTACCTATACTAGGGGCAATTTATAATGGCCAACTAACCTATCAACCTGCAAGTCTTTGGAATGTGGGAGGAAACCGGAGCACCCGGAGGAAACGCACGCAGACACAGGGAGAACTTGCAAACTCCACACAGGCAGTACCCAGAATCGAACATGCCAAACCAGGTTGCTTTAAACAACAATAAAATTAAGTATTTATGAATAAACCAAGTTTTAAATGAGATTGAGATGAATCTATATATATAAAGATGTTGTAACTCCTTAATCATCCCAAAATCTCATGGACACACATGCATTCAATTACCAATGGTTTACTGGGGAAGACGGATATATTGGGCTGAATTTTATTAGGGCACTTTGCTGCGTGGCAACATTTTTTGAACTCAGTGGGGTGCCTGCATTTAGCAGCCGCAACAGAGCCCCCGCGATATTACACACGGGGGCTCACTAGAATCATGGCGCCGAGCTGCCCTCCCCATATTACATGGGAATAGGCGGGACATTCGGCGCAGTGAGAGATATTTTGACAGTTGTGCAGAAGGTGCTGAGCCCATACTTTAAGTGCCTCAGCACCTGCTTCCTGACAGCTGTCAACGAATACTTACCTGACTGCTGAAGAGTGGGGCTACTGTCAATATGGCAGCAAAGCAGAAAGTGCTGCAGAAATCCACCAGGTCAGGCAGCATCTGTGGAGAGAAGCTTGGTTAACTAGTCCAAGTCCACAGGTGCTGCCTGACCAACTGAGTGACCCCAGCGCTTTCTGTTTTGCTGCCACATACTTACCCTGCTGTGTCCCAGTGTCCTGTGAAGTTGTAATCCTCTTTTCCTATCAAGTGTAACATTCTTTCTTGTCGGCATGTCGCACCTGGGTGATTAATCTTAAATTTGCACTGAATTACAGTTGTTTACACACTGACACAAATGGGAATGCATGGGTCTCACAGCAATGTAAATCGATCTTTCACTAAATGTTCCTCACCAACATGTGTGTCCTTTTCTCTGTGCGACTGATGTGTGCCAGCATGTCGCGCCAATGTCACATTCCTTTGCACCGTTGGCCCTTCAGGACAGCCAACATATGCAATAACATCATTGCCATGCCACCATTACTCATGAGCGTCTCCACGGATGCAGTGACATGGCCATTGGCTCAGTCAGCTGCTGTCTCTAATGGTTTACACAGGGATGCTGCAGATGTGGACTGGTGCATAGAAGCTGAGTAAGGGTGAAGTGTGGCTTGCAGAGAACATGTCGGTTCCTATGGAGCAGACAGCCTTTGCCTTTAAGCCACTTCCGTACATCACTAGCTCACTGCTAGCCCTTCATGCAGAGCCTGGGTGCCATCTGCCTTCCCATGTGTCTTTCATGTTGTAGAATCCTGTTGATGTCTTCCTCATCACGCCAGGCCTGGCACCTATTGGGCACGCCATTGTGCCGAGCAGCAAAGAACGTTGCTGGTCATTTCAGCCCTTAGTACAGGGCATCACCCTATCCATCCAGGCATTGGAGATGCTTTTTCAGAATCCCGATCTTCTGCTCAGTGGGAGCTCATGTAGCTCAGTGGCTGGCGTTATATCTCTCCTCTACAGCAGTGGTGAGGTCTCTCACTGGTGTCGGGAGCCATGTCTGCAAAGGATAGCCCTTATCTACAAGAAGCCAACCCCTCCATCTGAGCCAGTTCGGTGTACAGCGGTGGCAGCCGGGACTGGCGCAACACCCATGTGTCATGGCAGCTGCCTCAGAAGTGGTCACACATTCACAACAAGCATCTGCAGTGTTCACATACCAGCTTCACCTAGATTGAGAGGGCTCCTTTAATGGTGATGTCTGCAGGTGGTGGCCTGGCAGGAGGCCTGATCACCACCTGAGTGCAGTCTATGAACATTACAACCTGTCGTTCTCCAGCAATGGTGCCAGAAGCAATGACCCTCTGGGCGTGGCTGTGAGAGTCCATCCTGAAGTGGACATACTCACTCGCCCTCTTGTGCAGGGTATTGGTGACGTCCCTGATGCAGCAATGCACTGCTGACCGTGTGACCCCACAAAGGTCTCTGGTGGATCCCTGAAAAGCTGCAGTGGCGTCAAGCTTGCGAACCGCTGCCACTATGAGGAACAAAGGCATGGGATGTCCACTGGAGCCCATGGACTGCAGGTTATCCTTGAACAGGACACATAAACATGTCACCACCCTGTCTACATGCACAATCACCTCTGACACTGTTGCTCTGACATCCTATGGCATGTCATGTGGGGCCTGTAGATGCATGGCAAACGTAATGGCGAGCTCCCATTGGAGGCTGCTGCTCATGACTGGGGCCTCTAAGTTGATCGCACCTGCCTGTTGATATTGCCTTTGGTGTGAACGGATCCTCACGAGCAGAGGATCACACAATGTAGGATGAGCCATACCTATTTCTGTATGATAAATAAAGTTGAACCCTTCGTGTATTAGAAGGTTTCTAACAGGGCAGGGATTGGTGTTGATGGGTACATCAGCTGCTTTCCTGGATCAAGTATGTGGCGTGCCATGGCATTGTCCATCGTGGACAATGTTCAGAGTGGCACAGCATGACCATATCAAGATCCTACCAGCTGAATTGATTGCTGCCACTATTCATATAACCTTACTGCTTCAGCCCTTTCTGCCACCCTCCCCACACATGTGGGGGGCCTAGTGTGCTATTGATCCTTCACAAACACGAACAGACACAGAGCGTACACTGTTTATGGAGGGAAGGTACACAGATTGGAGGGTGGCAAATGTAACCCCACCAGTTAAAAAAGTAGTGAGAGAGAAAACAGGGAATTACAGACCAGTTAGCCTTACAACAGTAGTGGGGAAAATGCTAGAGTCTATTATAAAGGATGCGATAGCAGAACACCTGAAAAATGTAAACGGGATTGGACAAACTCAGCATGGGTTTATGAAAGGGAAATTATGCTTAACAAGTCTGAGGATATAACAAGTTAACAAGTTTTCTGAGGATATAACTAGTAGAATGGATAAGGGAGAACCAGTGGATGTGGTGTATTTGGATTTTCAGAAGGTTTTTGATAAAGTCCCACATAAGAGGTTTGTGTACAAAATTAAAACACATGGGATTGGGGGTAATATACTGGCATAGACTGAGAATTGGTTGACAGACAGGAAACAGAGAGTAGGAGTAAACGGGTCTTTTTCCGGGTGGCAGGCAGTGACTAGTGGGGCACTGTAAGGATCAGTGCTTGGGCCCCAGCTATTCACAATACATATTAATGACTTGGGTGAGGGAACTAAATTTAACATTTCCGTGTTTGCAGACAATACAAAGATGTTCGGAAGGCGAATGGTGTGTTGGCCTTCATTGTAAGAGAATTTGAGTGCAGAGCAAGCATGTTTTACTGCAGTTATACAGGGCCTTGGTGAGACCACTTCTGGAGTATTGTGTGCAGCTTTGGTCTCCTTATCTGAGGACGGATGTTCTTTCCATGGAGGGCGTGCAAAGAAGATTTACTAAACTGATTCCTGGGATGGCAGGATTGACGTATGAGGAGAGGTTGGGTCGACTAGGCCTATATTCACTAGAGTTTAGAAGAATGAGAGGGGATCTTATAGAAACCTATAAAATTCTAACAGGACTAGACAGGCTAGATGCACGGAGGATGTTCGCGATGGCTGGAGAGTCCAAAACCAGGGGTCATAGTCTCAGGATACGGGGTATACCATTTAGAACCGAAATGAGGAGAAATATCTTCAGTCAGAGGGTGGTGAACCTGTGGAATTCTCTACCGCAGAAGGCAGTGGAGGCCAAGTCATTAAATATATTCAAGAAGGAGAAAGATATATTTCTTAATGCCAAAGGTATCAAGGGATATGGGGAGAAGGCGGGAACAGGGTACTGAATTAGACAATCAGCCATGATCCTTTTTGAGTGACGCAGCAGGCCCAAAGGGCCAAATGGCCTATTCTTGCTCCTATTTTCTATGTTTCTATATTTCTATGTACCTCCCTTCATGCCAGCAAAGCTTTCCTCCAGTAATCCCAGATCACCTCCCTTTAAGAATGCAGAGTGAGACCACTGCGTATCCCTCTTACCCTCCCTCCTCCCTTTATGAATGCAGAGTGAGACCCCTGAAATGCCCCCTCCCTACTCCCTTTAAGAATGCAGAGTGAGACCCTTGTGTGTCCCCCCTCCTCCCTTCCAGTATGCTGAGTGAGACCCCTGTAATGCCTCCCTCTCCCTCTTCCCTTTAGGAGTGCCGAGTGAGACACCTGAAAAGAAACTTACCTTCAGCCGCAAAACCTTCTGCCTCTGTGGACCCACCGGCTTTTCCAATCGTCAATGGAATGGCATGTGATGGATGCCAGTTCATCAAAAAAATCAGGAAGTGTCAGTGGAGAGGCGGTGGGCTGCATCATCAGCAAAGGTAAGTACCGCTCACCATATGCTAATTGTGGTGTCGCTGCTGTGTCGCGGGTGGGGGGGAGGTGGGGGTGCACCGAGCTCCGCCCGCCACCATTAATATGGGGCAGGCCCTTCTCGACATCGCTGGTCAAGGCAGACCTCTCTCCTCAGAATCTTACTGGCCGCCGAGCCGCAACCTGCGGCTTCGAGGGGCAGGTCAAATTCAACCCATTGACTTGACAACAGTTTCTTCGAAAAATCAAATAGCTGGGTTGTACCTTCTGGTAGTATTTCCAGATTGGTAAGGTAAATGCCACTTGAGGTTTCCAGGTGAAATTAATGAACAGTCTGTGGTAGGTAGGCATTAAAAGTAGTTTGTCTGCAGCAGGCGTCACAGATCTTTCAGCTTCAGGTGCAGCAACAGGTCGACTAGATTTTTAAACTAGCACTCTAACAGTAGAAACTGTCTTGAGAGTTCAGGAACTTCTAAAAACACAAAAGTCAACAGGACGTACTCTGAAGGTAGAGATTTTCTGGGACTGGAGACAATAGGAATTTTGCTACCTTTAACAATGCAGGCTTCCTCTCAGCAAAGCAGTCTTCCTCCACAGAATGTTGCAACTCCTCTTTTCTTTGGGTCTTTCTCTCTTCATGAGTCTTTTTTCTCTCCAGGCAGAGCACAGCACTGACTCAAATGTAAAATTCCTTTTCTTTTACAAGACAGACAAACATTCCTTTCAGGGAGAGTTCTTTTCCTGGTGTGCAAACCCAGATCTCCAACAGAAACTGGCTTTTAGCTGCTCCTCTGGTCTCTTTCACCGCAGAACTGAAACTAACTGCTTTTTTAACAGAAGTCACAAGTCTGTCGTAAAATCTTCCTGTTGCTTGGATACAAGTTTACAGCCTACACTTCAAGCACCCCAAATGACAATATTCAAAGATTTTTTTTCAGTCTTCGAGGCAGACTGACCTCTTAGTGTGGAAAAAAAACTCTCATGACAACATTGACGATGACTTCTGAGAAAAGCAGCTGCCCAGATATGAGAAGTGTTCAACCACATCGGAAGTCTCCCCATCAATGTCAATAGCTGGAGGTGTAAATGCTTGTCTAGGAAAGAGCTGGTGGAGGATTTTGGTCTTGCTGATGTTTAGTGAGAGACCAAATCTTTTGCCTGCAGAGTTGAAGAGGTTAAGATTGGTTTGAATGTCACTTGCAGTGTGGGCGACAACTGTGCAGTCATCGACATATTGTAAATTATGGATAAGCTGGAGGGTCAACTTAATCTCGGCTCTCAGCCTGTTGAGGTAGAAAAGTTTCTCATCAAGTCAATACTCTGTCAAGACCCCTTGTGGAAGTTGGTCATAAATGAGTTCCATGAACAGGCTGAAGTATATAGTGAAGAGAGTAGGCACAATCACACAGCCTTGTTTGACGCCCGTCCAGGTACGAAAGGGCTCGGTCTCCCATCCATTGCAAAGTTTACTGTCGTATCATCATACAGAAGTCACAGAATATCAACAAGTTTTGCTGGACATACACATCTCTGGAGAACTTTCCAATGTGCTCCGTGATGGCAGGAGTCAAATACCTTTGACAAATCAATAAAGGCCAAGTAGCGCTCTTTGCAATGCTCCAGACATTTTTCTTGAATTTGTTGAGCGACGAAGATAATGTCTGTGGTTTCCCTGGATGGCCAAAAACCACATTGGGTCTGTGGAAGAATGTCATCACTGACAGGTAAGAGGTGGTTCAGTAGGACTCGTTTGAGAGTCTTCCTGACAATGGATAGGAGAGACATGCCTCTATAATGCCCACACATAGATTTATCATCCCTCTTCAAAAATGAGACAATGTTGGCATTGTGGAAGTTAGGGCAGTACCTTTTCTTCCAAAATTTCTGTCAAAAGTTCTGAGAGTTTCAGCCAGAGTTCATGACCACCAGCTTTATAGATTTCTGCAGGAATGTTGTCCGGACCACACGCTTTGTTATTCTTCACCTGTTAGATAGCTTTTATTATCACAGCAAGTGTTGGCAGCATATAAAAATTTGATCCTCACGCTGTTGGAGGATTACTTTGCTAGTTTTGTCCAATTCTGTAGCCTCCCAATTCAGAAGGTTCTGGTCGTACTCTTTCCAATGGTTTTGGATGGTTGCATCGCCTTTGACAAGAGTATTGCCATCTTCAACTCAGGGGGAATGGACCATTTGTTTTTGGTAGGTAGATGGTCGACTGGAAGAAACTGTACATTGTCGTGTCTGTCTGCGTAACATTGGATTTCATTTGCCTTCTCGACCCACCAAGATCTTGATAAAACATATCATCTTCTGAGCTTCAGATTTGAGAAGTAAATATTCTTCTCGTTTCGACTGTGATCTAGTCTGATTTTGACCAGATCTGCATGAAAGAGCTCTTTGGTTTCATCAGTAGAATCGAAAGTGGGAGCATTAGCATTGATAATTGTGGCCCATCGGTTACAACTAAGCTGACGGCGTAGGCTCATGACCCATTCATTAATGCCAACTGGAAGTTCCATAAGTATATCTGTGATTCTTATTTTGATGTCAAACCCAACTCCGTGGAAAGGAATATCTTCCTCTGGTTTCACTTTGCAGAAGAAAGTCTATCCTCCTCCTTACTCTTTAAATTGGCCTACTTCAGGGGGTCGGGTTTCACTGAGAGCAGAAACATCAATGTTATATCTCGCAAGCTCCTGAGAAGCTATGGCAATTCTCCTTTCAGGGCATTCACTGTTTTGATTGTACATAAGGGAGTGCACATTCCAGATACAGACTTTCTTGCGTTTTTTGTTTGCTTGTGTGTGTTTTCGACCACAAGGATGGTGGTCCCACAGGTTGAGGCTCCCCAGTCAGGACAGTGTGGAACAGCCTATTTTTGAGGTATCCTTTCTAGCCCCTTTCATAAGTGAGCTGAGCAGAGGGGACCCTGAAAAGGACTGCTCTGTCATGGATGCTGCTGCTGGGGAGTTAATTCTATCCCAAATCCAAGAGCTCAGTGACCATTAGGCAATCACCGTCTACATGCAGATTTGTGACTTGAGACCTCTCTCCGACACCACTTGTCCATTGCTGGACGGCTTTTTGCTCTCCCTGGCAGTGGGCAGTGTGTGTCATCTTTTAACATGAGTGTTACGACCAGGTGAGAAAGAGGTCTAGGGTGCACTTTCAGCCTTCGCCTGGTCTTACTGTAACAGGGTTTTATTTTTAAACACACTGTGTTTTTAGCTCCCCCTTGGTGTTCCTTGTTCACCACTTTCCAATTATAAGGCAAAGAAATGAGCACAAGCAGGCTTTCTCAGGTTCAAAAAGGACAGATTAAATGTTATTAAACTTAAACTTTAATTTGGCTCACGCCTATGGATACTCGATGCGCCCACACTGGCATGCATACACGCTGCACATATGCAAATAGAGACAGAAAAAAGCAGAAGAAAAATTAAATGGAAAGGTTTGAGGCAATATCTGAAGAGTTGTTGTTACGGTTCTTCGCTCTTACTGTAGAGTCCTTGCTTGTAGGTAGATCCTGCTTATCTTTGCTGTCCAGAATTCTTCTTAAACCTTGTTCACTGTAGGAGACTTTCCTCTGTTGGGGTTCATGTCCTTCAGTCGATTTTGGAGTTCCGTGAGAAAGTAATGGGAGCAGACAGGACAGGAGAGGAGGTCTGCTTCAGACCAGGAGCAAATAGCTTTCTGCTCAAACTCTCAGTTCAAAAACTGTACAATTCAGAAAGAAAACCCAGTCTGCCAAGTAGGTTAGTCATGTGACTAACTGGTTTGACCAGATCTGTTAGTGGATTGTATTGGAGCAGGGGATTGCTCCTTTGTTCCAACGCAGTCTGTTAATATGCAAAAATGTCTTCCCAGCCAGGGGTCTGGCTCCCCCTTGAAACAAGCCTTCTCTTCTTCCCAACAACAATTTGAAATTGTGCCTCATTCTTAGCAGGTGGGGGCCTGAATGACAGTGAGCTACTCTGTGCACATTCGACAACTGCATAACCTTGATGGATTGGCATTCTTTACCCATTTGCATTCAAGCCATGATGACTGGAGAGTATGAATCCCACTGCAGCTTTCATCCACCTCCAAAGCCGTTGATGTGCACATGTGCCTCATTCATCTGCATATTGCACCATTGAGGACTTGAAACATGGCTTGTTATTGAGGGTCACCAATCTAAATCCTCCCAGATCAGTGTAGCGGGGTCACCTCGTGCAGGTTTCAGCTGGTACAGTCTTGGTGTAAAGACAAGCTGTGAGTCCACTTCCCTGGAAGGTGAGAACCAGTACCAGTGGAAAGGTACTACTCAGCAGAACCCTTGAGCCCAAGAAATAGAAAGTTAACATGCAGGTACAGCAAGCAATTAGGAAGGCAAATGGCATGTTGCTTTTATTGCAAGGGGTCTGGAGTACATGACTAAAGACTTCAAAAGGAAATTTGTTGGCCACTTGAAGGAAACAGACTTGCAGAGCTACTGTGATTAAGCTCAGGCGTGAAAATGACTGAATAGCTTCGTAGTGAGCTGGCATGGACTCAATGGGCCAAATGGCTCTTCCTGTGTTGTAAAAGACTCAGTGACTCTAAGTACTGTGACAATTTTACAAGTCTTTGGTGAGACCACACCTGGAATTCTGTGTGCAATTTTGGTCTCCATATTTACGGAAGGATATACTTGCTTTGGAGGCAGTACAGCCAATGTTCATTGGATTGGTCCCTGGGATGAGAGGGTTGGCCTATAATGAGAGGCTGAGTAAATTGGGCCTATATTCTCTGGCGTTTAGAAGAATGAGTGGGTAATCTCTTTGAAACATACATATTCTGAAGGGGCTTGACAGGTGGACACAGAGTTTGTTTGGCTGGGGAATCTAGAACATGGGGGCACAGTCTCAAGGTAAATCATTTAGGACTGAGATGAGGAGAAATTTCTTCAATCAAAGGATTGTGAATCTTTGGAATTCTCTACCCTAGAGGGTTGTGGATGCTTCATCATTGAATATATTTAAGACTGAGATAGACAGATTTTTTGTCTCTCAGGGAATCAGGGGTTATGGGAGTCAGGGGAAAGTGGAGTTGAAGCCTAAGCTGTTACTACCAGGTGGTAAGGGGTGTGGGTAATTCTCACTGTTTCACCTCACGACTGGCCACAGCAAATGTTTTGTTACTAGGGTTTAACCTCTTTGTCTTTTATTTGTCAAATAAACAGACGCTAACATGTTTTCTTGTAGGTTTAAAACTAAAGAAGAAATATTTATTGAACAATACCCACTCCCAAAATTGTCACAACCGCCCTCACAAATGCATTCTCTCCCTCACACACACACACGCACACACACGAAAAGAAACGATAGCGAGGGACAGGGGTAAGTGGTTTGAAGTGAGGTAGGTGTTCGGGGTTCACGGTAAACCTGTTGAATCTTCTTGGAGGTCACTTTCTCTTTTAAGGTTGCAGGCCTGGGTCTTTTGTAAATTTTCTGGTTGTTGAGATTTCAGTCAGGAGATTGTGATCACTTTCAGTTCTCTGCTGCAGCAAGCGGCAGGGTAGAATTCAGAGCAGGGCTCCTTCTTTGGCTATTGATGGGTGTCCCAGCTCTCGGCTTGTGATGTTGTTCTGATTCTCTTCCTCTCTCCCCAGAGAGCTACTTTCTAAGGTACAATTCTCTCACATGTTGCCTCTGTTGAGAGAGGCTGATCCCCCTCCAGGTGATGAACAACAATGGCCCAGAATGTGGCGACTGCACACCTTCTTTGTTTCAGAAGAACCCATTCAAGTCAAAAATGTATCTTGATGGGTTGAATATGGGTGTAAATGACACAGCTTAGCTTGGAACGTATCCTTAAAAGACAAAATACAGTTTGAAAATACAGGGCCAGGTCATTTGACCTTCAGTGGCCATTTTGCCGCACATTGTCCACTTTTTACATGAAAAAGTCAATTTTTATAACTCTTCAGTTTGGATTCTGTATTTTCATCACTGCACTTCTCGTGAACATGACAAAGCTGAGCCATGATCGTATTAAAAAATGGAGCAGACTTGATGGGCAATATGGACTATTCCTGCTCCTATTTCTTTTGTTCTTCTGTTAAGCCTGTTTTTCTTTCCACAGATGCTGCCTGACTTATTTCCAGCATTTTCTGATTTTATTTTGGAAGATTATAGTTAAGGCATCAGCAATGTTTTCGTCTCCTTCCTTTAAATCCTTGGGAAGAAAAGCACCTAGACCGAGGGATTTGTCACTCTGTAGTGCCATTATTTTCATCATTACTGTTAATTTGCTTACATTAGTTTTGGTGAGCCCCTTCCCTTATTCAATATTAGGTTCCTTGGGATGCACAGCATGCTATCCTCTTCTTCTGCTGTAAATACTGATGCAAATAATTATTTAACATGCCTGCCATTTCCTTTTTTCATTTATAATTTCATCATTCTAAGAAGCCACTTTGCTCTTAACGACTCCTTGTTCCAAATGTAAATATAAACCCCCTGCTCTGTACAGCAGGGAAATTAGTACCTATTACTGGAAGCGCTTTGGCACGTGTGACAGAAATTCAGCCCAGTGTATGTGAACACACTGCAACCATTAAATTTCAGAAGCATAAATAATAGGCGTTTAGATTTTGTGAAGTAAAAACATATTTTTCTGACACCAATTAAGAGCAGCAAGATTTTAGTCGAGTAGACAACGCATGTCAAATTAGCCGAAGCTTGTTTGGTCAAAAGCTTGAAAAGAAAACGGTAATAGACCCAAAAGCACATAACATTGAGAAGAGACCCGACATGACAAAGCAGGTAGTTACGTAAATACTGTGTCAAATTCTCTCAACTGTATTGGGCACCACACATTATGAACAATGTGAAGGCACTGGAGAGAGTGCAGAAAAGATTCACCAGAATGGTTCCAGGGATGAGGAACTTCAGTTAGGTGAATAGATTGGAGAAGCTGGGGCTTCGGGAAGATTAAGAGCAGGTTTGATCAATGTTTTCAAAATCAGGAGGGGTCTGGACAGAGTAGATAGGGAGAAACTGTTCCCATTGGCAGGAGGGTTGAGAACCAGAGGTCACTGATTTAAGGTAATTGGCGAAAGCACCAAAAATGACAAGGGGAAAAACTGTATTACACAGTAGGATCTGGAATGCACTGGGAGTGTGGTGGAGGCAGATACAACCAGAGCCTTCAAAAGAGAATTGGATAATTATCTGAAGAGAAAAAATGCAGGGCTACGGGAAAAGGCAGGGGATTGGGACTAGGTGAGTTTCTCTTTCAGAGAGCTGCCACACACACGACGGGTCGAATGGTGTCCTTCTGTGCTGTTATCATTCTATGACTCCAAACCTTTTTGTGTTGATTTTGATATCCTTTGCAAGTTTCTTTTCCTACTCTTGACAGAAATCTTTGTATCCTCATTGGCTACAGGTGAGGTCCCAGTGACTGGAGAATAGCCAATGTTGTTCCTTTGTTTAAGAAGAGTAGCAAGGATAATCCAGGAAATTATAGGCCGGTGAGCCTTACGTCAGTGGTAGGGAAATTATGAGAGAGGATTCTTCGGGACAGGATTTGCTCCCATTTGGAAACAAACGAACTTATTAGCAAGAGGCAGCATGGTTTTGTGAAGGGGAGGTCATGTCTCACTAACTTGATCGAGTTTTTTGAGGAAGTGACGAAGATGATTGATGAAGGAAGTGCAGTGGATGTTGTCTATACGGACTTCAGTAAAGCCTTTGGCAAGGTCCCTCATGGCAGACTGGTATAAAAGATGAAGTCACACGGGATCAGAGGTGAGCTGGCAAGATGGGTGCAGAACTGGCTCTGTCATAGAAGACAGAGGGTAGCAGTGGAAAGGTGCTTTTCTGAATGGAGGGATGTGACGAGTGGTGTTCCGCAGGGATCAGTGCTGGGACCTTTGCTGTTTGTAGTATATATAAATGATTTGGAGGAAAATGTAGCTGGTCTGATTAGTAAATTTGCAGACGACACAAAGGTTGGTGGATTTGCGGATCGTGATGAGGATTGTCAGAGGAGACAGCAGGATATCGATCGGTTGGAGACTTGGGCGGTCCTCATTACTCCTGCATTGGTTTTCAAACATGTGCAAGACAAACCATACAGCCAGAAGTTAGAGCAGTTACATGGTGTAGTCACCTTTGCATTTAAAGGACTACACCAAAAGCCGAGGATGGTGGATGATCTAGGGTGGCCCCGTAGTGCAGCGAAGCCTCCTTGGTCACTCTCCTCCAGGCTGTACGGGCAAAGCGAGAGGTACTTTTCACCAGTGACAGGAAGAAGAGGCCCTCCCGCCTGCACAAGGCAGTCTGGCTGGAGATGATACAGGAGGTGAGTAGCCATGGTGCCATCTGGCGTCAAAGGATCCAATGCCGGAAGGGGATGAGCGAGCACTCCCCCAGCCAGCCGGGCCCTTTAGGCCTCGTGTGCACAGAGTACAAATGCCAACGTCATCCACAGCCAAAGTGCAATCAGATCAGCAGCCTTCCTCCAGTCAGGCTGCTAGCACAGAGGTTGCACCAAGAAGGGGCACTCGCATGCGTTTACTGAGAACACAGACACAAATGGGAATGCACAGGTGTCACAGCAATGTAAATATGTCTAAATATTCCTCACCTCATGTGTGTCCATTTCTCTGTGTGAATGATGTGTGCCAGTATGTGGTGCCAATGTCATATCCCTTTGCACGGTTGGCCCTTCAGGAGACCAACGTATGCAATAACATCATTGCCATGCCACCATTACTCATGAGCATCTCCACAGATGCAGTGACATGGCATTGGCTCAGTCAGCTGCTGCCTCTAATGGTTTACATAGGGATGCTGCAGATGTGGACTGGTGAACAGCAGGTGAGCGAGGGTGATGTGTGGCTTGCAGAGCTCATGTCGGTTCCTATGGAGCAGACAGCCTTTCCCTGATAAGCCACTTCTGTACATCCCGAGTTCACTGCTAGCCCTGCATGAAGATCCTGGATGCTATCTGCCCTCCCATGTGCCTTTGCTGTTGTCGGTCCTCAGCATCCTCATTCTCTGAGGAGGAATCCTGTTGAATCTCTCCTCATCATGCCAGGCCTGGTCCATGTTGGGTGCGTAGTTCTGCAAAGCACAGCGAGCAGCAAAAGAAAGGAGCTGGCCTTTTCGACCCCTAGTACAGGCCATCACCCTTTCTATCCATGCATTGGAAGTGCTTTTTCAGCATGTCAGTCGCCTGCTCAATGGTGTCTCTTGTAGCTCAGTGGCTGGCGTTGTACATCTCTGCAGCAGTGGTGGGGTTTCTCACTGGTGTCGGGAGCCATGTCTGCAAGGGATAGCCCTTGCTTCCAAGAAGCCACCCCTCATCTGAACCAGTTCAGTGAACAGCTACAGCAGTGGCAGATGCGACTGGCACCGGGCCCAGGTGTCATGGCAGCTGCCTGAGAAGCAGGCACAGATTTGCAAGAAGCATCTCCGGTTATAACCTACCAGCTTCACCTTGATTGAGAGGATTACTTTAATGGTGACCTCTGCATGTGGTAGCCTGGCGGGAGGACTGCTGGCCACATGGGTGCAACCTATGAACATTAAATCCTATGGTTCTCCGGCAATGGTGCTGAAACTGACGGCCCTCTGTGCTGGCTGTGAGAGTCCATCCTGAAGCGGACATACTCACTGGCCCTCTGGTGCAGGGCATCGGTGACCTCCCTGATGCAGAGATGCATTACTGACTGTGTGACCCCACAAAGGTCTCCGATGGTCCCCTGAAAAGCTGCATAGTCGTCAAGCTTGAGAACCTCTCCCACTATGAGGACTGCAGGCACAGGATGTCCACCGAAGCCCATGGGCTGCAGGTCATCTTCTAGCAGGGCACAGAGAGGTGTGACCACCCTCTCCACATATGCAATTGCCTCTGACACGTGTGTTCTGACATCCAATGGCATGTCATGTGGGGCCTGTAGATGCATGGCGACTGTAATGGAGAGTTCCCTTTGGGGGCTGCTGCTCATGACCAGGGGCCTCTATGTGGACTGCACCTGCCTGTTGATTTTGGCTCCAGCTCAGAGTGGCACAGCATGACCACATAAAGATCCTACCAGCTGCACTGATTTCCCCCACCATCGATATAACTGCAATGCTCCTCACTTTTCTGGCACCCTCACCACACATTAGGGTGATTAGAGTGCCGTTGCTCCTTCACACAGACAAGCAAACGCAAAGCGTCCACTGTTTATGGAGGGAGGGTACACAGTACCTCCCTTTATGCCTGCAGAGCTTTCCCTCCAGTAATCCCAGATCCCCTCCCTCCTCCCTTTCGGAATGCAGAGCTGAGACTTCTCTAGTCACCCCCTTTCCTTGCAGTATGCAGAGCGAGATCCCGAATATGTCCCTCCCTCCTCCCTTTAAGAATGTAGAGTGTGACCCCTGAATATCCTCTCTCCCTCCTCCCTTCCAGTATGCAGAGTGAGACCCCTGAATACCAGAACTTTCCTTCCATAGCAAAACCGTCTGATGCTGACGACCCACCGTCTTTTCTGTTCATGAAGGGAATGGCACGTAACAGCCTCCTGTTAAATGTGAAATACGGAAGTGTGGTTGGAGAGGCGGTGTGCTGCAAAATCTGCTGAGGTAAGTACTGTTTTGAATATGCTAATTGGGATGCCACAGCCAAACGGTGAAGGGGCAGGACCGAAGTCCCCCCGCTGTCTTTAATAAGCGGCAGGCCCTTCTCGACGCCAGGCGTCGAGGCGGGCCTCTCCCCACAGAATATTACAGGCCCCTGTGCCACGACCCGCGGCATTGAGGGGCCAGTAAAATTCAGCCCAGTGCTTGTATTAATCTTTCATGGGAGGTAGGTGTCATTGGCAAGACCAGCATTTGTTTCCCATCCCTATTTGTTCTTGACAACTGAGTGACTTGTTAGGCCATTTCAGAGGACAGTTAAGAATCAACCACATTGTTGTGGATCTGGAGTCACATGTAGGCCAGACCAGGTAAGGACAGCAGATTTTCTTCCCTAAAGGACATTGGTGAACAAGATGGGGTTTTACAACATTCAATTATAGGTTCATGGCACCATTACTGAGACTAGTTTTCAATTCCAGATTCTTTATTAATTAATGAAATTTGTGAATTAATTGAATTTAAATTCCACCAGCTGCCATGGTGGAAATTGAATCCATGAGCCCAGGACATTCCCCTGGGCCTCCGCATTACTCATCCAGTGACATTACCACTATGCCACTGTCTCCCCGCATGATATTGGCTGATGGCCTATTCCCCGAAATGAAGACAGTGAAGTTGAGAAAGGGAAGGAAAGATTTGGGGGTGGACCTGGTTAAAGTGAGGGGAAGGGTTGAATTTTAATGCAAAGCTGATGAAACTGGAATGTGTTAAAGTGATGAAGAGGGTCAGATGTGGCACGGATATAGGTTATTGGAGATTGGACATGGAGTGACAAACTATTCTCAAGATAGGAAGAATCAAATTCCAGGCGAAAAGAACAGGCTCAGCCGATGGGTCTACCAGGGCAGCCCTGTTTGTGGAGCTTGGGAAGGGAAGCAGGATGTACAGGGTTGGGAGCCATGAGGCTGGAGACCAGGGGGAAAGATCTCCAGAGGAGATGAGGTGATTGATGGTCAGGGAAACAAAGTAAATGCAGTGATCTGTTGCAGAATTGTGTGGAGAATAAATAGGTGAAGAAGCCCTGTAACCAGAGTCAGAGATAGAAAAGTAGCTCTGCTTTTAGGCGATCTGCTTTAATCATTGAACTAATTTAACAATTGCAGTGAATGGATATTTGACTGCATTCTTCAGCTGCTCTCTGAATTTAGTCTGGGTCACTGCATAAATACAGGTGTTGGTGCAGGTGCTCAAAAGCTGCAGCATGTAGCCAGATTGTTCAGTGATATATACAGGATCATGGGGACCTGTGTAATAATAAATGTCAGCAATTCGCCAATAAAGGAAAAATACAACATTTGTCATCCATAACAATATAAAACTGCTAGATATGGTGAACATTAAAATGATGGATTTTCTTCGGTTCTCCATCTCTGGGTCAGTGTGATTCTCACTCTTGCTGTGATCCAGTAGTTTCCTGCGGACTCTGCTGGTCACTAAAATGTGTCTGACAGTCAGTGCATTGAGCAGTAAAATCAGACCGAATGGAAGGAAAGGGGTTAAAATAATACTGAGACTTTGAAATGTTACCCAGGCAACTTCAGTACAAAAGCTCAGTGTTTCAATTGTCCCCCAGGGTATATTGTCAATGATATGTTCAGGTTCATATATAAAGTACCAAGGAATATTTTTCAAGCAGAAGAACACACTCACTGTCGTTACAATCACAGTCACAGTTTTCTCTGTGCAATATTTCATTCTCATTTTCAGGCAACAAATTGTAACAAATCGATCAAAGGTGAAAGCGACGGTGAACCAGACAGAAATGTCTGTGGCTGCATACAGCAGGACAAGTACAAGAGAACGTGCAGGAGTGGTGTCCAGGTAAGTACCTGGGAAATGAATATGAATAACTGTAAACAGTATCACATCAGTGAAAACGACCAGTAGATCTGCCACTGCCATGGCCACCAGGTAGTGGGTGATACATTTGGAGAGTCCGCACTTTCCTCGTGACAGGATCAGAATGGCCAATGAGTTAACTGAAATAAATAGAGAAATGTAAGGGAACTATAGATAGCCATTTCAGAGAACATGGGAATTCCATGGGAACATGTGGGCTTTAGAGGAGGAGTTGGCCATTCAGCCCAGCAAACTTGCTCTGCCATTCAATTAGATCACGGCTGATCTGTAACTCAACTTTGTTTATCTGTAACCTTCAATACCCTTGTCTAACCTTCAATACCCTTGTCTAATGTTGTGTCCCCTTGTTCTGGACTCCTCCACCAGAAGAATTAGTTCCTCTCTATTTACCCTATCAAATCCTTTAAATCAACTTGAACATTGCAAATATTTGACTCTTCAACTATTTTCAAGGGAATACAGGTCTTTGCAACCTGTGCCCATAATTTAACCCTTTCAGCACATCTAACAGTCTTATGTTTCTGCGCTGCACAACCTCCAAGGTCAATATATCCTTCCTGAGGTAAGGATCCCAGAGCTGAATGCAGTTACTCCAAATGGGGTCTAACCAGAGCTCTGTACAGCTGTAACTTAACTTCCATCCGTTCGTATTCCATCAACCTTGAAATAAAGGATAACATTCCATTGAACAATTTAATTATTATTTTTCTCTATGTCTCTCTTCTGATGCACAGTTCCAGCTTGTCCCCGTGTGAAATATTTTGATATATCTTTCTTAGGTTTGAACTGAATGGCCTCACACTTTCCCACGCTAAACTCCATCTGACATAGTTTTGCTCTCTCACTCAATTAATCTCCTTTTGAAACTTTCTGTTCGCATCTAACTTAATATCGTCGGCAAATTTGGATATGCAACTCTCTATTCCATCATCAAACTTATTAATAGATACAGTGAAAAGCTGAGACTCTCTTATGTACCACGTTAGTTACCTCCACAAAAAGTTCAACTAGTTTAGACATGACTACCCATTTACAAATCTAGTTCCAGATGGGGATGTCAGAGAGCAAGTGAGTCACACACAGTGATGTCGGAGACAGGAAACTACGGCTACTGATAACAGGGAGCAAGGCAATTATAGCTAAGGATTGAAGAGAGCCTGAGATTTATGGATCATGATCTCAAAGACAGCGCGAGATTGAGAAGAAATGTGTGGTAAGTAAAAAAGAGACTTGTATTTATATAGCCCCATTCACAAACTCAGGGCACCCCAAATTGCTTTGCAGCCAATGAAGTACTTTTTCTTTTGAGGTGTAGTCACTGTTATAATGTAGGAAATGCAGAAGCCAGTTTTCACACAGCAAGCTCCCACCATCAGCAATGTGATAATGACCATGCATGCTTCACAACATTAAGTCCATTGAATCATTTATAGCTGTGTCAGCATTTTGTTCTGCAGCTATGTTTCAAACATCAATAACTATTTTGGAACTTAGGATTCATGCTATCATTTCTTTACTAACAAATATCAGAGTGCAAGAGCAGACTTGGATAACTGAAGAAGGTGAACTTCAGAATTTATTCAGGTTTTGCTGCAACAACAGAGTTAAAAGTGTGTGAGGGGAGCAGGAAGATGAGATAATGGAAGAGGGGCTGATGGTTGACGAACTGTAGTTTTAAAATTGGACATGTCCTGACAGCTGAAGAGACACAGCCCTGGTTGTTCAGTTATTGATAAGATAGAGCCAGGCTATCTGCTCAAAGTATGATCCCAGTAAGGGTCAAGGAGAATATATCTAGTCAAAAGTAAGTCTTGGATATGGTGCCAGTTATTTCACAAAAACCCATCATTTCTGAACACACTTCACACCAACATTTAGTATTGAATCTTCCGATGTAAACATTTATAACGGCATTTTCCTGGATAAACAGTTACGTTTTATGGCTTGTTCATGAATCAGTCGAATCACTCAAAATATTTATTGAAAACATCTGGCATTTATCCTAATAACTGAAATCTGTAATTACCAAAATACGGTTTTAAAGAGAATTTTAAAAATTGAAAAAAAAAGTCAAAATAATATGGATAAATTTACCTTTCAAAAGATGTTTTCTTACATTAACTGGTTAATTGGCTTACCAAGAATTCCAACAACTGCAAGAACTGCATAGTAAACGTCTTCTATCTGATGCAATATTGTTGGTTCACGCATCTTCTGTGAGATGTGATGGTTTCTGTTGGTGCTGGAAACAATAACTCTGTCTGATTGCATGAAACATTAAGAGGAGCCATGTTTTTATACAAGAGGGAAATCACTAATGAGATGCCAGGTACATCATCATTAATATTAATTACAGTTCATTGCCCCCAATTGTTTGTTCAATCATGTGAAATTGCACATGCCCGTCATGGCATAAAAATAATTAACTAGAGCTGACACTGTGTTAAATGAAGTTCTTCCAAATAAAATATAATTGAATATCACCCTGAGAGAGGGATATTTTTGATCAATGGCATTGAAATTTTCTATGGACCATGTCCTTTCAATTCAATATAAAAGTTCTGTAATTGTTAGACAATTTGTAGTGTATTTTTCTTGTGCTTTGAACACAGAAAAAGTTAAAAAAAAATCAGTTCTCTGCTTTGCAACTCAGGAAAATTCAGGATATTAAAAAAAACTTTTTGAAAACCTCATTTTCTATTATAATAAGTAATCATAAAGGGCTTATACATTGTAGATGATGATACCTGTAGACAGTTTGTTGGAACAACAACTTGTATTTCTGCACCAGCTATAACATAGAATAATATCCCAAGGTGCCTCACAGAGACATAAAGAAGATGGCGCTGAGCAAAAGAATGAGAGGTGAGGAGGGATGACCAAAGCTCCACTAAAGAGATGGGTTTTTAGAGAGGGTTCAAGCCTTTCTCACTTTCAGATTCAGTTGTTCTACTGCTCCCCCAGCCAGGTTACCATCCTCCATGTTCTACAAACTTCAGCTTATCTGAAAATCTACAGCCCATATCCTAACCCACACCTAATCGTTCACACCTGGTATCCTTGTCCCTGTTGACCTACATTGGTCTCTGTTCCTTCCATGACTGAAATTTAAAATGATCACCCCATGTTTAAATTCTTTTGCAGCTTCAATGTCCCTATCTCTGTCGCTCCACACCTTCTATCCCACCACAGAATTGTGCTTTACTCTGACTTTGGTCTTTTGTGCACCTCCCTCTCCATTTGACCAACTCTGGTGGCCAAGCCTTCATACTCTGGATTTCCCTCCCTTAACCCCTCTGCTTCTGTATCTCCCTCTTCTGTATCTCCCACCCTGCCTAAAACCCACCTCCTTCACCAGGTTTTTGGTCACCCTTCTTAATATCACTTTTAACTCAATGCCATTGTTTGTATGATTCTTCCTCTGAAAAACAACTTGCGATGCTTTTCTATGTTAAAGGTGCGATGTAAATGCAAGTTGTTGGTTGTTTTTCTATTAGTGTCTGCCTTGGCTCACTGTTAGCACCAACGTGTCTCAGTTTCAACGGTATTATGTTGAAGCCCCACTTCAGGGCTTAAGTAAAAAATTAAGGCTGATACTTCTGTGTCGTACTGAGGGAGTGCTACATTGCTGGAGTGCTGCCTTTTAGTTAAGATGAGAGACTGAGGCCCAGTCAGTCCTCCCAGATGTACATAAAATATCCCATGGCGTTTATTCAAGAAAAGGGTCTTTAAAGGAAAGCACTTGCATTTATACAATGGTTTTCATGACATGAGAACGTACCAAAGTGAATTTCAGTAAATTAAGTACTTGCTGTTCTTGTGTTGTGTTTTCCTGGTGTCCTGGCCATTATTTATCACTCGACCAACAACACGAAAAACTGATTATCTGATGATCTGTCATCCTTAATTGGATGGTGAGCCTGTCTCCTGGCCAATTAAGGGGGTGTCGCCATGAAAATCACATTGACTGCCCTTCACCCCACTCCCTCAGCCCCGGACTGGTTTGGCACCTGGAAATACGCCCGACATCTCTTTCCCACTTCAGGAGGAAAAATGCTTCCCCTTGTGTCCTCCTTATGGTTTTCTTTCCACTTAGCTTTGTGCCATCAGCAAATTTGGAGACATTACAGCTGGTCCCCTCATCTAAGTCATTAATTATAGACTGTAAATGGTTGAGGCCTTAGCACTGATCCTTATGGCACCCAATTCCTAAAAGCCTGCCTGTTTTCAGTCCTTTAAGCAATCCTCCATCCAGGTTAATATATTACCCCCAGGAGACCTCATCTTGTATATCAATCTATTGTGTGGCACCTTATAGCATGCCTTTTGAAAATCCAAATATTATACATCCACCAGTTCTCCTTTATGTATCCTGTTACTTATGTCCTCAGAATTTCGAATAGATTTGTCAAATACCATTTCCCTTTCAGAATAACATGCTGATTCTATATCTAATCATATGATGTATTTTTAAGTGCCTCGTTACCAGTTCCTTAATAATAGATTCCAGTATTTTCCCGACTTCAGGCTAACTGACCTGTAGTCTCTTGTTTTCACTCTCCCTCCTTTCTTGAATAGCCGTGGTACATTTGTAACCTTACAATCCACGTGGACTGTTCCTGAATCTAGAATTTTTTGGAAGATCACAACAAACACGTCCATTATCTCTGCACCCATCTCTTTCAAAACCCGAAGATATAGTTTCGGGAATTGTCAGCTTTAAGTCTCATTATTTTTTCCAGTACTTTTTCTTTACTAATATTAATGATTTTGCATTCCTCACTGTCATTAGATTCTGGTTCCCCACCACTTCTGTTATATCATTGTGTCTTCTACTGTGAAGAGAGATACAAAATATTTGTTTATTGTCTCTGAAATTTCCTTACGCCCATTATAATTTCTCCTGTCTCAGCGTTTAAGGGATTTACGTTTAGTTTTACTAATCTCTTCCTTTATACATCGTTACATAAGTTCTTACAACCTGTTTGAATTTTTCTTGCTAGTTTACTCTCATTCTATTTTGTTCCTCCTCATCAACTTTTGCTTATCCTTTCCTGGTTTCATAGGCTTACTGCTCTTCTCAGCAACATTATCAGCATCTTCTTTTAATATAATACTCTCCTTAGTTTGTTTAGTTACCCATGGATGGATCACTTCGACCAATGATTTTTTAATTTCTCAACAAAATGAATGCCCATCGAAACGATGACACATTTCTTTAAATGTTTGCCATTGCTAATTTACCACGATACCTTTCAATCTAATTTCCCAATCTATCTTAGCCAACCGGCCCCTGTATATTTGATTTTATTTAAGTTCAATAATCTAATTTTAGACTTACGTATGCCACTGTCGAACACGATGTGAATGTCAATCAAAATATAAGCACTCTTCTCCAAAATATCTCTCACAATGATACTCCTAATTGTTGAGGCAATGTTGAGGACACACACTCCTAAAAAGCCCTTTCATTGCAGCAGCTTTTTCGGGAGCAGAGAGTGCGAGCGAGTGAGCAGCTGGGAATGTCAGTTTGAAAGTAAACTTAATTTCCCTTTGTTTTCGGCGGAGGCCAGGGGGCTGCTGGGTAAGTAAAACACTATATATTTGGGCGGTTTCTGAACCCGAGACACCACACTTGTAGTGTCTCCCACCCGCCCTTCTCCTCTAACCAAAAGAAAGGACTCGGTGGGGTGTATATCAGGTAAGGCTTTTTCTATTTCTTTGGTTTTATCGTGATTGGTAAAAACTTTTCGTTCCTTTTTCATTTAACTAAGATAAGCTTAAGATTAAAAATGGCAGGAGATCTCAGACCCGTGTCATGCTCCTCTTGCTCAATGTGGGAGCTCAGGGACATGGCTGATGTCCCTGACTCCTTCACGTGCAGGAAGTGTGTCCAACTGCAGCTCTTGTTAGACCGCATGACGGCTCTCGAGCTGCGGATGGACACACTTTGGAGCATCCGCGATGCTGAGGAGGTCGTGGATAGCACGTTTAGTGAATTGGTCACACCGCAGATTAGGATTGCTGAGGGAGAAAGGGAATGGGTGACCAAAAGGCAGAGGAAGAGCAGGAAGGCAGCGCAGGAGTCCCCTGCGGTCATCTCCCTCCAAAACAAGTATACCGTTTTGGATACTGTTGAGGGAGATGGCTCACCAGGGGAAGGCAGCAGTAGCCAGGTTCATGGCACCGTGGCTGGCTCTGCTGTTCAGAAGGGCGGGAAAAAGAGTGGAAGGGCTATAGTCGTAGGGGATTCGATTGTAAGGGGAGTAGATAGGCGGTTCTGTGGTCGAAAACGAGACTCCCGAATGGTATGTTGCCTCCCAGGTGCACGGGTCAGGGATGTCTCAGATCGGCTGCAGAACATTCTGAAGGGGGAGGGTGAACAGCCAGTTGTCGTTGTGCACATAGGCACCAATGATATAGGTAAAAAACGGGATGAGGTCCTACAAGCAGAGTTTAGGGAGTTAGGAGCCAAGTTAAAAAGTAGGACCTCAGAGGTAGTAATCTCAGGATTGCTACCAGTGCCACGTGATAGTCAGAGTAGAAATGAAAGAATAGTCAGGATGAATGCGTGGCTTGAGAGATGGTGCAGGAGGGAGCGGTTCAGATTTTTGGGACATTGGGACCGGTTCTGGGGGAGGTGGGACTATTACAAATTGGACGGTCTACACCTGGGCCGGACTGGAACCAATGTCCTTGGGGGTGCTTTTGCTAACGCTGTTGGGGAGGGTTTAAACTAATGTGGCAGGGGGATGGGAACCAATTGAGGAGGTCAGTTGACAGTAAGGAGGTAGTAACAAAAGCCTGTAAGGAACTAGATAATGAAGTCAGTGTGACTAAGGGGAAGAGCAGGCAGGGAGCAGATGATGAATGTAAAGGGACTGGTGGTCTGAGGTGCATTTGTTTTAATGCAAGAAGTGTAGTAGGTAAGGCAGATGAACTTAGGGCTTGGATTAGTACCTGGGAGTATGATGTTATTGCTATTACTGAGACTTGGTTGAGGGAAGGGCATGATTGGCAACTAAATATCCCAGGATATCGATGCTTCAGGCGGGATAGAGAGGGAGGTAAAAGGGGTGGAGGAGTTGCATTACTGGTCAAAGAGGATATCACAGCTGTGCTGAAGGAGGGCACTATGGAGGACTCGAGCAGTGAGGCAATATGGACAGAACTCAGAAATAGGAAGGGTGCGGTAACAATGTTGGGGCTGTACTACAGGCCTCCCAACAGCGAGCGTGAGATCGAGGTACAAATATGTAAACAGATTATGGAAAGATGTAGGAGCAACAGGGTGGTGGTGATAGGAGATTTTAATTTTCCCAACATTGACTGGGATTCACTTAGTGTTAGAGGTCTAGATGGAGCAGAATTTGTAAGGAGCATCCAGGAGGGTTTTCTACAGCAGTATGTAAATAGTCCAACTCGGGAAGGGGCCATACAGGACCTGGTGTTGGGGAATGAGCCCGGCCAGGTGTTTGAAGTTTCAGTAGGGGACTACTTTGGGAATAATGATCACAATTCCGTAAGCTTTAAAATACTCATGGACAAAGCCGAGAGTGGTCCTAAAGGAAGAGTGCTAAATTGGGGGAAGGCCAACTATACCAAAATTCGGCAGGAGCTGGGGAATGTAGATTGGGAGCAGCTGTTTGAAGGTAAATCCACATGTGATATGTGGGAGGCTTTTAAAGAGAGGTTGATTAGCGTGCAGGAGAGACATGTTCCTGTGAAAATGAGGGGTAGAAATGGCAAGATTAGGGAACCATGGATGACAGGTGAAATTGTGAGACTAGCTAAGAGGAAAAAGGAAGCATACATAAGGTCTAGGCGGCTGATGAAAGACGAAGCTTTGAAAGAATATCGGGAATGTAGGACCAATCTGAAACGAGGAATTAAGAGGGCTAAAAGGGGTCATGAAATATCTTTAGCAAACAGGGTTAAAGAAAATCCCAAAGCCTTTTATTCATGGAGAAGGAGAAAGAGGGTAACTAGAGAAAGGATTGGCCCACTCAAGGACAAAGGAGGAAAGTTATGCTTGGAGTCAGAGAAAATGGGTGAGATTCTAAACGAGTACTTTGCATCGGTATTCACTGAGGAGAGGTACATGACGGATGTTGAGGTTAGGGACAGATGTTTGATTACTCTAGGTCAAGTCGGCATAAGGAGGGAGGAAGTGTTGGGTATTCTAAAGGGCATTAAGGTGGACAAGTCCCCAGGTCCGGATGGGATCTATCCCAGGTTACTGAGGGAAGCGAGAGAGGAAATAGCTGGGGCCTTAACAGATATCTTTGCAGCATCCTTAAACACGGGTGAGGTCCCGGAGGACTGGAGAATTGCTAATGTTGTCCCCTTGTTTAAGAAGGGTAGCAGGGATAATCCAGGTAATTATAGACCAGTGAGCCTGACGTCAGTAGTAGGGAAGCTGCTGGAGAAGATACTGCGGGATAGGATCTATTCCCATTTGGAAGAAAATGGGCTTATCAGTGATAGGCAACATGGTTTTGTGCAGGGAAGGTCATGTCTTACCAACTTAATAGAATTCTTTGAGGAAGTCACAAAGTTGATTGATGAGGAAAGGGCTGTCGATGTCATATACATGGACTTCAGTAAGGCGTTTGATAAGGTTCCCCATGGCAGGCTGATGGAGAAAGTGAAGGCGCATGGGGTCCAAGGTGTACTAGCTAGATGGATAAAGAACTGGCTGGGCAACAGGAGACAGAGAGTAGCAGTAGAAGGGAGTTTCTCAAAATGGAGACGTGTGACCAGTGGTGTTCCACAGGGATCCGTGCTGGGACCACTGTTGTTTGTGATATACATTAATGATTTGGAGGAAAGTATAGGTGGACTGATTAGCAAGTTTGCAGACGACACTAAGATTGGTGGAGTAGCAGATAGTGAAGGGGACTGTCAGAGAATACAGCAGAATATAGATAGATTGGAGAGTTGGGCAGAGAAATGGCAGATGGAGTTCAATCAGGGCAAATGCGAGGTGATGCATTTTGGAAGATCCAATTCAAGAGTGAACTATACAGTAAATGGAAAAGTCCTGGGGAAAATTGATGTCCAGAGAGATTTGGGTGTTCAGGTCCACTGTTCCCTGAAGGTGGCAACGCAGGTAAATAGAGTGGTCAAGAAGGCATGCAGCATGCTTTCCTTCATCGGACGGGGTATTGAGTACAAGAGTTGGCAGGTCATGTTACAGTTGTATAGGACTTTGGTTCGGCCACATTTGGAATACTGCGTGCAGTTCTGGTCGCCACATTACCAAAAGGATGTGGATGCTTTGGAGAGGGCGCAGAGGAGGTTCACCAGGATGTTGCCTGGTATGGAGGGCGCTAGCTATGAAGAGAGGTTGAGTAGATTAGGATTATTTTCATTAGAAAGACGGAGGTTGAGGGGGGACCTGATTGAGGTGTACAAAATCATGAGAGGTATAGACAGGGTGGATAGCAAGAGGCTTTTTCCCAGAGTGGGGGAATCAATTACTAGAGGACACGAGTTCAAAGTGAAAGGGGAAAAGTTTAGGGGGGATATGCGTGGAAAGTTCTTTACGCAGAGGGTGGTGGGTGCCTGGAACGCGTTGACAGCGGAGGTGGTAGATGCGGGCACGATGGCGTCTTTTAAGATGTATCTAGACAGATACATGAATGGGCAGGAAGAAAAGAGATACAGACCCTTAGAAAATAGGCGACATGTTTAGATAGAGGATCTGGATCGGCGCAGGCTTGGAGGGCCGAAGGGCCTGTTCCTGTGCTGTAATTTTCTTTGTTCTTTGTTTGTTCTTTTGTAAATTCAAATGCGCTGGTCCATCTGGTTGGTGACAGCAGAGTCCAGGCTGTTGGGTGAAAGGTATGATTTAGTGAATAGGTCATCAATTTTAACACATTTTAGTGAGGAGGACTTTGCAGAGTTGACTGGTCTGGGTGTGTCTTCATCTGAGACCAATGCCGAGTTTTTTATATTTTTATTTAGAGATACAGCACTGAAACAGGCCCTTCGGCCCACTGAGTCTGTGCCGACCAACAGCCACCCATTTATACTAATCCTACATTAACCCCATATTCTCTACCACATCCCCACCATTCTCCTACCACTTACCGACATTAGGGGCAATTTACAATGGCCAATTTACCTATCAACCTGCAAGTCTTTTGGAGGTGGGAGGAAACCGGAGCACCCGGCGGAAACCCACGCTGACACAGGGAGAACTTGCAAACTCCGCACAGGCAGTACCCGGAATTGAACCCGGGTCGCTGGAGCTGTGAGGCTGTGGTGCTAACCACTGCGCCACTGTGCCGCCCTTAATGATGCTGGTTGTTCCATCCGGTTTTATTCTTAATATACATTGTCGTCGCACTTATATATAACTGAATGTTTTTTTGATGCCAGTTCAGAGGGCCTGGAGTCACGTCTCGGTAAATCAAGTCAGGATAGCAGGCCTCCTTCCCTAAAGGATATTAATGAACTAGTTGAGTTCATTTTGACAATCTGGTAGTTTCATGGTCACTATTACTGATACAAGCTTTTTAATCCCAGAATTGCTTAATTTACTGGATTTAACTTTCCAATTGCTGTGGTGGGATTTGATCTCATCGGGCTGGAATTTAAAGCCCCTCCACCGTCAGAAATGGTGGGAGGGCGGGTAATGAAGATTGGTATGGTGGAGGGTCGCCAACACCACCGCCAACTGCAGCAAAACCCGTCCCAATCTCGGGGGTGGTGGCAAGGCCTCGTGGCGGCCACCTCACTGCTTGACGCCTGGACTCCCAGTTCAATATGTAAACTAATTTACATAACTGCTTTAATGAGGGTCCTGTTGCCTCCTTAATTGATGCATCAATCTTCATTCAGGCGGCCAACAATGCCGTGTCTTCAAATGCCCACTCGGGGAAACGTGATGCAACACCAGTGGAGAGGAGGCTTCTTTCTCTGTGCCTGTGGGAGCGGGTGGGGGTGGGGTGATATCGCTGTCGATTGGTTGGGGGGGTGGGGGCTGATGGGAAGGGGTAAAGGGTAAAGGTGCTGAACTTTGTATTGGTGGAAAGGTCAAATTCTCAATATACAAATTCCGGGGAGGAAAAGAGCGGGAAGGTTTTGACATGCCGTTGGGAGGGTTGGGAAAATGTTCGGAAAGGTAATGTAATTGATTTCTGCTAAACGTTCATTTACCCAGTCCTTTAAATTTTAAATGTCCATCGAGGACTGGAAGCCATTTAAAATTGGCTCTGGCGCATAGACGCTGCACGCCATTAGCTGCAGCGGCTCGCCTGCCCCCTCCACGCCATCCTGGGTGGCGGGCGGCAGCCATGGAAGTGAGTTGCCACGTTTGAAATCACCGCGGCTCCGTGATGTGGTGCCTGTGCGGGTGAGCTGCATTTTTTTATGTCCACTGCCTACTTTGGTGGTGGACTCTTAAAATGCAGCCCATAATTTCCAGAACATTAGTCCAGGCCTCTAGGTTACTCGTCCAGTAACATAACTGCAATGCTACCTTACCCAATACGAGTGCAGAGGTCTCGATACTTGTAGTGCAGGAACACTGCAGTGCGTCATTTTTAGGGCGATACTTGTTTTTTGATGCATAGTTGTTGAACACCGCTCAGTTACACATTGCCACAGAAAACATTCACACAAGATATTTGTTGAACACGTGAGAGCCATCTTCGGTGCCCTCTACATTTTGGACCCTTGTCACCTAGTAAAAGCTTGAGGAAGATGCGAAGGAAAGATATGTGAAGAGCTGAGGTTGAGGATTTTTCCGAGCATTTCACATTCTTTGTTCTCAGAGATAATTTTTTTTTTAGAGATACCGCATTGAAACAGGCCCTTCGGCCCACCGAGTCTGTGCCGACCATCAACCACCCATTTATACTAATCCTACACTAATTCCATATTCCATATTCCTACCACATACCCACCTGTTCCTATATTTCCCGACCACCTATACTAGGGGCAATTTATAATGGCCAATTTACCTATCAACCTGCAAGTCTTTGGCATGTGGGAGGAAACCGGAGCACCCGGAGAAAACCCACGCAGACACAGGGAGAACTTGCAAACTCCACACAGGCAGTACCCAGAATTAAACCCGGGTCGCTGGAGCTGTGAGGCTGTGGTGCTAACCACTGCGCCACTGTGCCGCCCTTAATGTTGACTTTTATTGGAAAACATAAACCTAGAAATCCCTAGGGAGTGTTGGAAAGCACAGACCTTCTAAACTCCGGGGTGTTCAGGGCCAATTTACTCAGCCTCTCATCCTGGGACATCCCTCTCATCGCAGAAATCAATCTAGTGAACCTTTTCTCTATGGCCTCCACTGAAACTGTATCCTTCCTTAGATATGGAGACCAAAACTGTGCTCAGTACTCAAAGTGTTATCTTACCAAATTGTTAAATTGTACCAAATTATAAAATTGCAGCAAAATTTCCATATTCTTGAACTGAAATTCCATTACAATAAAGGCCAACATGCAATTTGCCTTCCTATTTGCTTGCTGTACCTGCATGCTAACTTTGTATGTTTCTTGTCTGAGTACACCCATGTCCCTCTGAACATCAACATTTAGAATTCTCAAGCCTTTTGAAACATTCCCTAGATTCTTAAACAGTCCTGGTAGATTGGAAATTAACAAAGGTAACACCGCTAATCAAGAATGGAGGGAGAGAGAAAACAGGGAATGACAGGCCTGTTAGCCTGAGATCAGTCATCAGGAATGTGCTAAAATCTATTATGAAGGAAGTTTTAATAATGCCTTTGGACAATCATACTCCGATCAGACAGAGTCAGCATGGTTTCACCAAATGAAAATCGTGTTTGATAAATTTATTAGAGCTTTTTTGGGGAGGTAGGTAAAGGGAAGCCGGTAGATGTAGTATATCTGGATTTCTAAAAAGGCTTTTGATAAGGTGCCACAAAGATAAGGGCTCTTGGAATTAGGGGCAATATATTCGCATGCATGGAGGATTGGTTAATAGACAGGGAACAAAATGTTTGGATAAATGGGGCATTTACAAGTTGGTAGGGTGTGACCAGTGGATTGCCGCAAGGATCAGTGCTGGGGCCACAGTTATTTACAATTTATATTCATGAGTTAGATGAAGAGACAGAGAGTAATGTATCTAAGTTTGCTGACAATAAAAAGCTAGGGGGAAAGTAAGCTATGAACAAAGAGGCTGCAAAAATATATAGACAAGTTATGTGAGTGTATAACAAGGTGGTAGATGGAGTATAATGTGGGGAAGTGTGAGCTTATTCACTTTGGTCATAACAATGGAAAAGCAGAATATTTTTAAAAGGTGAGAAACTTGTAAATATTGATGTTCAGAGGGACTTGGGTGCTTTTGTTGTTGTCAGTCCCTCGAAATGAGGATCACGTCTGACAGGCTTCATGAATTGTGTGTCCTCAGGTGACTCAGCAGGCCAATCCTGGATCCACTGGTCTTTGGGCAGAGAGGACAGGAATTGTCCCAAGGAAGCTGAGTGGGAGGGGTGGGGGGTTCTCAAGCCAGGGTTATTCTCTCTGTCCTTCCACTTCATTGCTTCTCTGAAGCAGAGTTTATACAGTCAGTTCCTGACTGTGTTCCAGCTTGTTGAATGAGGCACTGCCACATGGTTTTGGTTTGTGGCAAGTTCCTCCCATGCACTGATAGCAATTTGTCCTCTTTTCAATTAGGTCTTCAGAGTGTCCTTCAAATATTTACTCTGTCCTCCTTGTGATCGGGTGCCTTCTTTAACTGGTGAGAAGAGGATCTTGTTTGGAAGCTGATTATTTGGCATGCAGATATAGTGTCCAGACCAGCAGAGCTGATTTCTCATACTCATGGGGCTGAATTTTAATGACCCCCGACATCGGGGGTCGGGTCATGGCGGTGGGGCCCGCAAAATGCCTCTGGGAGCAGCTCGTCACGGGCCTCGACGCCTGGAAGATCCGGCCCATATTGCCTGTGGCAGTGAGGCCTCATGGCGGGTCCCCTGCCTCTTGGCAACGGGAGCAGGAGTTAAATTTGTTAATTAATGGAAATTAATGAATTCATGACGTACCTGCTCCGGCCGGTTGTCCCACAATGATATTGAGGTCGGTGGCCTGGACTCCCGTGCCTTCAGATCTTGTTTGTAGATCCGAGGTGGAACAATGGCTGGCGTGGGGGAGCAGTTGAGTTTTCAGGGTTGGGGTGGGGAGCGCAGTTAAACGATTTTGATTGGTATAGTGGTTGCTGGGAAAGTGTAAAGTTCATAGTTTATGAACTTTGGGGGAACGGTCTGGATCACAAGGTCCGTATATTGTGGGGGGAGAGTGCAAGTAATATACTTTAAGGCCATTGAGGGATGGGAGAGGGTCGTAATAACTTCATTTACTATTTAACAATCAGGTATCTTCAAAAGTTTAAATTACATTGAAGGGCTGCAAGCCCTTTGAATATGGTGTCGGCACCTGCACAATGGCACTGGTCGCCATTGCTGAGGATGGACTTCTTTCCCGCTCCCAAATCATAGGTGGTGGGGGCGGGGTGCAGTCTGCCTGGCCATGTAAATGAGCCGCCATGTTAATATTATGGCGGCTCCGTGCAGTCAGTCCCACGTGTGCAAGCTGCCATCTTTGAAGCTCACCACCCAGATCGGCAACGAGTCTGTAAAATGCAGCCCATGGTTACGATGCTGGAAGAATTGGCTTCAGTGAGGATGCTGGAGCATGTCTTCCCACTTTATTTTGAATATCCCACGGATTTACCACTGGTGGAAGTTCTCCAGTGGCCTGAGGTGCAATACAGAAGGGTGGTGACAACAACATAATTTTTCGGTTTCTCTAACTTAACTTGGTTTCTCTGTGACTACAGGAGAAACTGATACTTTTTACCCAGCCAAATCATTCCCTTGGAGTAGGTCAATTCCATCTACTGGCAAACTATGGACAACTCCTACAGTTACCATCCCAGATATGAGGTCACACTCTCGGTGCACTCTATATAAAGGTAAGGATGTTTCCCCCCCACCAATTCCATGAACTAAAACTTTAGCATTCATTGCACTTTCTGGTGGAAATATTATGCCTTTTACCAGCAAAAGCGTTTAGGTTACTCCTGTATCCTTAAGTATAATGATAGGTTTGCCTGCCTCTCTTAAGAGATATGGGGTTGCTTTTCCCTTTGACAAGAATTCATTATTACTTTCAGGTATATTATTTTTAACCTCTACCCTCACTTTAATTTTTGTGTCTGGTTTTACAGCTGCTGTTAAAGCTATAGCCTGGTCTGCTGTACTTTCCATCAGAGTCTCTTTCTCTGCATTACCTTTGTGTGCCCCAACAAGTCCCATGGGTTTACCTCACAACTTCCAGCATTCTGAATGAAGATATCCTACCTTGTGGCAATGATAACACTTCAGCTTGCAGACCTCTCTTCTACACCCCAGCACCTTCTTTTCTGGCCTGAAGAGGGGATCCTGGGGCATACCAGCTGCTCCTTCTTGTCCCTGGCTACTTGCCTTCCTTTCATTCTCCCACTTTCTATCCTTCTCAGGTTTGTAGGGGTGATGGACAAAGGGCTTTGGCTTATTCACAAGCTCAAAATCATCAGCAATTTCCATTGCTTGCCTGGCTTTTAACATTTTCAGGTTCTCTTCATGAGTTCTCGCTGTTGAAGGGATTGAATTTTTAAACTCTTCCAAGAGAATCAGTTCTCTAAGGTTCTCATACTTGGGTTCCATCTTTAATGCCCGTATCCAATTATCAAAATTAATTTGCTTCACCCTCTCAAATTGTACATAAGTCTGCCCAACCAATCTCGGTAAGTTCTGAAAATTCTGACGGTAAGCTTCAGTGACTAACTCATACACAGCAAGAATAGCCTTTTTTGCTGTCTCATAATCTGCAGAAGCTTCTTCCGGAAGCGTGGCGTAAACTTCATGAGCTCTGCCCATCAACATGCTTTACATAAGCAGTATCCAGCTTTCTGTTGGCCATTTCATTTGCTTGGCTATTTTTTCAAAAGAAATGAAAAATACCTCTATATCCCTTTCCTCAAACTTCCGGAGAGCTTGTAGAATTTTAAATAGCTTTTCACTGGGTCCTGGGTTGGATTAAGATCATTCCTAACCATTTTTCCCTGGATGCAGGACCACTCCTTTGTCTTAGTTCTATCTTGTTTTATTAGTTGAATTCCCTTGCTTATGTTCCACTTTTTCTCTGATCTTTAAGCCTGAGTCTTTCCAATGTCATTGTTGTTTCTTTTTCTTAGAATCATAGAAAGATACAGCACTGAAACAGGACCTTCGGCCCACCGAGTCTGTGCCGACCAACAACCACCCATTTATACTAATCCTACATTAATCCCATGTTCCCTACCACATTCCCACCATTCTCCTACCACCTACCTACACTAGGGGCAATTTACAATGGCCAATTTACTTATCAACCTGCAAGTCTTTGGCTGTGGGAGGAAACCGGAGCACCCGGCAGAAACCCACATGGTCACAGGGAGAGCTTGCAAACTCCGCACAGGCAGTACCCAGAACTGAACCCAGGTCGCTGGAGCTGTGATGCTAACCACTGCACCACTCCTTGCTCAAGTTTATTTGTTTTGAAGTGAATTTTAACCAATTAAGCTGCATCACTCTCTGACTTACTATCTTCTTCCAATTTCAAATATTGGAATATTAAGTCAATCATCTCTGCTTTTTTAGTACCTGATTTCAGTTCAACCCCAGTTTTGCTGCTAATTCTATCACTTTAATCTTGGTTAAAGTTTCAAGTCACTGAGGAGCACTTTCTCCTTTCCAAGAAAAGCTGCTGCATCTGCTAATGCAATTCTGATGGTATAGCCTTTACCTTATACAAGAAAGCTGGTTCTTATTCTTTTTTTCTCTTTCAAATTATCACTCCCCTTATAATTCACGTAATTATCATTGGATTTGAATCCAGGACGAACCCCCAATTGATGTGTTCCCACCAAGGCAGGAGTTATGTACTGTTAATTCAGTCCCACTACTCCACAGGTCACAGCATATTAGTAAAGTTTCCCACCTACCAGAAATTAGCCAAATTAATCACTTTATTTAACCCCAGAATAAAGCACCCCAAACCAGGTATAAATTGGATTTCATTGACCATCTCGACCCCCACTTATTCTTAATGACACATATCATTCTCTGAGCTTCAGTTTGATTCGTAAATATTCTTCTCATTTCTGCTGTGATCTAGGCTGATTTTGACATATAAAGAAGGCTTGGAATTTCTGATCACGAAGTCCGTATTTTTCTTTATCATTCTTTTCGAACCAGTCTTGTTTCCTGCGAGATGAAATCCGATAATCTGGGTACATGTCCCTAGGCTCACAGATTGGATCTTGCCCCAAAGTGCCTCTGTATTGAAATCTTTGGAGCCTGTGAGAGCAACGCAGGAAGAAAGTTGCACCTGGAATTTATCTCTTTTTTATATCCTAGAGATTATGGATGTAAAATCTTCTCCTGGATTTCTTTGAGGATCTTCGATGTCTGTGTGCCAGATATATGTGATCTGTTCAACGTTTGATTGCACCCTGCACTGCTCAGGTGATAATAACATCCACACAATTCTGCAACAGATCACTGTCCAGGAAATGCCAATGCTTGTATGAGGGATGTTTCCACATTTCTTGTCTTCAACTTTCTGCTGAAAGAGTGCATTTGTGATGGTGAGCCCATGTTCAGTGCACTTTCAGAGGAGAGCAGGCCGTTGGCATTTTATTTCCCCATTTGTACTTTCCTGAAGGTGCCCTACCAAATGGTATAGTTGCATCCGACTCTGGCATTAAAATCCCCCAGTAGAATCAATGTGTCTTGTTTTTGAGACAGCTTGAATTGATTTATGACTTTAACCCCTTATAGGGACTAAACAAAATCAGGAGTACATCCCTATGAATTTTCTTTAATCAAGTTCAAAGCAAACAAATTCTCACTTATTTGGTTCAAAGAATTGTACGAGCTTTCCCTCACAGAAAGAAAGTCAACTGAGAATATCACCATTTTTTGGATAGCCTATTTTTAATAATTAAAGCTAAATCATAAATATCCCAGATATTGTAAGGGTCTGGGAAATCTCTTCAATACGTATCTCTCCATGTAAAGAGACACAGAGAGGGGGATTCTTTTTAGTTGTATACAGAATGTTACATGAGATGATTTATTAACATTTATATATTTATTGAAGAATTTAACATGCAATACACTTCTAATTGGATAAATATATCACAATATCAAATATTACTAAAAGATGTAATACATAATCTTATTTCTAACATGGAATCCAAAGGTTTAATGTTACTAATGTTACAGCAAAATATCTTAGAATATCCAGAATATCCATCAAAATTTAAAGTAAACTTTTTACCTTAAATTCCCCCCTAGTGAAGAAGCATTGTTGAAGATTCAACACTTCTAATTTTTTGCTTCAGAACCTCTCATGTCTATACTGTTTCTGAAGTGTCATCTGACTTTTAGCATATAGATGTTACCTTCCTGTGTTTGTTTTTCTTGTTTTTTAAAATCCATATCTTTAACTACCATCTCCACTTAATGTTTTACTGAAATTCTCTTGCTCTTGAAGTTGTGAGTATTTATCTGGTCAAATGTTTATAATTGTGTTTACTTGACCTCTTGTTCCTATAAGTGCATTCTATTTATTGTTTTGCTATCCATAATTGCGCTTTCCATTGCACCACAAAGCAACCCCCAGAGCCGACCTGTCTGCATCAATAACCCTACACACAAATTAAGTTTATTGCTACCTCTGACGCAGGATATTTCAATGTGTGTCTTTATCTTCCAAGCCTCTGACAACAGAGGCACAAATTGATTTCCCAACTTGTTTCTGGTTCACAGCAGGGACCTTGAAATTTTTTAACTCGACCTTCTTAAAGGGGAATGTCAATGAGTCCTGAAAATTGACCATTTTTTCAATCTTTAATTCTAAAATGTATAATATTTTAACTATTTCTAAATGCTACCTAATTAAGCCTATTGTACCTATATTCCATCACACCCCCTGCTTGACCCGTATAAAAGCAAGCAACAAAAATAGGTTGTTTGAACTAAACAATGCCTAAAATATAAACATTCAAAGAAATGGCAAAACCTATTATGTAAAACAGTGCAATAATACAAAAGACTACATCAACAACAATCATAGTCTGTGTTTTTACATGGTCTTCTACATTCTCCCAAAATTGAATCTTATAATGCTATCACAAAGTTCAGAATAAACTATGCAAAGTGTCGGTGATCTGAAGTCGTAAAACGTCAACTGAGATGATTGTATCCTGACATGTCGAACATCAATGATCAATTAATGAAACCATGTGATGAGGTAGAGGAAGAAGGATCCATAGCTGCTGCTTCAGCTGGAACCGATAAAGTCTTGTTGAGATAAACTAAAATGTGCTTTAGCCAATTTTCAGTCACATTCCAGCCAACGTCCTCATACTAGGAATAAAATGAAAAGAGCTTAACATCAGGGACTTCCGAGGCTACTTGGATAGAAATGTTATTCAGAACCTGATTATCTTTATAACAGGTATACTTTGCATCAGAAGCTGACTTGGGGACGCAAAGAAGAGCCATTCTGTCAGTTTTCCTTAGTACCATCGCACTCTTCCAAAGTTATGATGAATAAGAATATCACTTGCATTCCCTCCCCTCCAAATGTCACTCAGGACAAATGCAGTAGACAGCTCAGTTTTTGCTTCTCTGCAAGAAATCGCATAGGATAAGGTGTTCAAGCAGTAAGACATCTCTGACATGTCACCTGCACTGCTTTCATCCGAAGAATCTAGCAGTACTTTAATCCTTGCTTACGCAAGAGCAATTACCATCATTGAGAGTCTGCAGTACTTCATTCCTTTCTACAGTGTTTGCTTCCTCTGTCGTTGTGACTTGACTATTGCTCATTGTGCCGTGTGTGGTTCCCTGTGAAACTAACTTTTGAGGCACTGCGAGGTCCTGCATGGGTGAGGAGCATTTATTGACACAGTTGGTTTCAGCTCGAATAGCGCCATTTCTGATGTCATCCTCCAGGCTGGGTCTTGAAGACAGTGTACGACTGCACCTTGTACTGTTCCTCCATTCCTGCACCCTTCAAAACACCTCTTCAGGTTGTCTACAGAGACAATTTTAAAAGAGTGCTTGCCATTCGACTGGTTGGCAAATATTTTGACAGTTCCTTCATCAATAACACAATGTATTTGAACAGGTTTCTTCCACTTATGTCTCAAACCAGGTCTCTGTTCAAATTGTCTCTCCTCAACCCACTCCCCGGTTACAGGTTGCCAAGCTTTGTTATTTATCTGTTTTTATCTTTCCTTCACTCTGATCCTCTGATCAATTTCATGAATTTGATCTGTTATTTCTTGTTTCAAATCTAATTGTTGATGTCAGGTCAAGGAGTCAGTAAGCATAGAGGCAATAATAGAACTGCGAGTAATTGTTGTATGCATTTCAACATTATACATTAAATAATATAGTATTCTAGGGAACACAGTCCCTGATGCACACATGGGCATATTATTTAATGATAACTGTACTTCCAGAATAATGGCAGCCCACTTATTCCCTCTGGTTTTCAACAGTTTGGTCAATAGCTTCTTTACTTCCTGGGTTTAACGTTCCACCAGTCCTGCTGACTACGGATGACATGATGTGCTATGCTCCAACCCAATACCCCTTTGCAGACAATAGTCTTTGAAAACCTTGGAAACAAAGACTCCACCTTGATCAGAGTGTAGAAGTTTGGGTGTACCAGCTACCGTAATAATGTCAGCAGTAGCATTGACAAGTACGGTTTCCGAAACAGTTTTTGTGAGGACCAGCCAGCAAAAAGAAATGTAGGCGCCAATACAAATGAGAACATGTTTATACCCCATTGATGGGGATATTGGTCCACTGAAGTCAACCAAAAATTCTTCATGGATTTAATCGGCTTCACAGGAGCCAACGGTGGCAGTTTAATAAGTGATGATTTGTTGATCAAATTACGCGGCTCACAATTTGCCACATATGTTTTACAGACTTTAAGCATGCCTGGCCACCAATATAAAGGAGTCAATTTGCAGAATGTTGTTCGGGCACCACTATGTGCCTGACCTATACCCTTGTGAACGTCTTATACAAACTGTTCCCGTTTATGACTTGCGGGTACCTCCTGGACACCCTCGGGCAACTTAACCAGTACAATACCAGTCGGGGTGTCAGAATAGAAGTACTTTGATGGATATTCTTTTGGATTCTCTTTCATCAGGTCTAATAGCTGAATCAGTTCCTCATCCTGATTAGCTGCCCGCCCTGCCCTAGTGATTACATTAACTATGGCAGGCCCCTTTCGAGGGGGTATCATACAGAGTGAATGCTTTGCCTGTCCATCTGCAAGACTGTTGTCCTTTGAATGAACTGAACCAGTGGTATGTCCGGATACATGAATTATCTGACAATTACATTTCTCCTTTCATGAAATGAGAATATCTTCCCACAATGACTTGTGTTTTTTTCGGTTTACCTTTATGATTGGTGAATCCTTTTTACGCCCAGACCACAAGGTCTTGGTTGTAAGTCCGTTTCCAATAGTCACTATCTGTACAAATTAATGTGGGCTTAATAGGGTCTGCCTTTTCTAAAGCATACCGCAATGCTGCAGCTTCAGCATACTTAAAATATGTCAGGACCTAATCTCAACTAAGATTTACAGGGAACTTCAAAGGCAATTTCTAAACCTCAAAATTAGAATGAGTGAGTTCTGATTTAAGATCCACAAACAGTGATCAGGAGTTTGCCATCTCTATATTCTTAAATCAGGGTCTTAATACCACAGACAGAAAACATTCCTTCCGTACCTACAAATCTAAAATATACATTAAAGACTAGCACATAAGTACAGGATTCTATTAACAATAAGACCACATTTTTGGGTGCCAACTGAAGTGATTTATGACATTAACCCCTTATAGGGACTAAATCAAATCAGGACGACATCCCTATGAATCTCCTTTAATCAAGTTCAAAGCAGACAAACTCTTATAGACACTTGTTTGCGTCCAAGGAATTGAACTAACTTTCCCTCATAGAAAGAAAACCAACAGAGAATATTACCATCTTTTGGATAGCGTATTTTTAATCATTATGGCTAGGTCATAAATATCCCAGATATTATAAGGGTCTGGTAACTCTCTTCAATACGTATCTCTCCAATTAAAGAGACACAGAGAGGGGGGTTCTTTGTAGCTGTATACAGAATGCTACACAGGAGGATTTATTAACGTTTATGTATTTATTTAAGAATATAACATGCAATACACTTGGAAGTGGATAAGTATGTCACAATATCAATACTGTTAAAAGATGTAACACATAATCTTATTTTTAACATAGGATTGGAAAATTTAAGCATGCTAATGTTACAGCAAAATATCTTAGAATATCCAGAATATCCATCAAGATTTAAAGTAAACTTTTTACCTTAAATTCCCTGTAGTTGAGAAGCATTGTTGAGGATTCAACACTTCTAATGTTTTGTTTCAGAACCTCTCTTGTTTAAACTGTTTCTGAAGTGTCATCTGACTTTTAGCATATCGATGTTACCCTCCTGTGTTTGGTTTTTTTTGCTTTTTAAAATCCATATCTTTAATTACCATCTACACTTAATGTTTTACTGAAATTCTCCTGCTTTTGAAGTTTTGAGCGGGTATCTGGTCAAAATGTTTATAATTGTGTTTACTTTACCTCTTGTTCCTGTAAGTCCATTCCATTTATTGTTTTATTGTCTATAATTGCCCTTTCCATGGCATTCCAAAGCAACCTCCGGAGCTGAACTGTCTGCATCAACAATCTCACAAACCAATTAAGAGTATTGCTGTCTCTTACAGGATATTTCAATGGGTATGTTTATCTTCCAAGCCCCTGACAACAGAAATACAAATGGATTTCCCATCTTGTTTCTGCTTCATTACAGGGAACTTGACATTTTTAACTCTCGCTTCTTGAAGGGGAATGTCAGTGAGTCCTGAAAACTGGCCATTTATTCAATCTTTAATTCTAAAAGGTATAATATTTTAATTATTTCTAAATTCCACCCAATTAAGCCTACTATACGTATATTCCATCACATGCTGCCAGTATAGAATCCAGATCTGCATAAAAGAGCTCTATGGTTCCGTCAGTAAGATAGAGAGTGGGAGCATAAACATTGATGATTGTGGCCCATTGGTTGTCACTAAGCTGAAGGTGTAGGCTCATGACCCATTCATTAATGCCAACAATAAGTTCCATAAGTATATCTGTGATTCAATTTTTGATGTCAAACCCAACTCCGCGGATATGAATATCCTCCACTGGTTTCTCCTTCCAGAAGAAAGTGTATTCTCCTCCTTCCTGTCTAAGCTGGACTACTGCAGGGTGTCGGATTTCACTGAGAGCAGCAACATTGATGTTATATCCCGCTAGCTGCTGAGAAACTATGGTGGTTCTCCTTTCAGGGCATTCGCTGTTCTGATTGTCCATAACGTTGCATACCTTCCAGATGCAGACATTCATGCATGTTTTTTTTTAATTTGCATGTGTTTTCAACCACAAGGATGATGGTTCCACCGGGTGAGGTTCTCCCGTCAGGACAGTTTGGGACAGCCTGTGTTTGAGACATCTTTTCCAGCCCCTTTCTCAAGTGAGGTGAGCACAGGAGATCCTAAAAAGGAATGCTCAGTCATGGACTCTGCTGCTGGGGAGCCAGTAATACCCCAAATACAAGAGCTCAGTAACCATCAGGCATCCACCACCTACATGCAGATTTGTGACTAGAGACCTCCAGTATCAGAGCCCTGTCTCCGATGCCGCTTGTCCATCACTGGAGGGTTTTATGATGTCCCTGGCAGAGGACTGTGTGTGTCATCTTTTAACGTGAGGTACTCCGTACACAGCTGACAACCACACAACCTTGATGTGTTGGCAGTTGTGCACCCTGGGATGACAGGGTTGTCCTATAATGAGAGGCTGAGTAAATGATGTATATGTTCTCTGGCGTTTAGAAGAATGAGAGGTGACCTCATTGAAACATAAACAATTTTGAAGCAGCATGACAGTGTAGACACTGAGAGGGTATCTCCCCTGGCTGGGGAATCTAGAACATGGGGGCACTGTCTCAGGATAAGGGGAAGATCATTTAGGACTGAGATGAGGAGACATTACATCACTGAAAGGGTTGTGATTCTTTGGAATTATCTACCCCAGAGCTTTGTGGATGCTCCATCATTGAATATACTTAAGGCTGAGACAGACAAATGTTTGGTCACTCGGGGAATCAATGGATATGGGGAGTGGGCAAGAAAGTGGAGTTGAGGCCAAAGTGCAGCCATGATCGTATTGAATGGTGGAACACGCTCGACAGGCTGTATGGTTTACTCCTGCTCCTATTTCTTGTATTCTTCTGTTCTTGTGAAAGGTCGAGAACCTGAAACGATAGCTCTGTTTCTATTTCCATGGATGCTGCCTGACCTATTTTCAGCATTGTTTGCTTTCATTTTGGAAGATTACAATTACATTTTGGGCATCAGCAATGTTTTCACTTGCTTCCTTTAAATCCCTGGGATGAAAACCATCTGGTCCTGGGAATTTCTCACTCTTTTGTGCCATTATTTTCTTCATTATTGTTAATTTTCTTACATTAATTTTGGTGAGTCCCCATCCCTGATTCAATATTAGTTTCCTTGGGATGTCCAGCATGCTATCTTCTTCCTCCACTGTAAACACTGATGAAAGTAATTATTTAACATGGCCACCATTTCCTTATTTTCATTTGTAATTTAATCATCATCAGTTTTTAAGGAGCCAACATTGCTCTAAAATGACTCTCTTCTTCCAAATATAAATATAAAAGCTTTTTGTGTTGATTTTGCTATCCTTTGCAAGATTCTTTTCCTATTCACTTTTGTAACTTTTACTGTCAACTTTTGGAATACTGAAAGGGAAGGGAAAGAGAGGATGTGTTTGGTAGTGGCATCACACTTCAGGTAGAAGAAATTGCAAAGAACGTCCATTGAACATGGAAGCTGGTGGGTGGAAGGTGTTATCGTCAGAACTGAGGCAATGGATACAGAGAAACTGGGAGAATGTAATTGAGTCCTTACAGGAAGCGGGATGGAAGCATGGTAATCAAGGTAGCTATGGGAGTCAGTGGGTTTCAAGTAGATATTTGTTGACAGAAATGAAGATCGAGATGTTGAGAACGAGAAGGGGAGAGTTGGTGATGGACCTTATTGAACTGAGGGGAAGGATTGACTTTTGATGCAACGCTGATGTAACTACAATATTTTAAATTGATGGAGAGGGTTGAATGAGCCATGGATATAGGCTGGAGGAGATTGGACAGGGAGAGGTTAAATATTGTCAATATGGAAAGAAATAAGTTCTGTGTGACAAGAACAGTATCAAAGATGGGCCTACCAGGGCAGTCCTGTTTATGGGCCTTGGAAAGGAAAGCAGTTGAGAACCAAGAGCCTGGAGACAGTAAGGGGAAGATCTCCCGAGGTAACAAAATAGATACAGCGATCTGTTGCAGAATTGTGTCGAGAGTGAATTGATGAAGAAGCACTGTAACCAGAGTCAGTGATAGAAAGGTAGCTCTGCTTTTAGGTGATCTGCTTTAATCATTTAACGAATTTAACGATTGCAGTGAATGGATATTTGACTGCATTCTTCAGCTGCTCTCTGAATTTAGTCTGGGTCACTACATAAATACAGGTGTTGGTGCAGGTGCTCAAAAGCTGCAGCATGTAACCAGATTGTTCAGTGATATATGCAGGATCATGGGGATCTGTGTAATAATCAGTGTCAGCAATTCGCCAATAAAGGAAAAATACAACATTTGTCATCCATAACAGTATAAAACTGCCAGATATAGTGAACATTAAAATGATGGATTTTCTTCGGTTCTCCATCTCTGGGTCAGTGTGATTCTCACTCTTGCTGTGATCCAGTAGTTTCCTACGGACTCTACTGGCCACTAAAATGTGTCTGACAGTCAGAGCATTGAGCAGTAAAATCAGAACGAATGGAAGGAAAGGGGTTAAAATAATACTGAGGCTCTCAAATGCTACCCAGGTAGTTTCAGTGTAATAGCTCAGTGATTCAATCCCTCCCCAGGGTACATTGTCAATTACATATTCAGGTTCATAAACAAAGTACCATGGAATATTTTTGAAGCAGAACAACACACTCACTGTCACAATAACCACAACCACCGTTTTCTCTGTGCAATATTTTGTTTTCTGCTTTGGGCAACAAATTGCAATAAATCGATCAAAAGTGAAAGTGACAGTGAACCAGACAGAAATGTCTGTGGCTGCGTAAAGCAGGACATGTATGAGAGAACGTGCAGGAGTGGTATCCAGGTAAGTTCCTGGGAAATGAAAATGAATAACTGTAAACAGTATCACATCAGTAAAAACGACCAGTAGATCTGCCACTGCCATGGCCACCAGGTAGCGGGTGATACATTTGGAGAGTCCGCACTTTCCTCGTGACAGGATCAGAATGGCCACTGAGTTAACTGAAAAAAATAGAACAAAGGACAAGGGAATTACAAACAGTCATCTCAGAGAACATGGGATGTCCATAGAAACATGGGCACTTTAGAAGAGGAATTGGCCTTTCAGCCCATCGAACTTTTTCTGCCATTCGATTAGATCATGTCTGATCTGTATCTTAACATCATTTAATCTGCCTTGGTTCCATAACTTTCAATACACTTGCCTAACAAACGTCTATCAATCTCATTTTTGAAATTTTGAATGAACCGAGCTCGAACAGCTTGTTGGGAAAGAGTTTTCCCGATTTCCAGGACACTTGGAGTGAGAAAGTTCTTCCTGGCATCATCCTTGAATAGCCTAGCACTAATTATAATGATGTGTCTCCCTGTTCTGGACTACCTCACAAGAGGGAATTGTTTCTCTCTTGTCCCAATCAAGTCATTTACTCATCTTAAGCATTTCAATTGGTGAGGCCACAATTTGAGTACTGTGTGCAGTTCTGGTCACCTTATTACAGAAAATATGGGATTGCACTAGAGAGGTTGCAGAGGAATTTACAAGGATTTTGGTGGGACTGGAAAAAATGTAGTAATGAGGGAAGATTGGATAGGCCAGGGTGCTCTGATTGAAATGTACAAAATAGTGAAGGGCCTGGAGAGAGTGGATGTGAAGGGCCTGTATACCTTATCAGAGTGGTCAGTAAGTAGGGTGCGTAGATTTAAACTGACTGGTAGAAAGAGTAGAGGGGAGATGAACTTTGTTTTTTCACCGAGAGCGTGGTGGGGCTCTGGAACTGACTGGCTGAAAGGTTAGTAGAGGCAGAAACCCTTAATTCATTTAAAAGGTGTCTGGATATGCACCTCAAGTGGCATAACTTGCAGGGCTATGGAATAATGCTGGAAGGTGGGATTAGACTAGATGGATCGTTTTTTGGCTGGCACAGACATGATGGGCCAAGTGCTCTTTACTGTGCTGTAAACATTCTATAATTCTATGATTTTCTATGATTCTAGTTGACCCTTTAATCTTCCATATTTAAACAAATACAAGCCTTGTCTATGTAACCAGTGTTCATAGTTCAACACTTTCAGCAATGGTATCAGTCTTGTGATTCTGCACTGAACCTGCTCCAAGGCCAATACATCCTTCCTGAGGTGAGGAGCCCAGAACTGAATGAAGTTACTCCGAATGGGGTCTAACCAGACCTTCATACAGCATCACTTAATTTCCACAGCTTTGTATTCCAGCCAACTTTTAGATAAATGATAACATTCCATTAGACATTTTAATGATATTTTTGTGTGTCCACAAACTTTTACTGATTTTTTTTTATGTGGACCCCAAATCTCTCTGTTCCAATTTAATAATATTTTGATCTATCTTTCTTAGGTCTGAATTAGATGACCTCACACTTTCCCATGTTAAATTCCAGCTGGCATAATGTTGCTCTCTCAGTTAATCAATTAATGTCCCTTTGCAATTTCCTGCTCCCATATAACTTAGTGTCATCAGCAAACTTAGATATGTGGCTCTCTATTCCATCATCCAGGTTATTAATAGATACAGTGAAAAGCTGAGACTCCATTATGTACCACAGTAGTTATCTTCTCAAAAAGTTCAACAATTTCAGGCATGATTATCCATTTGCAAATCTTGTTCCAGATAAGGATCCCAGTGAGCAATGGAGTTACACATAGTGATCTAAGAGGCAGGAAATTACAGCCAGTGATAGCAGGGAGCAAGGCAGTTATAGCTAGGGATTTAGGAGACAATGGGAGTTAGATCGAAAATGGAATCCAAAAGACAGCATAGGTTTGAGAAGAATGCGATGGAATTTTAAAAAAAGACTTGCATTTATATAGCACCGTTCACAACTTCAGGGAGTTCCAAAGTGCTTTACAGCCACCAAAGTACTTTTTCTTTTGAAGTGTTGTCATTCTTATAATGTAGGAAATGTAGCAGCCAATTTGCACACAACAAGCTCCCACAAACAGCAATGTGATGATGATCATGAATGCTTCACGATATCAAGGCAATTGAATCACTTATAACTGTGTCAGCACTTTGTTCTGAAGATGTATTTCTAAAATCAATAATTATTTTGGAAATTAGTGAAGAAACAATAGCATGAGTTCGAACAAATAGCAGCGAGCAAGAGTTAGGGGAAAGAGCGGACGAAGGCACAGTGTTTACTAATGAAGGTGATTTTGAGAATTAATTCATATTTTGCTGTTGTAACAGAGGTGACAGTGTGTGAGGGGAGCAGGAAGATGAGACGATGGAAGAAAGGGCTGGTGGTTGAAGAATTCTGGTTTTAAAATTGGACAGGTCCTGATGCTGAGGAGATGCAGCATCTGGTGGTTCAGTTATTTTTTAGGATAGGGCCAGTCTACATACTCAAAATATGACCCAGTAAGGGTCAAGGGGAATATATCTAGTTAAAAGTCATGGTAATGGTGCCACTCACTGAACACAAACCGATCATTTCTGGACACACTTCATGCCAGCATTTATTATTGAATTTTCCAATATAAACATTTATAATGGCATTTCGCTATGTAAACCGTTACCTTTTATGGTTTGTTGATGAATCAACTGAATCACTCAAAATACTGTTTTGGAAAAAGTCTGGCATTTATCTCCATAACTAAAATCTGTAATCACCAACATAAGGTTTTAAACAGAATTTTAAAAAGCAAAAAAAAATCAAATAACATGGTTAAATTTACATTTCAAAAGTGATTTGCTTACATTAAATGGTTAATTGACTTACCAAGAATTCCAACAACTGCAAGAATAGCGTAGTAAATGTCTTCGATCTGATGGAATAATGTTAATTCACGCATTTTCTCTGAGATGTGATGGTTTCTTTTAGTGCCAGAGGCAATATCTCTGTCTGATTACTTGAAATATTCAGAGAAAACTTGTATTTATACCGGAGCGAAGTCTCCAGTGAGATATTAGTTACATCATCATTCATATTAATTCAAGTTAATTGAACAAACAATTTGAGACAATCATGTGAAATCTCAGATACTCATCATGGAATAAAATATAATTAACTGGAGCTTAAATGGCCTTAAACCAAGATATTTCACATAAAATATAGTTGAATGTGATGATGTTCAAGGAGTATTATTGATCTATTGCAATGAACTGTTCTATGGACCATGTCCTTTCAATTTAACATTAAATGTCTGTAATGTTTAGACTTTTTAAAATGTATTTGCCTTGTGGATTTGGCACATGAAGAGTTAAAAAAAAGTATTGTCTGTGCTTTGCAAATCGAGGAGCTTAGGTATTAAAAATATAAACTTCTTGCAAACCACATTTTCTATTGTAATCAGTCATCATAAATAACCTATACATTGCAGATGGTGATTCCAGTGGATACCTGTGTGTTGGATCAACAGCTTGCATTTCTACACCACCTATAACATAGACCAATGTCCCAAGATGCCTCACAGAGACATAAAGAAGATGGCACTGACCAAAGGAATGAGGAGGAGTGACCAAAGCTTCACCAAAGTGATGGGTTTTTGAGAGGGTCCATACCTTGTCACTTCCAGATTCAATTGTTCTAATGCTCCCCAGCCAGGTTCCCATCCTCCATGTTCTATAAACTTTAGTCAATCTGAAAATCTACAGCCCATATCCTTACCCACACCTAGTACCTTACAACTATCACCCTTGTCCCTGTTAACTTACATTGGCCTCTGGTCCTTCCATAACCCAAATTTAAAATGATCATCCCCACTTTTAAATTGCTTTACAGCTTCACCTGTTCCAATCTCTGTGTAACTACCCCAGCCCAGAATTGTCCTTTTCTCTGAGTCTTGTCTTTTCTGCATCCCTCCCTCCCTTTAACCCACTCTTGGTGGCTAAACTTTCACACTCTGGAATTCCCTCCATTTCCCCCTCTACCTTTCCATTTACTTCTCCTTTTTGGACCCTCCATAAAGCTCAGTTCTTTGCCCAAGCTTTTGATCACCCTTCTGAATATCTCCTTTGATGCAGTGCCATTTTTTGCAAGATTATTCCTCTGAAAAACAACTTGCGAAGTTTTTCAATGTTCAAGGTGCTATATAAATGCAAGTTGTTGTGGTTGTTGTTATATTAAATGTCTGCCTTGACTCAGGGGTAGCACTATCATCTCTCAGTTCGAATGTTGTAAGTTGAGGCCACACTTCAGGACTTAAGTTCAAAAATCCAGGCTGATACTTCTGTGTGGTACTGAGAGAATGCTGCACTGCCAGAGGTGCTGCCTTTCAATCGAGATGAGAAACTGAGGCCCAGTCAGTTCTCTCAGATGTGTATAAAAGATCCCATGGCACTTTTTCAAGAAGAACAGGGCAGGTAAAGGAAAGCACTTGCATCCATGCAACAGTTTTCCTAACCTCAGGATTTCCCAGTGTGATTTACATTGAATTAAGTACTTTCTCCTCGTTTAGTTCTTCTGGAGTCCTGGCCATTATTTATCACTCAACTAACAATACGAAAAATGGATGACCTCATTACTGTTTGTGCAACATTACAACAGTGACTATGTTTCCGAAGTATTTAAAAGCACTTTGGGACATCCTGAGGTTGTGAAAGGTGATATATAAATGCAAATTTTCTGTTTTCCCTTTCACCTGTGAAATAATCTCCAATTTTTAACCATTTGTTCCTGTGGTGAGCGTGGCTGGCAAGAGCAACATTTGTTGCCCATCCCTAATTGCCCTTGTGAAGGTCCTATTGAGACACCTTCTTGAACTGCTTCATATGGTGTATGTGCACCCACAGCACTGTTAGGATAGTATTTCCTGTAATTTGAGCCAGCAGAAGTGAAGGACTGGCGATATAGTTCCAAGTCAGGATGGCATGTGGCTTGGAGGGAAACTTGCAGGTGTTGGTGTTCCTATGCACCTGCTGCCCTTGTCCTTCCAGGTGGTAGAAGTCGCAGGTTTGGGAGATGCTGTGAAAGGAGCCTTGGCTAACAGTGCGATGGGGGAGAGGATTTTTCCCAATAAAGAGGCTGCCTCTGGCGTCAATGCCAGATTAAGGATGGCGGCCGGCATCCCAGAATTTGCAGACCAATCAGAGAGCTGGTAGATCCGCAACCACGGCAGCAGCATGATCGATGTGGCCGCTACTGAGGCTGCAAGGAAAAGGAAAGGGCGCCTCCATATTGAGGTGACCTCGAAGGGCAGGCGAGACATTTTATTAAAGTGCTGGCACCAACTAAGCAGGTTCCAGCTATCTGAGGGTTGAACCCGACAGTGGGGACGTCGGAGCTGCAGGGGCTCCCATTGTCGCTGGGAAGCCCTTCCCTGAGCATCCAAAGAGGAATATTCCCCCCACCCCAAGCACCGGAAGCTGTTGGGTGTCCACTCTAATGGACTGGGCGGAATCCCCACATGGCGGGATTTCGTTCCGACTCCGCTGAAATGCCCTCGGGAGCATGACATGGCGGTTAACATGCTAGTTAATTGGATCAATTGGCTGCCTGCCTCCGATTGCCAGGCACTCGAGCCGCTGCCATTTCCACCTTTCGAAATATCCCGAGGCAGTGGGAAGATGTCAGGCTTCCCTCCCGATGCCTTTCACCACCATTTTACTGGATTACCCACTTCCCAGCTGGTATCTAGAAAGCTGGTAAAATCCCAGCACAGAAATCAGCAGTTTCTGTTATACTCTTAACATGTGTACATGAGCATTGGCATATTATTGAAGGTAAATGAGTCAGTTGTATTCAGTTAAACTATCATGTCTTGAACTCAAAGAAACTAACACTTTGACTTTAGCAATCACTGCCGATATTTTCCTGATACATGTGATCTGTTTTGATGACGGGAACTCCAAGTTAAAATCTATCATTTATCATCAGAAATAATGGCCAGGATTTTATCAGATGTCGCGAAGTCCTGACGATGGGACCGGTAGGGGATGCCATTGCCGTGGGAGTGGCGGGGGGGTGGGGGGGTGGTGGGGAGGGGGTGGAGTTGCATTCTGAATCTTCTCGAGCCGGCCACATAATTTCTGGCAGGCGGGGGAGCAGTCCGCTGAGACGGCATGGACAGGGTAGTGCCTGCTTAGTCAATGCTGGCGCCATATTTAAATGGAATCCCGTAGTTGTTGCAAAAGCAGCAGCCCCGGAGAGAGCAGAGAGGGAGGCCTGGCAACTGAAACACATCCGGGGATGGCAGAAGGGTGATCAAGGATGGTCCCGTGGTTGACAGATACCTCCTGCAGGTGCTCCTCCAGGCTGCTCGTGCTGTGGGGTAGGTCCTCTTCCCTGGGACAGGAGGAGAAGACTAGCCCAGCAAACAAAGAAAGTTTGGATGGAAATGACAGAGGAGGTGAACAGCCTTGAGGTCGTCCCTCACACGAGGCTGCAGTGTCTGAAAAGGATCAATGACCTGATGTATGGCAGCAAGGTGAGTGCAGCACACAATGTTAAACTTGCATCCTTATATATGACTGAGGATGAATGTGAGGTTGGTAGAAAGGACATGCCCACCCAGTCACTGACAATGCCCAGGCAACAGCATTGGCTGTCAGAAGCATGTCAGCCTCTCTGTGGTTTGTCCCAGTCAGTCAGAGTTGACTCCAGCAATGCTACTACTGAGTGGCTGCGTGCAGGAGGAATCCCTGTGATGCCATGGTGGACAGTCAGGCTGCCACCAGCACCGGCATTGTGTGTGTCTTTGATGGTAACTAAAGATTGCAATTTATGTGCTTGCAGGAGAAGCAAGAACAGAACGTGAGGGAGAGAGGCAAGACAGGTGTCAGCATCCCATATATCACCATCCCGATGCCCATGGAAGAAGAGGCGCTGGAGCTGGGAGGCCTGGAGCCAGGTTGGGCAACAGCTGATGGTGAGACAGGAGTGTAGGCCCAAGAGAGTGAGAGGCCTAATGGATGGGCTCATGAAACACTCTGGCGAGGATGAAGCATAGTGCTCATTTGTCCACCACTGGTCACATGAAACTCAGACTAGGAGTACTCAGAAGGACATGATGGAATGTGCATTACCCTATAACCACTTTTCTCTCTCTCAGGTCAAAGAAGAGCAACAGCTGCTGTGACCAGGGGACAGCCGTCCACCCCTGAGGAGGAGGAGGGTACCTCAGAGTGTGAACCGTCACATCAATCCCCCCCAATCTCCACCAACACAGATACTCTCACATCAGTGTGTATTTGTGTGTGATTTGAAACGGGATCACAATCTGCTGAGAACAGCACAGCCATGCATGCCCATGCAGCTGATGGAGGCTGTGACAGTCGAGTCCACTAACACTCGGAGGACTGTGGGAGGGCACAGCATTGCGGAGCTTCATGTTGAAGACATGCCTCCTGAATCATCAATAAGGCAGCAGATGCTGGACCAGCAGCATGAGGTGTATGAACATCTGGCTGAGCTTCTAGAGCCTAAATACACCGATGAGTGAAGGATGCAGGAGTTCTAACAGTCTGAGAGCGTAGCTATGTCTCTGGCTTTGTCTGGTGAGGTAATCTCTGGCAGCACTGTGAGTCACTCATTTGGAGTGGACGTAAGCTTGCTGACACCATCCACATGGCAGCATTTAGCCTCATGTCTACAATTTGGCCCATTTTCAGGCACGGGAATTGGGATGCATGATTAATCTATCCCCGGTCGTGTTGAGGCAGGCAGCAGACGATCATCGACATGATTGCAGTGTGCAGTCCAGCATGAAACATCCTCTGACTGGCTGCATGTAAAGCAGGAGGCACAGTTGTGTGTGTGGCTAACACGAGGTACAGCGAGACTGCACTTCTTAAAGGCATCCTGCCCACCCTCTTAAAGGGAGGTGTAGTCAGGCTACAGCAGCAACTGGAACAGTCTCACAAAGACGCTGATGGATGGAAGGAGACTGCACATGGAGAGACAGGCCAGACAGAGAGGGCTCCCAGGTTAGCAGATGCAGCACTGGAGGCTTTAGTGATGCAGGTGGAATGTGGGAGAGAGGTGATGTTTCCACAGGGGGTTAGGATCATGGACCTCGTGCTTTCCTCTTTCCTCCTTTCCTCACATGAACTTCCCCTTCTACCCTTTTGCTTTCAGGCATCCAAGATTTGCTGCCTGACCAGGCAGTGCAGCCTCATACTGAAGTACATGAGCAACAGCAGAACTCTCATCAAGAAGCACTAAGTCACCAATTTAGACACATTTTAGTGAGGAGGGTTTTGCAGGGTCTACTGGACTAACTGTGCCTTTACTCCTCCCAGAAGTAGCTGTAAATCAGGAAATGGAAGAGAAGGAAGAACTCCAGAAATTTATAATCACCAGGGAAGTGGTACTGAACAAATTGTTGGAGCTGCGGGCTGACAAGTCCCCTGGTCCTGATGTATTTCATCCTAGGGTCTTAAAAGATGTGGCTAGTGAGATAGTTGATGCGTTGGTTTTAATTTTCCAAAATTCCCTAGAATCAGGAAGATTCCATTAGATTGGAAAATAGCCAATGTAACTCCTTTATTCAAAAAGGGAGGGAGACAGAAAGCAGGAAACTAGAGGCTAATTAGCCACACATCTGTTCTAGGAAAATTGTTATAGTCTATTATTAAAGATGCTGTAGTGGGGTACTTAGAAAAATTCAAGATAATCAGGCAGAGCCAACATGATTTTATGAAAGGGAAATCATGCTTAACCAATTTTTTGGAGTTATTTGAAGAAGTAACAGGTGCTGTGGGTAAAGGGGAACTGGTGGATGTACTGTACTTAGATTACCAGAGGCATTTGATAAGGTACCTGATCAAAGGTTATTGCAGAAAATAAAGGCTCATAGTTAGGGGGTAACATATTTGCAGAGATAGAGATTGGCTAGCTAACAGGAAACAGAGATTATGCATAAATTGGTCATTTTCAGGTTGGCAAGATGCAACGGGTGGTGTGCCACAGGGATCAGTGCTGGGGCCTCAACTTTATACAATTTATATAAATGACTTAGATGAAGGGACCGAAGGTATGGTTGCTAAATTTGCTGATGACACAAAGATGGGTAGGAAAGTAAGTTGTGTAGAGGACATAAGGTGGCTACAAAAGGATATAGATAGGTTGTGAATGGGCAAAGACCTGGCTAATCGAGTATAATGTGGGAAAGTATGAAATTGTCCACTTTGGCAGGAAGAATAAAAAAGAAACATATTATCTAAATGGTGAGAGATTGCAGAGCTCGGAGATGCAGAGGGATCTGGGTGTCCTAGTGCATGCATCGCAAAAGGTTAGTATGCAGGTACAGCACGTAATTAGGAAAGCTAATAGAATGTTACCGTTTATCATGAGGGGAATTGAATACAAAAGTAAGGACGTTATGCTTCAGCTGTACAGGGCATTGGTGAGACCACATCTGGAGTGTTGTGTACAGTATTGGTCTCCTTATTTAAGGAAGGATGTAAATGCATTGGAGGCAGTACAGAGAAGGTTTACTGGACTAATACCTGGAATGGGCGGGCTGTCCTACGAGGAAAGATTGGACAGGCTTGGCTTGTATCCGCTGGAATTTAGAGAGTAAGAGGCTACTTGATTGAAACATATAAGATCCTGAGGGGTCTTGACAGAGTGGATGTGGAAAGGATATTTCCCCATGTGCGAGAATCTAGAACTAGGGGTCACTGTTTAAAAATAAGGGGTCGCCCATTTATGACAGAGATGAGGAGATTGTTTTTCTCTCAGATGGTCGTGGGTCTTTGGAATTCTCTTCCTCAAAAGGCGGTGGAAGTAGAGTCTTTGAATATTTCTTAAGGCAGAGGTCGATAGATTCTTGCTAAGCAAGGGGGTGGAAGGTTATCAGGGGTAAGTGGAAATATGGAGTAATCAGTTCAACCATGAACTTATTGAATGGTGGTTGCAGGCTTGAAGGGCCGAGTGGCCTACTCCTGCTCCTAATTCGTATGTTCCTTTGTTCGTATTTATGTTATTTTTATGGACTTCCAGAAGGCATTTCGCAAGGTTCCATCTAAGAGCCTGTGAACATAAATGAGAGCACATGGAATTAGAGATAAACAATTGACTTGGATATGGAAACAGAAAATGCTGGAATTGCTTAGCAGGACAGGCTGCATCTGTGGAGAGAGAAACGGCTTTTCCTGCAGCTCCCACAATCATTACATCCCTCCATTCACTAGATGCCTCTCGAATACATGTCCCTCCAGAACCCACTCTGGGTAATTGACCATTGGATGGAATAGTTCTGTTATGTGTTTAATGATCACTCAACATTACCAATGTTCAGTCCTTGATCTACCACATTCTTTTCCTCAGGACCCTCATCTCACATGAGCATTTGTGGTCCAAGGTGCCTCATTTATTTATAGCAGCTGCTCAGAGTACGGGTTTTTGTAATTCTGATTAATTGTGAGAATGAACATTAACAGGTTGATTGCCATGTTTGTGAAGTACTGTCTTACCATCTAGACCTATCATCTTACCAGGGCCTTTCCATTACCTATGACCCTCTTTTTTATAGAATACAAAATCTCCTCATTTGAACTCTGTCTCAGGTGATCTAATACGATGCTTCAGTGCTTTATGAATGATCTATCAGACCTCTGCCTTGATACAAGCCTGCTTTCCTGCATGCAAAACATTCAAATATCCAGAAAAAAATTGAGCTAATTGTACAACCTTCTAGAGCAGGAGGATTATCACACAGCACAGAAGACAATTTGGGATTTCGCCTATTGACTAATTGATAAGGATATATTCTTCATCCATCTGGAGAGAATATTTGCCTGAGGCACCCATACCAGGGCAGTTCTTAATTTGCAGTCTGGTTGGTCTATTTAAATTTTGTGCAGCATTAACTCGATCAGCACATGATTGCTTTCACAAAGACCATTGCTAAAAAGTTTCTCAGTTGTGGTTCTCATGACCATGATATTCCTATCTTAACACATATCTCTGAACAGGACCCTCAACTGTGTCCAGCCCATTTCCCACACCTCAACCTGTACCCCTTCCCCTCCCTCCCAGAACCGCGACAGGGTTCCCCTTGTCCTCACTTTCCACCTCACCAGCCTGAAGATCCGAAGGATCATCCTCTGCCACTTTCACCACATCCAGCGTGATGCAACTACCAAACACTTCTCCCCCTCCCTTCCCCTGTCAGCATTCTGAAGGGATTGTTCCCCCTGCAACACCCTCGTCCACTCGTCCTGCATTGTCAGAGATGCTGTCTTTCAGTTAAGATGAGAGACGGATGCGTAGTTAGTCCTCCCAGATGTACATAACAGCTCCCAGGGAATTTTTGCAAGATATATTAAGAAGGGGAACCAAAAACAGTCTAACAGGTGGGTTTTATGCGAATGAGGATGACGTCTACCAGACTTCATGAATTGTGTGTCCTCAGGTGACTCAGCAGGCCAATCCTGGAGCCACCAGTCTTTGGGCAGAGAGGACAGGAGCCACCCTGAGGAAGTGAGGTGGGGGCTACTCAAGCCAGGGTTCTGCTCTCTGACCTTCCACTTTCATTACTTCTCTGAAGCAGAGTTTATAGAGTCAGTTTCCGACTGTGCTCCGACTTTTTTTTAGAGATACAGCACTGAAACAGGCCCTTCGGCCCACCGAGTCTGTGCCGACCATCAACCACCCATTTATACTAATCCCATATTCCTACCACATCCCCACCTGTCCCTATATTTCCCTACCACCTACCTATACTAGGGGCAATTTATAATGGCCAATTTACTTACCAACCTGCAAGTCTTTTGGCTTGTGGGAGGAAACCGGAGCACCCGGAGAAAACCCACGCAGACACAGGGAGAACTTGCACACAGGCAGTACCCAGAATTGAACCCGGGTCGCTGGAGCTGTGAGGCTGCGGTGCTAACCACTGCGCCACTGTGCCGCCCACTTGTCGGATGAGGCACTGCCACATGGTATGGTTTGTGGCAAGTTCCTCCTATGCACTGATGTCAATTGGTTCCCTTTTCAATGAGGTTTTCAGAGTTTCCTAAAATGTTTCCTCTGTCCTCCTTGTCATCGGGTGCCATCCTTAAGTGGTGAGAAGAGGATTTGCTTCGGAAGCTGATTATTTGGCATACAGATGAAGTGTCCAGGCCAGCGGAGCTGATTTCTCACACTCATGGGGCTAAATTTTACCGACCCCCAACATCGGGGATCATGGCTGGGGGCCCGGAAAATGCCTCCAGGAGCGGTCCACCACGAGCCTCGACGCCGAGAAGGCCCGGCCCCATATTGCCAGTGGCAGCGAGGCCTCATGAGCAGGAAATATATGTGACTGAATGTATATTAATGAATTCATGACTTACCTGCTCCAGTCGGCTGAACCGCAGTGATATTGAGGTCGGTTGCTGGGACTTCCCTGCCTTCAGAGCTCGTTTGCAGATCCGAGGTGGAACAGTGGTTGGGAGCCGGGAACAGTTAAGTTTTCAGCATTGGGGTGGGGAGTGCGGTTAAATGATTTTGATTACTCCAGGGGTTGATGGGAAGGGGTAAAGTTCATAGTTTAGGAACTTTGGGGTGAATGCTCTGGATCACAAGGTACATTTTTATGGGGGGAGAGGGCAAGTAATACATTTTAATGTGGGTGGGGTCTCAATAACTTTATTTACTTTTTTACCATCATGTATCTTTAAAAATTTAAATTACATTGAAGGACTGGAAGCCCTTTGAAAATGGCATTGATGCCTACACAATGGCACTGGATGCCGTTGCCAGGGGTGGACCGCACTTCCCTCCCACATCATCGGGGGTGGGGGGTGGGGGGGGGGGAGTGTGGTCTACTTGGCCAAATAAATGAGCCACCGCATTTAATATTATGGCAGCTCCATACAGTAAGTCCCGTGCATGCACACTGCCACCTTTGAAACTCGCCACCGAGATCGGCACGAGTTTGTCAAATGCAGCCCATGCTTGCGATGCTGGAGGAATTGGCTTCAGTGAGGATGCTGGGGTATGTTCGCCGGTCTTCTCACTTTACTTTGAGTATCCCATGGAAACACCACTGGTGGAAATTCTCCAGTAGCCTGAGGTGCCTTTGGTAGGTGAAACTAGTCTCACTGCAATATTGAAGGATGGTGACAACAACAACGTAATTTTTCTGTTTCACTAACTTAACTTGGTTTCTCTATGACTACAGGAGAAACTGATACTTTTTACCCAGCCAAATCATTCCCGAGGAGTAGGTCAATTCCCTCTACTGACAAACTATGGACAACTCCTACAGTTCTCATCCCAGATATTAGGTCACACTCTCGGTGCACTCTATATAAAGGTACGGGGATATACTCCCCACCAATTCCATGAACTAAAACATTAGCATCCAGTGCGCTTTATGATGGAAATATTATGTCTTCCCCAGTAAAATAGTTTGTGCTGCTCCTGTATCCCTAAGTATAACAATAGGTTTTCCTGCCTCACTTAAGGGATATGGAGTTACTTTTCCCTTTGACAAGAAGTCATTATTACTTTCAGGTATCTTATTCTCAACCTCTGCACTCAATTTCATTTTTGTGTCTTGTTTTACAGCTGCCATTAAAGCTACAGCCTGGTCTGCTGAACTTTCAGTCAGAGCCTCTTTCTCTGCACCAGCTTTGTGTGCCCCCAACAGGTCCCAAGGGTTTATCTCGCAACTTCCAGCATTCTGAACGAAGATGTCCTACCTTGTGGCAATGATAACACTTCAGCTTGTGGACCTCACATCTACCCTCAGCACCTTCTTTTCTGGCCTGAGACGGGGATATTGGGGCAATCCCAGCTGTTCTTTCTTGTCCCCAACTAATTGCCTTCCTTTTATTCTCCCACTTTATCTTCTCGGATTTGTGGGGGTGACGGACAAAAGATGTTGGCTTATTCACAAGCTCAAAATCATTAGCAATTGCCACTACTTGCTTAGCTTTTAACACTTTCAGGTTATCTACATGAAATATCACTACTGGACGGATTGAATTGTTAAACTCTTCTAAGAGAATCCGTTCTCTAAGGTTCTCATCCATGTTTTCCATCTTTAATGTCCGTATTCAATGATCAAAATTACTTTTCTTCGCCCTCTCAAATTGTACATAAGTTTGCCCCGCCATTATCTGTAAGTTCCGAAAATTCTTACGGTGAACTTCAGGACTAACTCAAATGCAGCAAGAATATCCTTTATTGTCAACTCATAATCGGCAGAAACCTCTTCAGGAAGCATGGCATAAACATCATGAGTTCTGCCCATCAACCTGCTTTGCATAAGCAGTGTCTAGCTTTCTTTTGGCCACTTCATTTCCTTGGCTATTGTTTCAAAAGAAATGAAAAATGCCTCCACGTCCCTTTCCTCAAACTTCAGGAGAGCGTGTATAAATTTAAACAGCTTTTTACTGGGTCATGGGCTGGATTAAGATTCATCCTGACCAGAATTTTCCCTGTAGTTCCCTGTAGACCTCTTGTTCTCAGTTCAATTTTTAAAATTCAAATTCCCTTGCTTCGTTTTCACTTTCTCTCTGAAATTCAAGTTTGAGTCTTCCCAGTGCTATTGTTGTTTCTTTTTCTTGCTCAGGGTTTTTCGTTTCTAACTGAATCTTAGCCAATTCAACTGGATCACTCTCTGACTTACTATCTTCTTCTCCCAATTTCAAATGTTGGAGTATTACATCTATTATCGCTGCTCTTTTAGTACCTGAAAGTTAGATTTCACCTCTAACCCTAATTTTTCTGCCAATTCTATCAATTTAACCTTGGTTAAAGTTTTCAAATCACTGAGAGACACATTCGCCTTTCCCAGAAAAGCTGCTGCATCTGTTTATGCCATTCTGATGGTATAGCCTTGATGCTTATAGACGAAACCTGTTTTTATTTTCATGTTTACTCTTTCGAATTATTATTCCCCTTATAATTGACCTAATTAACAGTGGATCTGAATCCTGGACAAGCCCCAGTTGATATGTTACAACCAAGTTGGGAGTAATGCACTGTTAATTCAGACCCACTACTCCATAGGTCACGACATATTAGTAACGTTTCCCACCTACAAGAAATTAGCCAAATTAATCACTTTAGTTATCCCCAGAATAAGTTTAGTTTAGTTTAGTTTAGAGATACAGCACTGAAACAGTCCCTTCGGCCCACCGAGTCTGTGCCGACCATCAACCACCCATTTATACTAATCCTACACGATTCCCATATTCCTACCACATCCCCACCTGTCCCTATATTTCCCTACCACCTACCTATACTAGGGGCAATTTATAATGGCCAATTAACCTATCAACCTGCAAGTCTTTGGAATGTGGAAGGAAACCGGAGCACCCGGAGGAAACCCACGCAGACACAGGGAGAACTTGCAAACTCCACACAGGCAGTACCCAGAATCGAACATGCCAAACCAGGTTGCTTTAAACAACAATTAAATTAAGTATTTATTAATAAACCAAGTTTTAAATGAGATTGAGATGAATCTATATATATAAAGATGTTATAACTCCTTAATCATCTCAAAATCTCATGGACACACATGCATTCAATTACCAATGGTTTACTGGGGAAGACGGATATATTGGGCTGAATTTTATTAGGGCACTTTGCTGCGTGGCAACGTTTTTTGAACTCAGTGGGGTGCCTGCATTTAGCAGCCGCTACAGAGCCCCCGCGATATTCCACACGGGGGCTCACTAGAATCATGGCGCCGAGCCGCCCTCCCCATATTACATGGGAATAGGCAGGACATTCGGCGCAGTGAGAGAAATTTTGACAGTTGTGCAGAAGGTGCTGAGCCCATACTTTAAGTGCCTCAGCACCTGCTTCCTGACAGCTGTCAACGAATACTTACCTGACTGCTGAAGAGTGGGGCTACTGTCAATCTGGCAGCAAAGCAGAAAGTGCTGCAGAAATCCACCAGGTCAGGCAGCATCTGTGGAGAGAAGCTTGGTTAACTAGTCCAAGTCCACAGGTGCTGCCTGACCTGCTGAGTGACCCCAGCGCTTTCTGTTTTGCTACCACATACTTACCCTGCTGTGTCCCAGTGTCCTGTGAAGTTGTAATCCTCTTTTCCTATCAAGTGTAACATTCTTTCTTGTAGGCATGTCGCACCTGGGTGATTAATCTTAAATTTGCACTGAATTACAGATGTTTACACACTGACACAAATGGGAATGCATGGGTCTCACAGCAATGTAAATCGATCTTTCACTAAATGTTCCTCACCAACATGTGTGTCCTTTTCTCTGTGCGACTGATGTGTGCCAGCATGTCGCGCCAATGTCACATCCCTTTGCACCGTTGGCCCTTCAGGACAGCCAACATATGCAATAACATCATTGCCATGCCACCATTACTCATGAGCGTCTCCACGGATGCAGTGACATGGACATTGGCTCAGTCAGCTGCTGTCTCTAATGGTTTACACAGGGATGCTGCAGATGTGGACTGGTGCATAGAAGCTGAGTAAGGGTGAAGTGTGGCTTGCAGAAAACATGTCGGTTCCTATGGAGCAGACAGCCTTTGCCTTTAAGCCACTTCCGTACATCACTAGCTCACGGCTAGCCCTTCATGCAGAGCCTGGGTGCCATCTGCCTTCCCATGTGTCTTTCATGTTGTAGAATCCTGTTGATGTCTTCCTCATCACGCCAGGCCTGGCACCTATTGGGCACGCAATTGTGCCGAGCAGCAAAGAACGTTGCTGGCCTTTTCAGCCCTTAGTACAGGGCATCACCCTATCCATCCAGGCATTGGAGATGCTTTTTCAGAATCCCAATCTTCTGCTCAGTGGGAGCTCATGTAGCTCAGTGGCTGGCGTTATATCTCTCCTCTACAGCAGTGGTGAGGTCTCTCACTGGTGTCGGGAGCCATGTCTGCAAAGGATAGCCCTTATCTACAAGAAGCCAACCCCTCCATCTAAGCCAGTTCGGTGTACAGCGGTGGCAGCCGGGACTGGCGCAAGACCCATGTGTCATGGCAGCTGCCTCAGAAGTGGTCACACATTCACAACAAGCATCTGCAGTGTTCACATACCAGCTTCACCTAGATTGAGAGGGCTCCTTTAATGGTGACGTCTGCAGGTGGTGGCCTGGCAGGAGGCCTGATCACCACCTGAGTGCAGTCTATGAACATTACAACCTGTAGTTCTCCAGCAATGGTGCCAGAAGCAATGACCCTCTGGACGTGGCTGTGAGAGTCCATCCTGAAGTGGACATACTCACTCGCCCTCTTGTGCAGGGTATTGGTGACCTCCCTGATGCAGCAGTGCACTGCTGACCGTGTGACCCCACAAAGGTCTCTGGTGGATCCCTGAAAAGCTGCAGTGGCGTCAAGCTTGCGAACCGCTGCCACTATGAGGAACAAAGGCATGGGATGTCCACTGGAGCCCATGGACTGCAGGTTATCCTTGAACAGGACACATAAACATGTCACCACCCTGTCTACATGCACAATCACCTCTGACACTGTTGCTCTGACATCCTATTGCATGTCATGTGGGGCCTGTAGATGCATGGCAAACGTAATGGCGAGCTCCCATTGGAGGCTGCTGCTCATGACTGGGGCCTCTAAGTTGATCGCACCTGCCTGTTGATATTGCCTTTGGTGTGAACGGATCCTCACGAGCAGAGGATCACACAATGTAGGATGAGCCATACCTATTTCTGTATGATAAATAAAGTTGAACCCTTCGTGTATTAGAAGGTTTCTAACAGGGCAGGGATTGGTGTTGATGGGTACATCAGCTGCTTTCCTGGATCAAGTATGTGGCGTGCCATGGCATTGTCCATCGTGGACAATGTTCAGAGTGGCACAGCATGACCATATCAAGATCCTACCAGCTGAATTGATTGCTGCCACTATTCATATCACCTTACTGCTTCAGCCCTTTCTGCCACCCTCCCCACACATGTGGGGGGCCTAGTGTGCTATTGATCCTTCACAAACATGAACAGACACAGAGCGTACACTGTTTATGGAGGGAAGGTACACAGATTGGAGGGTGGCAAATGTAACCCCACCAGTTAAAAAAGTAGTGAGAGAGAAAACAGGGAATTACAGACCAGTTAGCCTTACAACAGTAGTGGGGAAAATGCTAGAGTCTATTATAAAGGATGCGATAGCAGAACACCTGAAAAATGTAAACGGGATTGGACAAACTCAGCATGGGTTTATGAAAGGGAACTTATGCTTAACAAGTCTGAGGATATAACAAGTTAACAAGTTTTCTGAGGATATAACTAGTAGAATGGATAAGGGAGAACCAGTGGATGTGGTGTATTTGGATTTTCAGAAGGTTTTTGATAAAGTCCCACATAAGAGGTTTGTGTACAAAATTAAAACACATGGGATTGGGGGTAACATACTGGCATAGACTGAGAATTGGTTGACAGACAGGAAACAGAGAGTAGGAGTAAACGGGTCTTTTTCCGGGTGGCAGGCAGTGACTAGTGGGGCACTGTAAGGATCAGTGCTTGGGCCCCAGCTATTCACAATACATATTAATGACTTGGGTGAGGGAACTAAATTTAACATTTCCGAATTTGCAGACAACACAAAGATGTTAGGAAGGCGAATGGTGTGTTGGCCTTCATTGTAAGAGAATTTGAGTGCAGAGCAAGCATGTCTTACTGCAGTTATACAGGGCCTTGGTGAGACCACTTCTGGAGTATTGTGTGTAGCTTTGGTCTCCTTATCTGAGGACGGATGTTCTTTCCATGGAGGGCGTGCAAAGAAGATTTACTGAACTGATTACTGGGATGGCAGGATTGACGTATGAGGAGAAGTTGGGTCGACTAGGCCTATATTCACTAGAGTTTAGAAGAATGAGAGGGGATCTTACAGAAACCTATAAAATTCTAACAGGACTAGACAGGCTAGATGCAGGGAGGATGTTCGCGATGGCTGGAGAGTCCAGAACCAGGGGTCATAGTCTCAGGATACGGGGTATACCATTTAGAACCGAAATGAGGAGAAATATCTTCAGTCAGAGGGTGGTGAACCTGTGGAATTCTCTACCGCAGAAGGCAGTGGAGGCCAAGTCATTAAATATATTCAAGAAGGAGAAAGATATATTTCTTAATGCCAAAGGTATCAAGGGATATGGGGAGAAGGCGGGAACAGGGTACTGAATTAGACAATCAGCCATGATCCTTTTTGAGTGACGCAGCAGGCCCAAAGGGCCAAATGGCCTATTCTTGCTCCTATTTTCTATGTTTCTATATTTCTATGTACCTCCCTTCATGCCAGCAAAGCTTTCCTCCAGTAATCCCAGATCACCTCCCTTTAAGAATGCAGAGTGAGACCACTGCGTATCCCTCTTACCCTCCCTACTCCCTTTAAGAATGCAGAGTGAGACCCTTGTGTGTCCCCCCTCCTCCCTTCCAGTATGCTGAGTGAGACCCCTGTAATGTCTCCCTCTCCCTCTCCCTCTTCCCTTTAGGAGTGCCGAGTGAGACACCTGAAAAGAAACTTACCTTCAGCCGCAAAACCTTCTGCCTCTGTGGACCCACCGGCTTTTCCAATCGTCAATGGAATGGCATGTGATGGATGCCAGTTCATCAAAAAAATCAGGAAATGTCAGTGGAGAGGCGGTGGGCTGCATCATCAGCAAAGGTAAGTACCGTTCACCATATGCTAATTGTGGTGTCGCTGCTGTGTGACGGGTGGGGAGGAGGTGGGGGTGCACCGAGCTCCGCCCGCCACCATTAATATGGGGCAGGCCCTTCTCGACATCGCTGGTCAAGGCAGACCTCTCTCCTCAGAATCTTACTGGCCGCTGAGCCGCAACCTGCGGCTTCCAGGGGCAGGTCAAATTCAACCCATTGACTTTACAACAGTTTCTTAGAAAAATCAAATAGCTGGGTTGTACCTTCTGGTAGTACTTACAGATTGGTAAGGTAAATGCCACTTGAGGTTTCCAGGTGAAATTAATGAACAGTCTGTGGTAGGTAGGCGTTAAAAGTAGTTTGTCTGCAGCAGGCGTCACAGATCTTTCAGCTTCAGGTGCAGCAACAGGTCGACTTAGATTTTTAAACTAGCACTCTAACAGTAGAAACTGTCTTGAGAGTTCAGGAACTTCTAAAAACACAAAAGTCAACAGGACGTACTCTGAAGGTAGAGATTTTCTGGGACTGGAGACAATAGGAATTTTGCTACCTTTAACAATGCAGGCTTCCTCTCAGCAAAGCAGTCTTCCTCCACAGAATGTTGCAACTCCTCTTTTCTTTGGGTCTTTCTCTCTTCATGAGTCTTTATTCTCTCCAGGCAGAGCACAGCACTGACTCAAATGTAAAATTCCTTTTCTTTCACAAGACAGACAAACATTCCTTTCGGGGAGAGTTCTTTTCCTGGTGTGCAAACCCAGATCTCCAACAGAAACTGGCTTTTAGCTGCTCCTCTGGTCTCTTTCACCGCAGAACTGAAACTAACTGCTTTTTTAACAGAAGTCACAAGTCTGTCGTAAAATCTTCCTGTTGCTTGGATACAAGTTTACAGCCTACACTTCAAGCACCCCAAATGACAATATTCAAAGATTTTTTTTCAGTCTTAGAGGCATACTGACCTCTTAGTGTGGAAAAAAAACTCTCATGACAACATTGACGATGACTTCTGAGAAAAGCAGCTGCCCAGATATGAGAAGTGTTCAACCACATCGGAAGTCTCCCCATCAATGTCAATAGCTGGAGGTGTAAATGCGTGTCTAGGAAAGAGCTGGTGGAGGATTTTGGTCTTGCTGATGTTTAGTGAGAGACCAAATCTTTTGCCTGCAGAGTTGAAGAGGTTAAGATTGGTTTGAATGTCACTTGCAGTGTGGGCGACAACTGTGCAGTCATCGACATATTGTAAATTATGGATATGCTGGAGGGTCAACTTAATCTCGGCTCTCAGCCTGTTGAGGTTGAAAAGTTTCTCATCAAGTCAATACTCTGTCAAGACCCCTTGTGGAAGTTGGTCATAAATGAGTTCCATGAACAGGCTGAAGTATATAGTGAAGAGAGTAGACACAATCACACAGCCTTGTTTGACGCCCGTCCAGGTACGAAAGGGCTCGGTCTCCCATCCATTGCAAAGTTTACTGTCATATCATCATACAGAAGTCACAGAATATCAACAAGTTTTGCTGGACATGCACATCTCTGGAGAACTTTCCAATGTGCTCCGTGATGGCAGGAGTCAAATACCTTTGACAAATCAATAAAGGCCAAGTAGCGCTCTTTGCAATGCTCCAGACATTTTTCTTGAATTTGTTGAGCGACGAAGATAATGTCTGTGGTTTCCCTGGATGGCCGAAAACCACATTGGGTCTTTGGAAGAATGTCATCACTGACAGGTAAGAGGTGGTTCAGTAGGACTCGTTTGAGAGTCTTCCTGACAATGGATAGGAGAGACATGCCTCTATAATGCCCACACATAGATTTATCATCCCTCTTCAAAAATGAGACAATGTTGGCATTGTGGAAGTTAGGGCAGTACCTTTTCTTCCAAAATTTCTGTCAAAAGTTCTGAGAGTTTCAGCCAGAGTTCATGACCACCAGCTTTATAGATTTCTGCAGGAATGTTGTCCGGACCACACGCTTTGTTATTCTTCACCTGTTAGATAGCTTTTATTATCACAGCAAGTGTTGGCAGCATATAAAAATTTGATCCTCACGCTGTTGGAGGATTACTTTGCTCGTTTTGTCCAATTCTGTAGCCTCCCAATTCAGAAGGTTCTGGTCGTACTCTTTCCAATGGTTTTGGATGGTTGCATCGCCTTTGACAAGAGTATTGCCATCTTCAACTCAGGGGGAATGGACCATTTGTTTTTGGTAGGTAGATGCTCGACTGGAAGAAACTGTACATTGTCGTGTCTGTCTGCATAACATTGGATTTCATTTGCCTTCTCGACCCACCAAGATCTTGATAAAACATATCATCTTCTGAGCTTCAGATTTGAGAAGTAAATATTCTTCTCCTTTCGACTGTGATCTAGGCTGATTTTGACATATAAACAAGGCTAGGAATTTCTGATCGAGAAGTTTGTATGTTTCTATATCATTCTTTTTGAACCAGTTTAGTTTCCTACCAGATTGAAATCCAATGATCTGGGTACATGTCCCTCGGATGGCAGATTGTATCTTGTCTCAAAGCCCTTCCACACTTGCATCACTGGAGCCTGTGAGAGCAAGGCAGGAAGAGAGTTGGAATTTATCTCTGGTTTGTACATCCCAGAGTGTATGGATGTTATATCTCCTCCTGGATTTCTTTGAGGATCTTCGGTGTCTGGGTGCAAGGCGTATGCTCCTGATGCAGTGTACAAGTCTGTAGTCTGTCCAGCAGTCATTTGCACTCTGCACAGATCGGGTGAGAATCACATCCTTCCGATCCTGGCTCGGACGATGACTGAGTCCAAGAGGTGCCAATGTTTGGATCAGGGATATTTCCACATTGTCTTGTATTTATCTTTCTGCTGAATGAGTGTGAATGTGATGGTGAGCCCATGTTCAACGCTCTTGGAGAGGAGGAAACCGTTGTAATTTAATTTCCTCATTCCTACTTTCTCGATGGTGCCCTTCCAGATGGTCCAGTTGTGTCCAAATATGGCACTAAAATCAACCAGTATAATAAATTTGTCTTGTTTTAAGAGTACTGCTAGTACAGAATCCAGATCTGCATGAAAGAGCTCTTTGGTTTCATCAGTAGAATCGAAAGTGGGAGCATTAGCATTGATAATTGTGGCCCATCGGTTACAACTAAGCTGACGGCGTAGGCTCATGACCCATTCATTAATGCCAACTGGAAGTTCCATAAGTATATCTGTGATTCTTATTTTGATGTCAAACCCAACTCCGTGGAAAGGAATATCTTCCTCTGGTTTCACTTTGCAGAAGAAAGTCTATCCTCCTCCTTACTCTTTAAATTGGCCTACTTCAGGGGGTCGGGTTTCACTGAGAGCAGAAACATCAATGTTATATCTCACAAGCTCCTGAGAAACTATGGCAATTCTCCTTTCAGGGCATTCACTGTTTTGATTGTACATCAGGGAGTGCACATTCCAGATACAGACTTTCTTGCATTTTTTGTTTGCTTGTGTGTGTTTTCGACCACAAGGATGGTGGTCCCACAGGTTGAGGCTCCCCAGTCAGGACAGTGTGGAACAGCCTATTTTTGAGGTATCCTTTCTAGTCCCTATCATAAGAGAGCTGAGCAGAGGGGACCCTGAAAAGGACTGCTCTGTCATGGATGCTGCTGCTGGGGAGTTAATTCTATCCCAAATCCAAGAGCTCAGTGACCATTAGGCAATCACCGTCTACATGCAGATTTGTGACCTGAGACCTCTCTCCGACACCACTTGTCCATTGCTGGACGGCTTTTTGCTCTCCCTGGCAGTGGGCAGTGTGTGTCATCTTTTAACATGAGTGTTACAACCAGGTGAGAAAGTGGTCTAGGGTGCACTTTCAGCCTTCGCCTGGTCTTACTGTAACAGGGTTTTATTTTTAAACACACTGTGTTTTTAGCTCCCCCTTGGTGTTCCTTGTTCACCACTTTCCAATTATAAGGCAAAGAAATGAGCACAAGCAGGCTTTCTCAGGTTCAAAGAGGACAGATTAAATTTTATTAAACTTAAACTTTAATTTGGCTCACGCCTATGGATACTCGATGCGCCCACACTAGCATGCATACACGCTGCACATATGCAAATAGAGACAGAAAAAAGCAGAAGAAAAATTAAATGGAAAGGTTTGAGGCAATATCTGAAGAGTTGTTGTTACGGTTCTTCGCTCTTACTGTAGAGTCCTTGCTTGTAGGTAGATCCTGCTTATCTTTGCTGTACAGAATTCTTCTTAAACCTTGTTCACTGTAGGAGACTTTTCTCTGTTGGGGTTCATGTCCTTCAGTCGATTTTGGAGTTCCGTGAGAAAGTAATGGGAGCAGACAGGACAGGAGAGGAGGTCTGCTTCAGACCAGGAGCAAATAGCTTTCTGCTCAAACTCTCAGTTCAAACACTGTACAATTCAGAAAAAAAACCCAGTCTGCCAAGTAGGTTAGTCATGTGACTAACTGGTTTGACCAGATCTGTTAGTGGATTGTATTGGAGCAGGGGATAGCTCCTTTGTTCCAACGCAGTCTGTTAATATGCAAAAATGTCTTCCCAGCCAGGGGTCTGGCTCCCCCTTGTAACAAGCCTTCTCTTCTTCCCAACAACAATTTGAAATTAATGTGCCTCATTCTTAGCAGGTGGGGGCCTGAATGACAGTGAGCTACTCTGTGCACATTCGACAACTGCATAACCTTGATGGATAGGCATTCTTTACCCATTTGCATTCAAGCCATGATGACTGGAGAGTATGAATCCCACTGCAGCTTTCATCCACCTCCAAAGCCGTTGATGTGCACATGTGCCTCATTCATCTGCATATTGCGCCATTGAGGACTTGAAACATGGCTTGTTATTGAGGGTCACCAATCTAAATCCTCCCAGATCAGTGTAGCGGGGTCACCTCGTTCAGGTTTCAGCTGGTACAGTCTTGGTGTAAAGACAAGCTGTGAGTCCACTTCCCTGGAAGGTGAGAACCAGTACCAGTGGAAAGGTACTACTCAGCAGAACCCTTGAGCCCAAGAAATAGAAAGTTAACATGCAGGTACAGCAAGCAATTAGGAAGGCAAATGGCATGTTGCTTTTATTGCAAGGGGTCTGGAGTACATGACTAAAGACTTCAAAAGGAAATTTGTTGGCCACTTGAAGGAAACAGACTTGCAGAGCTACTGTGATTAAGCTCAGGCGTGAAAATGACTGAATAGCTTCGTAGTGAGCTGGCATGGACTCAATGGGCCAAATGGCTCTTCCTGTGTTGTAAAAGACTCAGTGGCTCTAAGTACTGTGACAATTTTACAAGTCTTTGGTGAGACCACACCTGGAATTCTGTGTGCAATTTTGGTCTCCATATTTACGGAAGGATATACTTGCTTTGGAGGCAGTACAGCCAATGTTCATTGGATTTGTCCCTGGGATGAGAGGGTTGGCCTATAATGAGAGGCTGAGTAAATTGGGCCTATATTCTCTGGCGTTTAGAAGAATGAGTGGGTAATCTCTTTGAAACATACATATTCTGAAGGGGCTTGACAGGTGGACACAGAGTTTGTTTGGCTGGGGAATCTAGAACATGGGGGCACAGTCTCAAGGTAAATCATTTAGGACTGAGATGAGGAGAAATTTCTTCAATCAAAGGATTGTGAATCTTTGGAATTCTCTACCCTAGAGGGTTGTGGATGCTTCATCATTGAATATATTTAAGACTGAGATAGACAGATTTTTTGTCTCTCAGGGAATCAGGGGTTATGGGAGTCAGGGGAAAGTGGAGTTGAAGCCTAAGCTGTTACGACCAGGTGGTAAGGGGTGTGGGTAATTCTCACTGTTTCACCTCACGACTGGCCACAGCAAATGTTTTGTTACTAGGGTTTAACCTCTTTGTCTTTTATTTGTCAAATAAACAGACGCTAACATGTTTTCTTGTAGGTTTAAAACTAAAGAAGAAATATTTATTGAACAATACCCACTCCCAAAATTGTCACAACCGCCCTCACAAATGCATTCTCTCCCTCACACACACACACACGCACACACACACACACGAAAAGAAACGATAGCGAGGGACAGGGGTAAGTGGTTTGAAGTGAGGTAGGTGTTCGGGGTTCACGGTAAACCTGTTGAATCTTCTTGGAGGTCACTTTCTCTTTTAAGGTTGCAGGCCTGGGTCTTTTGTAAATTTTTCTGGTTGTTGAGATTTCAGTCAGGAGATTGTGATCACTTTCAGTTCTCTGCTGCAGCAAGCGGAAGGGTAGAATTCAGAGCAGGGCTCCTTCTTTGGCTTTTGATGGGTGTCCCAGCTCTCGGCTTGTGATGTTGTTCTGATTCTCTTCCTCTCTCCCCAGAGAGCTACTTTCTAAGGTAAAATTCTCTCACATGTTGCCTCTGTTGAGAGAGGCCGATCCCCCTCCAGGTGATGAACAACAATGGCCCAGAATGTGGCGACTGCACACCTTCTTTGTTTCAGAAGAACCCATTCAAGTCAAAAATGTATCTTGATGGGTTGAATATGGGTGTAAATGACACAGCTTAGCTTGGAACGTATCCTTAAAAGACAAAATACAGTTTGGAAATACAGGGCCAGGTCATTTGACCTTCAGTGGCCATTTTGCCGCACATTGTCCACTTTTTACATGAAAAAGTCAATTTTTATAACTCTTCAGTTTGGATTCTGTATTTTCATCACTGCACTTCTCGTGAACATGACAAAGCTGAGCCATGATCGTATTAAAAAATGGAGCAGACTTGATGGGCAATATGGACTATTCCTGCTCCTATTTCTTTTGTTCTTCTGTTAAGCCTGTTTTTCTTTCCACAGATGCTGCCTGACTTATTTCCAGCATTTTCTGATTTTATTTTGGAAGATTATAGTTAAGGCATCAGCAATGTTTTCGTCTCCTTCCTTTAAATCCTTGGGAAGAAAAGCACCTAGACCGAGGGATTTGTCACTCTGTAGTGCCATTATTTTCATCATTACTGTTAATTTGCTTCCATTAGTTTTGGTGAGCCCCTTCCCTTATTCAATATTAGGTTCCTTGGGATGCACAGCATGCTATCCTCTTCGTCTGCTGTAAATACTGATGCAAATAATTATTTAACATGCCTGCCATTTCCTTTTTTCATTTATAATTTCATCATTATAAGAAGCCACTTTGCTCTTAATGACTCCTTGTTCCAAATGTAAATATAAACCCCCTGCTCTGTACAGCAGGGAAATTAGTACCTATTACTGGAAGCGCTTTGGCACGTGTGACAGAAATTCAGCCCAGTGTATGTCAACACACTGCAACCATTAAATTTCAGAAGTATAAATAATAGGCGTTTAGATTTTGTGAAGTAAAAACATATTTTTCTGACGCCAATTAAGAGCAGCAAGATTTTAGTCGAGTAGACAACGCATGTCAAATTAGCCGAAGCTTGTTTGGTCAAAAGCTTGAAAAGAAAATGGTAATAGACCCAAAAGCACATAACATTGAGAAGAGACCCGACATGACAAAGCAGGTAGTTACGTAAATACTGTGTCAAATTCTCTCAACTGTATTGGGCACCACACATTATGAACGATGTGAAGGCACTGGAGAGAGTGCAGAAAAGATTCACCAGAATGGTTCCAGGGATGAGGAACTTCAGTTAGGTGAATAGATTGGAGAAGCTGGGGCTTCGGGAAGATTAAGAGCAGGTTTGATCAATGTTTTCAAAATCAGGAGGGGTCTGGACAGAGTAGATAGGGAGAAACTGTTCCCATTGGCAGGAGGGTTGAGAACCAGAGGTCACTGATTTAAGGTAATTGGCGAAAGCACCAAAAATGACAAGAGGAAAAACTGTATTACACAGTAGGATCTGGAATGCACTGGGAGTGTGGTGGAGGCAGATACAACCAGAGCCTTCAAAAGAGAATTGGATAATTATCTGAAGAGAAAAAATGCAGGGCTACGGGAAAAGGCAGGGGATTGGGACTAGGTGAGTTTCTCTTTCAGAGAGCTGCCACACACACGACGGGTCGAATGGTGTCCTTCTGTGCTGTTATCATTCTATGATTCCAAACCTTTTTGTGTTGATTTTGATATCCTTTGCAAGTTTCTTTTCCTACTCTTGACAGAAATCTTTGTATCCTCATTGGCTACAGGTGAGGTCCCAGTGACTGGAGAATAGCCAATGTTGTTCCTTTGTTTAAGAAGAGTAGCAAGGATAATCCAGGAAATTATAGGCCGGTGAGCCTTACGTCAGTGGTAGGGAAATTATGAGAGAGGATTCTTCGGGACAGGATTTGCTCCCATTTGGAAACAAACAAACTTATTAGCGAGAGGCAGCATGGTTTTGTGAAGGGGAGGTCATGTCTCACGAACTTGATCGAGTTTTTTGAGGAAGTGACGAAGATGATTGATGAAGGAAGTGCAGTGGATGTTGTCAATACGGACTTCAGTAAAGCCTTTGGCAAGGTCCCTCATGGCAGACTGGTATAAAAGATGAAGTCACACGGGATCAGAGGTGAGCTGGCAAGATGGATGCAGAACTGGCTCTGTCATAGAAGACAGAGGGTAGCAGTGGAAGGGTGCTTTTCTGAATGGAGGGATGTGACTAGTGGTGTTCCGCAGGGATCAGTGCTGGGACCTTTGCTGTTTGTAGTATATATAAATGATTTGGAGGAAAATGTAGCTGGTCTGATTAGTAAATTTGCGGACAACACAAAGGTTGGTGGATTTGCGGATCGTGATGAGGATCGTCAGAGGAGACAGCAGGATATCGATCGGTTGGAGATTTGGGCGGTCCTCATTACTCCTGCATTGGTTTTCAAACATGTGCAAGACAAACCATACAGCCAGAAGTTAGAGCAGTTACATGGTGTAGTCACCTTTGCATTTAAAGGACTGCACCAAAAGCCGAGGATGGTGGATGATCTAGGGTGGCCCCGTAGTGCAGCGAAGCCTCCTTGGTCACTCTCCTCCAGGCTGTACGGGCAAAGCGAGAGGTACTTTTCACCAGTGACAGGAAGAAGAGGCCCTCCCGCCTGCACAAGGCAGTCTGGCTGGAGATGATACAGGAGGTGAGTAGCCATGGTGCCATCTGGCGTCAAAGGATCCAATGCCGGAAGGGGATGAGCGAGCACTCCCCCAGCCAGCCGGGGCCCTTTAGGCCTCGTGTGCACAGAGTACAAATGCCAACGTCATCCACAGCCAAAGGGCAATCAGATCAGCAGCCTTCCTCCAGTCAGGCTGCTAGCACAGAGGTTGCACCAAGAAGGGACACTCGCATGCGTTTACTGAGAACACAGACACAAATGGGAATGCACAGGTGTCACAGCAATGTAAATATGTCTAAATATTCCTCACCTCATGTGTGTCCTTTTCTCTGTGTGACTGATGTGTGCCAGTATGTGGTGCCAATGTCATATCCCTTTGCACGGTTGGCCCTTCAGGAGACCAACGTATGCAATAACATCATTGCCATGCCACCATTACTCATGAGCATCTCCACAGATGCAGTGACATGGCATTGGCTCAGTCAGCTGCTGCCTCTAATGGTTTACATAGGGATGCTGCAGATGTGGACTGGTGAACAGCAGGTGAGCGAGGGTGATGTGTGGCTTGCAGAGCTCGTGTCGGTTCCTATGGAGCAGACAGCCTTTCCCTGATAAGCCACTTCTGTACATCCCGAGTTCACTGCTAGCCCTGCATGAAGATCCTGGATGCTATCTGCCCTCCCATGTGCCTTTGCTGTTGTCGGTCCTCAGCATCCTCATTCTCTGAGGAGGAATCCTGTTGAATCTCTCCTCATCATGCCAGGCCTGGTCCATGTTGGGTGCGTAGTTCTGCAAAGCACAGCGAGCAGCAAAAGAAAGGAGCTGGCCTTTTCGACCCCTAGTACAGGCCATCACCCTTTCTATCCATGCATTGGAAGTGCTTTTTCAGCATGTCAGTCGCCTGCTCAATGGTGTCTCTTGTAGCTCAGTGGCTGGCGTTGTACATCTCTGCAGCAGTGGTGGGGTTTCTCACTGGTGTCGGGAGCCATGTCTGCAAGGGATAGCCCTTGCTTCCAAGAAGCCACCCCTCATCTGAACCAGTTCAGTGAACAGCTACAGCAGTGGCAGATGCGACTGGCACCGGGCCCAGGTGTCATGGCAGCTGCCTGAGAAGCAGACACAGATTTGCAAGAAGCATCTCCGGTTATAACCTACCAGCTTCACCTTGATTGAGAGGATTACTTTAATGGTGACCTCTGCATGTGGTAGCCTGGCGGGAGGACTGCTGGCCACATGGGTGCAACCTATGAACATTAAATCCTATGGTTCTCCGGCAATGGTGCTGAAACTGACGGCCCTCTGTGCTGGCTGTGAGAGTCCATCCTGAAGCGGACATACTCACTGGCCCTCTGGTGCAGGGCATCGGTGACCTCCCTGATGCAGAGATGCATTACTGACTGTGTGACCCCATAAAGGTCTCCGATGGTCCCCTGAAAAGCTGCATAGTCGTCAAGCTTGAGAACCTCTCCCACTATGAGGACTGCAGGCACAGGATGTCCACCGAAGCCCATGGGCTGCAGGTCATCTTCTAGCAGGGCACAGAGAGGTGTGACCACCCTCTCCACATATGCAATCGCCTCTGACACGTGTGTTCTGACATCCAATGGCATGTCATGTGGGGCCTGTAGATGCATGGCGACTGTAATGGAGAGTTCCCCTTGGGGGCTGCTGCTCATGACCAGGGGCCTCTATGTGGACTGCACCTGCCTGTTGATTTTGGCTCCAGCTCAGAGTGGCACAGCATGACCACATAAAGATCCTACCAGCTGCACTGATTTCCCCCACCATCGATATAACTGCAATGCTCCTCACTTTTCTGGCACCCTCACCACACATTAGGGTGATTAGAGTGCCGTTGCTCCTTCACACAGACAAGCAAACGCAAAGCGTCCACTGTTTATGGAGGGAGGGTACACAGTACCTCCCTTCATGCCTGCAGAGCTTTCCCTCCAGTAATCCCAGATCCCCTCCCTCCTCCCTTTCGGAATGCAGAGCTGAGACTTCTCTAGTCACCCCCTTTCCTTGCAGTATGCAGAGCGAGACCCCGAATATGTCCCTCCCTCCTCCCTTTAAGAATGTAGAGAGTGACCCCTGAATATCCTCTCTCCCTCCTCCCTTCCAGTATGCAGAGTGAGACCCCTGAATACCAGAACTTTCCTTCCATAGCAAAACCGTCTGATGCTGACGACCCACCGTCTTTTCTGTTCATGAAGGGAATGGCACGTAACAGCCTCCTGTTAAATGTGAAATACGGAAGTGTGGTTGGAGAGGCGGTGTGCTGCAAAATCTGCTGAGGTAAGTACTGTTTTGAATATGCTAATTGGGATGCCACAGCCAAACGGTGAAGGGGCAGGACCGAAGTCCCCCCGCTGTCTTTAATAAGCGGCAGGCCCTTCTCGACGCCAGGCGTCGAGGCGGGCCTCTCCCCACAGAATATTACAGGCCCCTGTGCCACGACCCGCGGCATTGAGGGGCCAGTAAAATTCAGCCCAGTGCTTGTATTAATCTTTCATGGGAGGTAGGTGTCATTGGCAAGACCAGCATTTGTTTCCCATCCCTATTTGTTCTTGACAACTGAGTGACTTGTTAGGCCATTTCAGAGGACAGTTAAGAATCAACCACATTGTTGTGGATCTGGAGTCACATGTAGGCCAGACCAGGTAAGGACAGCAGACTTTCTTCCCTAAAGGACATTGGTGAACAAGATGGGGTTTTACAACATTCAATTATAGGTTCATGGCACCATTACTGAGACTAGTTTTCAATTCCAGATTCTTTATTAATTAATGAAATTTGTGAATTAATTGAATTTAAATTCCACCAGCTGCCATGGTGGAAATTGAATCCATGAGCCCAGGACATTCCCCTGGGCCTCCGCATTACTCATCCAGTGACATTACCACTATGCCACTGTCTCCCCGCATGATATTGGCTGATGGCCTATTCCCCGAAATGAAGACAGTGAAGTTGAGAAAGGGAAGGAAAGATTTGGGGGTGGACCTGGTTAAAGTGAGGGGAAGGGTTGAATTTTAATGCAAAGCTGATGAAACTGGAATGTGTTAAAGTGATGAAGAGGGTCAGATGTGGCACGGATATAGGTTATTGGAGATTGGACATGGAGTGACAAACTATTCTCAAGATAGGAAGAATCAAATTCCAGGCGAAAAGAACAGGCTCAGCCGATGGGTCTACCAGGGCAGCCCTGTTTGTGGAGCTTGGGAAGGGAAGCAGGATGCACAGGGTTGGGAGCCATGAGGCTGGAGACCAGGGGGAAAGATCTCCAGAGGAGATGAGGTGATTGATGGTCAGGGAAACAAAGTAAATGCAGTGATCTGTTGCAGAATTGTGTGGAGAATAAATAGGTGAAGAAGCCCTGTCACCAGAGTCAGAGATAGAAAAGTAGCTCTGTTTTTAGGCGATCTGCTTTAATCATTGAACTAATTTAACAATAGCAGTGAATGGATATTTGACTACATTCTTCAGCTGCTCTCTGAATTTAGTCTGGGTCACTACATAAATACAGGTGTTGGTGCAGGTGCTCAAAAGCTGCAGCATGTAGCCAGATTGTTCAGTGATATATGCAGGATCATGGGGACCTGTGTAATAATAAATGTCAGCAATTCGCCAATAAAGGAAAAATACAACATTTGTCATCCATAACAATATAAAACTGCTAGATATGGTGAACATTAAAATGATGGATTTTCTTCGGTTCTCCATCTCTGGGTCAGTGTGATTCTCACTCTTGCTGTGATCCAGTAGTTTCCTGCGGACTCTGCTGGCCACTAAAATGTGTCTGACAGTCAGAGCATTGAGCAGTAAAATCAGACCGAATGGAAGGAAAGGGGTTAAAATAATACTGAGACTTTGAAATGTTACCCAGGCAACTTCAGTACAAAAGCTCAGTGTTTCAATTGTCCCCCAGGGTATATTGTCAATGATATATTCAGGTTCATATATAAAGTACCAAGGAATATTTTTCAAGCAGAAGAACACACTCACTGTTGTTACAATCACAGTCACAGTTTTCTCTGTGCAATATTTCGTTCTCATTTTCAGGCAACAAATTGTAACAAATCGATCAAAGGTGAAAGCGACAGTGAACCAGACAGAAATGTCTGTGGCTGCATACAGCAGGACAAGTACAAAAGAACGTGCAGGAGTGGTGTCCAGGTAAGTGTCTGGGAAATGAATATGAATAACTGTAAACAGTATCACATCAGTGAAAACGACCAGTAGATCTGCCACTGCCATGGCCACCAGGTAGTGGGTGATACATTTGGAGAGCCCGCACTTTCCTCGTGACAGGATCAGAATGGCCAATGAGTTAACTGAAATAAATAGAGAAATGTAAGGGAACTATAGATAGCCATTTCAGAGAACATGGGAATTCCATGGGAACATGTGGGCTTTAGAGGAGGAGTTGGCCATTCAGCCCAGCAAACTTGCTCTGCCATTCAATTAGATCACGGCTGATCTGTAACTCAACTTTATTTATCTGCCTCGGTTCTGTGACCTTCAATACCCTTGTCTAACGACAGTCTATCAGTCTCATTTATGAAATGCGGTATGGCCAGAGCGTTAACAGCACTTTCTTGGGGGGGAGGGGGGAGAGATTTCTTGATTTCCACTACCCTTTGTGTTCGGAAGTGCTTCCTCACATCACCCCTGAACAGTCTAGCACTAATTTTAATGTTGTGTCCCCTTGTTCTGGACTCCCCCACCAGAAGAATTAGTTCCTCTCTATTTACCCTATCAAATCCTTTAAAACAACTTGAACATTGCAAATAGTTGACTCTTCAACTATTTTCAAGGGAATACAGGTCTTTGCAACCTGTGCCCATAATTTAACCCTTTCAGCACATCTATGAGTCTTATGATTCTGCACTGCACCACCTCCAAGGTCAATATATCCTTCCTGAGGTAAGGATCCCAGAGCTGAATGCAGTTACTCCAAATGGGGTCGAACCAGAGCTCTGTACAGCTGTAACTTAACTTCGATCCATTCGTATTCCATCAACCTTGAAATAAAGGATAACATTCCATTGAACAATTTAATTATTATTTTTTCTCTATGTCTCTCTTCTGATGCACAGTTCCAGCTTGTCCCCGTGTGAAATATTTTGATATATCTTTCTTAGGTTTGAACTGAATGGCCTCACACTTTCCCACGCTAAACTCCATCTGACATAGTTTTGCTCTCTCGCTCAATTAATCTCCTTTTGAAACTTTCTGTTCGCATCTAATTTAATATCGTCGGCAAATTTGGATATGCAACTCTCTATTCCATCATCAAACTTATTAGTAGATACAGTGAAAAGCTGAGACTCTCTTATGTACCACGTTAGTTACCTCCACAAAAAGTTCAACTAGTTTAGACATGACTATCCATTTACAAATCTAGTTCCAGATAGGGATGTCAGAGAGCAAGTGAGTCACACACAGTGATGTCAGAGACAGGAAACTACGGCTACTGATAACAGGGAGCAAGGCAATTATAGCTAAGGATTGAAGAGAGCCTGAGATTTATGGATCATGATCTCAAAGACAGCGCGAGATTGAGAAGAAATGTGTGGTAAGTAAAAAAGAGACTTGTATTTGTATAGCCCCATTCACAAACTCAGGGCACCCCAAATTGCTTTGCAGCCAATGAAGTACTTTTTCTTTTGAGGTGTAGTCACTGTTATAATGTAGGAAATGCAGAAGCCAGTTTTCACACAGCAAGCTCCCACCATCAGCAATGTGATAATGACCATGCATGCTTCACAACATTAAGTCCATTGAATCATTTATAGCTGTGTCAGCATTTTGTTCTGCAGCTATGTTTCAAACATCAATAACTATTTTGGAACTTAGGATTCATGCTATCATTTCTTTACTAACAAATATCAGAGTGCAAGAGCAGACTTGGATAACTGAAGAAGGTGAACTTCAGAATTTATTCAGGTTTTGCTGTAACAACAGAGTTAAAAGTGTGTGAGGGGAGCAGGAAGATGAGATAATGGAAGAGGGGCTGATGGTTGACGAACTCTAGTTTTAAAATTGGACATGTCCTGACAGCTGAAGAGACACAGCCCTGGTTGTTCAGTTATTGATAAGATAGAGCCAGGCTATCTGCTCAAAGTATGATCCCAGTAAGGGTCAAGGAGAATATATCTAGTCAAAAGTAAGTCTTGGATATGGTGCCAGTTATTTCACAAAAACCCATCATTTCTGAACACACTTCACACCAACATTTAGTATTGAATCTTCCGATGGAAACAATTATAACGGCATTTTCCTGGATAAACAGTTCCGTTTTATGGCTTGTTCATGAATCAGTCGAATCACTCAAAATATTTATTGAAAACATCTGGCATTTATCCTAATAACTGAAATCTGTAATTACCAAAATACGGTTTTAAAGAGAATTTTAAAAATTGAAAAAAAAAGTCAAAATAATATGGATAAATTTACCTTTCAAAAGATGTTTTCTTACATTAACTGGTTAATTGGCTTACCAAGAATTCCAACAACTGCAAGAACTGCATAGTAAACGTCTTCTATCTGATGCAATATTGTTGGTTCACGCATCTTCTGTGAGATGTGATGGTTTCTGTTGGTGCTGGAGACAATAACTCTGTCTGATTGCATGAAACATTAAGAGGAGCCATGTTTTTATACAAGAGGGAAATCAGTAATGAGATGCCAGGTACATCATCATTAATATTAATTACAGTTCATTGCCCCCAATTGTTTGTTCAATCATGTGAAATTGCACATGCCCGTCATGGCATAAAAATAATTAACTAGAGCTGACACTGTGTTAAATGAAGTTATTCCAAATAAAATATAATTGACTATCACCCTGAGAGAGGGATATTTTTGATCAATGGCATTGAAATTTTCTATGGACCATGTCCTTTAAATTCAATATAAAAGTTCTGTAATTGTTAGACAATTTGTAGTGTATTTTTCTTGTGCTTTGAACACAGAAAAAGTTTTTAAAAAATCATTTCTCTGCTTTGCAAATGAAGAAAATTCAGGATATTAAAAAAAACTTTTTGAAAACCTCATTTTCTATTATAATAAGTAATCATAAAGGGCTTATACATTGTAGATGATGATACCTGTAGACACCAGTTTGTCGGAACAACAACTTGTATTTCTGCACCAGCTATAACATAGAACAATATCCCAAGGTGCCTCACTGAGACATAAAGAAGATGACGCTGAGCAAAAGAATGAGAGGTGAGGAGGGATGACCGAAGCTCCACTAAAGAGATGGGTTTTTAGAGAGGGTTCAAGCCTTTCTCACTTTCAGATTCAGTTATTCTACTGCTCCCCCAGCCAGGTTACCATCCTCCATGTTCTACAAACTTCAGCTTATCTGAAAATCTACAGCCCATATCCTAACCCACACCTAATTGTTTACACCTGGTATCCTTGTCCCTGTTGACCTACATTGGTCTCTGTTCCTTCCATGACTGAAATTTAAAATGATCACCCCATGTTTAAATTCTTTTGCAGCTTCAATGTCCCTATCTCTGTCACTCCACACCTTCTATCCCACCACAGAATTGTGCTTTACTCTGACTTTGGTCTTTTGTGCACCTCCCTCTCCATTTGACCAACTCTGGTGGCCAAGCCTTCATACTCTGGATTTCCCTCCCTTAACCCCTCTGCTTCTGTATCTCCCTCTTCTGTATCTCCCACCCTGCCTAAAACCCACCTCCTTCACCAGGTTTTTGGTCACCCTTCTTAATATCACTTTTAACTCAATGCCATTGTTTGTATGATTCTTCCTCTGAAAAACAACTTGCGATGCTTTTCTACGTTAAAGGTGCGATGTAAATGCAAGTTGTTGGTTGTTTTTCTATTAGTGTCTGCCTTGGCTCACTGTTAGCACCAACGTGTCTCAGTTTCAAAGGTATTATGTTGAAGCCCCACTTCAGGGCTTAAGTAAAAAATTAAGGCTGATACTTCTGTGTAGTACTGAGGGAGTGCTACATTGCTGGAGTGCTGCCTTTTAGTTAAGATGAGAGACTGAGGCCCAGTCAGTCCTCCCAGATGTACATAAAATATCCCATGGCGTTTATTCAAGAAAAGGATCTTTAAAGGAAAGCACTTGCATTTATACAATGGTTTTCATGACATGAGAACATACCAAAGTGAATTTCAGTAAATTAAGTACTTGCTGTTCTTGTGTTGTGTTTTCCTGGTGTCCTGGCCATTATTTATCACTCGACCGACAACACGAAAAACTGATTATCTGATGATCTGTCATCCTTAATTGGATGGTGAGCCTGTCTCCTGGCCAATTAAGGGGGTGTCGCCATGAAAATCACATTGACTGCCCTTCACCCCACTCCCTCAGCCCCGGACTGGTTTGGCACCTGGAAATACGCCTGACATCTCTTTCCCACTTCAGGAGGAAAAATGCTTCCCCTTGTGTCCTCCTTATGGTTTTCTTTCCACTTAGCTTTGTGCCATCAGCAAATTTGGAGACATTACAGCTGGTCCCCTCATCTAAGTCATTAATTATAGACTGTAAATGGTTGAGGCCTTAGCACTGATCCTTATGGCACCCAATTCCTAAAAGCCTGCCTGTTTTCAGTCCTTTAAGCAATCCTCCATCCAGGTTAATATATTACCCCCAGGAGACCTCATCTTGTATATCAATCTATTGTGTGGCACCTTACAGCATGCCTTTTGAAAATCCAAATATTATACATCCACCAGTTCTCCTTTATGTATCCTGTTACTTATGTCCTCAGAATTTCGAATAGATTTGTCAAATACCATTTCCCTTTCAGAATAACATGCTGATTCTATATCTAATCATATGATGTATTTTTAAGTGCCTCGTTACCAGTTCCTTAATAATAGATTCCAGTATTTTCCCGACTTCAGGCTAACTGACCTGTAGTCTCTTGTTTTCACTCTCCCTCCTTTCTTGAATAGCCGTGGTACTTTTGTAACCTTACAATCCACGTGGACTGTTCCTAAATGTAGAACTTTTTGGAAGATCACAACAAACACGTCCATTATCTCTGCACCCATCTCTTTCAAAACCCTAAGATATAGTTTCGGGAATTGTCAGCTTTAAGTCTCATTATTTTTTCCAGTACTTTTTCTTTACTAATATTAATGATTTCGCATTCCTCACTGTCATTAGATTCTGGTTCCCCACCACTTCTGTTATATCATTGTGTCTTCTACTGTGAAGAGAGATACAAAATATTTGTTTATTGTCTCTGAAATTTCCTTACGCCCATTATAATTTCTCCTGTCTCAGCGTTTAAGGGATTTACGTTTAGTTTTACTAATCGCTTCCTTTATACATCGTTACATAAGTTCTTACAACCTGTTTGAGTTTTTCTTGCTAGTTTACTCTCATTCTATTTTGTTCCTCCTCATCAGCTTTTGCTTATCCTTTCCTGGTTTCATAGCCTTACTGCTCTTCTCAGCAACATTATCAGCCTCTTCTTTTAATATAATACTCTCCTTAGTTTGTTTAGTTACCCATGGATGGATCACTTCTACCAATGATTTTTTTATTTCTCAACAAAATGAATGCCCATCGAAACGATGACACATTTCTTTAAATCTTTGCCATTGCTAATTTACCACGATACCTTTCAATCTAATTTCCCAATCTATCTTAGCCAACCGGCCCCTGTATATTTGATTTTATTTAAGTTCAGTAATCTAATTTCAGACTTACGTATGCCACTGTCAAACACAATATGAACGTCAATCAAAATATAAGCACTCTTCTCCAAAATATCTCTCACAATGATACTCCTAATTGTTGAGGCAATGTTGAGGACACACACTCCTAAATTCAAATGCGCTGGTCCATCTGGTTGGTGACAGCAGAGTCCAGGCTGTTGGGTGAAAGGTATGATTTACTGAATAGGTCATCAATTTTAACACATTTTAGTGAGGAGGACTTTGCAGGGTTGACTGGTCTGGGTGTGTCTTCATCTGAGACCAATGCCGAGTTTTTTAGAGTTTTATTTAGAGATACAGCACTGAAACAGGCCCTTCGGCCCACCGAGTCTGTGCCGACCAACAACCACCCATTTATACTAATCCTACATTAACCCCATATTCTCTACCACATCCCCACCATTCTCCTACCACTTACCGACACTAGGGGCAATTTACAATGGCCAATTTACCTATCAACCTGCAAGTCTTTTGGAGGTGGGAGGAAACCGGAGCACCCGGCGGAAACCCACGCTGACACAGAGAGAACTTGCAAACTCCGCACAGGCAGTACCCAGAATTGAACCCGGGTCGCTGGAGCTGTGAGGCTGTGGTGCTAACCACTGCGCCACTGTGCCGCCCTTAATGATGCTGGTTGTTCCATCCGGTTTTATTCTTAATATACATTGTCGTCGCACTTATATATAACTGAATGTTTTTTTGATGCCAGTTCAGAGGGCCTGGAGTCACGTCTCGGTAAATCAAGTCAGGATAGCAGGCCTCCTTCCCTAAAGGATATTAATGAACTAGTTGAGTTCATTTTGACAATCTGGTAGTTTCATGGTCACTATTACTGATACAAGCTTTTTAATCCCAGAATTGCTTAATTTACTGGATTTAACTTTCCAATTGCTGTGGTGGGATTTGATCTCATCGGGCTGGAATTTAAAGCCCCTCCACCGTCAGAAATGGTGGGAGGGCGGGTAATGAAGATTGGTATGGTAGAGGGTCGCCAACACCACCGCCAACTGCAGCAAAACCCGTCCCAATCTCGGGGGTGGTGGCAAGGCCTCGTGGCGGCCACCTCACTGCTTGACGCCTGGACTCCCAGTTCAATATGTAAACTAATTTACATAACTGCTTTAATGAGGGTCCTGTTGCCTCCTTAATTGATGCATCAATCTTCATTCAGGCGGCCAACAATGCCGTGTCTTCAAATGCCCACTCGGGGAAACGTGATGCAACACCAGTGGAGAGGAGGCTTCTTTCTCTGTGCCTGTGGGAGCGGGTGGGGGTGGGGTGATATCGCTGTCGATTGGTTGGGGGGGTGGGGGCTGATGGGAAGGGGTAAAGGGTAAAGGTGCTGAACTTTGTATTGGTGGAAAGGTCAAATTCTCAATATACAAATTCCGGGGAGGAAAAGAGCGGGAAGGTTTTGACATGCCATTGGGAGGGTTGGGAAAATGTTCGGAAAGGTAATGTAATTGATTTCTGCTAAACGTTCATTTACCCAGTCCTTTAAATTTTAAATGTCCATCGAGGACTGGAAGCCATTTAAAATTGGCTCTGGCGCATAGACGCTGCACGCCATTAGCTGCAGCGGCTCGCCTGCCCCCTCCACGCCATCCTGGGTGGCGGGCGGCAGCCATGGAAGTGAGTTGCCACGTTTGAAATCACCGCGGCTCCGTGATGTGGTGCCTGTGCGGGTGAGCTGCATTTTTTTATGTCCACTGCCTACTTTGGTGGTGGACTCTTAAAATGCAGCCCATAATTTCCAGAACATTAGTCCAGGCCTCTAGGTTACTCGTCCAGTAACATAACTGCAATGCTACCTTACCCAATACGAGTGCAGAGGTCTCGATACTTGTAGTGCAGGAACACTGCAGTGCGTCATTTTTAGGGCGATACTTGTTTTTTGATGCATAGTTGTTGAACACTGCTCAGTTACACATTGCCACAGAAAACATTCACACAAGATATTTGTTGAACACGTGAGAGCCATCTTCGGTGCCCTCTACATTTTGGACCCTTGTCACCTAGTAAAAGCTTGAGGAAGATGCGAAGGAAAGATATGTGAAGAGCTGAGGTTGAGGATTGTTCCGAGCATTTCAAATTCTTTGTTCTCAGAGATAATTTTTTTTTTAGAGATACCGCATTGAAACAGGCCCTTCGGCCCACCGAGTCTGTGCCGACCATCAACCACCCATTTATACTAATCCTACACTAATTCCATATTCCATATTCCTACCACATACCCACCTGTTCCTATATTTCCCGACCACCTATACTAGGGGCAATTTATAATGGCCAATTTACCTATCAACCTGCAAGTCTTTGGCATGTGGGAGGAAACCGGAGCACCCGGAGAAAACCCACGCAGACACAGGGAGAACTTGCAAACTCCACACAGGCAGTACCCAGAATTAAACCCGGGTCGCTGGAGCTGTGAGGCTGTGGTGCTAACCACTGCGCCACTGTGCCGCCCTTAATGTTGACTTTTATTGGAAAACATAAACCTAGAAATCCCCAGGGAGTGTTGGAAAGCACAGACCTTCTAAACTCCGGGGTGTTCAGGGCCAATTTACTCAGCCTCTCATCCTGGGACATCCCTCTCATCGCAGAAATCAATCTAGTGAACCTTTTCTCTATGGCCTCCACTGAAACTGTATCCTTCCTTAGATATGGAGACCAAAACTGTGCTCAGTACTCAAAGTGTTATCTTACCAAATTGTTAAATTGTACCAAATTATAAAATTGCAGCAAAATTTCCATATTCTTGAACTGAAATTCCATTACAATAAAGGCCAACATGCAATTTGCCTTCCTATTTGCTTGCTGTACCTGCATGCTAACTTTGTATGTTTCTTGTCTGAGTACACCCATGTCCCTCTGAACATCAACATTTAGAATTCTCAAGCCTTTTGAAACATTCCCTAGATTCTTAAACAGTCCTGGTAGATTGGAAATTAACAAAGGTAACACCGCTAATCAAGAATGGAGGGAGAGAGAAAACAGGGAATGACAGGCCTGTTAGCCTGACATCAGTCATCAGGAATGTGCTAAAATCTATTATGAAGGAAGTTTTAATAATGCCTTTGGACAATCATACTCCGATCAGACAGAGTCAGCATGGTTTCACCAAATGAAAATCGTGTTTGATAAATTTATTAGAGCTTTTTTGGGGAGGTAGGTAAAGGGAAGCCGGTAGATGTAGTATATCTGGATTTCTAAAAAGGCTTTTGATAAGGTGCCACAAAGATAAGGGCTCTTGGAATTAGGGGCAATATATTCGCATGCATGGAGGATTGGTTAATAGACAGGGAACAAAATGTTTGGATAAATGGGGCATTTACAAGTTGGTAGGGTGTGAACAGTGGATTGCCGCAAGGATCAGTGCTGGGGCCACAGTTATTTACAATTTATATTCATGAGTTAGATGAAGAGACAGAGAGTAATGTATCTAAGTTTGCTGACAATAAAAAGCTAGGGGGAAAGTAAGCTATGAACAAAGAGGCTGCAAAAATATATAGACAAGTTATGTGAGTGTATAACAAGGTGGTAGATGGAGTATAATGTGGGGAAGTGTGAGCTTATTCACTTTGGTCATAACAATGGAAAAGCAGAATATTTTTAAAAGGTGAGAAACTTGTAAATATTGATGTTCAGAGGGACTTGGGTGCTTTTGTTGTTGTCAGTCCCTCGAAATGAGGATCACATCTGACAGGCTTCATGAATTGTGTGTCCTCAGGTGACTCAGCAGGCCAATCCTGGATCCACTGGTCTTTGGGCAGAGAGGACAGGAATTGTCCCAAGGAAGCTGAGTGCGAGGGGTGGGGGGTTCTCAAGCCAGGGTTATTCTCTCTGTCCTTCCACTTCATTGCTTCTCTGAAGCAGAGTTTATACAGTCAGTTCCTGACTGTGTTCCAGCTTGTTGAATGAGGCACTGCCACATGGTTTTGGTTTGTGGCAAGTTCCTCCCATGCACTGATAGCAATTTGTCCTCTTTTCAATGAGGTCTTCAGAGTGTCCTTCAAATATTTACTCTGTCCTCCTTGTGATCGGGTGCCTTCTTTAACTGGTGAGAAGAGGATCTTGTTTGGAAGCTGATTATTTGGCATGCAGATATAGTGTCCAGACCAGCAGAGCTGATTTCTCATACTCATGGGGCTGAATTTTAATGACCCCCGACATCGGGGGTCATGGCGGTGGGGCCCGCAAAATGCCTCTGGGAGCAGCTCGTCACGGGCCTCGACGCCAGGAAGATCCGGCCCATATTGCCTGTGACAGTGAGGCCTCATGGCGGGTCCCCTGCCGCTTGGCAACAGGAGCAGGAGTTAAATTTGTGAATTAATGGTATTAATGAATTCATGACGTACCTGCTCCGGCCGGTTGTCCCACAATGATATTGAGGTCAGTGGCCGGGACTCCCGTGCCTTCAGATCTTGTTTGTAGATCCGAGGTGGAACAATGGCTGGCGGGGGGGGAGCAGTTGAGTTTTCAGGGTTGGGGTGGGGAGCGCAGTTAAACGATTTTGATTGGTATAGTGGTTGCTGGGAAAGTGTAAAGTTCATAGTTTATGAACTTTGGGGGAACGGTCTGGATCACAAGGTACGTTTTTTGTGGGGGGAGAGTGCAAGTAATAGATTTTAAGGCCATTGAGGGATGGGAGAGGGTCGTAATAACTTCATTTACTATTTAACAATCAGGTATCTTCAAAAGTTTAAATTACATTGAAGGGCTGCAAGCCCTTTGAATATGGTGTCGGTACCTGCACAATGGCACTGGTCGCCATTGCTGAGGATGGACTTCTTTCCCGCTCCCACACCATAGGTGGTGGGGGCGGGGTGCAGTCTGCCTGGCCATGTAAATGAGCCGCCATGTTAATATTATGGCGGCTCCGTGCAGTCAGTCCCACGTGTGCAAGCTGCCATCTTTGAAGCTCACCACCCAGATCGGCAACGAGTCTGTAAAATGCAGCCCATGGTTACGATGCTGGAAGAATTGGCTTCAGTGAGGATGCTGGAGCATGTCTTCCCACTTTATTTTGAATATCCCACGGATTTACCACTGGTGGAAGTTCTCCAGTGGCCTGAGGTGCAATACAGAAGGGTGGTGACAACAACATAATTTTTCGGTTTCTCTAACTTAACTTGGTTTCTCTGTGACTACAGGAGAAACTGATACTTTTTACCCAGCCAAATCATTCCCTTGGAGTAGGTCAATTCCATCTACTGGCAAACTATGGACAACTCCTACAGTTACCATCCCAGATATGAGGTCACACTCTCGGTGCACTCTATATAAAGGTAAGGATGTTTCCCCCCCACCAATTCCATGAACTAAAACTTTAGCATTCATTGCACTTTCTGGTGGAAATATTATGCCTTTTACCAGCAAAAGCGTTTAGGTTACTCCTGTATCCTTAAGTATAATGATAGGTTTGCCTGCCTCTCTTAAGAGATATGGGGTTGCTTTTCCCTTTGACAAGAATTCATTATTACTTTCAGGTATATTATTTTTAACCTCTACCCTCACTTTAATTTTTGTGTCTGGTTTTACAGCTGCTGTTAAAGCTATAGCCTGGTCTGCTGTACTTTCCATCAGAGTCTCTTTCTCTGCATTACCTTTGTGTGCCCCAACAAGTCCCATGGGTTTACCTCACAACTTCCAGCATTCTGAATGAAGATATCCTACCTTGTGGCAATGATAACACTTCAGCTTGCAGACCTCTCTTCTACACCCCAGCACCTTCTTTTCTGGCCTGAGGAGGGGATCCTGGGGCATACCAGCTGCTCCTTCTTGTCCCTGGCTACTTGCCTTCCTTTCATTCTCCCACTTTCTATCCTTCTCAGGTTTGTAGGGGTGATGGACAAAGGGCTTTGGCTTATTCACAAGCTCAAAATCATCAGCAATTTCCATTGCTTGCCTGGCTTTTAACATTTTCAGGTTCTCTTCATGAGTTCTCGCTGTTGAAGGGATTGAATTTTTAAACTCTTCCAAGAGAATCAGTTCTCTAAGGTTCTCATACTTGGGTTCCATCTTTAATGCCCGTATCCAATTATCAAAATTAATTTGCTTCACCCTCTCAAATTGTACATAAGTCTGCCCAACCAATCTCGGTAAGTTCTGAAAATTCTGACGGTAAGCTTCAGTGACTAACTCATACACAGCAAGAATAACCTTTTTTGCTGTCTCATAATCTGCAGAAGCTTCTTCAGGAAGCGTGGCGTAAACTTCATGAGCTCTGCCCATCAACATGCTTTACATAAGCAGTATCCAGCTTTCTGTTGGCCATTTCATTTGCTTGGCTATTTTTTCAAAAGAAATGAAAAATACCTCTATATCCCTTTCCTCAAACTTCCGGAGAGCTTGTAGAATTTTAAATAGCTTTTCACTGGGTCCTGGGTTGGATTAAGATCATTCCTGACCATGTTTCCCTGGAGTCAGGACCACTCCTTTGTCTTAGTTCTATCTTGTTTTATTAGTTGAATTCCCTTGCTTATGTTCCACTTTTTCTCTGATCTTTAAGCCTGAGTCTTTCCAATGTCATTGTTGTTTCTTTTTCTTAGAATCATAGAAAGATACAGCACTGAAACAGGACCTTCGGCCCACCGAGTCTGTGCCGACCAACAACCACCCATTTATACTAATCCTACATTAATCCCATGTTCCCTACCACATTCCCACCATTCTCCTACCACCTACCTACACTAGGGGCAATTTACAATGGCCAATTTACTTATCAACCTGCAAGTCTTTGGCTGTGGGAGGAAACCGGAGCACCCGGCAGAAACCCACATGGTCACAGGGAGAACTTGCAAACTCCGCACAGGCAGTACCCAGAACTGAACCCAGGTCGCTGGAGCTGTGATGCTAACCACTGCACCACTCCTTGCTCAAGTTTATTTGTTTCGAAGTGAATTTTAACCAATTAAGCTGCATCACTCTCTGACTTACTATCTTCTTCCAATTTCAAATATTGGAATATTAAGTCAATCATCTCTGCTTTTTTAGTACCTGATTTCAGTTCAACCCCAGTTTTGCTGTTAATCTTGGTTAAAGTTTCAAGTCACTGAGGAACACTTTCTCCTTTCCAAGAAAAGCTGCTGCATCTGCTAATGCAATTCTGATGGTTTAGCCTTTACCTTATACAAGAAAGCTGGTTCTTATTCTTTTTTTCTCTTTCAAATTATCACTCGCCTTATAATTCACGTAATTAACATTGGATTTGAATCCAGGACGAACCCCCAATTGATGTGTTCCCACCAAGGCAGGAGTTATGTACTGTTAATTCAGTCCCACTACTCCACAGGTCACAGCATATTAGTAAAGTTTCCCACCTACCAGAAATTAGCCAAATTAATCACTTTATTTAACCCCAGAAAAAAGCACCCCAAACCAGGTATAAATTGGATTTCATTGACCTTCTCGACCCCCGCTTATTCTTGATGACACATATCATTCTCTGAGCTTCAGTTTGATTCGTAAATATTCTTCTCATTTCTGCTGTGATCTAGGCTGATTTTGACATATAAAGAAGGCTTGGAATTTCTGATCATGAAGTCTGTATTTTACTTTATCATTCTTTTCGAACCACTCTTGTTTCCTGCGAGATGAAATCCGATAATCTGGGTACATGTCCCTAGGCTCACAGATTGGATCTTGCCCCAAAGTGCCTCTGTATTGAAATCTTTGGAGCCTGTGAGAGCAACGCAGGAAGAAAGTTGCACCTGGAATTTATCTCTTTTTTTATATCCTAGAGATTATGGATGTAAAATCTTCCACTGGATTTCTTTGAGGATCTTCGGTGTCTGTGTGCCAGATATATGTGGTCTGTTCAGCGTTTGATTGCACCCTGCACTGCTCAGGTGATAATAACATCCACACAATTCTGCAACAGATCACTGTCCAGGAAATGCCAATGCTTGTATGAGGGATGTTTCCACATTTCTTGTCTTCAACTTTCTGCTGAAAGAGTGCATTTGTGATGGTGAGCCCATGTTCAGTGCACTTTCAGAGGAGAGCAGGCCGTTGGCATTTTATTTCCCCATTTGTACTTTCCTGAAGGTGCCCTACCTAATGGTATAGTTGCATCAGACTCTGGCATTAAAATCCCCCAGTAGAATCAATGTGTCTTGTTTTTGAGACAGCTTGAATTGAATTATGACTTTAACCCCTTATAGGGACTAAACAAAATCAGGAGTACATCCCTATGAATTTTCTTTAATCAAGTTCAAAGCAAACAAATTCTCACTTATTTGGTTCAAAGAATTGTACTAGCTTTCCCTCACAGAAAGAAAGTCAACTGAGAATATCACCATCTTTTGGATAGCCTATTTTTAATAATTAAAGCTAAATCATAAATATCCCAGATATTGTAAGGGTCTGGGAAATCTCTTCAATACGTATCTCTCCATGTAAAGAGACACAGAGAGGGGGATTCTTTTTAGTTGTATACAGAATGTTACATGAGATGATTTATTAACTTTTATATATTTATTGAAGAATTTAACATGCAATACACTTCTCATTGGATAAATATATCACAATATCAAATATTACTAAAAGATGTAATACATAATCTTATTTCTAACATAGAATCCAAAAGTTTAATGTTACTAATGTTACAGCAAAATATCTTAGAATATCCATCAAAATTTAAAGTAAACTTTTTACCTTAAATTCCCCCTAGTTAAGAAGCATTGTTGAAGATTCAACACTTCTAATTTTTTGCTTCAGAACCTCTCATGTCTATACTGTTTCTGAAGTGTCATCTGACTTTTAGCATATAGATGTTACCTTCCTGTGTTTGTTTTTCTTGTTTTTTAAAATCCATATCTTTAACTACCATCTCCACTTAATGTTTTACTGAAATTCTCTTGCTCTTGACGTTGTGAGCATTTATCTGGTCAAATGTTTATAATTGTGTTTACTTGACCTCTTGTTCCTATAAGTCCATTCTATTTATTGTTTTACTATCTATAATTGCCCTTTCCATTGCACCACAAAGCAACCCCCAGAGCCGACCTGTCTGCATCAATAACCCTACACACAAATTAAGTTTATTGCTACCTCTGACGCAGGATATTTCAATGTGTGTCTTTATCTTCCAAGCCTCTGACAACAGAGGCACAAATTGATTTCCCAACTTGTTTCTGGTTCACAGCAGGGACCTTGAAATTTTTTAACTCGACCTTCTTAAAGGGGAATGTCAATGAGTCCTGAAAATTGACCATTTTTTCAATCTTTAATTCTAAAATGTATAATATTTTAACTATTTCTAAATGCTACCTAATTAAGCCTATTGTACCTATATTCCATCACACCCCCTGCTTGACCCGTATAAAAGCAAGCAACAAAAATAGGTTGTTTGAACTAAACAATGCCTAAAATATAAACATTCAAAGAAATGGCAAAACTTATTATGTAAAACAGTGCAATAATACAAAAGACTACATCAACAACAATCATAGTCTGTGTTTTTACATGGTCTTCTACATTCTCCCAAAATTGAATCTTATAATGCTATCACAAAGTTCAGAATAAACTATGCAAAGTGTCGGTGATCTGAAGTCGTAAAACGTCAACTGAGATGATTGTATCCTGACATGTCGAACATCAATGATCAATTAATGAAACCATGTGATGAGGTAGAGGAAGAAGGATCCATAGCTGCTGCTTCAGCTGGAACCGATAAAGTCTTGTTGAGATAAACTAAAATGTGCTTCAGCCAATTTTCAGTCATATTCCAGCCAACGTCCTCATACTAGGAATAAAATGAAAAGAGCTTAACATCAGGGACTTCCGAGGCTACTTGGATAGAAATGTTATTCAGAACCTGATTATCTTTATAACAGGTATACTTTGCATCAGAAGCTGACTTGGGGATGCAAAGAAGAGCCATTCTGTCAGTTTTCCTTAGTACCATCGCACTCTTCCAAAGTTATGATGAATAAGAATATCACTTGCATTCCCTCCCCTCCAAATGTCACTCAGGACAAATGCAGTAGACAGCTCAGTTTTTGCTTCTCTGCAAGAAATCGCATAGGATAAGGTGTTCAAGCAGTAAGACATCTCTGACATGTCACCTGCACTGCTTTCATCCGAAGAATCTAGCAGTACTTTAATCCTTGCTTACACAAGAGCAATTACCATCATTGAGAGTCTGCAGTACTTCATTCCTTTCTACAGTGTTTGCTTCCTCTGTCGTTGTGACTTGACTATTGCTCATTGTGCCGTGTGTGGTTCCCTGTGAAACTAACTTTTGAGGCACTGCGAGGTCCTGCATGGGTGAGGAGCATTTATTGACACAGTTGGTTTCAGCTCGAATAGCGCCATTTCTGATGTCATCCTCCAGGCTGGGTCTTGAAGACAGTGTACGACTGCACCTTGTACTGTTCCTCCATTCCTGTACCCTTCAAAACACCTCTTCAGGTTGTCTACAGAGACAATTTTAAAAGAGTGCTTGCCATTCGACTGGTTGGCAAATATTTTGACAGTTCCTTCATCAATAACACAATGTATTTGAACAGGTTTCTTCCACTTATGTCTCAAACCAGGTCTCTGTTCAAATTTTCTCTCCTCAACCCACTCCCCAGTTACAGGTTGCCAAGCTTTGTTATTTATCTGTTTTTATCTTTCCTTCACTCTGATCCTCTGATCAATTTCATGAATTTGATCTGTTATTTCTTGTTTCAAATCTAATTGTTGATGTCAGGTCAAGGAGTCAGTAAGCATAGAGGCAATAATAGAACTGCGAGTAAGTGTTGTATGCATTTCAACATTATACATTAAATAATATAGTATTCTAGGGAACACAGTCCCTGATGCACACATGGGCATATTATTTAATGATAACTGTACTTCCAGAATAATGGCGGCCCACTTATTCCCTCTGGTTTTCAACAGTTTGGTCAATAGCTTCTTTACTTCCTGGGTTTAACGTTCCACCAGTCCCGCTGACTACGGATGACGTGATGTGCTATGCTCCAACCCCATACCCCTTTGCAGACAATAGTCTTTGAAAACCTTGGAAACAAAGACTCCACCTTGATCAGAGTGTAGAAGTTTGGGTGTACCAGCTACCGTAATAATGTCAGCAGTAGCATTGACAAGTACGGTTTCCGAAACAGTTTTTGTGAGGACCAGCCTGCAAAAAGAAGTGTAGGCGCCAATACAAATGAGAACATGTTTATACCCCATTGATGGGGATATTGGTCCACTGAAGTCAACCAAAAATTCTGCATGGATTTAATAGGCTTCACAGGAGCCAACGGTGGCAGTTTAATAAGTGATGATTTGTTGATCAAATTACACGGCTCACAATTTGCCACATATGTTTTACAGACTTTAAGCATGCCTGGCCACCAATATAAAGGAGTCAATTTGCAGAATGTTGTTCAGGCACCACTATGTGCCTGACCTATACCCTTGTGAACGTCTTATACAAACTGTTCCCGTTTATGACTTGCGGGTACCTCCTGGACACCCTCGGGCAACTTAACCAGTACAATACCAGTCGGGGTGTCAGAATAGAAGTACTTTGATGGATATTCTTTTGGATTCTCTTTCATCAGGTCTAATAGCTGAATCAGTTCCTCATCCTGATTAGCTGACCACCCTGCCCTAGTGATTACATTAACTATGGCAGGCCCCTTTCGAGGGGGTATCATACAGAGTGAATGCTTTGCCTGTCCATCTGCAAGACTGTTGTCCTTTGAATGAACTGAACCAGTGGTATGTCCGGATACATGAATTATCTGACAATTACATTTCTCCTTTCATGAAATGAGAATATCTTCCCACAATGACTTGTGTTTTTTTCGGTTAACCTTTATGATTGGTAAATCCTTTTTACGTCCAGAACACAAGGTCTTGGTTGTAAGTCCGTTTCCAATAGTCACTATCTGTACAAATTAATGTGGGCTTAATAGGGTCTGCCTTTTCTAAAGCATACCGCAATGCTGCAGCTTCAGCATACTTAAAATATGTCAGGACCTAATCTCAACTAAGATTTACAGGGAACTTCAAAGGCAATTTCTAAACCTCAAAATTAGAATGAGTGAGTTCTGATTTAAGATCCACAAACAGTGATCAAGAGTTTGCCATCTCTATATTCTTAAATCAGGGTCTTAATACCACAGACAGAAAACATTCCTTCCGTACCTACAAATCTAAAATATACATTAAAGACTAGCACATAAGTACAGGATTCTATTAACAATAAGACCACATTTTTGGGTGCCAACTGAAGTGATTTATGACATTAACCCCTTATAGGGACTAAATCAAATCAGGACTACATCCCTATGAATCTCCTTTAATCAAGTTCAAAGCAGACAAACTCTTATAGACACTTGTTTGCGTCCAAGGAATTGAACTAACTTTCCCTCATAGAAAGAAAACCAACAGAGAATATTACCATCTTTTGGATAGCGTATTTTTAATAATTATGGCTAGGTCATAAATATCCCAGATATTATAAGGGTCTGGTAACTCTCTTCAATACGTATCTCTCCAATTAAAGAGACACAGAGAGGGGGGTTCTTTGTAGCTGTATACAGAATGCTACACAGGAGGATTTATTAACGTTTATGTATTTATTTAAGAATATAACATGCAATACACTTGGAAGTGGATAAGTATGTCACAATATCAATACTGTTAAAAGATGTAACACATAATCTTATTTTTAACATAGGATTGGAAAATTTAAGCATGCTAATGTTACAGCAAAATATCTTAGAATATCCAGAATATCCATCAACATTTAAAGTAAACTTTTTACCTTAAATTCCCTGTAGTTGAGAAGCATTGTTGAGGATTCAACACTTCTAATGTTTTGTTTCAGAACCTCTCTTGTTTAAACTGTTTCTGAAGTGTCATCTGACTTTTAGCATATCGATGTTATCCTCCTGTGTTTGTTTTTTTTTGCTTTTTAAAATCCATATCTTTAATTACCATCTACACTTAATGTTTTACTGAAATTCTCCTGCTTTTGAAGTTTTGAGCGGGTATCTGGTCAAAATGTTTATAATTGTGTTTACTTTACCTCTTGTTCCTGTAAGTCCATTCCATTTATTGTTTTATTGTCTATAATTGCCCTTTCCATGGCATTCCAAAGCAACCTCCGGAGCTGAACTGTCTGCATCAACAATCTCACAAATCAATTAAGAGTATTGCTGTCTCTTACAGGATATTTCAATGGGTATGTTTATCTTCCAAGCCCCTGACAACAGAAATACAAATGGATTTCCCAACTTGTTTCTGCTTCATTACAGGGAACTTGACATTTTTAACTCTCGCTTCTTGAAGGGGAATGTCAGTGAGTCCTGAAAACTGGCCATTTATTCAACCTTTAATTCTAAAAGGTATAATATTTTAATTATTTCTAAATTCCACCCAATTAAGCCTACTATACGTACATTCCATCACATGCTGCCAGTATAGAATCCAGATCTGCATAAAAGAGCTCTATGGTTTCGTCAGTAAGATAGAGAGTGGGAGCATAAACATTGATGATTGTGGCCCATTGGTTGTCACTAAGCTGAAGGTGTCGGCTCATGAGCCATTCATTAATGCCAACAATAAGTTCCATAAGTATATCTGTGATTCAATTTTTGATGTCAAACCCAACTCCGCGGATATGAATATCCTCCACTGGTTTCTCCTTCCAGAAGAAAGTGTATTCTCCTCCTTCCTGTCTAAGCTGGACTAGTGCAGGGTGTCGGATTTCACTGAGAGCAGCAACATTGATGTTATATCCCGCTAGCTGCTGAGAAACTATGGTGGTTCTCCTTTCAGGGCATTCACTGTTCTGATTGTCCATAACGTTGCATACATTCCAGATGCAGACATTCATGCATGTTTTTTTTTAATTTGCATGTGTTTTCAACCACAAGGATGATGGTTCCACCGGGTGAGGTTCTCCCGTCAGGACAGTTTGGGACAGCCTGTGTTTGAGACATCTTTTCCAGCCCCTTTCTCAAGTGAGGTGAGCACAGGAGATCCTAAAAAGGAATGCTCAGTCATGGACTCTGCTGCTGGGGAGCCAGTAATACCCCAAATACAAGAGCTCAGTAACCATCAGGCATCCACCACCTACATGCAGATTTGTGACTAGAGACCTCCAGTATCAGAGCCCTGTCTCCGATGCCACTTGTCCATCACTGGAGGGTTTTATGATATCCCTGGCAGAGGACTGTGTGTGTCATCTTTTAACGTGAGGTACTCCGTACACAGCTGACAACCACACAACCTTGATGTGTTGGCAGTTGTGCACCCTGGGATGACAGGGTTGTCCTATAATGAGAGGCTGAGTAAATGATGTATATGTTCTCTGGCGTTTAGAAGAATGAGAGGTGACCTCATTGAAACATAAACAATTTTGAAGCAGCATGACAGTGTAGACACTGAGAGGGTATCTCCCCTGGCTGGGGAATCTAGAACATGGGGGCACTGTCTCAGGATAAGGGGAAGATCATTTAGGACTGAGATGAGGAGACATTACATCACTGAAAGGGTTGTGATTCTTTGGAATTATCTACCCCAGAGCTTTGTGGATGCTCCATCATTGAATATACTTAAGGCTGAGACAGACAAATGTTTGGTCACTCGGGGAATCAATGGATATGGGGAGTGGGCAAGAAAGTGGAGTTGAGGCCAAAGTGCAGCCATGATCGTATTGAATGGTGGAACACGCTCGACAGGCTGTATGGTTTACTCCTGCTCCTATTTCTTGTATTCTTCTGTTCTTGTGAAAGGTCGAGAACCTGAAACGATAGCTCTGTTTCTATTTCCATGGATGCTGCCTGACCTATTTTCAGCATTGTTTGCTTTCATTTTGGAAGATTACAATTACATTTTGGGCATCAGCAATGTTTTCACTTGCTTCCTTTAAATCCCTGGGATGAAAACCATCTGGTCCTGGGAATTTCTCACTCTTTTGTGCCATTATTTTCTTCATTATTGTTAATTTTCTTACATTAATTTTGGTGAGTCCCCATCCCTGATTCAATATTAGTTTCCTTGGGATGTCCAGCATGCTATCTTCTTCCTCCACTGTAAACACTGATGAAAGTAATTATTTAACATGGCCACCATTTCCTTATTTTCATTTGTAATTTAATCATCATCAGTTTTTAAGGAGCCAACATTGCTCTAAAATGACTCTCTTCTTCCAAATATAAATATAAAAGCTTTTTGTGTTGATTTTGCTATCCTTTGCAAGATTCTTTTCCTATTCACTTTTGTAACTTTTACTGTCAACTTTTGGAATACTGAAAGGGAAGGGAAAGAGAGGATGTGTTTGGTAGTGGCATCACACTTCAGTTGGAAGAAATTACAAAGAACGTCCATTGAACATGGAAGCTGGTGGGTGGAAGGTGTTATCGTCAGAACTGAGGCGATGGATACAGAGAAACTGGGAGAATGTAATTGAGTCCTTACAGGAAGTGGGATGGAAGCATGGTAATCAAGGTAGCTATGGGAGTCAGTGGGTTTCAAGTAGATATTTGTTGACAGAAATGAAGATAGAGATGTTGAGAACGAGAAGGGGAGAGTTGGTGATGGACCTTATTGAACTGAGGGGAAGGATTGACTTTTGATGCAAAGCTGATGTAACTACAATATTTTAAATTGATGGAGAGGGTTGAATGAGCCATGGATATAGGCTGGAGGAGATTGGACAGGGAGAGGTTAAATATTGTCAATATGGAAAGAAATATGTTCTGTGTGACAAGAACAGTATCAAAGATGGGCCTACCAGGGCAGTCCTGTTTATGGGCCTTGGAAAGGAAAGCGGTTGAGAACCAAGAGCCTGGAGACAGCAAGGGGAAGATCTCCCGAGGTAACAAAATAGATACAGTGATCTGTTGCAGAATTGTGTCAAGAGTGAATTGATGAAGATGCACTGTATCCAGAGTCAGTGATAGAAAGGTAGCTCTGCTTTTAGGTGATCTGCTTTAATCATTTAACGAATTTAACGATTGCAGTGAATGGATATTTGACTGCATTCTTCAGCTGCTCTCTGAATTTAGTCTGGGTCACTGCATAAATACAGGTGTTGGTGCAGGTGCTCAAAAGCTGCAGCATGTAACCAGATTGTTCAGTGATATATGCAGGATCATGGGGATGTCTGTAATTTTTTATGTTTGAAAATCGCATATAAAAGAAAAATGCAACATTTGTCATCCATAACAGTATAAAACTGCCAGATATAGTGAACATTAAAATGATGGATTTCCTTCGGTTCTCCATCTCTGGGTCAGTGTGATTCTCACTCTTGCTGTGATCCAGTAGTTTCCTACGGACTCTACTGGCCACTAAAATGTGTCTGACAGTCAGAGCATTGAGCAGTAAAATCAGAACGAATGGAAGGAAAGGGGTTAAAATAATACTGAGGCTCTCAAATGCTACCCAGGTAGTTTCAGTGTAATAGCTCAGTGATTCAATTCCTCCCCAGGGTACATTGTCAATTACATATTCAGGTTCATAAACAAAGTACCATGGAATATTTTTCAAGCAGAACAACACACTCACTGTCACAATAACCACAACCACCGTTTTCTCTGTGCAATATTTTGTTTTCTGCTTTGGGCAACAAATTGCAATAAATCGATCAAAAGTGAAAGTGACAGTGAACCAGACAGAAATGTCTGTGGCTGCGTAAAGCAGGACATGTATGAGAGAACGTGCAGGAGTGGTATCCAGGTAAGTTCCTGGGAAATGAAAATGAATAACTGTAAACAGTATCACATCAGTGAAAACGACCAGTAGATCTGCCACTGCCATGGCCACCAGGTAGTGGGTGGTACATTTGGAGAGTCCGCACTTTCCTCGTGACAGGATCAGAATGGCCACTGAGTTAACTGAAAAAAATAGAACAAAGGACAAGGGAATTACAAACAGTCATCTCAGAGAACATGGGATGTCCATAGAAACATGGGCACTTTAGAAGAGGAATTGGCCTTTCAGCCCATCGAACTTTTTCTGCCATTCGATTAGATCATGTCTGATCTGTATCTTAACATCATTTAATCTGCCTTGGTTCCATAACTTTCAATACACTTGCCTAACAAAAGTCTATCAATCTCATTTTTGAAATTTTGAATGAACCGAGCTCGAACAGCTTGTTGGGAGAGAGTTTTCCCGATTTCCAGGACACTTGGAGTGAGAAAGTTCTTCCTGGCATCATCCTTGAATAGCCGAGCACTAATAATGATGTGTCTCCCTGTTCTGGACTCCCTCACCAGAGGGAATTGTTTCTCTCTTGTCCCAATCAAGTCATTTACTCATCTTAAGCATTTCAATTGGTGAGGCCACAATTTGAGTACTGTGTGCAGTTCTGGTCACCTTATTACAGAAAATATGGGATTGCACTGGAGAGGTTGCAGAGGAAATTTACAAGGATTTTGCTGGGACTGGAAAAAATGTAGTAATGAGGGAAGATTGGATAGGCCAGGGTGCTCTGATTGAAATGTACAAAATAGTGAAGGGCCTGGAGAGAGTGGATGTGAAGGGCCTGTATACCTTATCAGAGTGGTCAGTAAGTAGGGTGCGTAGATTTAAACTGACTGGTAGAAAGAGTAGAGGGGAGATGAACTTTGTTTTTTCACCGAGAGCGTGGTGGGGCTCTGGAACTGACTGGCTGAAAGGTTAGTAGAGGCAGAAACCCTTAATTCATTTAAAAGGTGTCTGGATATGCACCTCAAGTGCCATAACTTGCAGGGCTATGGAATAATGCTGGAAGGTGGGATTAGACTAGATGGATCGTTTTTTGGCTGGCACAGACATGATGGGCCAAGTGCTCTTTACTGTGCTGTAAACATTCTATAATTCTATGATTTTCTATGATTCTAGTTGACCCTTTAATCTTCCATATTTCAACAAATACAAGCCTTGTCTATGTAACCAGTGTTCATAGTTCAACACTTTCAGCAATGGTATCAGTCTTGTGATTCTGCACTGAACCTGCTCCAAGGCCAATACATCCTTCCTGAGGTGAGGAGCCCAGAACTGAATGAAGTTACTCCGAATGGGGTCTAACCAACCCTTCATACAGCATCACTTAATTTCCACAGCTTTGTATTCCAGCCAACTTTTAGATAAATGATAACATTCCATTAGACATTTTAATGATATTTTTGTGTGTCCACAAACTTTTACTGATTTTTTTTTATGTGGACCCCAAATCTCTCTGTTCCAATTTAATAATATTTTGATCTATCTTTCTTAGGTCTGAATTAGATGACCTCACACTTTCCCATTTTAAATTCCAGCTGGCATAATGTTGCTCTCTCAGTTAATCAATTAATGTCCCTTTGCAATTTCCTGCTCCCATATAACTTAGTGTCATCAGCAAACTTAGATATGTGGCTCTCTATTCCATCATCCAGGTTATTAATAGATACAGTGAAAAGCTGAGACTCCATTATGTACCACAGTAGTTATCTTCTCAAAAAGTTCAACAATTTCAGGCATGATTATCCATTTGCAAATCTTGTTCCAGATAAGGATCCCAGTGAGCAATGGAGTTACACATAGTGATCTAAGAGGCAGGAAATTACAGCCAGTGATAGCAGGGAGCAAGGCAGTTATAGCTAGGGATTTAGGAGACAATGGGAGTTAGATCGAAAATGGAATCCAAAAGACAGCATAGGTTTGAGAAGAATGCGATGGAATTTTAAAAAAAGACTTGCATTTATATAGCACCGTTCACAACTTCAGGGAGTTCCAAAGTGCTTTACAGCCACCAAAGTACTTTTTCTTTTGAAGTGTTGTCATTCTTATAATGTAGGAAATGTAGCAGCCAATTTGCACACAACAAGCTCCCACAAACAGCAATGTGATGATGATCATGAATGCTTCACGATATCAAGGCAATTGAATCACTTATAACTGTGTCAGCACTTTGTTCTGAAGATGTATTTCTAAAATCAATAATTATTTTGGAAATTAGTGAAGAAACAATAGCATGAGTTCGAACAAATAGCAGCGAGCAAGAGTTAGGGGAAAGAGCGGACGAAGGCACAGTGTTTACTAATGAAGGTGATTTTGAGAATTAATTCATATTTTGCTGTTGTAACAGAGGTGACAGTGTGTGAGGGGAGCAGGAAGATGAGACGATGGAAGAAAGGGCTGGTGGTTGAAGAATTCTGGTTTTAAAATTGGACAGGTCCTGATGCTGAGGAGATGCAGCATCTGGTGGTTCAGTTATTTTTTAGGATAGGGCCAGTCTACATACTCAAAATATGACCCAGTAAGGGTCAAGGGGAATATATCTAGTTAAAAGTCATGGTAATGGTGCCACTCACTGAACACAAACCGATCATTTCTGGACACACTTCATGCCAGCATTTATTATTGAATTTTCCAATATAAACATTTATAATGGCATTTCGCTATGTAAACCGTTACCTTTTATGGTTTGTTGATGAATCAACTGAATCACTCAAAATACTGTTTTGGAAAAAGTCTGGCATTTATCTCCATAACTAAAATCTGTAATCACCAACATAAGGTTTTAAACAGAATTTTAAAAGGCAAAAAAAAATCAAATAACATGGTTAAATTTACATTTCAAAAGTGATTTGCTTACATTAAATGGTTAATTGACTTACCAAGAATTCCAACAACTGCAAGAATAGCGTAGTAAATGTCTTCGATCTGATGGAATAATGTTAATTCACGCATTTTCTCTGAGATGTGATGGTTTTTATTAGTGCCAGAGGCAATATCTCTGTCTGATTACTTGAAATATTCAGAGAAAACTTGTATTTATACCGGAGCGAAGTCTCCAGTGAGATATTAGTTACATCATCATTCATATTAATTCAAGTTAATTGAACAAACAATTTGAGACAATCATGTGAAATCTCAGATACTCATCATGGAATAAAATATAATTAACTGGAGCTTAAACGGCCTTAAACCAAGATATTTCACATAAAATATAGTTGAATGTGATGATGTTCAAGGAGTATTATTGATCTATTGCAATGAACTGTTCTATGGACCATGTCCTTTCAATTTAACATTAAATGTCTGTAATGTTTAGACTTTTTAAAATGTATTTGCCTTGTGGATTTGGCACATGAAGAGTTAAAAAAAAGTATTGTCTGTGCTTTGCAAATCGAGGAGCTTAGATATTAAAAATATAAACTTCTTGCAAACCACATTTTCTATTGTAATCAGTCATCATAAATAACCTATACATTGCAGATGGTGATTCCAGTGGATACCTGTGTGTTGGATCAACAGCTTGCATTTCTACACCACCTATAACATAGACCAATGTCCCAAGATGCCTCACAGAGACATAAAGAAGATGGCACTGACCAAATGAATGAGGAGGAGTGACCAAAGCTTCACCAAAGTGATGGGTTTTTGAGAGGGTCCATACCTTGTCATTTCCAGATTCAATTGTTCTAATGCTCCCCAGCCAGGTTCCCATCCTCCATGTTCTATAAACTTTAGTCAATCTGAAAATCTACAGCCCATATCCTTACCCACACCTAGTACCTTACAACTATCACCCTTGTCCCTGTTAACTTACATTGGCCTCTGGTCCTTCCATAACCCAAATTTAAAATGATCATCCCCACTTTTAAATTGCTTTACAGCTTCACCTGTTCCAATCTCTGTGTAACTACCCCAGCCCAGAATTGTCCTTTTCTCTGAGTCTTGTCTTTTCTGCATCCCTCCCTCCCTTTAACCCACTCTTGGTGGCTAAACTTTCACACTCTGGAATTCCCTCCATTTCCCCCTCTACCTTTCCATTTACTTCTCCTTTTTGGACCCTCCATAAAGCTCAGTTCTTTGCCCAAGCTTTTGATCATCCTTCTGAATATCTCCTTTGATGCAGTGCCATTTTTTGCAAGATTATTCCTCTGAAAAACAACTTGCGAAGTTTTTCAATGTTCAAGGTGCTTTATAAATGCAAGTTGTTGTGGTTGTTGTTATATTAAATGTCTGCCTTGACTCAGGGGTAGCACTATCATCTCTCAGTTCGAATGCTGTAAGTTGAGGCCACACTTCAGGACTTAAGTTCAAAAATCCAGGCTGATACTTCTGTGTGGTACTGAGAGAATGCTGCACTGCCAGAGGTGCTGCCTTTCAATCGAGATGAGAAACTGAGGCCCAGTCAGTTCTCTCAGATGTGTATAAAAGATCCCATGGCACTTTTTCAAGAAGAACAGGGCAGGTAAAGGAAAGCACTTGCATCCATGCAACAGTTTTCCTAACCTCAGGATTTCCCAGTGTGATTTACATTGAATTAAGTACTTTCTCCTCGTTTAGTTCTTCTGGAGTCCTGGCCATTATTTATCACTCAACTAACAATACGAAAAATGGATTACCTCATTACTGTTTGTGCAACATTGCAACAGTGACTATGTTTCCGAAGTATTTAAAAGCACTTTGGGACATCCTGAGGTTGTGAAAGGTGATATATAAATGCAAATTTTCTGTTTTCCCTTTCACCTGTGAAATAATCTCCAATTTTTAACCATTTGTTCCTGTGGTGAGCGTGGCTGGCAAGAGCAACATTTGTTGCCCATCCCTAATTGCCCTTGCGAAGGTCCTATTGAGACACCTTCTTGAACTGCTTCATATGGTGTATGTGCACCCACAGCACTGTTAGGATAGTATTTCCTGTAATTTGAGCCAGCAGAATTGAAGGACCGGCGATATAGTTCCAAGTCAGGATGGTGTGTGGCTTGGAGGGGAACTTGCAGGTGTTGGTGTTCCTATGCACCTGCTGCCCTTGTCCTTCCAGGTGGTAGAAGTCGCAGGTTTGGGAGATGCTGTGAAAGGAGCCTTGGCTAACAGTGCGATGGGGGAGAGGATTTTTCCCAATAAAGAGGCTGCCTCTGGCGTCAATGCCAGATTAAGGATGGCGGCCGGCATCCCAGAATTTGCAGACCAATCAGAGAGCTGGTAGATCCGCAACCACGGCAGCAGCATGATCGATGTGGCCGCTACTGAGGCTGCAAGGAAAAGGAAAGGGCGCCTCCATATTGAGGTGACCTCGAAGGGCAGGCGAGACATTTTATTAAAGTGCTGGCACCAACTAAGCAGGTTCCAGCTATCTGAGGGTTGAACCCGACAGTGGGGACGTCGGAGCTGCAGGGGCTCCCATTGTCGCCGGGAAGCCCTTCCCTGAGCATCCAAAGAGGAATATTCCCCCCACCCCAAGCACCGGAAGCTGTTGGGTGTCCACTCTAATGGACTGGGCGGAATCCCCACATGGCGGGATTCCGTTCCGACTCCGCTGAAATGCCCTCGGGAGCATGACATGGCGGTTAACATGCTAGTTAATTGGATCAATTGGCTGCCTGCCTCCGATTGCCAGGCACTCGAGCCGCTGCCATTTCCACCTTTCGAAATATCCCGAGGCAGTGGGAAGATGTCAGGCTTCTCTCCCGATGCCTTTCACCACCATTTTACTGGACTACCCGCCTCCCAGCTGGTATCTAGAAAGCTGGTAAAATCCCAGCACAGAAATCAGCAGTTTCTGTTATACTCTTAACATGTGTACATGAGCATTGGCATATTATTGAAGGTAAATGAGTCAGTTGTATTCAGTTAAACTATCATGTCTTGAACTCAAAGAAACTAACACTTTGACTTTAGCAATCACTGCCGACATTTTCCTGATACATGTGATCTGTTTTGATGACGGGAACTCCAAGTTAAAATCTATCATTTATCATCAGAAATAATGGCCAGGATTTTATCAGATGTCGCGAAGTCCTGACGATGGGACCAGTAGGGGATGCCATTGCCGTGGGAGTGGTGGGGGGGCGGGGGGGTGGTGGGGAGGGGGTGGAGTTGCATTCTGAATCTTCTCGAGCCGGCCACATAATTTCTGGCAGGCGGGGGAGCAGTCCGCTGAGACGGCATGGACAGGGTAGTGCCTGCTTAGTCAATGCTGGCGCCATATTTAAATGGCATCCCGTAGTTGTTGCAAAAGCAGCAGCCCCGGAGAGAGCAGAGAGGGAGGCCTGGCAACTGAAACACATCCGGGGATGGCAGAAGGGTGATCAAGGATGGTCCCATGGTTGACAGATACCTCCTGCAGGTGCTCCTCCAGGCTGCTCGTGCTGTGGGGTAGGTCCTCTTCCCTGGGACAGGAGGAGAAGACTAGCCCAGCAAACAAAGAAAGTTTGGATGGAAATGACAGAGGAGGTGAACAGCCTTGAGGTCGTCCCTCACACGAGGCTGCAGTGTCTGAAAAGGATCAATGACCTGATGTGTGGCAGCAAGGTGAGTGCAGCACATAATGTTAAACTTACATCCTTATATGTGACTGAGGATGAATGTGAGGTTGGTAGAAAGGACCTGCCGACCCAGTCACTGACAATGCCCAGGCAACAGCATTGGCTGTCAGAAGCATGTCAGCCTCTCTGTGGTTTGTCCCAGTCAGTCAGAGTTGACTCCAGCACTGCTGCTACTGAGTGGCTGCGTGCAGGAGGAATCCCTGTGATGCCATGGTGGACAGTCAGGCTGCCACCAGCACTGGCGTTGTGTGTGTCTTTGATGGTAACTAAAGATTGCAATTTATGTGCTTGCAGGAGAAGCAAGAACAGAACGTGAGGGAGAGAGGCAAGACAGGTGTCAGCATCCCATATATCACCATCCCGATGCCCATGGAAGAAGAGGCGCTGGAGCTGGGAGGCCTGGAGCCAGGTTGGGCAACAGCTGATGGTGAGACAAGAGTAGAGGCCCAAGAGAGTGAGAGGCCTAATGGATGGGCTCATGAAACACTCTGGCGAGGATGAAGCATAGTGCTCATTTGTCCACCACTGGTCACATGAAACTCAGACTAGGAGTACTCAGAAGGACATGATGGAATGTGCATTACCCTATAACCACTTTTCTCTCTCTCAGGTCAAAGAAGAGCAACAGCTGCTGTGACCAGGGGACAGCCGTCCACCCCTGAGGAGGAGGAGGGTACCTCAGAGTGTGAACCGTCACATCAATCCCCCCCAATCTCCACCAACACAGATACTCTCACATCAGTGTGTATTTGTGTGTGATTTGAAACGGGATCACAATCTGCTGAGAACAGCACAGCCATGCATGCCCATGCAGCTGATGGAGGCTGTGACAGTCGAGTCCACTAACACTCGGAGGACTGTGGGAGGGCACAGCATTGCGGAGCTTCATGTTGAAGACATGCCTCCTGAATCATCAATAAGGCAGCAGATGCTGGACCAGCAGCATGAGGTGTATGAACATCTGGCTGAGCTTCTAGAGCCTAAATGCACCGATGAGTGAAGGATGCAGGAGTTCTAACAGTCTGAGAGCGTAGCTATGTCTCTGGCTTTGTCTGGTGAGGTAATCTCTGGCAGCACTGTGAGTCACTCATTTGGAGTGGACGTAAGCTTGCTGACACCATCCACATGGCAGCATTTAGCCTCATGTCTACAATTTGGCCCATTTTCAGGCACGGGAATTGGGATGCATGATTAATCTATCCCCGGTCGTGTTGAGGCAGGCAGCAGACGATCATCAACATGATTGCAGTGTGCAGTCCAGCATGAAACATCCTCTGACTGGCTGCATGTAAAGCAGGAGGCACAGTTGTGTGTGTGGCTAACACGAGGTACAGCGAGACTGCACTTCTTAAAGGCATCCTGCCCACCCTCTTAAAGGGAGGTGTAGTCAGGCTACAGCAGCAACTGGAACAGTCTCACAAAGACGCTGATGGATGGAAGGAGACTGCACATGGAGAAACAGGCCAGACAGAGAGGGCTCCCAGGTTAGCAGATGCAGCACTGGAGGCTTTAGTGATGCAGGTGGAATGTGGGAGAGAGGTGATGTTTCCACAGGGGGTTAGGATCATGGACCTCGTGCTTTCCTCTTTCCTCCTTTCCTCACATGAACTTCCCCTTCTGCCCTTTTGCTTTCAGGCATCCAAGATTTGCTGCCTGACCAGGCAGTGCAGCCTCATACTGAAGTACATGAGCAACAGCAGAACTCTCATCAAGAAGCACTAAGTCACCAATTTAGACACATTTTAGTGAGGAGGGTTTTGCAGGGTCTACTGGACTAACTGTGCCTTTACTCCTCCCAGAAGTAGCTGTAAATCAGGAAATGGAAGAGAAGGAAGAACTCCAGAAATTTATAATCACCAGGGAAGTGGTACTGAACAAATTGTTGGAGCTGCGGGCTGACAAGTCCCCTGGTCCTGATGTATTTCATCCTAGGGTCTTAAAAGATGTGGCTAGTGAGATAGTTGATGCGTTGGTTTTAATTTTCCATAATTCCCTAGAATCAGGAAGATTCCATTAGATTGGAAAATAGCCAATGTAACTCCTTTATTCAAAAAGGGAGGGAGACAGAAAGCAGGAAACTAGAGGCTAATTAGCCACACATCTGTTCTAGGAAAATTGTTATAGTCTATTATTAAAGATGCTGTAGTGGGGTACTTAGAAAAATTCAAGATAATCAGGCAGAGCCAACATGATTTTATGAAAGGGAAATCATGCTTAACCAATTTTTTGGAGTTATTTGAAGAAGTAACAGGTGCTGTGGGTAAAGGGGAACTGGTGGATGTACTGTACTTAGATTACCAGAGGCATTTGATAAGGTACCTGATCAAAGGTTATTGCAGAAAATAAAGGCTCATAGTTAGGGGGTAACATATTTGCAGAGATAGAGATTGGCTAGCTAACAGGAAACAGAGATTATGCATAAATTGGTCATTTTCAGGTTGGCAAGATGCAACGGGTGGTGTGCCACAGGGATCAGTGCTGGGGCCTCAACTTTATACAATTTATATAAATGACTTAGATGAAGGGACCGAAGGTATGGTTGCTAAATTTGCTGATGACACAAAGATGGGTAGGAAAGTAAGTTGTGTAGAGGACATAAGGTGGCTACAAAAGGATATAGATAGGTTGTGAATGGGCAAAGACCTGGCTAATCGAGTATAATGTGGGAAAGTATGAAATTGTCCACTTTGGCAGGAAGAATAAAAAAGAAACATATTATCTAAATGGTGAGAGATTGCAGAGCTCTGAGATGCAGAGGGATCTGGGTGTCCTAGTGCATGCATCGCAAAAGGTTAGTATGCAGGTACAGCACGTAATTAGGAAAGCTAATAGAATGTTACCGTTTATCATGAGGGGAATTGAATACAAAAGTAAGGACGTTATGCTTCAGCTGTACAGGGCATTGGTGAGACCACATCTGGAGTGTTGTGTACAGTATTGGTCTCCTTATTTAAGGAAGGATGTAAATGCATTGGAGGCAGTACAGAGAAGGTTTACTGGACTAATACCTGGAATGGGCGGGCTGTCCTACGAGGAAAGATTGGACAGGCTTGGCTTGTATCCGCTGGAATTTAGAGAGTAAGAGGCTACTTGATTGAAACATATAAGATCCTGAGGGGTCTTGACAGAGTGGATGTGGAAAGGATGTTTCCCCATGTGCGAGAATCTAGAACTAGGGGTCACTGTTTAAAAATAAGGGGTCGCCCATTTATGACAGAGATGAGGAGATTGTTTTTCTCTCAGCTGGTCGTGGGTCTTTGGAATTCTCTTCCTCAAAAGGCGGTGGAAGTAGAGTCTTTGAATATTTCTTAAGGCAGAGGTCGATAGATTCTTGCTAAGCAAGGGGGTGGAAGGTTATCAGGGGTAAGTGGAAATATGGAGTAATCAGTTCAACCATGAACTTATTGAATGGTGGTTGCAGGCTTGAAGGGCCGAGTGGCCTACTCCTGCTCCTAATTCGTATGTTCCTTTGTTCGTATTTATGTTATTTTTATGGACTTCCAGAAGGCATTTCGCAAGGTTCCATCTAAGAGCCTGTGAACATAAATGAGAGCACATGGAATTAGAGATAAACAATTGACTTGGATATGGAAACAGAAAATGCTGGAATTGCTTAGCAGGACAGGCTGCATCTGTGGAGAGAGAAACGGCTTTTCCTGCAGCTCCCACAATCATTACATCCCTCCATTCACTAGATGCCTCTCGAATACATGTCCCTCCAGAACCCACTCTGGGTAATTGACCATTGGATGGAATAGTTCTGTTATGTGTTTAATGATCACTCAACATTACCAATGTTCAGTCCTTGATCTACCACATTCTTTTCCTCAGGACCCTCATCTCACATGAGCATTTGTGGTCCAAGGTGCCTCATTTATTTATAGCAGCTGCTCAGAGTACGGGTTTTTGTAATTCTGATTAATTGTGAGAATGAACATTAACAGGTTGATTGCCATGTTTGTGAAGTACTGTCTTACCATCTAGACCTATCATCTTACCAGGGCCTTTCCATTACCTATGACCCTCTTTTTTATAGAATACAAAATCTCCTCATTTGAACTCTGTCTCAGGTGATCTAATACGATGCTTCAGTGCTTTATGAATGATCTATCAGACCTCTGCCTTGATACAAGCCTGCTTTCCTGCATGCAAAACATTCAAATATCCAGAAAAAAATTGAGCTAATTGTACGACCTTCTGGAGCAGGAGGATTATCACACAGCACAGAAGACAATTTGGGATTTCGCCTATTGACTAATTGATAAGGATATATTCTTCATCCATCTGGAGAGAATATTTGCCTGAGGCACCCATACCAGGGCAGTTCTTAATTTGCAGTCTGGTTGGTCTATTTAAATTTTGTGCAGCATTAACTCGATCAGCACATGATTGCTTTCACAAAGACCATTGCTAAAAAGTTTCTCAGTTGTGGTTCTCATGACCATGATATTCCTATCTTAACACATATCTCTGAACAGGACCCTCAACTGTGTCCAGCCCATTTCCCACACCTCAACCTGTACCCCTTCCCCTCCCTCCCAGAACCGCGACAGGGTTCCCCTTGTCCTCACTTTCCACCTCACCAGCCTGAAGATCCGAAGGATCATCCTCTGCCACTTTCACCACATCCAGCGTGATGCAACTACCAAACACTTCTCCCCCTCCCTTCCCCTGTCAGCATTCTGAAGGGATTGTTCCCCCTGCAACACCCTCGTCCACTCGTCCTGCATTGTCAGAGATGCTGTCTTTCAGTTAAGATGAGAGACGGATGCGTAGTTAGTCCTCCCAGATGTACATAACAGCTCCCAGGGAATTTTTGCAAGATATATTAAGAAGGGGAACCAAAAACAGTCTAACAGGTGGGTTTTATGCGAATGAGGATGACGTCTACCAGACTTCATGAATTGTGTGTCCTCAGGTGACTCAGCAGGCCAATCCTGGAGCCACCAGTCTTTGGGCAGAGAGGACAGGAGCCACCCTGAGGAAGTGAGGTGGGGGCTACTCAAGCCAGGGTTCTGCTCTCTGACCTTCCACTTTCATTACTTCTCTGAAGCAGAGTTTATAGAGTCAGTTTCCGACTGTGCTCCGACTTTTTTTTTAGAGATACAGCACTGAAACAGGCCCTTCGGCCCACCGAGTCTGTGCCAACCATCAACCACCCATTTATACTAATCCCATATTCCTACCACATCCCCACCTGTCCCTATATTTCCCTACCACCTACCTATACTAGGGGCAATTTATAATGGCCAATTTACTTACCAACCTGCAAGTCTTTTGGCTTGTGGGAGGAAACCGGAGCACCCGGAGAAAACCCACACAGACACAGGGAGAACTTGCACACAGGCAGTACCCAGAATTGAACCCGGGTCGCTGGAGCTGTGAGGCTGCGGTGCTAACCACTGCGCCACTGTGCCGCCCACTTGTCGAATGAGGCACTGCCACATGGTATGGTTTGTGGCAAGTTCCTCCTATGCACTGATGTCAATTGGTTCCCTTTTCAATGAGGTTTTCAGAGTTTCCTAAAATGTTTCCTCTGTCCTCCTTGTCATCGGGTGCCATCCTTAAGTGATGAGAAGAGGATTTGCTTCGGAAGCTGATTATTTGGCATACAGATGAAGTGTCCAGGCCAGCGGAGCTGATTTCTCACACTCATGGGGCTAAATTTTACCGACCCCCAACATCGGGGATCATGGCTGGGGGCCCGGAAAATGCCTCCAGGAGCGGTCCACCACGAGCCTCGACGCCGAGAAGGCCCGGCCCCATATTGCCAGTGGCAGCGAGGCCTCATGAGCAGGAAATATATGTGACTGAATGTATATTAATGAATTCATGACTTACCTGCTCCAGTCGGCTGAACCGCAGTGATATTGAGGTCGATTGCTGGGACTTCCCTGCCTTCAGAGCTCGTTTGCAGATCCGAGGTGGAACAGTGGTTGGGAGCCGGGAACAGTTAAGTTTTCAGCATTGGGGTGGGGAGTGCGGTTAAATGATTTTGATTACTCCAGGGGTTGATGGGAAGGGGTAAAGTTCATAGTTTAGGAACTTTGGGGTGAATGCTCTGGATCACAAGGTACATTTTTATGGGGGGAGAGGGCAAGTAATACATTTTAATGTGGGTGAGGTCTCAATAACTTTATTTACTTTTTTACCATCATGTATCTTTAAAAATTTAAATTACATTGAAGGACTGGAAGCCCTTTGAAAATGGCATTGATGCCTACACAATGGCACTGGATGCCTTTGCCAGGGGTGGACCGCACTTCCCTCCCACATCATCGGGGGTGGGGGGGGGGGCGGAGTGTGGTCTACTTGGCCAAATAAATGAGCCACCGCATTTAATATTATGGCAGCTCCATGCAGTAAGTCCCGTGCATGCACACTGCCACCTTTGAAACTCGCCACCGAGATCGGCACGAGTTTGTCAAATGCAGCCCATGCTTGCGATGCTGGAGGAATTGGCTTCAGTGAGGATGCTGGGGTATGTTCGCCGGTCTTCTCACTTTACTTTGAGTATCCCATGGAAACACCACTGGTGGAAATTCTCCAGTAGCCTGAGGTGCCTTTGGTAGGTGAAACTAGTCTCACTGCAATATTGAAGGATGGTGACAACAACAACGTAATTTTTCTGTTTCACTAACTTAACTTGGTTTCTCTATGACTACAGGAGAGACTGATACTTTTTACCCAGCCAAATCATTCCCGAGGAGTAGGTCAATTCCCTCTACTGACAAACTATGGACAACTCCTACAGTTCTCATCCCAGATATTAGGTCACACTCTCGGTGCACTCTATATAAAGGTACGGGGATATACTCCCCACCAATTCCATGAACTAAAACATTAGCATCCAGTGCGCTTTATGATGGAAATATTATGTCTTCCCCAGTAAAATAGTTTGTGCTGCTCCTGGATCCCTAAGTATAACAATAGGTTTTCCTGCCTCACTGAAGGGATATGGAGTTACTTTTCCCTTTGACAAGAAGTCATTATTACTTTCAGGTATCTTATTCTCAACCTCTGCACTCAATTTCATTTTTGTGTCTTGTTTTGCAGCTGCCATTAAAGCTACAGCCTGGTCTGCTGAACTTTCAGTCAGAGCCTCTTTCTCTGCACCAGCTTTGTGTGCCCCCAACAGGTCCCAAGGGTTTATCTCGCAACTTCCAGCATTCTGAACGAAGATGTCCTACCTTGTGGCAACGATAACACTTCAGCTTGTGGACCTCACATCTACCCTCAGCACCTTCTTTTCTGGCCTGAGACGGGGATATTGGGGCAATCCCAGCTGTTCTTTCTTGTCCCCAACTAATTGCCTTCCTTTTATTCTCCCACTTTATCTTCTCGGATTTGTGGGAGTGACGGACAAAAGATGTTGGCTTATTCACAAGCTCAAAATCATTAGCAATTGCGACTACTTGCTTAGCTTTTAACACTTTCAGGTTATCTACATGAAATCTCACTACTGGAGGGATTGAATTGTTAAACTCTTCTAAGAGAATCAGCTCTCTAAGGTTCTCATCCATGTTTTCCATCTTTAATGTCCGTATTCAATGATCAAAGTTACTTTTCTTCGCCCTCTCAAATTGTACATAAGTTTGCCCCGCCAATATCTGTAAGTTCCGAAAATTCTTACGGTGAGCTTCAGGACTAACTCAAATGCAGCAAGAATATCCTTTATTGTTAACTCATAATCTGCAGAAACCTCTTCAGGAAGCATGGCATAAACATCATGAGTTCTGCCCATCAACCTGCTTTGCATAAGCAGTGTCTAGCTTTCTTTTGGCCACTTCATTTCCTTGGCTATTGTTTCAAAAGAAATGAAAAATGCCTCCACGTCCCTTTCCTCAAACTTCAGGAGAGCGTGTATAAATTTAAACAGCTTTTTACTGGGTCCTGGGCTGGATTAAGATTCATCCTGACCAGAATTTTCCCTGTAGTTCCCTGTAGACCCCTTGTTCTCAGTTCAATTTTTAAAATTCAAATTCCCTTGCTTCGTTTTCACTTTCTCTCTGAAATTCAAGTTTGAGTCTTCCCAGTGCTATTGTTGTTTCTTTTTCTTGCTCAGGGTTTTTCGTTTCTAACTGAATCTTAGCCAATTCAACTGGATCACTCTCTGACTTACTATCTTCTTCTCCCAATTTCAAATGTTGGAGTATTACATCTATTATCACTGCTCTTTTAGTACCTGAAATTTAGATTTCACCTCTAACCCTAATTTTTCTGCCAATTCTATCAATTTAACCTTGGTTAAAGTTTTCAAATCACTGAGAGACACATTCGCCTTTCCCAGAAAAGCTGCTGCATCTGTTTATGCCATTCTGATGGTATAGCCTTGATGCTTATAGACGAAACCTGTTTTTATTTTCATGTTTACTCTTTCGAATTATTATTCCCCTTATAATTGACATAATTAACAGTGGATCTGAATCCTGGACAAGCCCCAGTTGATATGTTACAACCAAGTTGGGAGTAATGCACTGTTAATTCAGACCCACTACTCCATAGGTCACGACATATTAGTAACGTTTCCCACCTACAAGAAATTAGCCAAATTAATCACTTTAGTTATCCCCAGAATAAGTTTAGTTTAGTTTAGTTTAGAGATACAGCACTGAAACAGTCCCTTCGGCCCACCGAGTCTGTGCCGACCATCAACCACCCATTTATACTAATCCTACACGATTCCCATATTCCTACCACATCCCCACCTGTCCCTATATTTCCCTACCACCTACCTATACTAGGGGCAATTTATAATGGCCAATTAACCTATCAACCTGCAAGTCTTTGGAATGTGGAAGGAAACCGGAGCACCCGGAGGAAACCCACGCAGACACAGGGAGAACTTGCAAACTCCACACAGGCAGTACCCAGAATCGAACATGCCAAACCAGGTTGCTTTAAACAACAATTAAATTAAGTATTTATTAATAAACCAAGTTTTAAATGAGATTGAGATGAATCTATATATATAAAGATGTTATAACTCCTTAATCATCCCAAAATCTCATGGACACACATGCATTCAATTACCAATGGTTTACTGGGGAAGACGGATATATTGGGCTGAATTTTATTAGGGCACTTTGCTGCGTGGCAACGTTTTTTGAACTCAGTGGGGTGCCTGCATTTAGCAGCCGCTACAGAGCCCCCGCGATATTCCACACGGGGGCTCACTAGAATCATGGCGCCGAGCCGCCCTCCCCATATTACATGGGAATAGGCAGGACATTCGGCGCAGTGAGAGAAATTTTGACAGTTGTGCAGAAGGTGCTGAGCCCATACTTTAAGTGCCTCAGCACCTGCTTCCTGACAGCTGTCAACGAATACTTACCTGACTGCTGAAGAGTGGGGCTACTGTCAATCTGGCAGCAAAGCAGAAAGTGCTGCAGAAATCCACCAGGTCAGGCAGCATCTGTGGAGAGAAGCTTGGTTAACTAGTCCAAGTCCACAGGTGCTGCCTGACCAACTGAGTGACCCCAGCGCTTTCTGTTTTGCTGCCACATACTTACCCTGCTGTGTCCCAGTGTCCTGTGAAGTTGTAATCCTCTTTTCCTATCAAGTGTAACATTCTTTCTTGTAGGCATGTCGCACCTGGGTGATTAATCTTAAATTTGCACTGAATTACAGATGTTTACACACTGACACAAATGGGAATGCATGGGTCTCACAGCAATGTAAATCGATCTTTCACTAAATGTTCCTCACCAACATGTGTGTCCTTTTCTCTGTGCGACTGATGTGTGCCAGCATGTCGCGCCAATGTCACATCCCTTTGCACCGTTGGCCCTTTAGGACAGCCAACATATGCAATAACATCATTGCCATGCCACCATTACTCATGAGCGTCTCCACGGATGCAGTGACATGGACATTGGCTCAGTCAGCTGCTGTCTCTAATGGTTTACACAGGGATGCTGCAGATGTGGACTGGTGCATAGAAGCTGAGTAAGGGTGAAGTGTGGCTTGCAGAAAACATGTCGGTTCCTATGGAGCAGACAGCCTTTGCCTTTAAGCTAGTACATCACTAGCTCACGGCTAGCCCTTCATGCAGAGCCTGGGTGCCATCTGCCTTCCCATGTGTCTTTCATGTTGTAGAATCCTGTTGATGTCTTCCTCATCACGCCAGGCCTGGCACCTATTGGGCACGCAATTGTGCCGAGCAGCAAAGAACGTTGCTGGCCTTTTCAGCCCTTAGTACAGGGCATCACCCTATCCATCCAGGCATTGGAGATGCTTTTTCAGAATCCCAATCTTCTGCTCAGTGGGAGCTCATGTAGCTCAGTGGCTGGCGTTATATCTCTCCTCTACAGCAGTGGTGAGGTCTCTCACTGGTGTCGGGAGCCATGTCTGCAAAGGATAGCCCTTATCTACAAGAAGCCAACCCCTCCATCTTAGCCAGTTCGGTGTACAGCGGTGGCAGCCGGGACTGGCGCAAGACCCATGTGTCATGGCAGCTGCCTCAGAAGTGGTCACACATTCACAACAAGCATCTGCAGTCTTCACATACCAGCTTCATCTAGATTGAGAGGGCTCCTTTAATGGTGACGTCTGCAGGTGGTGGCCTGGCAGGAGGCCTGAACACCACCTGAGTGCAGTCTATGAACATTACAACCTGTAGTTCTCCAGCAATGGTGCCAGAAGCAATGACCCTCTGGACGTGGCTGTGAGAGTCCATCCTGAAGTGGACATACTCACTCGCCCTCTTGTGCAGGGTATTGGTGACCTCCCTGATGCAGCAGTGCACTGCTGACCGTGTGACCCCACAAAGGTCTCTGGTGGATCCCTGAAAAGCTGCAGTGGCGTCAAGCTTGCGAACCGCTGCCACTATGAGGAACAAAGGCATGGGATGTCCACTGGAGCCCATGGACTGCAGGTTATCCTTGAACAGGACACATAAACATGTCACCACCCTGTCGACATGCACAATCACCTCTGAGACTGTTGCTCTGACATCCTATTGCATGTCATGTGGGGCCTGTAGATGCATGGCAAACGTAATGGCGAGCTCCCATTGGAGGCTGCTGCTCATGACTGGGGCCTCTAAGTTGATCGCACCTGCCTGTTGATATTGCCTTTGGTGTGAACGGATCCTCACGAGCAGAGGATCACACAATGTAGGATGAGCCATACCTATTTCTGTATGATAAATAAAGTTGAACCCTTCGTGTATTAGAAGGTTTCTAACAGGGCAGGGATTGGTGTTGATGGGTACATCAGCTGCTTTCCTGGATCAAGTGTGTGGCGTGCCATGGCATTGTCCATCGTGGACAATGTTCAGAGTGGCACAGCATGACCATATCAAGATCCTACCAGCTGAATTGATTGCTGCCACTATTCATATCACCTTACTGCTTCAGCCCTTTCTGCCACCCTCCCCACACATGTGGGGGGCCTAGTGTGCTATTGATCCTTCACAAACATGAACAGACACAGAGCGTACACTGTTTATGGAGGGAAGGTACACAGATTGGAGGGTGGCAAATGTAACCCCACCAGTTAAAAAAGTAGTGAGAGAGAAAACAGAGAATTACAGACCAGTTAGCCTTACAACAGTAGTGGGGAAAATGCTAGAGTCTATTATAAAGGATGCGATAGCAGAACACCTGAAAAATGTAAACGGAATTGGACAAACTCAGCATGGGTTTATGAAAGGGAACATATGCTTAACAAGTCTGAGGATATAACAAGTTAACAAGTTTTCTGAGGATATAACTAGTAGAATGGATAAGGGAGAACCAGTGGATGTGGTGTATTTGGATTTTCAGAAGGTTTTTGATAAAGTCCCACATAAGAGGTTTGTGTACAAAATTAAAACACATGGGATTGGGGGTAATATACTGGCATAGACTGAGAATTGGTTGACAGACAGGAAACAGAGAGTAGGAGTAAACGGGTCTTTTTCCGGGTGGCAGGCAGTGACTAGTGGGGCACTGTAAGGATCAGTGCTTGGGCCCCAGCTATTCACAATACATATTAATGACTTGGGTGAGGGAACTAAATTTAACATTTCCGAATTTCCAGACAACACAAAGATGTTAGGAAGGCGAATGGTGTGTTGGCCTTCATTGTAAGAGAATTTGAGTGCAGAGCAAGCATGTCTTACTGCAGTTATACAGGGCCTTGGTGAGACCACTTCTGGAGTATTGTGTGTAGCTTTGGTCTCCTTATCTGAGGACGGATGTTCTTTCCATGGAGGGCGTGCAAAGAAGATTTACTGAACTGATTACTGGGATGGCAGGATTGACGTATGAGGAGAGGTTGGGTCGACTAGGCCTATATTCACTAGAGTTTAGAAGAATGAGAGGGGATCTTACAGAAACCTATAAAATTCTAACAGGACTAGACAGGCTAGATGCAGGGAGGATGTTCGCGATAGCTGGAGAGTCCAGAACCAGGGGTCATAGTCTCAGGATACGGGGTATACCATTTCGAACCAAAATGAGGAGAAATATCTTCAGTCAGAGGGTGGTGAACCTGTGGAATTCTCTACCGCAGAAGGCAGTGGAGGCCAAGTCATTAAATATATTCAAGAAGGAGAAAGATATATTTCTTAATGCCAAAGGTATCAAGGGATATGGGGAGAAGGCGGGAACAGGATACTGAATTAGACAATCAGCCATGATCCTTTTTGAGTGACGCAGCAGGCCCAAAGGGCCAAATGGCCTATTCTTGCTCCTATTTTCTATGTTTCTATATTTCTATGTACCTCCCTTCATGCCAGCAAAGCTTTCCTCCAGTAATCCCAGATCACCTCCCTTTAAGAATGCAGAGTGAGACCACTGCGTATCCCTCTTACCCTCCCTCCTCCCTTTATGAATGCAGGGTGAGACCCCTGAAATGCCCCCTCCCTACTCCCTTTAAGAATGCAGAGTGAGACCCTTGTGTGTCCCCCCTCCTCCCTTCCAGTATGCTGAGTGAGACCCCTGTAATGCCTCCCTCTCCCTCTTCCCTTTAGGAGTGCCGAGTGAGACACCTGAAAAGAAACTTACCTTCAGCCGCAAAACCTTCTGCCTCTGTGGACCCACCGGCTTTTCCAATCGTCAATGGAATGGCATGTGATGGATGCCAGTTCATCAAAAAAATCAGGAAATGTCAGTGGAGAGGCGGTGGGCTGCATCATCAGCAAAGGTAAGTACCGTTCACCATATGCTAATTGTGGTGTCGCTGCTGTGTGGCGGGTGGGGGAGAGGTGGGGGTGCACCGAGCTCCGCCCGCCACCATTAATATGGGGCAGGCCCTTCTCGACATCGCTGGTCAAGGCAGACCTCTCTCCTCAGAATCTTACTGGCCGCCGAGCCGCAACCTGCGGCTTCCAGGGGCAGGTCAAATTCAACCCATTGACTTTACAACAGTTTCTTAGAAAAATCAAATAGCTGGGTTGTACCTTCTGGTAGTACTTACAGATTGGTAAGGTAAATGCCACTTGAGGTTTCCAGGTGAAATTAATGAACAGTCTGTGGTAGGTAGGCGTTAAAAGTAGTTTGTCTGCAGCAGGCGTCACAGATCTTTCAGCTTCAGGTGCAGCAACAGGTCGACTTAGATTTTTAAACTAGCACTCTAACAGTAGAAACTGTCTTGAGAGTTCAGGAACTTCTAAAAACACAAAAGTCAACAGGACGTACTCTGAAGGTAGAGATTTTCTGGGACTGGAGACAATAGGAATTTTGCGACCTTTAACAATGCAGGCTTCCTCTCAGCAAAGCAGTGTTCCTCCACAGAATGTTGCAACTCCTCTTTTCTTTGGGTCTTTCTCTCTTCATGAGTCTTTTTTCTCTCCAGGCAGAGCACAGCACTGACTCAAATGTAAAATTCCTTTTCTTTCACAAGACAGACAAACATTCCTTTCGGGGAGAGTTCTTTTCCTGGTGTGCAAACCCAGATCTCCAACAGAAACTGGCTTTTAGCTGCTCCTCTGGTCTCTTTCACCGCAGAACTGAAACTAACTGCTTTTTTAACAGAAGTCACAAGTCTGTCGTAAAATTTTCCTGTTGCTTGGATACAAGTTTACAGCCTACACTTCAAGCACCCCAAATGACAATATTCAAAGATTTTTTTTCAGTCTTAGAGGCATACTGACCTCTTAGTGTGGAAAAAAAACTCTCATGACAACATTGACGATGACTTCTGAGAAAAGCAGCTGCCCAGATATGAGAAGTGTTCAACCACATCGGAAGTCTCCCCATCAATGTCAATAGCTGGAGGTGTAAATGCGTGTCTAGGAAAGAGCTGGTGGAGGATTTTGGTCTTGCTGATGTTTAGTGAGAGACCAAATCTTTTGCCTGCAGAGTTGAAGAGGTTAAGATTGGTTTGAATGTCACTTGCAGTGTGGGCGACAACTGTGCAGTCATCGACATATTGTAAATTATGGATATGCTGGAGGGTCAACTTAATCTCGGCTCTCAGCCTGTTGAGGTAGAAAAGTTTCTCATCAAGTCAATACTCTGTCAAGACCCCTTGTGGAAGTTGGTCATAAATGAGTTCCATGAACAGGCTGAAGTATATAGTGAAGAGAGTAGACACAATCACACAACCTTGTTTGACGCCCGTCCAGGTACGAAAGGGCTCGGTCTCCCATCCATTGCAAAGTTTACTGTCATATCATCATACAGAAGTCACAGAATATCAACAAGTTTTGCTGGACATGCACATCTCTGGAGAACTTTCCAATGTGCTCCGTGATGGCAGGAGTCAAATACCTTTGACAAATCAATAAAGGCCAAGTAGCGCTCTTTGCAATGCTCCAGACATTTTTCTTGAATTTGTTGAGCGACGAAGATAATGTCTGTGGTTTCCCTGGATGGCCGAAAACCGCATTGGGTCTTTGGAAGAATGTCATCACTGACAGGTAAGAGGTGGTTCAGTAGGACTCGTTTGAGAGTCTTCCTGACAATGGATAGGAGAGACATGCCTCTATAATGCCCACACATAGATTTATCATCCCTCTTCAAAAATGAGACAATGTTGGCATTGTGGAAGTTAGGGCAGTACCTTTTCTTCCAAAATTTCTGTCAAAAGTTCTGAGAGTTTCAGCCAGAGTTCATGACCACCAGCTTTATAGATTTCTGCAGGAATGTTGTCCGGACCACACGCTTTGTTATTCTTCACCTGTTAGATAGCTTTTATTATCTCAGCAAGTGTTGGCAGCATATAAAAATTTGATCCTCACGCTGTTGGAGGATTACTTTGCTAGTTTTGTCCAATTCTGTAGCCTCCCAATTCAGAAGGTTCTGGTCGTACTCTTTCCAATGGTTTTGGATGGTTGCATCGCCTTTGACAAGAGTATTGCCATCTTCAACTCAGGGGGAATGGACCATTTGTTTTTGGTAGGTAGATGGTCGACTGGAAGAAACTGTACATTGTCGTGTCTGTCTGCATAACATTGGATTTCATTTGCCTTCTCGACCCACCAAGATCTTGATAAAACATATCATCTTCTGAGCTTCAGATTTGAGAAGTAAATATTCTTCTCCTTTCGACTGTGATCTAGGCTGATTTTGACATATAAACAAGGCTAGGAATTTCTGATCGAGAAGTTTGTATGTTTCTATATCATTCTTTTTGAACCAGTTTAGTTTCCTACCAGATTGAAATCCAATGATCTGGGTACATGTCCCTAGGATGGCAGATTGTATCTTGTCTCAAAGCCCTTCCACACTTGCATCACTGGAGCCTGTGAGAGCAAGGCAGGAAGAGAGTTGGAATTTATCTCTGGTTTGTACATCCTAGAGTGTATGGATGTTATATCTCCTCCTGGATTTCTTTGAGGATCTTCGGTGTCTGGGTGCAAGGCGTATGCTCCTGATGCAGTGTACAAGTCTGTAGTCTGTCCAGCAGTCATTTGCACTCTGCACAGATCGGGTGAGAATCACATCCTTCCGATCCTGGCTCGGACGATGACTGAGTCCAAGAGGTGCCAATGTTTGGATCAGGGATATTTCCACATTGTCTTGTATTTATCTTTCTGCTGAATGAGTGTGAATGTGATGGTGAGCCCATGTTCAACGCTCTTGGAGAGGAGGAAACCGTTGTAATTTAATTTCCTCATTCCTACTTTCTCGATGGTGCCCTTCCAGATGGTCCAGTTGTGTCCAAATATGGCACTAAAATCAACCAGTATAATAAATTTGTCTTGTTTTAAGAGTACTGCTAGTACAGAATCCAGATCTGCATGAAAGAGCTCTTTGGTTTCATCAGTAGAATCGAAAGTGGGAGCATTAGCATTGATAATTGTGGCCCATCGGTTACAACTAAGCTGACGGCGTAGGCTCATGACCCATTCATTAATGCCAACTGGAAGTTCCAGAAGTATATCTGTGATTCTTATTTTGATGTCAAACCCAACTCCGTGGAAAGGAATATCTTCCTCTGGTTTCACTTTGCAGAAGAAAGTCTATCCTCCTCCTTACTCTTTAAATTGGCCTACTTCAGGGGGTCGGGTTTCACTGAGAGCAGAAACATCAATGTTATATCTCGCAAGCTCCTGAGAAACTATGGCAATTCTCCTTTCAGGGCATTCACTGTTTTGATTGTACATAAGGGAGTGCACATTCCAGATACAGACTTTCTTGCATTTTTTGTTTGCTTGTGTGTGTTTTCTACCACAAGGATGGTGGTCCCACAGGTTGAGGCTCCCCAGTCAGGACAGTGTGGAACAGCCTATTTTTGAGGTATCCTTTCTAGCCCCTTTCATAAGTGAGCTGAGCAGAGGGGACCCTGGAAAGGACTGCTCTGTCATGGATGCTGCTGTTGGGGAGTTAATTCTATCCCAAATCCAAGAGCTCAGTGACCATTAGGCAATCACCGTCTACATGCAGATTTGTGACTTGAGACCTCTCTCCGACACCACTTGTCCATTGCTGGATGGCTTTTTGCTCTCCCTGGCAGTGGGCAGTGTGTGTCATCTTTTGTAACATGAGTGTTACAACCAGGTGAGAAAGTGGTCTAGGGTGCACTTTTAGCCTTCGCCTGGTCTAACTGTCACAGGGTTTTATTTTTAAACACACTGTGTTTTTAGCTCCCCCTTGGTGTTCCTTGTTCACCACTTTCCAATTATAAGGCAAAGAAATGAGCACAAGCAGGCTTTCTCAGGTTCAAAGAGGAAAGATTAAATTTTATTAAACTTAAACTTTAATTTGGCTCACGCCTATGTGTACTCGATGCGCCCACACAAGCATGCATACACGCTGCACATATGCAAATAGAGACAGAAAAAAGCAGAAGAAAAATTAAATGGAAAGGTTTGAGGCAATATCTGAAGAGTTGTTGTTACGGTTCTTCGCTCTTACTGTAGAGTCCTTGCTTGTAGGTAGATCCTGCTTATCTTTGCTGTACAGAATTCTTCTTAAACCTTGTTCACTGTCGGAGACTTTTCTCTGTTGGGGTTCATGTCCTTCAGTCGATTTTGGAGTTCCGTGAGAAAGTAATGGGAGCAGACAGGACAGGAGAGGAGGTCTGCTTCAGACCAGGAGCAAATAGCTTTCTGCTCAAACTCTCAGTTCAAACACTGTACAATTCAGAAAAAAAACCCAGTCTGCCAAGTAGGTTAGTCATGTGACTAACTGGTTTGACCAGATCTGTTAGTGGATTGTATTGGAGCAGGGGATAGCTCCTTTGTTCCAACGCAGTCTGTTAATATGCAAAAATGTCTTCCCAGCCAGGGGTCTGGCTCCCCCTTGAAACAAGCCTTCTCTTCTTCCCAACAACAATTTGAAATTAATGTGCCTCATTCTTAGCAGGTGGGGGCCTGAATGACAGTGAGCTACTCTGTGCACATTCGACAACTGCATAACCTTGATGGATAGGCATTCTTATCCATTTGCATTCAAGCCATGATGACTGGAGAGTATGAATCCCACTGCAGCTTTCATCCACCTCCAAAGCCGTTGATGTGCACATGTGCCTCATTCATCTGCATATTGCACCATTGAGGACTTGAAACATGGGTTGTTATTGAGGGTCACCTATCTAAATCCTCCCAGATCAGTGTAGCGGGGTCACCTCGTGCAGGTTTCAGCTGTTACAGTCTTGGTGTAAAGACAAGCTGTGAGTCCACTTCCCTGGAAGGTGAGAACCAGTACCAGTGGAAAGGTACTACTCAGCAGAACCCTTGAGCCCAAGAAATAGAAAGTTAACATGCAGGTACAGCAAGCAATTAGGAAGGCAAATGGCATGTTGCTTTTATTGCAAGGGGTCTGGAGTACATGACTAAAGACTTCAAAAGGAAATTTGTTGGCCACTTGAAGGAAACAGACTTGCAGAGCTACTGTGATTAAGCTCAGGCGTGAAAATGACTGAATAGCTTCGTAGTGAGCTGGCATGGACTCAATGGGCCAAATGGCTCTTCCTGTGTTGTAAAAGACTCAGTGACTCTAAGTATTGTGACAATTTTACAAGTCTTTGGTGAGACCACACCTGGAATTCTGTGTGCAATTTTGGTCTCCATATTTACGGAAGGATATACTTGCTTTGGAGGCAGTACAGCCAATGTTCATTGGATTGGTCCCTGGGATGAGAAGGTTGGCCTATAATGAGAGGCTGAGTAAATTGGGTCTATATTCTCTGGCGTTTAGAAGAATGAGTGGGTAATCTCTTTGAAACATACATATTCTGAAGGGGCTTGACAGGTGGACACAGAGTTTGTTTGGCTGGGGAATCTAGAACATGGGGGCACAGTCTCAATGTAAATCATTTAGGACTGAGATGAGGAGAAATTTCTTCAATCAAAGGATTGTGAATCTTTGGAATTCTCTACCCTAGAGGGTTGTGGATGCTTCATCATTGAATATATTTAAGACTGAGATAGACAGATTTTTTGTCTCTCAGGGAATCAGGGGTTATGGGAGTCAGGGGAAAGTGGAGTTGAAGCCTAAGCTGTTACTACCAGGTGGTAAGGGGTGTGGGTAATTCTCACTGTTTCACCTCACGACTGGCCACAGCAAATGTTTTGTTACTAGGGTTTAACCTCTTTGTCTTTTATTTGTTAAATAAACAGACGCTAACATGTTTTCTTGTAGGTTTAAAACTAAAGAAGAAATATTTATCGAACAATACCCATTCCCAAAATTGTCACAACCGCCCTCACAAATGCATTCTCTCCCTCACACACACACACGCACACACACACACACGAAAAGAAACGAAAGCGAGAGACAGGGATAAGTGGTTTGAATTGAGGTAGGTGTTCGGGGTTCACGGTAAACCTGTTGAATCTTCTTGGAGGTCACTTTCTCTTTTAAGGTTGCAGGCCTGGGTCTTTTGTAAATTTTCCTGGTTGTTGAGATTTCAGTCAGGAGATTGTGATCACTTTCAGTTCTCTGCTGCAGCAAGCGGAAAGGTAGAATTCCGAGCAGGGCTCCTTCTTTGGCTTTTGATGGGTGTCCCAGCTCTCGGCTTGTGATGTTGTTCTGATTCTCTTCCTCTCTCCCCAGAGAGCTACTTTCTAAGGTAAAATTCTCTCACATGTTGCCTCTGTTGAGAGAGGCCGATCCCCCTCCAGGTGATGAACAACAATGGCCCAGAATGTGGCGACTGCACACCTTCTTTGTTTCAGAAGAACCCATTCAAGTCAAAAATGTATCTTGATGGGTTGAATATGGGTGTAAATGACACAGCTTAGCTTGGAACGTATCCTTAAAAGACAAAATACAGTTTGAAAATACAGGGCCAGGTCATTTGACCTTCAGTGGCCATTTTGCCGCACATTGTCCACTTTTTACATGAAAAAGTCAATTTTTATAACTCTTCAGTTTGGATTCTGTATTTTCATCACTGCACTTCTCGTGAACATGACAAAGCTGAGCCATGATCGTATTAAAAAATGGAGCAGACTTGATGGGCAATATGGACTATTCCTGCTCCTATTTCTTTTGTTCTTCTGTTAAGCCTGTTTTTCTTTCCACAGATGCTGCCTGACTTATTTCCAGCATTTTCTGATTTTATTTTGGAAGATTATAGTTAAGGCATCAGCAATGTTTTCGTCTCCTTCCTTTAAATCCTTGGGAAGAAAAGCACCTAGACCGAGGGATTTGTCACTCTGTAGTGCCATTATTTTCATCATTACTGTTAATTTGCTTACATTAGTTTTGGTGAGCCCCTTCCCTTATTCAATATTAGGTTCCTTGGGATGCACAGCATGCTATCCTCTTCTTCTGCTGTAAATACTGATGCAAATAATTATTTAACATGCCTGCCATTTCCTTTTTTCATTTATAATTTCATCATTCTAAGAAGCCACTTTGCTCTTAACGACTCCTTGTTCCAAATGTAAATATAAACCCCCTGCTCTGTACAGCAGGGAAATTAGTACCTATTACTGGAAGCGCTTTGGCACGTGTGACAGAAATTCAGCCCAGTGTGTGTAAACACACTGCAACCATTAAATTTCAGAAGCATAAATAATAGACGTTTAGATTTTGTGAAGTAAAAACATATTTTTCTGACGCCAATTAAGAGCAGCAAGATTTTAGTCGAGTAGACAACGCATGTCAAATTAGCCGAAGCTTGTTTGGTCAAAAGCTTGAAAAGAAAACGGTAATAGACCCAAAAGCACATAACATTGAGAAGAGACCCGACATGACAAAGCAGGTAGTTACGTAAATACTGTGTCAAATTCTCTCAACTGTATTGGGCACCACACATTATGAACGATGTGAAGGCACTGGAGAGAGTGCAGAAAAGATTCACCAGAATGGTTCCAGGGATGAGGAACTTCAGTTAGGTGAATAGATTGGAGAAGCTGGGGCTTCGGGAAGATTAAGAGCAGGTTTGATCAATGTTTTCAAAATCAGGAGGGGTCTGGACAGAGTAGATAGGGAGAAACTGTTCCCATTGGCAGGAGGGTTGAGAACCAGAGGTCACTGATTTAAGGTAAATGGGGAAAGCACCAAAAATGACAAGGGGAAAAACTGTATTGCACAGCAGGATCTGGAATGCACTGGGAGTGTGGTGGAGGCAGATACAACCAGAGCCTTCAAAAGAGAATTGGATAATTATCTGAAGAGAAAAAATGCAGGGCTACGGGAAAAGGCAGGGGATTGGGACCAGGTGAGTTTCTCTTTCAGAGAGCTGCCACACACACGACGGGTCGAATGGTGTCCTTCTGTGCTGTTATCATTCTATGATTCCAAACCTTTTTGTGTTGATTTTGATATCCTTTGCAAGTTTCTTTTCCTACTCTTGACAGAAATCTTTGTATCCTCATTGGCTACAGGTGAGGTCCCAGAGGACTGGAGAATAGCCAATGTTGTTCCTTTGTTTAAGAAGAGTAGCAAGGATAATCCAGGAAATTATAGGCCGGTGAGCTTTACGTCAGTGGTAGGGAAATTATGAGAGAGGATTCTTCGGGACAAGATTTGCTCCCATTTGGAAACAAACGAACTTATTAGCGAGAGGCAGCATGGTTTTGTGAAGGGGAGGTCATGTCTCACTAACTTGATCGAGTTTTTTGAGTAAGTGACGAAGATGATTGATGAAGGAAGTGCAGTGGATGTTGTCTATACGGACTTCAGTAAAGCCTTTGGCAAGGTCCCTCATGGCAGACTGGTATAAAAGATGAAGTCACACAGGATCAGAGGTGAGCTGGCAAGATGGGTGCAGAACTGGCTCTGTCATAGAAGACAGAGGGTAGCAGTGGAAGGGTGCTTTTCTGAATGGAGGGATGTGACTAGTGGTGTTCCGCAGGGATCAGTGCTGGGACCTTTGCTGTTTGTAGTATATATAAATGATTTGGAGGAAAATGTAGCTGGTCTGATTAGTAAATTTGCGGACGACACAAAGGTTGGTGGATTTGCGGATCGTGATGAGGATTGTCAGAGGAGACAGCAGGATATCGATCGGTTGGAGACTTGGGCGGTCCTCATTACTCCTGCATTGGTTTTCAAACATGTGCAAGACAAACCATACAGCCAGAAGTTAGAGCAGTTACATGGTGTAGTCACCTTTGCATTTAAAGGACTACACCAAAAGCCAAGGATGGTGGATGATCTAGGGTGGCCCCGTAGTGCAGCGAAGCCTCCTTGGTCACTCTCCTCCAGGCTGCACGGGCAAAGCGAGAGGTACTTTTCACCAGTGACAGGAAGAAGAGGCCCTCCCGCCTGCACAAGGCAGTCTGGCTGGAGATGATACAGGAGGTGAGTAGCCATGGTGCCATCTGGCGTCAAAGGATCCAATGCCGAGAGGGGATGAGCGAGCACTCCCCCAGCCAGCCGGGGCCCTTTAGGCCTCATGTGCACAGAGTACAAATGCCAACGTCATCCACAGCCAAAGGGCAATCAGATCAGCAGCCTTCCTCCAGTCAGGCTGCTAGCACAGAGGTTGCATCAAGAAGGGGCACTCGCAAGCGTTTACTGAGAACACAGACACAAATGGGAATGCACAGGTGTCACAGCAATGTAAATATGTCTAAATATTCCTCACCTCATGTGTGTCCTTTTCTCTGTGTGAATAATGTGTGCCAGTATGTGGTGCCAATGTCATATCCCTTTGCACGGTTGGCCCTTCAGGAGACCAACATATGCAATAACATCATTGCCATGCCACCATTACTCATGAGCTTCTCCACAGATGCAGTGACATGGACATTGGCTCAGTCAGCTGCTGCCTCTAATGGTTTACATAGGGATGCTGCAGATGTGGACTGGTGAACAGCAGGTGAGCGAGGGTGATGTGTGGCTTGCAGAGCTCATGTCAGTTCCTGTGGAGCAGAGAGCCTTTCCCTCATAAGCCACTTCTGTACATCCCGAGTTCACTGCTAGCCCTGCATGAAGATCCTGGATGCTATCTGCCCTCCCATGTGCCTTTGCTGTTGTCGGTCCTCAGCATCCTCATTCTCTGAGGAGGAATCCTGTTGAATCTCTCCTCATCATGCCAGGCCTGGTCCATGTTGGGTGCGTAGTTCTGCAAAGCACAGCGAGCAGCAAAAGAAAGGAGCTGGCCTTTTCGACCCCTAGTACAGGCCATCACCCTTTCTATCCATGCATTGGAAGTGCTTTTTCAGCATGTCAGTCGCCTGCTCAATGGTGTCTCTTGTAGCTCAGTGGCTGGCGTTGTACATCTCTGCAGCAGTGGTGGGGTTTCTCACTGGTGTCGGGAGCCATGTCTGCAAGGGATAGCCCTTGCTTCCAAGAAGCCACACCTCATCTGAACCAGTTCAGTGAACAGCTACAGCAGTGGCAGATGCGACTGGTACCGGGTCCAGGTGTCATGGCAGCTGCCTGAGAAGCAGGCACAGATTTGCAAGAAGCATCTCCGGTTATAACCTACCAGCTTCACCGTTGCTCCTTCACACAGACAAGCAAACGCAAAGCGTCCACTGTTTATGGAGGGAGGGTGCACAGTACCTCCCTTCATGCCTGCAGAGCTTTCCCTCCAGTAATCCTAGATCCCCTCCCTCCTCCCTTTAGGAATGCAGAGCTGAGACTTCTCTAGTCACCCCCTTTCCTTGCAGTATGCAGAGCGAGACCCCGAATATGTCCCTCCCTCCTCCCTTTAAGAATGTAGAGTGTGACCCCTGAATATCCTCTCTCCCTCCTACCTTCCAGTATGCAGAGTGTGACCCCTGAATACCAGAACTTACCTTCCATAGCAAAACCGTCTGATGCTGACGACCCACCGTCTTTTCTGTTCATGAAGGGAATGGCACGTAACAGCCTCCTGTTAAATGTGAAATACGGAAGTGTGCTTGGAGAGGCGGTGTGCTGCAAAATCTGCTGAGGTAAGTACCGTTTTGAATATGCTAATTGGGATGCCACAGCCAAACGGTGAAGGGGCAGGACCGAAGTCCCCCCGCTGTCTTTAATAAGCGGCAGGCCCTTCTCGACGCCAGGCGTCGAGGCGGGCCTCTCCCCACAGAATATTACAGGCCCCTGTGCCACGACCTGCGGCATTGATGGGCCAGTAAAATTCAGCCCAGTGCTTGTATTAATCTTTCATGGGAGGTAGGCGTCACTGGCAAGACCAGCATTTGTTTCCCATCCCTAATTGTTCTTGACAACTGAGTGACTTGTTAGGCCATTTCAGAGGACAGTTAAGAATCAACCACATTGTTGTGGATCTGGAGTCACATGTAGGCCAGACCAGGTAAGGACAGCAGATTTTCTTCCCTCAAGGACATTGGTGAACCAGATGGGGTTTTACAACATTCAATGATAGGTTCATGGCACCATTACTGAGACTAGTTTTCAATTCCAGATTCTTTATTAATTAATGACATTTGTGAATTAATTGAATTTAAATTCCACCAGCTGCCAAGGTGGAAATTGAATCCATGAGCCCAGGACATTCCCCTGGGCCTCCGCATTACTCATCCAGTGACATTACCACTATGCCACTGTCTCCCCGCATGATATTGGCTGATGGCCTATTCCCCGAAATGAAGACAGTGAAGTTGAGAAAGGGAAGGAAAGATTTGGGGGTGGACCTGGTTAAAGTGAGGGGAAGGGTTGAATTTTAATGCAAAGCTGATGAAACTGGAATGTGTTAAAGTGATGAAGAGGGTCAGATGTGGCACGGATATAGGTTATTGGAGATTGGACATGGAGTGACAAACTATTCTCAAGATAGGAAGAATCAAATTCCAGGCGAAAAGAACAGGCTCAGCCGATGGGTCTACCAGAGCAGCCCTGTTTGTGGAGCTTGGGAAGGAAAGCAGGATGTACAGGGTTGGGAGCCATGAGGCTGGAGACCAGGGGGAAAGATCTCCAGAGGAGATGAGGTGATTGATGGTCAGGGAAACAAAGTAAATGCAGTGATCTGTTACAGAATTGTGTGGAGAATAAATAGGTGAAGAAGCCCTGTAACCAGAGTCAGAGATAGAAAAGTAGCTCTGTTTTTAGGCGATCTGCTTTAATCATTGAACTAATTTAACAATTGCAGTGAATGGATATTTGACTGCATTCTTCAGCTGCTCTCTGAATTTAGTCTGAGTCACTACATAAATACAGGTGTTGGTGCAGGTGCTCAAAAGCTGCAGCATGTAGCCAGATTGTTCAGTGATATATGCAGGATCATGGGGATCTGTGTAATAATAAATGTCAGCAATTCGCCAATAAAGGAAAAATACAACATTTGTCATCCATAACAATATAAAACTGCTAGATATGGTGAACATTAAAATGATGGATTTTCTTCGGTTCTCCATCTCTGGGTCAGTGTGATTCTCACTCTTGCTGTGATCCAGTAGTTTCCTGCGGACTCTGCTGGTCACTAAAATGTGTCTGACAGTCAGAGCATTGAGCAGTAAAATCAGACCGAATGGAAGGAAAGGGGTTAAAATAATAGAGACATTGAAATGTTACCCAGGCAACTTCAGTACAAAAGCTCAGTGTTTCAATTGTCCCCCAGGGTATATTGTCAATGATATATTCAGGTTCATATATAAAGTACCAAGGAATATTTTTCAAGCAGAACAGCACACTCACTGTCGTTACAATCACAGTCACAGTTTTCTCTGTGCAATATTTCGTTCTCATTTTCAGGCAACAAATTGTAACAAATCGATCAAAGGTGAAAGTGACAGTGAACCAGACAAAAATGGCTGTGGCTGCATACAGCAGGACAAGTACGAGAGAACGTGCAGGAGTGGTGTCCAGGTAAGTACCTGGGAAATGAATATGAATAAGTGTAAACAATATCACATCAGTGAAAACGACCAGTAGATCTGCCACTGCCATGGCCACCAGGTAGTGAGTGATACATTTGGAGAGCCCGCACTTTCCACGTGACAGGATCAGAATGGCCAATGAGTTAACTGAAATAAATAGAGAAATGTAAGGGAACTATAGATAGCCATTTCAGAGAACATGGGAATTCCATGGGAACATGTGGGCTTTAGAGGAGGAGTTGGCCATTCAGCCCAGCAAACTTGCTCTGCCATTCAATTAGATCACGGCTGATCTGTAACTCAACTTTATTTATCTGCCTCGGTTCTGTAACCTTCAATACCCTTGTCTAACGACAGTCTATCAGTCTCATTTATGAAATGCGGTATGGCCAGAGAGTTAACAGCATTTTTTTGGGGGGGGAGGGGGGAGAGATTTCTTGATTTCCACTACCCTTTGTGTTCGGAAGTGCTTCCTCACATCACCCCTGAACAGTCTAGCACTAATTTTAATGTTGTGTCCCCTTGTTCTGGACTCCTCCACCAGAAGAATTAGTTCCTCTCTATTTACCCTATCAAATCCTTTAAATCAACTTGAACATTGCAAATATTTGACTCTTCAACTATTTTCAAGGGAATACAGGTCTTTGCAACCTGTGCCCATAATTTAACCCTTTCAGCACATCTAACAGTCTTATGATTCTGCGCTGCACAACCTCCAAGGTCAATATATCCTTCCTGAGGTAAGGATCCCAGAGCTGAATGCAGTTACTCCAAATGGGGTCTAACCAGAGCTCTGTACAGCTGTAACTTAACTTCGATCCGTTCGTATTCCATCAACCTTGAAATAAAGGATAACATTCCATTGAACAATTTAATTATTATTTTTTCTATATGTCTCTCTTCTGATGCACAGTTCCAGCTTGTCCCCGTGTGAAATATTTTGATATATCTTTCTTAGGTTTGAACTGAATGGCCTCACACTTTCCCACGCTAAACTCCATCTGACATAGTTTTGCTCTCTCACTCAATTAATCTCCTTTTGAAACTTTCTGTTCGCATCTAACTTAATATCGTCGGCAAATTTGGATATGCAACTCTCTATTCCATCATCAAACTTATTAATAGATACAGTGAAAAGCTGAGACTCTCTTATGTACCACGTTAGTTACCTCCACAAAAACTTCAACTAGTTTAGACATGACTATCCATTTACAAATCTAGTTCCAGATAGGGATGTCAGAGAGCAAGTGAGTCACACACAGTGATGTCGGAGACAGGAAACTACAGCTACTGATAACAGGGAGCAAGGCAATTATAGCTAAGGATTGAAGAGAGCCTGAGATTTATGGATCATGATCTCAAAGACAGCGCGAGATTGAGAAGAAATGTGTGGTAAGTAAAAAAGAGACTTGTATTTATATAGCCCCATTCACAAACTCAGGGCACCCCAAATTGCTTTGCAGCCAATGAAGTACTTTTTCTTTTGAGGTGTAGTCACTGTTATAATGTAGGAAATGCAGAAGCCAGTTTTCACACAGCAAGCTCCCACCATCAGCAATGTGATAATGACCATGCATGCTTCACAACATTAAGTCCATTGAATCATTTATAGCTGTGTCAGCATTTTGTTCTGCAGCTATGTTTCAAACATCAATAACTATTTTGGAACTTAGGATTCATGCTATCATTTCTTTACTAACAAATATCAGAGTGCAAGAGCAGACATGGATAACTGAAGAAGGTGAACTTCAGAATTTATTCAGGTTTTGCTGTAACAACAGAGTTAAAAGTGTGTGAGGGGAGCAGGAAGATGAGATAATGGAAGAGGGGCTGATGGTTGACGAACTCTAGTTTTAAAATTGGACATGTCCTGACAGCTGAAGAGACACAGCCCTGGTTGTTCAGTTATTGATAAGATAGAGCCAGGCTATCTGCTCAAAGTATGATCCCAGTAAGGGTCAAGGAGAATATATCTAGTCAAAAGTAAGTCTTGGATATGGTGCCAGTTATTTCACAAAAACCCATCATTTCTGAACACACTTCACACCAACATTTAGTATTGAATCTTCCGATGTAAACATTTATAACGGCATTTTCCTGGATAAACAGTTACGTTTTATGGCTTGTTCATGAATCAGTCGAATCACTCAAAATATTTATTGAAAACATCTGGCATTTATCCTAATAACTGAAATCTGTAATTACCAAAATACGGTTTTAAAGAGAATTTTTAAATTTTTTTAAAAAAGTCAAAATAATATGGATAAATTTACCTTTCAAAAGATGTTTTCTTACATTAACTGGTTAATTGGCTTACCAAGAATTCCAACAACTGCAAGAACTGCATAGTAAACGTCTTCTATCTGATGCAATATTGTTGGTTCACGCATCTTCTGTGAGATGTGATGGTTTCTGTTGGTGCTGGAAACAATAACTCTATCTGATTGCATGAAACATTAAGAGGAGCCATGTTTTTATACAAGAGGGAAATCACTAATGAGATGCCAGGTACATCATCATTAATATTAATTACAGTTCATTGCCCCCAATTGTTTGTTCAATCATGTGAAATTGCACATGCCCGTCATGGCATAAAAATAATTAACTAGAGCTGACACTGTGTTAAATGAAGTTATTCCAAATAAAATATAATTGAATATCACCCTGAGAGAGGGATATTTTTGATCAATGGCATTGAAATTTTCTATGGACCATGTCCTTTCAATTCAATATAAAAGTTCTGTAATTGTTAGACAATTTGTAGTGTATTTTTCTTGTGCTTTGAACACAGAAAAAGTTAAAAAAAAATCATTTCTCTGCTTTGCAACTCAGGAAAATTCAGGATATTAAAAAAAAATTTTGAAAACCTCATTTTCTATTATAATAAGTAATCATAAAGGGCTTATACATTGTAGATGATGATACCTGTAGACACCAGTTTGTTGGAACAACAACTTGTATTTCTGCACCAGCTATAACATAGAACAATATCCCAAGGTGCCTCACAGAGACATAAAGAAGATGGCGCTGAGCAAAAGAATGAGAGGTGAGGAGGGATGACCAAAGCTCCACTAAAGAGATGGGTTTTTAGAGAGGGTTCAAGCCTTTCTCACTTTCAGATTCAGTTATTCTACTGCTCCCCCAGCCAGGTTACCATCCTCCATGTTCTACAAACTTCAGCTTATCTGAAAATCTACAGCCCATATCCTAACCCACACCTAATCGTTCACACCTGGTATCCTTGTCCCTGTTGACCTACATTGGTCTCTGTTCCTTCCATGACTGAAATTTGAAATGATCACCCCATGTTTAAATTCTTTTGCAGCTTCAATGTCCCTATCTCTGTCACTCCACACCTTCTATCCCACCACAGAATTGTGCTTTTCTCTGACTTTGGTCTTTTGTGCACCTCCCTCTCCATTTGACCAACTCTGGTGGCCAAGCCTTCATACTCTGGATTTCCCTCCCTTAACCCCTCTGCTTCTGTATCTCCCTCTTCTGTATCTCCCACCCTGCCTAAAACCCACCTCCTTCACCGGGTTTTTGGTCACCCTTCTTAATATCACTTTTAACTCAATGCCATTGTTTGTATGATTATTCCTCTGAAAAACAACTTGCGATGCTTTTCTATGTTAAAGGTGCGATGTAAATGCAAGTTGTTGGTTGTTTTTCTATTAGTGTCTGCCTTGGCTCACTGTTAGCACCAACGTGTCTCAGTTTCAAAGGTATTATGTTGAAGCCCCACTTCAGGGCTTAAGTAAAAAATTAAGGCTGATACTTCTGTGTAGTACTGAGGGAGTGCTACATTGCTGGAGTGCTGCCTTTTAGTTAAGATGAGAGACTGAGGCCCAGTCAGTCCTCCCAGATGTACATAAAATATCCCATGGCGTTTATTCAAGAAAAGGATCTTTAAAGGAAAGCACTTGCATTTATACAATGGTTTTCATGACATGAGAACATACCAAAGTGAATTTCAGTAAATTAAGTACTTGCTGTTCTTGTGTTGTGTTTTCCTGGTGTCCTGGCCATTATTTATCACTCGACCAACAACACGAAAAACTGATTATCTGATGATCTGTCATCCTTAATTGGATGGTGAGCCTGTCTCCTGGCCAATTAAGGGGGTGTCGCCATGAAAATCACATTGACTGCCCTTCACCCCACTCCCTCAGCCCCGGACTGGTTTGGCACCTGGAAATACGCCCGACATCTCTTTCCCACTTCAGGAGGAAAAATGCTTCCCCTTGTGTCCTCCTTATGGTTTTCTTTCCACTTAGCTTTGTGCCATCAGCAAATTTGGAGACATTACAGCTGGTCCCCTCATCTAAGTCATTAATTATAGACTGTAAATGGTTGAGGCCTTAGCACTGATCCTTATGGCACCCAATTCCTAAAAGCCTGCCTGTTTTCAGTCCTTTAAGCAATCCTCCATTCAGGTTAATATATTACCCCCAGGAGACCTCATCTTGTATATCAATCTATTGTGTGGCACCTTATAGCATGCCTTTTGAAAATCCAAATATTATACATCCACCAGTTCTCCTTTATGTATCCTGTTACTTATGTCCTCAGAATTTCGAATAGATTTGTCAAATACCATTTCCCTTTCAGAATAACATGCTGATTCTATATCTAATCATATGATGTATTTTTAAGTGCCTCGTTACCAGTTCCTTAATAATAGATTCCAGTATTTTCCCGACTTCAGGCTAACTGACCTGTAGTCTCTTGTTTTCACTCTCCCTCCTTTCTTGAATAGCCGTGGTACATTTGTAACCTTACAATCCACGTGGACTGTTCCTAAATCTAGAATTTTTTGGAAGATCACAACAAACACGTCCATTATCTCTGCACCCATCTCTTTCAAAACCCTAAGATATAGTTTCGGGAATTGTCAGCTTTAAGTCTCATTATTTTTTCCAGTACTTTTTCTTTACTAATATTAATGATTTCGCATTCCTCACTGTCATTAGATTCTGGTTCCCCACCACTTCTGTTATATCATTGTGTCTTCTACTGTGAAGAGAGATACAAAATATTTGTTTATTGTCTCTGAAATTTCCTTACGCCCATTATAATTTCTCCTGTCTCAGCGTTTAAGGGATTTACGTTTAGTTTTACTAATCGCTTCCTTTATACATCGTTACATAAGTTCTTACAACCTGTTTGAATTTTTCTTGCTAGTTTACTCTCATTCTATTTTGTTCCTCCTCATCAGCTTTTGCTTATCCTTTCCTGGTTTCATAGCCTTACTGCTCTTCTCAGCAACATTATCAGCCTCTTCTTTTAATATAATACTCTCCTTAGTTTGTTTAGTTACCCATGGATGGATCACTTCTACCAATGATTTTTTTATTTCTCAACAAAATGAATGCCCATCGAAACGATGACACATTTCTTTAAATCTTTGCCATTGCTAATTTACCACGATACCTTTCAATCTAATTTCCCAATCTATCTTAGCCAACCGGCCCCTGTATATTTGATTTTATTTAAGTTCAGTAATCTAATTTCAGACTTACGTATGCCACTGTCAAACACAATATGAACGTCAATCAAAATATAAGCACTCTTCTCCAAAATATCTCTCACAATGATACTCCTAATTGTTGAGGCAATGTTGAGGACACACACTCCTAAATTCAAATGCGCTGGTCCATCTGGTTGGTGACAGCAGAGTCCAGGCTGTTGGGTGAAAGGTATGATTTACTGAATAGGTCATCAATTTTAACACATTTTAGTGAGGAGGACTTTGCAGGGTTGACTGGTCTGGGTGTGTCTTCATCTGAGACCAATGCCGAGTTTTTTATAGTTTTATTTAGAGATACAGCACTGAAACAGGCCCTTCGGCCCACCGAGTCTGTGCCGACCAACAACCACCCATTTATACTAATCCTACATTAACCCCATATTCTCTACCACATCCCCACCATTCTCCTACCACTTACCGACACTAGGGGCAATTTACAATGGCCAATTTACCTATCAACCTGCAAGTCTTTTGGAGGTGGGAGGAAACCGGAGCACCCGGCGGAAACCCACGCTGACACAGGGAGAACTTGCAAACTCCGCACAGGCAGTACCCAGAATTGAACCCGGGTCGCTGGAGCTGTGAGGCTGTGGTGCTAACCACTGCGCCACTGTGCCGCCCTTAATGATGCTGGTTGTTCCATCCGGTTTTATTCTTAATATACATTGTCGTCGCACTTATATATAACTGAATGTTTTTTTGATGCCAGTTCAGAGGGCCTGGAGTCACGTCTCGGTAAATCAAGTCAGGATAGCAGGCCTCCTTCCCTAAAGGATATTAATGAACTAGTTGAGTTCATTTTGACAATCTGGTAGTTTCATGGTCACTATTACTGATACAAGCTTTTTAATCCCAGAATTGCTTAATTTACTGGATTTAACTTTCCAATTGCTGTGGTGGGATTTGATCTCATTGAGCTGGAATTTAAAGCCCCTCCACCGTCAGAAATGGTGGGAGGGCGGGTAATGAAGATTGGTATGGTGGAGGGTCGCCAACACCACTGCCAACTGCAGCAAAACCCGTCCCAATCTCGGGGGTGGTGGCAAGGCCTCGTGGCGGCCACCTCACTGCTCGACGCCTGGACTCCCAGTTCAATATGTAAACTAATTTACATAACTGCTTTAATGAGGGTCCTGTTGCCTCCTTAATTGATGCATCAATCTTCATTCAGGCGGCCAACAATGCCGTGCCTTCAAATGCCCACTCGAGGAAACGTGATGCAACACCAGTGGAGAGGAGGCTTCTTTCTCTGTGCCTGTGGGAGCGGGTGGGGGTGGGGTGATATCGCTGTAGATTGGTTGGGGGGGTGGGGGCTGATGGGAAGGGGTAAAGGGTAAAGGTGCTGAACTTTGTATTAGTGGAAAGGTCAAATTCTCAATATACAAATTCCGGGGAGGAAAAGAGCGGGAAGGTTTTGACATGCCGTTGAGAGGGTTGGGAAAATGTTCGGAAAGGTAATGTAATTGATTTCTGCTAAACGTTCATTTACCCAGTCCTTTAAATTTTAAATGTCCACCGAGGACTGGAAGCCATTTAAAATTGGCTCTGGCGCATAGACGCTGCACGCCATTAGCTGCAGCGGCTCGCCTGCCCCCTCCACGCCATCCTGGGTGGCGGGCGGCAGCCATGGAAGTGAGTTGCCACGTTTGAAATCACCGCGGTTCCGTGATGTGGTGCCTGTGCGGGTGAGCTGCATTTTTTTATGTCCACTGCCTACTTTGGTGGTGGATTCTTAAAATGCAGCCCATAATTTCCAGAACATTAGTCCAGGCCTCTAGGTTACTTGTCCACTAACATAACTGCAATGCTACCTTACCCAATACGAGTGCAGAGGTCTCGATACTTGTAGTGCAGGAACACTGCAGTGCGTCATTTTTAGGGCTATACTTGTTTTTTGATGCATAGTTGTTGAACACTGCTCAGTTACACATTGCCACAGAAAACATTCACACAAGATATTTGTTGAACACGTGAGAGCCATCTTCTGTGCCCTCTACATTTTGGACCCTTGTCACCCAGTAAAAGCTTGAGGAAGATGCGAAGGAAAGATATGTGAAGAGCTGAGGTTGAGGATTGTTCCGAGCATTTCAAATTCTTTGTTCTCAGAGATAATTTTTTTTTTTAGAGATACAGCATTGAAACAGGCCCTTCGGCCCACTGAGTCTGTGCCGACCATCAACCACCCATTTATACTAATCCTACACTAATTCCATATTCCTACCACATACCCACCTGTTCCTATATTTCCCGACCACCTATACCAGGGGCAATTTATAATGGCCAATTTACCTATCAACCTGCAAGTCTTTGGCATGTGGGAGGAAACCGGAGCACCCGGAGGAAACCCACGCAGACACAGGGAGAACTTGCAAACTCCACTCAGGCAGTACCCAGAATTGAACCCGGGTCGCTGGAGCTGTGAGGCTGTGGTGCTAACCACTGCGCCACTGTGCCGCCCTTAATGTTGACTTTTATTGGAAAACATAAACCGAGAAATCCCCAGGGAGTGTTGGAAAGCACAGACCTTCTAAACTCCAGGGTGTTCAGGGCCAATGTACTCAGCCTCTCATCCTAGGGCAACCCTCCCATCGCAGAAATCAATCTCGTGAACCTTTTCTCTATGGCCTCCACTGAAACTGTATCCTTCCTTAGATATGGAGACCAAAACTGCGCTCAGTACTCAAAGTGTTATCTTACCAAATTGTTAAATTGTACCAAATTATAAAATTGTAGCAAAATTTCCATATTCTTGAACTGAAATTCCATTACAATAAAGGCCAACATGCAATTTGCCTTCCTATTTGCTTGCTGTACCTGCATGCTAACTTTGTATGTTTCTTGTCTGAGTACACCCATGTCCCTCTGAACATCAACATTTAGAATTCTCAAGCCTTTTAAAACATTCCCTAGATTCTTAAACAGTCCTGGTGGATTGGAAATTAGCAAAGGTAACACCGCTAATCAAGAATGGAGGGAGAGAGAAAACAGGGAACGACAGGCCTGTTAGCCTGACATCAGTCATCAGGAATGTGCTAAAATCTATTTTGAAGGAAGTTTTAATAATGCCTTTGGACAATCATACTCCGATCAGACAGAGTCAGCATGGTTTTACCAAATGAAAATCGTGTTTGATAAATTTATTAGAGCTTTTTTGAGGATGTAGGTAAAGAGAAGCCGGTAGATGTAGTATATCTGGATTTCTAAAAAGGCTTTTGATAAGGTGCCACAAAGATAAGGGCTCTTGGAATTAGGGGCAATATATTAGCATGTTTGGAGGATTGGTTAATAGACAGAGAACAAAATGTTTGGATAAATGGGGCATTTACAAGTTGGTAGGGTGTGACCAGTGGATTGCCGCAAGGATCAGTGCTGGGGCCACAGTTATTTACAATTTATATTCATGAGTTAGATGAAGAGACAGAGAGTAATGTATCTAAGTTTGCTGACAATAAAAAGCTAGGGGGAAAGTAAGCTATGAACAAAGAGGCTGCAAAAATATATGGACAAGTTATGTGAGTGTATAACAAGGTGGTAGATGGAGTATAATGTGGGGAAGTGTGAGCTTATTCACTTTGGTCATAACAATGGAAAAGCAGAATATTTTTAAAAGGTGAGAAACTTGTAAATATTGATGTTCAGAGGGACTTGGGTGTTGTTGTTGTTGTCAGTCCCTCGAAATGAGGATCACGTCTGACAGGCTTCATGAATTGTGTGTCCTCAGGTGACTCAGCAGGCCAATCCTGGATCCATTGGTCTTTGGGCAGAGAGGACAGGAATTGTCCCAAGGAAGCTGAGTGGGAGGGGTGGGGGGTTCTCAAGCCAGGGTTATTCTCTCTGTCCTTCCACTTCATTGCTTCTCTGAAGCAGAGTTTATACAGTCAGTTCCTGACTGTGTTCCAGCTTGTTGAATGAGGCACTGCCACATGGTTTTGGTTTATGGCAAGTTCCTCCCATGCACTGATAGCAATTTGTCCTCTTTTCAATGAGGTCTTCAGAGTGTCCTTCAAATATTTACTCTGTCCTCCTTGTGATCGGGTGCCTTCTTTGACTGGTGAGAAGAGGATCTTGTTTGGAAGCTGATTATTTGGCATGCAGATATAGTGTCCAGCCCAGCAGAGTGGTGACAACAACATAATTTTTCGGTTTCTCTAACTTAACTTGGTTTCTCTGTGACTACAGGAGAAACTGATACTTTTTACCCAGCCAAATCATTCCCTTGGAGTAGGTCAATTCCATCTACTGGCAAACTATGGACAACTCCTACAGTTACCATCCCAGATATGAGGTCACACTCTCGGTGCACTCTATATAAAGGTAAGGATGTTTCCCCCCCCACCAATTCCATGAACTAAAACTTTAGCATTCATTGCACTTTCTGGTGGAAATATTATGCCTTTTACCAGCAAAAGTGTTTAGGTTACTCCTGTATCCTTAAGTATAATGATAGGTTTGCCTGCCTCTCTTAAGAGATATGGGGTTGCTTTTCCCTTTGACAAGAATTCATTATTACTTTCAGGTATATTATTCTTAACCTCTACCCTCACTTTAATTTTTGTGTCTGGTTTTACAGCTGCTGTTAAAGCTATAGCCTGGTCTGCTGTACTTTCCATCAGAGTCTCTTTCTCTGCATTACCTTTGTGTGCCCCAACAAGTCCCATGGGTTTACCTCACAACTTCCAGCATTCTGAATGAAGATATCCTACCTTGTGGCAATGATAACACTTCAGCTTGCAGACCTCTCTTCTACACCCCAGCACCTTCTTTTCTGGCCTGAGGAGGGGATCCTGGGGCATACCAGCTGCTCCTTCTTGTCCCTGGCTACTTGCCTTCCTTTCATTCTCCCACTTTCTATCCTTCTCAGGTTTGTAGGGGTGATGGACAAAGGGCTTTGGCTTATTCACAAGCTCAAAATCATCAGCAATTTCCATTGCTTGCCTGGCTTTTAACATTTTCAGGTTCTCTTCATGAGTTCTCGCTGTTGAAGGGATTGAATTTTTAAACTCTTCCAAGAGAATCAGTTCTCTAAGGTTCTCATACGTGGGTTCCATCTTTAATGCCCGTATCCAATTATCAAAATTAATGTGCTTCACCCTCTCAAATTGTACATAAGTCTGCCCAACCAATCTCGGTAAGTTCTGAAAATTCTGACGGTAAGCTTCAGTGACTAACTCATACACAGCAAGAATAGCCTTTTTTGCTGTCTCATAATCTGCAGAAGCTTCTTCAGGAAGCGTGGCGTAAACTTCATGAGCTCTGCCCATCAACATGCTTTACATTAGCAGTATCCAGCTTTCTGTTGGCCATTTCATTTGCTTGGCTATATTTTCAAAAGAAATGAAAAATACCTCTATATCCCTTTCCTCAAACTTCCGGAGAGCTTGTAGAATTTTAAATAGCTTTTCACTGGGTCCTGGGTTGGATTAAGATCATTCCTGACCATTTTTCCCTGGAGTCAGGACCACTCCTTTGTCTTAGTTCTATCTTGTTTTATTAGTTGAATTCCCTTGCTTATGTTCCACTTTCTCTCTGATGTTTAAGCCTGAGTCTTTCCAATGTCATTGTTGTTTCTTTTTCTTAGAATCATAGAAAGATACAGTACTGAAACAGGACCTTCGGCCCACCGAGTCTGTGCCGACCAACAACCACCCATTTATACTAATCCTACATTAATCCCATGTTCCCTACCACATTCCCACCATTCTCCTGCCACCTACCTACACTAGGGGCAATTTACAATGGCCAATTTACTTATCAACCTGCAAGTCTTTGGCTGTGGGAGGAAACCGGAGCACCCGGCAGAAACCCATATGGTCACAGGGAGAACTTGCAAACTCCGCACAGGCAGTACCCAGAACTGAACCCAGGTCGCTGGAGCTGTGAGGCTAACCACTGCACCACTCCTTGCTCAAGTTTATTTGTTTCGAAGTGAATCTTAACCAATTAAGCTGCATCACTCTCTGACTTACTATCTTCTTCCAATTTCAAATATTGGAATATTAAGTCAATCATCTCTGCTTTTTTAGTACCTGATTTCAGTTCAACCCCAGTTTTGCTGCTAATTCTATCACTTTAATCTTGGTTAAAGTTTCAAGTCACTGTGGAACACATTCTCCTTTCCAAGAAAAGCTGCTGCATCTGCTAATGCAATTCTGATGGTTTAGCCTTTACCTTATACAAGAAAGCTGGTTCTTATTCTTTTTTTATCTTTCAAATTATCACTCGCCTTATAATTCACGTAATTATCATTGGATTTGAATCCAGGACGAACCCCCAATTGATGTGTTCCTACCAAGGCAGGAGTTATGTACTGTTAATTCAGTCCCACTACTCCACAGGTCACAGCATATTAGTAAAGTTTCCCACCTACCAGAAATTAGCCAAATTAATCACTTTATTTAACCCCAGAATAAAGCACCCCAAACCAGGTATAAATTGGATTTCATTGACCTTCTCGACCCCCACTTATTCTTGATGACACATATCATTCTCTGAGCTTCAGTTTGATTCGTAAATATTCTTCTCATTTCTGCTGTGATCTCGGCTGATTTTGACATATAAAGAAGGCTTGGAATTTCTGATCACGAAGTCTGTATTTTTCTTTATCATTCTTTTCGAACCACTCTTGTTTCCTGCGAGATGAAATCCGATAATCTGGGTACATGTCCCTTGGCTCACAGATTGGATCTTGCCCCAAAGTGCCTCTGTATTGAAATCTTTGGAGCCTGTGAGAGCAATGCAGGAAGAAAGTTGCACCTGGAATTTATCTCTTTTTTATATCCTAGAGATTATGGATGTAAAATCTTCTCCTGGATTTCTTTGAGGATCTTCGGTGTCTGTGTGCCAGATATATGTGGTCTGTTCAACGTTTGATTGCACCCTGCACTGCTCAGGTGATAATAACATCCACACAATTCTGCAACAGATCACTGTCCAGGAAATGCCAATGCTTGTATGAGGGATGTTTCCACATTTCTTGTCTTCAACTTTCTGCTGAAAGAGTGCATTTGTGATGGTGAGCCCATGTTCAGTGTACTTTCAGAGGAGAGCAGGCCGTTGGCATTTTATTTCCCCATTTGTACTTTCCTGAAGGTGCCCTACCAAATGGTATAGTTGCATCCGACTCTGGCATTAAAATCCCCCAGTAGAATCAATGTGTCTTGTTTTTGAGACAGCTTGAATTGATTTATGACTTTAACCCCTTATAGGGACTAACCAAAATCAGGAGTTCATCCCTATGAATTTTCTTTAATCAAGTTCAAAGCAAACAAATTCTCACTTATTTGGTTCAAAGAATTGTACGAGCTTTCCCTCACAGAAAGAAAGTCAACTGAGAATATCACCATCTTTTGGATAGCCTATTTTTAATAATTAAAGCTAAATCATAAATATCCCAGATATTGTAAGGGTCTGGGAAATATCTTCAATGCGTATCTCTCCATGTAAAGAGACACAGAGAGGGGGATTCTTTTTAGTTGTATACAGAATGTTACATGAAATGATTTATTAACTTTTATATATTTATTGAAGAATTTAACATGCAATCCACTTCTAATTGGATAAATATATCACAATATCAAATATTACTAAAAGATGTAATACATAATCTTATTTCTAACATAGAATCCAAAAGTTTAATGTTACTAATGTTACAGCAAAATATCTTAGAATATCCAGAATATCCATCAAAATTTAAAGTAAACTTTCTACCTTAAATTCCCCCTAGTTAAGAAGCATTGTTGAAGATTCAACACTTCTAATTTTTTGCTTCAGAACCTCTCATGTCTATACTGTTTCTGAAGTGTCATCTGACTTTTAGCATATAGATGTTACCTTCCTGTGTTTGTTTTTCTTGTTTTTTAAAATCCATATCTTTAACTACCATCTCCACTTAATGTTTTACTGAAATTCTCTTGCTCTTGAAGTTGTGAGCATTTATTTGGTCAAATGTTTATAATTGTGTTTACTTGACCTCTTGTTCCTATAAGTCCATTCTATTTATTGTTTTACTATCTATAATTGCCCTTTCCATTGCACCACAAAGCAACCCCCAGAGCCGACCTGTCTGCATCAATAACCCTACACACAAATTAAGTTTATTGCTACCTCTGACGCAGGATATTTCAATGTGTGTCTTTATCTTCCAAGCCTCTGACAACAGAGGCACAAATCGATTTCCCAACTTGTTTCTGGTTCACAGCAGGGACCTTGAAATTTTTTAACTCGACCTTCTTAAAGGGGAATGTCAATGAGTCCTGAAAATTGACCATTTTTTCAATCTTTAATTCTAAAATGTATAATATTTTAACTATTTCTAAATGCTACCTAATTAAGCCTATTGTACCTATATTCCATCACACCCCCTGCTTGACCCGTATAAAAGCAAGCAACAAAAATAGGTTGTTTGAACTAAACAATGCCTAAAATATAAACATTCAAAGAAATGGCAAAACTTATTATGTAAAACAGTGCAATAATACAAAAGACTACATCAACAACAATCATAGTCTGTGTTTTTACATGTTCTTCTACATTCTCCAAAAATTGAATCTTATAGTGCTATCACAAAGTTCAGAATAAACTATGCAAAGTGTCGGTGATCTGAAGTCGTAAAACGTCAACTGAGATGATTGTATCCTGACATGTCGAACATCAATGATCAATTAATGAAACCATGTGATGAGGTAGAGGAAGAAGGATCCATAGCTGCTGCTTCAGCTGGAACCGATAAAGTCTTGTTGAGATAAACTAAAATGTGCTTTAGCCAATTTTCAGTCACATTCCAGCCAAGGTCCTCATACTAGGAATAAAATGAAAAGAGCTTAACATCAGGGACTTCCGAGGCTACTTGGATAGAAATGTTATTCAGAACCTGATTATCTTTATAACAGGTATACTTTGCATCAGAAGCTGACTTGGGGATGCAAAGAAGAGCCATTCTGTCAGTTTTCCTTAGTACCATCGCACTCTTCCAAAGTTATGATGAATAAGAATATCACTTGCATTCCCTCCCCTCCAAATGTCACTCAGGACAAATGCAGTAGACAGCTCAGTTTTTGCTTCTCTGCAAGAAATCGCATAGGATAAGGTGTTCAAGCAGTAAGACATCTCTGACATGTCACCTGCACTGCTTTCATCCGAAGAATCTAGCAGTACTTTAATCCTTGCTTACGCAAGAGCAATTACCATCATTGAGAGTCTGCAGTACTTCATTCCTTTCGACAGTGTTTGCTTCCTCTGTTGTTGTGACTTGACTATTGCTCATTGTGCCGTGTGTGGTTCCCTGTGAAACTAACTTTTGAGGCACTGCGAGGTCCTGCATGGGTGAGGAGCATTTATTGACACAGTTGGTTTCAGCTCGAATAGCGCCATTTCTGATGTCATCCTCCAGGCTGGGTCCTGAAGACAGTGTACGATTGCACCTTGTACTGTTCCTCCATTCCTGTACCCTTCAAAACACCTCTTCAGGTTGTCTACAGAGACAATTTTAAAAGAGTGCTTGCCATTCGACTGGTTAGCAAATATTTTGACAGTTCCTTCATCAATAACAGAATGTATTTGAACAGGTTTCTTCCACTTATGTCTCAAACCAGGTCTCTGTTCAAATTTTCTCTCCTCAACCCACTCCCCGGTTACAGGTTGCCAAGCTTTGTTATTTATCTGTTTTTATCTTTCCTTCACTCTGATCCTCTGATCAATTTCATGAATTTGATCTGTTATTTCTTGTTTCAAATCTAATTGTTGATGTCAGGTCAAGGAGTCAGTAAGCATAGAGGCAATAATAGAACTGTGAGTAAGTGTTGTATGCATTTCAACACCATACATTAAATAATATCGTATTCTAGGGAACACAGTCCCTGATGCACACATGGGCATATTATTTAATGATAACTGTACTTCCAGAATAATGGCGGCCCACTTATTCCCTCTGGTTTTCAACAGTTTGGTCAATAGCTTCTTTACTTCCTGGGTTTAACGTTCCACCAGTCCCGCTGACTACGGATGACATGATGTGCTATGCTCCAACCCAATACCCCTTTGCACACAATAGTCTTTGAAAACCTTGGAAACAAAGACTCCACCTTGATCAGAGTGTAGAAGTTTGGGTGTACCAGCTACCGTAATAATGTCAGCAGTAGCATTGACAAGTACAGGTTCCGAAACAGTTTTTGTGAGGACCAGCCAGCAAAACGAAGTGTAGGCGCCAACACAAATGAGAACATGTTTATACCCCATTGATGGGGATATTGGTCCACTGAAGTCAACCAAAAATTCTGCATGGATTTAATAGGCTTCACAGGAGCCAACGGTGGCAGTTTAATAAGTGATGATTTGTTGATCAAATTACACGGCTCACAATTTGCCACATATGTTTTACAGACTTTAAGCATGCCTGGCCACCAATATAAAGGAGTCAATTTGCAGAATGTTGTTCAGGCACCACTATGTGCCTGACCTATACCCTTGTGAACTTCTTATACAAACTGTTCCCGTTTATGACTTGCGGGTACCTCCTGGACACCCTCGGGCAACTTAACCAGTACAATACCAGTCGGGGTGTCAGAATAGAAGTACTTTGATGGATATTCTTTTGGATTCTCTTTCATCAGGTCTAATAGCTGAATCAGTTCCTCATCCTGATTAGCTGCCCGCCCTGCCCTCGTGATTACATTAAATATGGCAGGCCCCTTTCGAGGGGGTATCATACAGAGTGAATGCTTTGCCTGTCCATCTGCAAGACTGTTGTCCTTTGAATGAACTGAACCAGTGGTATGTCCGGATACATGAATTATCTGACAATTACATTTCTCCTTTCATGAAATGAGAATATCTTCCCACAATGACTTGTGTTTTTTTCGGTTTACCTTTATGATTGGTGAATCCTTTTTACGCCCAGAACACAAGGTCTTGGTTGTAAGTCCGTTTCCAATAGTCACCATCTGTACAAATTAATGTGGGCTTAATAGGGTCTGCCTTTTCTAAAGCATACCGCAATGCTGCAGCTTCAGCATACTTAAAATATGTCAGGACCTAATCTCAACTAAGATTTACAGGGAACTTCAAAGGCAATTTCTAAACCTCAAAATTAGAATGAGTGAGTTCTGATTTAAGATCCACAAACAGTGATCAGGAGTTTGCCATCTCCATATTCTTAAATCAGGGTCTTAATACCACAGACAGAAAACATTCCTTCCGTACCTACAAATCTAAAATATACATTAAAGACTAGCACATAAGTACAGGATTCTATTAACAATAAGACCACATTTTTGGGTGCCAACTGAAGTGATTTATGACATTAACCCCTTATAGGGACTAAATCAAATCAGGACTACATCCCTATGAATCTCCTTTAATCAAGTTCAAAGCAGACAAACTCTTATAGACACTTGTTTGCGTCCAAGGAATTGAACTAACTTTCCCTCATAGAAAGAAAACCAACAGAGAATATTACCATCTTTTGGATAGCGTATTTTTAATAATTATGGCTAGGTCATAAATATCCCAGATATTATAAGGGTCTGGTAAGTCTCTTCAATACGTATCTCTCCAATTAAAGAGACACAGAGAGGGGGGTTCTTTGTAGTTGTATACAGAATGCTACACAGGAGGATTTATGAACGTTTATGTATTTATTTAAGAATATAACATGCAATACACTTGGAAGTGGATAAGTATGTCACAATATCAATACTGTTAAAAGATGTAACACATAATCTTATTTTTAACATAGGATTGGAAAATTTAAGCATGCTAATGTTACAGCAAAATATCTTAGAATATCCAGAATATCCATCAACATTTAAAGTAAACTTTTTACCTTAAATTCCCTGTAGTTGAGAAGCATTGTTGAGGATTCAACACTTCTAATGTTTTGTTTCAGAACCTCTCTTGTTTAAACTGTTTCTGAAGTGTCATCTGACTTTTAGCATATCGATGTTATCCTCCTGTGTTTGTTTTTTTTTGCTTTTTAAAATCCATATCTTTAATTACCATCTACACTTAATGTTTTACTGAAATTCTCCTGCTTTTGAAGTTTTGAGCGGGTATCTGGTCAAAATGTTTATAATTGTGTTTACTTTACCTCTTGTTCCTGTAAGTCCATTCCATTTATTGTTTTATTGTCTATAATTGCCCTTTCCATGGCATTCCAAAGCAACCTCCGGAGCTGAACTGTCTGCATCAACAATCTCACAAATTAATTAAGAGTATTGCTGTCTCTTACAGGATATTTCAATGGGTATGTTTATCTTCCAAGCCCCTGACAACAGAAATACAAATGGATTTCCCAACTTGTTTCTGCTTCATTACAGGGAACTTGACATTTTTAACTCTCGCTTCTTGAAGGGGAATGTCAGTGAGTCATGAAAACTGGCCATTTATTCAATCTTTAATTCTAAAAGGTATAATATTTTAATTATTTCTAAATTCCACCCAATTAAGCCTACTATACGTACATTCCATCACATGCTGCCAGTATAGAATCCAGATCTGCATAAAAGAGCTCTATGGTTTCGTCAGTAAGATAGAGAGTGGGAGCATAAACATTGATGATTGTGGCCCATTGGTTGTCACTAAGCTGAAGGTGTCGGCTCATGAGCCATTCATTAATGCCAACAATAAGTTCCATAAGTATATCTGTGATTCAATTTTTGATGTCAAACCCAACTCCGCGGATATGAATATCCTCCACTGGTTTCTCCTTCCAGAAGAAAGTGTATTCTCCTCCTTCCTGTCTAAGCTGGACTACTGCAGGGTGTCGGATTTCACTGAGAGCAGCAACATTGATGTTATATCCCGCTAGCTGCTGAGAAACTATGGTGGTTCTCCTTTCAGGGCATTCGCTGTTCTGATTGTCCATAACGTTGCATACATTCCAGATGCAGACATTCATGCATGTTTTTTTTAAATTTGCATGTGTTTTCAACCACAAGGATGATGGTTCCACCGGGTGAGGTTCTCCCGTCAGGACAGTTTGGGACAGCCTGTGTTTGAGACATCTTTTCCAGCCCCTTTCTCAAGTGAGGTGAGCACAGGAGATCCTAAAAAGGAATGCTCAGTCATGGACTCTGCTGCTGGGGAGCCAGTAATACCCCAAATACAAGAGCTCAGCAACCATCAGGCATCCACCACCTACATGCAGATTTGTGACTAGAGACCTCCAGTATCAGAGCCCTGTCTCCGATGCCACTTGTCCATCACTGGAGGGTTTTATGATGTCCCTGGCAGAGGACTGTGTGTGTCATCTTTTAACGTGAGGTACTCCGTACACAGCTGACAACCACACAACCTTGATGTGTTGGCAGTTGTGCACCCTGGGATGACAGGGTTGTCCGATAATGAGAGGCTGAGTAAATGATGTATATGTTCTCTGGCGTTTAGAAGAATGAGAGGTGACCTCATTGAAACATAAACAATTTTGAAGCAGCATGACAGTGTAGACACTGAGAGGGTATCTCCCCTAGCTGGGGAATCTAGAACATGGGGGCACTGTCTCAGGATAAGGGGAAGATCATTTAGGACTGAGATGAGGCGACATTACATCTCTGAAAGGGTTGTGATTCTTTGGAATTATCTACCCCAGAGCTTTGTGGATGCTCCATCATTGAATATACTTAAGGCTGAGACAGACAAATGTTTGGTCATTCGGGGAATCAATGGATATGGGGAGTGGGCAAGAAAGTGGAGTTGAGGCCAAAGTGCAGCCATGATCGTATTGAATGGTGGAACACGCTCGACAGGCTGTATGGTTTACTCCTGCTCCTATTTCTTGTATTCTTCTGTTCTTGTGAAAGGTCGAGAACCTGAAACGATAGCTCTGTTTCTATTTCCACGGATGCTGCCTGACCTATTTTCAGCATTAAAATAAAAGCAAAATACTGCGGATGCTGGAAATCTGAAACAAAAACAAGAAATGCTGGAATCACTCAGCAGGTCTGGCAGCATCTGTGGAAAGAGAAGCAGAGTTAACGTTTCGGGTCAGCGACCCTTCTTCGGAACTGACAAATATTAGAAAAGTCACAGATTATAAACAAGTGAGGTGGGGGTTGGGCAAGAGATAACAAAGGAGAAGGTGCAGATTGGACCAGGCCACATAGCTGACCAAAAGGTCACGGAGCAAAGGCAAACAATATGTTAATGGTGTGTTGAAAGACAAAGCATTAGTACAGATTAGGTGTGAATATACTGAATATTGAACAGCAGCAAGTACAAACCTGAAGAAAAACAACCTGAAAAAAACAGTGGGTAAGCAAACTGAACAAACTAAGATGAAATGAAATAAATGCAAAAAAAGATTGTAAAAAATGTAAAAAGGAATGTAAAAAAAAAGGAAGAAAAAATAACTAAAAATGACTAAAAATGAAAGTAAAGTGGGGGGCTGTCATGCTCTGAAATTATTGAACTCAATGTTCAGTCCGGCAGGCTGTAGTGTGCCTAATCGGTAGATGAGATGCTGTTCCTCGAGCTTGCGTTGATGTTCACTGGAACACTGCAGCAATCCCAGGACAGAGATGTGAGCATGAGAGCAGGGGGGAGTGTTGAAATGGCAAGCAACCGGAAGCTCAGGGTCCTGCTTGCGGACTGAGCGGAGATGTTCCGCAAAGCGGTCACCCAGTCTGCGCTTGGTCTCCCCAATGTAGAGGAAACCACACTGTGAGCAGCGAATACAGTATACTACATTGAAAGAAGTACAAGTAAATCGCTGCTTCACCTGAAAGGAGTGTTTGGGGCCTGGGATAGTGAGGAGAGAGGAGGTAAATGGGCAGGTATGACACCTCCTGCGATTGCAAGGGCAGGTGCCCTGGGACGGGGGCGAGGTGGTGGGGGTAATGGAGGAGTGGACCAGGGTGTCGCGGGGGGAACGATCCCTTCGGAATGCTGACAGGGGAAGGGAGGGGAAGATGCGACTGGTAGTGGCATCACACTGGAGTTTGCGAAAATGGCGGAGGATGATCCTTTGGATATGGAGGCTGGTGGGATGAAAAGTGAGGACAAGGGGAACCCTGTCACGGTTCTGGGAGGGAGAGGAAGGGGTGAGGGTAGAGGTGCGGGGAATGGGTCGGACACGGTTGAGGGCCCTGTCAACCACAGTGGGGGGAAATCCACAGTTGAGGAAAAAGGAGGTCATATCAGAAACACCGTCATGGAAGGTAGCATCATCAGAGCAGATGCGTCGGAGACGGAGAAACTGGGAGAATGGAATGGAGTCCTTACAGGAGGTAGGGTGTGAAGAAGTGTAGTCGAGGTAGCTGTGGGAGTCAGTGGGCTTATAATGGATATTGGTAGACAACCTATCCCCAGAGATGGAGACAGAGAAGTCGAGGAAGGGAAGGGAAGTGTCAGAGATGGACCATGTAAAGGTGAGAGAAGGGTGGAAATTGGAAGCAAAGTTGATAAAGTTTTCTAGTTCGGGGCGGGAGCAGGAAACGGCACCGATACAGTCATCAATGTACCGGAAAAAGAGTTGGGGCAGGGGGCCTGAGTAGGACTGGAACAAAGAATGCTCGACATATCCCACAAAAAGACAGGCATAACTAGGACCCATGCGGGTACCCATAGCGACACCTTTTACTTGAAGGAAATGCATGGAGTTGAAGGAGAAGTTGTTCAATGTGAGAACAAGTTCAGCCAGGCGGAGGAGGGTGTTGGTGGATGGGGACTGGTTGGGCCTCTGTTCCAGGAAGAAGCGGAGAGCCCTCAAACCATCCTGGTGGGGGATGGAGGTGTAGAGCGATTGGACGTCCATAGTGAAGAGGAGGCGGTTGGGACCAGGAAACTGGAAATTGTCAAAATGACGTAGGGCGTCAGAAGAGTCACGGATGTAGGTGGGAAGAGACTGGACCAGCGGAGAAAAGATAGAGTCTAGATAGGAAGAAATAAGTTCAGTGGGGCAGGAGCAGGCTGACACAATGGGTCTGCCGGGACAGTCCCGTTTGTGGATTTTGGGAAGGAGGTAGAAGCGGGCTGTCCGGGGTTGCGGGACTATGAGGTTGGAAGCTGTAGAGGGAAGATCTCCAGAGGAGATGAGGTCAGTGACAGTCCTTTGGACGGTGGCTTGATGTTCGGTGGTGGGGTCATGGTCCAGAGGGAGGTAGGAAGAAGTGTCTGTGAGTTGGCGTTTATTTCATTTCATCTTAGTTTGTTCAGTTTGCTTACCCATTGTTTTTTTCAGGTTGTTTTTCTTCAGGTTTGCACTTGCTGCTGTTCAATATTCAGTATATTCACACCTAATCTGTACCAATGCTTTGTCTTTCAACACACCATTAACATATTGTTTGCCTTTGCTCCGTGACCTTTTGGTCAGCTATGTGGCCTGGTCCAATCTGCACCTTCTCCTTTGTTATCTCTTGCCAAACCCCCACCTCACTTGTTTATAATCTGTGACTTTTCTAATATTTGTCAGTTCCAAAGAAGGGTCGCTGACCCGAAACGTTAACTCTGCTTCTCTTTCCACAGATGCTGCCAGACCTGCTGAGTGATTCCAGCATTTCTTGTTTTTGTTTCTATTTTCAGCATTGTTTGCTTTCATTTTGGAAGATTACAATTACATTTTGGGCATCAGCAATGTTTTCACTTGCTTCCTTTAAATCCCTGGGATGAAAACCATCTGGTCCTGGGAATTTCTCACTCTTTTGTGCCATTATTTTCTTCATTATTGTTAATTTTCTTACATTAATTTTGGTGAGTCCCCATCCCTGATTCAATATTAGTTTCCTTGGGATGTCCAGCATGCTATCTTCTTCCTCCACTGTAAACACTGATGAAAGTAATTATTTAACATGGCCACCATTTCCTTATTTTCATTTATAATTTAATCATCATCAGTTTTTAAGGAGCCAACATTGCTCTAAAATGACTCTCTTCTTCCAAATATAAATATAAAAGCTTTTTGTGTTGATTTTGCTATCCTTTGCAAGATTCTTTTCCTATTCACTTTTGTAACTTTTACTGTCAACTTTTGGAATACTGAAAGGGAAGGGAAAGAGAGGATGTGTTTGGTAGTGGCATCACACTTCAGGTGGAAGAAATTGCAAAGAACGTCCATTGAACATGGAAGCTGGTGGGTGGAAGGTGTTATCGTCAGAACTGAGGCGATGGATACAGAGAAACTGGGAGAATGTAATTGAGTCCTTACAGGAAGCGGGATGGAAGCATGGTAATCAAGGTAGCTATGGGAGTCAGTGGGTTTCAAGTAGATATTTGTTGACAGAAATGAAGATAGAGATGTTGAGAACGAGAAGGGGAGAGTTGGTGATGGACCTTATTGAACTGAGGGGAAGGATTGACTTTTGATGCAAAGCTGATGTAACTAGAATATTTTAAATTGATGGAGAGGGTTGAATGAGCCATGGATATAGGCTGGAGGAGATTGGACAGGGAGAGTTTAAATATTGTCAATATGGAAAGAAATATGTTCTGTGTGACAAGAACAGTATCAAAGATGGGCCTACCAGGGCAGTCCTGTTTATGGGCCTTGGAAAGGAAAGCGGTTGAGAACCAAGAGCCTGGAGACAGTAAGGGGAAGATCTCCCGAGGTAACAAAATAGATACAGCGATCTGTTGCAGAATTGTGTCAAGAGTGAATTGATGAAGAAGCACTGTAACCAGAGTCAGTGATAGAAAGGTAGCTCTGCTTTTAGGCGATCTGCTTTAATCATTTAACGAATTTAACGATTGCAGTGAATGGATATTTGACTGCATTCTTCAGCTGCTCTCTGAATTTAGTCTGGGTCACTACATAAATACAGGTGTTGGTGCAGGTGCTCAAAAGCTGCAGCATGTAACCAGATTGTTCAGTGATATATGCAGGATCATGGGGACCTGCATAATCATCAATGTTATTAATTCGCCAATAAAGGAAATACAGAACATTTGTCATCCATAGCAGTATAAAACTGCCAGATATAGTGAACATTAAAATGATGGATTTCCTTCGGTTCTCCATCTCTGGGTCAGTGTGATTCTCACTCTTGCTGTGATCCAGTAGTTTCCTACGGACTCTACTGGCCACTAAAATGTGTCTGACAGTCAGAGCATTGAGCAGTAAAATCAGAACGAATGGAAGGAAAGGGGTTAAAATAATACTGAGGCTCTCAAATGCTACCCATGCAGTTTCAGTGTAATAGCTCAGTGATTCAATTCCTCCCCAGGGTACATTGTCAATTACATATTCAGGTTCATAAACAAAGTACCATGGAATATTTTTGAAGCAGAACAACACACTCACTGTCACAATAACCACAACCACCGTTTTCTCTGTGCAATATTTTGTTTTCTGCTTTGGGCAACAAATTGCAATAAATCGATCAAAAGTGAAAGTGACAGTGAACCAGACAGAAATGTCTGTGGCTGCGTAAAGCAGGACATGTATAAGAGAACGTGCAGGAGTGGTATCCAGGTAAGTCCCTGGGAAATGAAAATGAATAACTGTAAACAGTATCACATCAGTGAAAACGACCAGTAGATCTGCCACTGCCATGGCCACCAGGTAGTGGGTGATACATTTGGAGAGTCCGCACTTTCCTCGTGACAGGATCAGAATGGCCACAGAGTTAACTGAAAATAATAGAACAAAGGACAAGGGAATTACAAACAGTCATCTCAGAGAACATGGGATGTCCATAGAAACATGGGCACTTTAGAAGAGGAATTGGCCTTTCAGCCCATCGAACTTTTTCTGCCATTCGATTAGATCATGTCTGATCTGTATCTTAACATCATTTAATCTGCCTTGGTTCCATAACTTTCAATACACTTGCCTAACAAAAGTCTATCAATCTCATTTTTGAAATTTTGAATGAACCGAGCTCGAACAGCTTGTTGGGAAAGAGTTTTCCCGATTTCCAGGACACTTGGAGTGAGAAAGTTCTTCCTGGCATCATCCTTGAATAGCCTAGCACTAATAATGATGTGTCTCCCTGTTCTGGACTCCCTCACCAAAGGGAATTGTTTCTCTCTTGTCCCAATCAAGTCATTTACTCATCTTAAGCATTTCAATTGGTGAGGCCACAATTTGAATACTGTGTGCAGTTCTGGTCACCTTATTACAGAAAATATGGGATTGCACTAGAGAGGTTGCAGAGGAATTTCCAAGGATTTTGGTGGGACTGGAAAAAATGTAGTAATGAGGGAAGATTGGATAGGCCAGGGTGCTCTGATTGAAATGTACAAAATATTGAAGGGCCTGGAGAGAGTGGATGTGAAGGGCCTGTATACCTTATCAGAGTGGTCAGTAAGTAGGGTGCGTAGATTTAAACTGACTGGTAGAAAGAGTAGAGGGGAGATGAACTTTGTTTTTTCACCGAGAGCGTGGTGGGGCTCTGGAACTGACTGGCTGAAAGGTTAGTAGAGGCAGAAACCCTTAATTCATTTAAAAGGTGTCTGGATATGCACCTCAAGTGCCATTACTTGCAGGGCTATGGAATAATGCTGGAAGGTGGGATTAGACTAGATGGATCGTTTTTTGTCTGGCACAGACATGATGGGCCAAGTGTTCTTTACTGTGTTGTAAACATTCTATAATTCTATGATTTTCTATGATTCTAGTTGACCCTTTAATCTTCCATATTTAAACAAATACAAGCCTTGTCTGTGTAACCAGTGTTCATAGTTCAACACTTTCAGCAATGGTATCAGTCTTGTGATTCTGCACTGAACCTGCTCCAAGGCCAATACATCCTTCCTGAGGTGAGGAGCCCAGAACTGAATGAAGTTACTCCGAATGGGGTCTAACCAGACCTTCATACAGCATCACTTAATTTCCAGAGCTTTGTATTCCAGCCAACTTTTAGATAAATGATAACATTCCATTAGACATTTTAATGATATTTTTGTGTGTCCACAAACTTTTACTGATTTTTTTTTATGTGGACCCCAAATCTCTCTGTTCCAATTTAATAATATTTTGATCTATCTTTCTTAGGTCTGAATTAGATGACCTCACACTTTCCCATGTTAAATTCCAGCTGGCATAATGTTGCTCTCTCAGTTAATCAATTAATGTCCCTTTGCAATTTCCTGCTCCCATATAACTTAGTGTCATCAGCAAACTTAGATATGTGGCTCTCTATTCCATCATCCAGGTTATTAATAGATACAGTGAAAAGCTGAGACTCCATTATGTACCACAGTAGTTATCTTCTCAAAAAGTTCAACAATTTCAGGCATGATTATCCATTTGCAAATCTTGTTCCAGATAAGGATCCCAGTGAGCAATGGAGTTACACATAGTGATCTAAGAGGCAGGAAATTACAGCCAGTGATAGCAGGGAGCAAGGCAGTTATAGCTAGGGATTTAGGAGACAATGGGAGTTAGATCGAAAATGGAATCCAAAAGACAGCATAGGTTTGAGAAGAATGCGATGGAATTTTAAAAAAAGACTTGCATTTATATAGCACCGTTCACAACTTCAGGGAGTTCCAAAGTGCTTTACAGCCACCAAAGTACTTTTTCTTTTGAAGTGTTGTCATTATTATAATGTAGGAAATGTAGCAGCCAATTTGCACACAACAAGCTCCCACAAACAGCAATGTGATGATGATCATGAATGCTTCACGATATCAAGGCAATTGAATCACTTATAACTGTGTCAGCACTTTGTTCTGAAGATGTATTTCTAAAATCAATAATTATTTTGGAAATTAGTGAAGAAACAATAGCATGAGTTCGAACAAATAGCAGCGAGCAAGAGTTAGGGGAAAGAGCGGACGAAGGCACAGTGTTTACTAATGAAGGTGATTTTGAGAATTAATTCATATTTTGCTGTTGTAACAGAGGTGACAGTGTGTGAGGGGAGCAGGAAGATGAGACGATGGAAGAAAGGGCTGGTGGTTGAAGAATTCTGGTTTTAAAATTGGACAGGTCCTGATGCTGAGGAGATGCAGCATCTGGTGGTTCAGTTATTTTTTAGGATAGGGCCAGTCTACATACTCAAAATATGACCCAGTAAGGGTCAAGGGGAATATATCTAGTTAAAAGTCATGGTAATGGTGCCACTCACTGAACACAAACCGATCATTTCTGGACACACTTCATGCCAGCATTTATTATTGAATTTTCCAATATAAACATTTATAATGGCATTTCGCTATGTAAACCGTTACCTTTTATGGTTTGTTGATGAATCAACTGAATCACTCAAAATACTGTTTTGGAAAAAGTCTGGCATTTATCTCCATAACTAAAATCTGTAATCACCAACATAAGGTTTTAAACAGAATTTTAAAAGGCAAAAAAAAATCAAATAACATGGTTAAATTTACATTTCAAAAGTGATTTGCTTACATTAAATGGTTAATTGACTTACCAAGAATTCCAACAACTGCAAGAATAGCGTAGTAAATGTCTTCGATCTGATGGAATAATGTTAGTTCACGCATTTTCTCTGAGATGTGATGGTTTCTTTTAGTGCCAGAGGCAATATCTCTGTCTGATTACTTGAAATATTCAGAGAAAACTTGTATTTATACCGGAGCGAAGTCTCCAGTGAGATATTAGTTACATCATCATTCATATTAATTCAAGTTAATTGAACAAACAATTTGAGACAATCATGTGAAATCTCAGATACTCATCATGGAATAAAATATAATTAACTGGAGCTTAAACGGCCTTAAACCAAGATATTTCACATAAAATATAGTTGAATGTGATGATGTTCAAGCAGTATTATTGATCTATTGCAATGAACTGTTCTATGGACCATGTCCTTTCAATTTAACATTAAATGTCTGTAATGTTTAGACTTTTTAAAATGTATTTGCCTTGTGGATTTGGCACATGAAGAGTTAAAAAAAAGTATTGTCTGTGCTTTGCAAATCGAGGAGCTTAGGTATTAAACATATAAACTTCTTGCAAACCACATTTTCTATTGTAATCAGTCATCATAAATAACCTATACATTGCAGATGGTGATTCCAGTGGATACCTGTGTGTTGGATCAACAGCTTGCATTTCTACACCACCTATAACATAGACCAATGTCCCAAGATGCCTCACAGAGACATAAAGAAGATGGCACTGACCAAAGGAATGAGGAGGAGTGACCAAAGCTTCACCAAAGTGATGGGTTTTTGAGAGGGTCCATACCTTGTCACTTCCAGATTCAATTGTTCTAATGCTCCCCAGCCAGGTTCCCATCCTCCATGTTCTATAAACTTTAGTCAATCTGAAAATCTACAGCCCATATCCTTACCCACACCTAGTACCTTACAACTATCACCCTTGTCCCTGTTAACTTACATTGGCCTCTGGTCCTTCCATAACCCAAATTTAAAATGATCATCCCCACTTTTAAATTGCTTTACAGCTTCACCTGTTCCAATCTCTGTGTAACTACCCCAGCCCAGAATTGTCCTTTTCTCTGAGTCTTGTCTTTTCTGCATCCCTCCCTCCCTTTAACCCACTCTTGGTGGCTAAACTTTCACACTCTGGAATTCCCTCCATTTCCCCCTCTACCTTTCCATTTACTTCTCCTTTTTGGACCCTCCATAAAGCTCAGTTCTTTGCCCAAGCTTTTGATCACCCTTCTGAATATCTCCTTTGATGCAGTGCCATTTTTTGCAAGATTATTCCTCTGAAAAACAACTTGCGAAGTTTTTCAATGTTCAAGGTGCTATATAAATGCAAGTTGTTGTGGTTGTTGTTATATTAAATGTCTGCCTTGACTCAGGGGTAGCACTATCATCTCTCAGTTCGAATGTTGTAAGTTGAGGCCACACTTCAGGACTTAAGTTCAAAAATCCAGGCTGATACTTCTGTGTGGTACTGAGAGAATGCTGCACTGCCAGAGGTGCTGCCTTTCAATCGAGATGAGAAACTGAGGCCCAGTCAGTTCTCTCAGATGTGTATAAAAGATCCCATGGCACTTTTTCAAGAAGAACAGGGCAGGTAAAGGAAAGCACTTGCATCCATGCAACAGTTTTCCTAACCTCAGGATTTCCCAGTGTGATTTACATTGAATTAAGTACTTTCTCCTCGTTTAGTTCTTCTGGAGTCCTGGCCATTATTTATCACTCAACTAACAATACGAAAAATGGATTACCTCATTACTGTTTGTGCAACATTACAACATTGACTATGTTTCCGAAGTATTTAAAAGCACTTTGGGACATCCTGAGGTTGTGAAAGGTGATATATAAATGCAAATTTTCTGTTTTCCCTTTCACCTGTGAAATAATCTCCAATTTTTAACCATTTGTTCCTGTGGTGAGCGTGGCTGGCAAGAGCAACATTTGTTGCCCATCCCTAATTGCCCTTGCGAAGGTCCTATTGAGACACCTTCTTGAACTGCTTCATATGGTGTATGTGCACCCACAGCACTGTTAGGATAGTATTTCCTGTAATTTGAGCCAGCAGAAGTGAAGGACTGGCGATATAGTTCCAAGTCAGGATGGCGTGTGGCTTGGAGGGGAACTTGCAGGTGTTGGTGTTCCTATGCACCTGCTGCCCTTGTCCTTCCAGGTGGTAGAAGTCGCAGGTTTGGGAGATGCTGTGAAAGGAGCCTTGGCTAACAGTGCGATGGGGGAGAGGATTTTTCCCAATAAAGAGGCTGCCTCTGGCGTCAATGCCAGATTAAGGATGGCGGCCGGCATCCCAGAATTTGCAGACCAATCAGAGAGCTGGTAGATCCGCAACCACGGCAGCAGCATGATCGATGTGGCCGCTACTGAGGCTGCAAGGAAAAGGAAAGGGCGCCACCATATTGAGGTGACCTCGAAGGGCAGGCGAGACATTTTATTAAAGTGCTGGCACCAACTAAGCAGGTTCCAGCTATCTGAAGGTTGAACCCGACAGTGGGGACGTCGGAGCTGCAGGGGCTCCCATTGTCGCTGGGAAGCCCTTCCCTGAGCATCCAAAGAGGAATATTCCCCCCACCCCAAGCACCGGAAGCTGTTGGGTGTCCACTCTAATGGACTGGGCGGAATCCCCACATGGCGGGATTTCGTTCCGACTCCGCTGAAATGCCCTCGGGAGCATGACATGGCGGTTAACATGCTAGTTAATTGGATCAATTGGCTGCCTGCCTCCGATTGCCAGGCACTCGAGCCGCTGCCATTTCCACCTTTCGAAATATCCCGAGGCAGTGGGAAGATGTCAGGCTTCCCTCCCGATGCCTTTCACCACCATTTTACTGGACTACCCACTTCCCAGCTGGTATCTAGAAAGCTGGTAAAATCCCAGCACAGAAATCAGCAGTTTCTGTTATACTCTTAACATGTGTACATGAGCATTGGCATATTATTGAAGGTAAATGAGTCAGTTGTATTCAGTTAAACTATCATGTCTTGAACTCAAAGAAACTAACACTTTGACTTTAGCAATCACTGCCGATATTTTCCTGATACATGTGATCTGTTTTGATGACGGGAACTCCAAGTTAAAATCTATCATTTATCATCAGAAATAATGGCCAGGATTTTATCAGATGTCGCGAAGTCCTGACGATGGGACCGGTAGGGGATGCCATTGCCGTGGGAGTGGCGGGGGGGTGGGGGGGTGGTGGGGAGGGGGTGGAGTTGCATTCTGAATCTTCTCGAGCCGGCCACATAATTTCTGGCAGGCGGGGGAGCAGTCCGCTGAGACGGCATGGACAGGGTAGTGCCTGCTTAGTCAATGCTGGCGCCATATTTAAATGGAATCCCGTAGTTGTTGCAAAAGCAGCAGCCCCGGAGAGAGCAGAGAGGGAGGCCTGGCAACTGAAACACATCCGGGGATGGCAGAAGGGTGATCAAGGATGGTCCCGTGGTTGACAGATACCTCCTGCAGGTGCTCCTCCAGGCTGCTCGTGCTGTGGGTTAGGTCCTCTTCCCTGGGACAGGAGGAGAAGACTAGCCCAGCAAACAAAGAAAGTTTGGATGGAAATGACAGAGGAGGTGAACAGCCTTGAGGTCGTCCCTCACACGAGGCTGCAGTGTCTGAAAAGGATCAATGACCTGATGTATGGCAGCAAGGTGAGTGCAGCACACAATGTTAAACTTGCATCCTTATATATGACTGAGGATGAATGTGAGGTTGGTAGAAAGGACATGCCCACCCAGTCACTGACAATGCCCAGGCAACAGCATTGGCTGTCAGAAGCATGTCAGACTCTCTGTGGTTTGTCCCAGTCAGTCAGAGTTGACTCCAGCAATGCTACTACTGAGTGGCTGCGTGCAGGAGGAATCCCTGTGATGCCATGGTGGACAGTCAGGCTGCCACCAGCACCGGCGTTGTGTGTGTCTTTGATGGTAACTAAAGATTGCAATTTATGTGCTTGCAGGAGAAGCAAGAACAGAACGTGAGGGAGAGAGGCAAGACAGGTGTCAGCATCCCATATATCACCATCCCGATGCCCATGGAAGAAGAGGCGCTGGAGCTGGGAGGCCTGGAGCCAGGTTGGGCAACAGCTGATGGTGAGACAGGAGTGTAGGCCCAAGAGAGTGAGAGGCCTAATGGATGGGCTCATGAAACACTCTGGCGAGGATGAAGCATAGTGCTCATTTGTCCACCACTGGTCACATGAAACTCAGACTAGGAGTACTCAGAAGGACATGATGGAATGTGCATTACCCTATAACCACTTTTCTCTCTCTCAGGTCAAAGAAGAGCAACAGCTGCTGTGACCAGGGGACAGCCGTCCACCCCTGAGGAGGAGGAGGGTACCTCAGAGTGTGAACCGTCACATCAATCCCCCCCAATCTCCACCAACACAGATACTCTCACATCAGTGTGTATTTGTGTGTGATTTGAAACGGGATCACAATCTGCTGAGAACAGCACAGCCATGCATGCCCATGCAGCTGATGGAGGCTGTGACAGTCGAGTCCACTAACACTCGGAGGACTGTGGGAGGGCACAGCATTGCGGAGCTTCATGTTGAAGACATGCCTCCTGAATCATCAATAAGGCAGCAGATGCTGGACCAGCAGCATGAGGTGTATGAACATCTGGCTGAGCTTCTAGAGCCTAAATACACCGATGAGTGAAGGATGCAGGAGTTCTAACAGTCTGAGAGCGTAGCTATGTCTCTGGCTTTGTCTGGTGAGGTAATCTCTGGCAGCACTGTGAGTCACTCATTTGGAGTGGACGTAAGCTTGCTGACACCATCCACATGGCAGCATTTAGCCTCATGTCTACAATTTGGCCCATTTTCAGGCACGGGAATTGGGATGCATGATTAATCTATCCCCGGTCGTGTTGAGGCAGGCAGCAGACGATCATCAACATGATTGCAGTGTGCAGTCCAGCATGAAACATCCTCTGACTGGCTGCATGTAAAGCAGGAGGCACAGTTGTGTGTGTGGCTAACACGAGGTCCAGCGAGACTGCACTTCTTAAAGGCATCCTGCCCACCCTCTTAAAGGGAGGTGTAGTCAGGCTACAGCAGCAACTGGAACAGTCTCACAAAGACGCTGATGGATGGAAGGAGACTGCACATGGAGAAACAGGCCAGACAGAGAGGGCTCCCAGGTTAGCAGATGCAGCACTGGAGGCTTTAGTGATGCAGGTGGAATGTGGGAGAGAGGTGATGTTTCCACAGGGGGTTAGGATCATGGACCTCGTGCTTTCCTCTTTCCTCCTTTCCTCACATGAACTTCCCCTTCTGCCCTTTTGCTTTCAGGCATCCAAGATTTGCTGCCTGACCAGGCAGTGCAGCCTCATACTGAAGTACATGAGCAACAGCAGAACTCTCATCAAGAAGCACTAAGTCACCAATTTAGACACATTTTAGTGAGGAGGGTTTTGCAGGGTCTACTGGACTAACTGTGCCTTTACTCCTCCCAGAAGTAGCTGTAAATCAGGAAATGGAAGAGAAGGAAGAACTCCGGAAATTTATAATCACCAGGGAAGTGGTACTGAACAAATTGTTGGAGCTGCGGGCTGACAAGTCCCCTGGTCCTGATGTATTTCATCCGAGGGTCTTAAAAGATGTGGCTAGTGAGATAGTTGATGCGTTGGTTTTAATTTTCCAAAATTCCCTAGAATCAGGAAGATTCCATTAGATTGGAAAATAGCCAATGTAACTCCTTTATTCAAAAAGGGAGGGAGACAGAAAGCAGGAAACTAGAGGCTAATTAGCCACACATCTGTTCTAGGAAAATTGTTATAGTCTATTATTAAAGATGCTGTAGTGGGGTACTTAGAAAAATTCAAGATAATCAGGCAGAGCCAACATGATTTTATGAAAGGGAAATCATGCTTAACCAATTTTTTGGAGTTATTTGAAGAAGTAACAGGTGCTGTGGGTAAAGGGGAAATGGTGGATGTACTGTACTTAGATTACCAGAGGCATTTGATAAGGTACCTGATCAAAGGTTATTGCAGAAAATAAAGGCTCATATAGGGGGTAACATATTTGCAGAGATAGAGATTGGCGAGCTAACAGGAAACAGAGATTATGCATAAATTGGTCATTTTCAGGTTGGCAAGATGCAACGGGTGGTGTGCCACAGGGATCAGTGCTGGGGCCTCAACTTTATACAATTTATATAAATGACTTAGATGAAGGGACCGAAGGTATGGTTGCTAAATTTGCTGATGACACAAAGATGGGTAGGAAAGTAAGTTGTGTAGAGGACATAAGGTGGCTACAAAAGGATATAGATAGGTTGTGAATGGGCAAAGACCTGGCTAATCGAGTATAATGTGGGAAAGTATGAAATTGTCCACTTTGGCAGGAAGAATAAAAAAGAAACATATTATCTAAATGGTGAGAGATTGCAGAGCTCTGAGATGCAGAGGGATCTGGGTGTCCTAGTGCATGCATCGCAAAAGGTTAGTATGCAGGTACAGCACGTAATTAGGAAAGCTAATAGAATGTTACCGTTTATCATGAGGGGAATTGAATACAAAAGTAAGGACGTTATGCTTCAGCTGTACAGGGCATTGGTGAGACCACATCTGGAGTGTTGTGTACAGTATTGGTCTCCTTATTTAAGGAAGGATGTAAATGCATTGGAGGCAGTACAGAGAAGGTTTACTGGACTAATACCTGGAATGGGCGGGCTGTCCTACGAGGAAAGATTGGACAGGTTTGGCTTGTATCCGCTGGAATTTAGAGAGTAAGAGGCTACTTGATTGAAACATATAAGATCCTGAGGGGTCTTGACAGAGTGGATGTGGAAAGGATATTTCCCCATGTGCGAGAATCTAGAACTAGGGGTCACTGTTTAAAAATAAGGGGTCGCCCATTTATGACAGAGATGAGGAGATTGTTTTTCTCTCAGATGGTCGTGGGTCTTTGGAATTCTCTTCCTCAAAAGGCGGTGGAAGTAGAGTCTTTGAATATTTCTTAAGGCAGAGGTCGATAGATTCTTGCTAAGCAAGGGGGTGGAAGGTTATCAGGGGTAAGTGGAAATATGGAGTAATCAGTTCAACCATGAACTTATTGAATGGTGGTTGCAGGCTTGAAGGGCCGAGTGGCCTACTCCTGCTCCTAATTCGTATGTTCCTTTGTTCATATTTATGTTATTTTTATGGACTTCCAGAAGGCATTTCGCAAGGTTCCATCTAAGAGCCTGTGAACATAAATGAGAGCACATGGAATTAGAGATAAACAATTGACTTGGATATGGAAACAGAAAATGCTGGAATTGTTTAGCAGGACAGGCTGCATCTGTGGAGAGAGAAACGGCTTTTCCTGCAGCTCCCACAATCATTACATCCCTCCATTCACTAGATGCCTCTCGAATACATGTCCCTCCAGAACCCACTCTGGTAATTGACCATTGGATGGAATAGTTCTGTTATGTGTTTAATGATCACTCAACATTACCAATGTTCAGTCCTTGATCTACCACATTCTTTTCCTCAGGACCCTCATCTCACATGAGCATTTGTGGTCCAAGGTGCCTCATTTATTTATAGCAGCTGCTCAGAGTACGGGTTTTTGTAATTCTGATTAATTGTGAGAATGAACATTAACAGGTTGATTGCCATGTTTGTGAAGTACTGTCTTACCATCTAGACCTATCATCTTACCAGGGCCTTTCCATTACCTATGACCCTCTTTTTTATAGAATACAAAATCTCCTCATTTGAACTCTGTCTCAGGTGATCTAATACGATGCTTCAGTGCTTTATGAATGATCTATCAGACCTCTGCCTTGATACAAGCCTGCTTTCCTGCATGCAAAACATTCAAATATCCAGAAAAAAATTGAGCTAATTGCACGACCTTCTAGAGCAGGAGGATTATCACACAGCACAGAAGGCAATTTGGGATTTCGCCTATTGACTAATTGATAAGGATATATTCTTCATCCATCTGGAGAGAATATTTGCCTGAGGCACCCATACCAGGGCAGTTCTTAATTTGCAGTCTGGTTGGTCTATTTAAATTTTGTGCAGCATTAACTCGATCAGCACATGATTGCTTTCACAAAGACCATTGCTAAAAAGTTTCTCAGTTGTGGTTCTCATGACCATGATATTCCTATCTTAACACATATCTCTGAACAGGACCCTCAACTGTGTCCAGCCCATTTCCCACACCTCAACCTGTACCCCTTCCCCTCCCTCCCAGAACCGCGACAGGGTTCCCCTTGTCCTCACTTTCCACCTCACCAGCCTGCAGATCCGAAGGATCATCCTCTGCCACTTTCACCACATCCAGCGTGATGCAACTACCAAACACTTCTCCCCCTCCCTTCCCCTGTCAGCATTCTGAAGGGATTGTTCCCCCTGCAACACCCTCGTCCACTCGTCCTGCATTGTCAGAGATGCTGTCTTTCAGTTAAGATGAGAGACGGATGCGTAGTTAGTCCTCCCAGATGTACATAACAGCTCCCAGGGAATTTTTGCAAGATATATTAAGAAGGGGAATCAAAAACAGTCTAACAGGTGGGTTTTATGCGAATGAGGATGACGTCTACCAGACTTCATGAATTGTGTGTCCTCAGGTGACTCAGCAGGCCAATCCTGGAGCCACCAGTCTTTGGGCAGAGAGGACAGGAGCCACCCTGAGGAAGTGAGGTGGGGGCTACTCAAGCCAGGGTTCTTCTCTCTGACCTTCCACTTTCATTACTTCTCTGAAGCAGAGTTTATAGAGTCAGTTTCCGACTGTGCTCCGACTTTTTTTTTAGAGATACAGCACTGAAACAGGCCCTTCGGCCCACCGAGTCTGTGCCAACCATCAACCACCCATTTATACTAATCCCATATTCCTACCACATCCCCACCCGTCCCTATATTTCCCTACCACCTACCTATACTAGGGGCAATTTATAATGGCCAATTTACTTACCAACCTGCAAGTCTTTTGGCTTGTGGGAGGAAACCGGAGCACCCGGAGAAAACCCACACAGACACAGGGAGAACTTGCACACAGGCAGTACCCAGAATTGAACCCGGGTCGCTGGAGCTGTGAGGCTGCGGTGCTAACCACTGCGCCACTGTGCCGCCCACTTGTCGGATGAGGCACTGCCACATGGTATGGTTTGTGGCAAGTTCCTCCTATGCACTGATGTCAATTGGTTCCCTTTTCAATGAGGTTTTCAGAGTTTCCTAAAATGTTTCCTCTGTCCTCCTTGTCATCAGGTGCCATCCTTAAGTGATGAGAAGAGGATTTGCTTCGGAAGCTGATTATTTGGCATACAGATGAGGTGTCCAGGCCAGCGGAGCTGATTTCTCACACTCATGGGGCTAAATTTTACCGACCCCCAACATCGGGGATCATGGCTGGGGGCCCGGAAAATGCCTCCAGGAGCGGTCCACCACGAGCCTCGACGCCGAGAAGGCCCGGCCCCATATTGCCAGTGGCAGCGAGGCCTCATGAGCAGGAAATATATGTGACTGAATGTATATTAATGAATTCATGACTTACCTGCTCCAGTCGGCTGAACCGCAGTGATATTGAGGTCGGTTGCTGGGACTTCCCTGCCTTCAGAGCTCGTTTGCAGATCCGAGGTGGAACAGTGGTTGGGAGCCGGGAACAGTTAAGTTTTCAGCATTGGGGTGGGGAGTGCGGTTAAATGATTTTGATTACTCCAGGGGTTGATGGGAAGGGGTAAAGTTCATAGTTTAGGAACTTTGGGGTGAATGCTCTGGATCACAAGGTACATTTTTATGGGGGGAGAGGGCAAGTAATACATTTTAATGTGGGTGGGGTCTCAATAACTTTATTTACTTTTTTACCATCATGTATCTTTAAAAATTTAAATTACATTGAAGGACTGGAAGCCCTTTGAAAATGGCATTGATGCCTACACAATGGCACTGGATGCCTTTGCCAGGGGTGGACCGCACTTCCCTCCCACATCATCGGGGGTGGGGGGGGGGCGGCGGAGTATGGTCTACTTGGCCAAATAAATGAGCCACCGCATTTAATATTATGGCAGCTCCATGCAGTAAGTCCCGTGCATGCACACTGCCACCTTTGAAACTCGCCACCGAGATCGGCACGAGTTTGTCAAATGCAGCCCATGCTTGCGATGCTGGAGGAATTGGCTTCAGTGAGGATGCTGGGGTATGTTCGCCGGTCTTCTCACTTTACTTTGAGTATCCCATGGAAACACCACTGGTGGAAATTCTCCAGTAGCCTGAGGTGCCTTTGGTAGGTGAAACTAGTCTCACTGCAATATTGAAGGATGGTGACAACAACAACGTAATTTTTCTGTTTCACTAACTTAACTTGGTTTCTCTATGACTACAGGAGAAACTGATACTTTTTACCCAGCCAAATCATTCCCGAGGAGTAGGTCAATTCCCTCTACTGACAAACTATGGACAACTCCTACAGTTCTCATCCCAGATATTAGGTCACACTCTCGGTGCACTCTATATAAAGGTACGGGGATATACTCCCCACCAATTCCATGAACTAAAACATTAGCATCCAGTGCGCTTTATGATGGAAATATTATGTCTTCCCCAGTAAAATAGTTTGTGCTGCTCCTGGATCCCTAAGTATAACAATAGGTTTTCCTGCCTCACTTAAGGGATATGGAGTTACTTTTCCCTTTGACAAGAAGTCATTATTACTTTCAGGTATCTTATTCTCAACCTCTGCACTCAATTTCATTTTTGTGTCTTGTTTTGCAGCTGCCATTAAAGCTACAGCCTGGTCTGCTGAACTTTCAGTCAGAGCCTCTTTCTCTGCACCAGCTTTGTGTGCCCCCAACAGGTCCCAAGGGTTTATCTCGCAACTTCCAGCATTCTGAACGAAGATGTCCTACCTTGTGGCAACGATAACACTTCAGCTTGTGGACCTCACATCTACCCTCAGCACCTTCTTTTCTGGCCTGAGACGGGGATATTGGGGCAATCCCAGCTGTTCTTTCTTGTCCCCAACTAATTGCCTTCCTTTTATTCTCCCACTTTATCTTCTCGGATTTGTGGGAGTGACGGACAAAAGATGTTGGCTTATTCACAAGCTCAAAATCATTAGCAATTGCGACTACTTGCTTAGCTTTTAACACTTTCAGGTTATCTACATGAAATCTCACTACTGGAGGGATTGAATTGTTAAACTCTTCTAAGAGAATCAGCTCTCTAAGGTTCTCATCCATGTTTTCCATCTTTAATGTCCGTATTCAATGATCAAAGTTACTTTTCTTCGCCCTCTCAAATTGTACATAAGTTTGCCCCGCCAATATCTGTAAGTTCCGAAAATTCTTACGGTGAGCTTCAGGACTAACTCAAATGCAGCAAGAATATCCTTTATTGTTAACTCATAATATGCAGAAACCTCTTCAGGAAGCATGGCATAAACATCATGAGTTCTGCCCATCAACCTGCTTTGCATAAGCAGTGTCTAGCTTTCTTTTGGCCACTTCATTTCCTTGGCTATTGTTTCAAAAGAAATGAAAAATGCCTCCACGTCCCTTTCCTCAAACTTCAGGAGAGCGTGTATAAATTTAAACAGCTTTTTACTGGGTCCTAGGCTGGATTAAGATTCATCCTGACCAGAATTTTCCCTGTAGTTCCCTGTAGACCCCTTGTTCTCAGTTCAATTTTTAAAATTCAAATTCCCTTGCTTCGTTTTCACTTTCTCTCTGAAATTCAAGTTTGAGTCTTCCCAGTGCTATTGTTGTTTCTTTTTCTTGCTCAGGGTTTTTCGTTTCTAACTGAATCTTAGCCAATTCAACTGGATCACTCTCTGACTTACTATCTTCTTCTCCCAATTTCAAATGTTGGAGTATTACATCTATTATCACTGCTCTTTTAGTACCTGAAATTTAGATTTCACCTCTAACCCTAATTTTTCTGCCAATTCTATCAATTTAACCTTGGTTAAAGTTTTCAAATCACTGAGAGACACATTCGCCTTTCCCAGAAAAGCTGCTGCATCTGTTTATGCCATTCTGATGGTATAGCCTTGATGCTTATAGACGAAACCTGTTTTTATTTTCATGTTTACTCTTTCGAATTATTATTCCCCTTATAATTGACATAATTAACAGTGGATCTGAATCCTGGACAAGCCCCAGTTGATATGTTACAACCAAGTTGGGAGTAATGCACTGTTAATTCAGACCCACTACTCCATAGGTCACGACATATTAGTAACGTTTCCCACCTACAAGAAATTAGCCAAATTAATCACTTTAGTTATCCCCAGAATAAGTTTAGTTTAGTTTAGTTTAGAGATACAGCACTGAAACAGTCCCTTCGGCCCACCGAGTCTGTGCCGACCATCAACCACCCATTTATACTAATCCTACACGATTCCCATATTCCTACCACATCCCCACCTGTCCCTATATTTCCCTACCACCTACCTATACTAGGGGCAATTTATAATGGCCAATTAACCTATCAACCTGCAAGTCTTTGGAATGTGGAAGGAAACCGGAGCACCCGGAGGAAACCCACGCAGACACAGGGAGAACTTGCAAACTCCACACAGGCAGTACCCAGAATCGAACATGCCAAACCAGGTTGCTTTAAACAACAATTAAATTAAGTATTTATTAATAAACCAAGTTTTAAATGAGATTGAGATGAATCTATATATATATAAAGATGTTATAACTCCTTAATCATCCCAAAATCTCATGGACACACATGCATTCAATTACCAATGGTTTACTGGGGAAGACGGATATATTGGGCTGAATTTTATTAGGGCACTTTGCTGCGTGGCAACGTTTTTTGAACTCAGTGGGGTGCCTGCATTTAGCAGCCGCTACAGAGCCCCCGCGATATTCCACACGGGGGCTCACTAGAATCATGGCGCCGAGCCGCCCTCCCCATATTACATGGGAATAGGCAGGACATTCGGCGCAGTGAGAGAAATTTTGACAGTTGTGCAGAAGGTGCTGAGCCCATACTTTAAGTGCCTCAGCACCTGCTTCCTGACAGCTGTCAACGAATACTTACCTGACTGCTGAAGAGTGGGGCTACTGTCAATCTGGCAGCAAAGCAGAAAGTGCTGCAGAAATCCACCAGGTCAGGCAGCATCTGTGGAGAGAAGCTTGGTTAACTAGTCCAAGTCCACAGGTGCTGCCTGACCTGCTGAGTGACCCCAGCGCTTTCTGTTTTGCTACCACATACTTACCCTGCTGTGTCCCAGTGTCCTGTGAAGTTGTAATCCTCTTTTCCTATCAAGTGTAACATTCTTTCTTGTAGGCATGTCGCACCTGGGTGATTAATCTTAAATTTGCACTGAATTACCGATGTTTACACACTGGCACAAATGGGAATGCATGGGTCTCACAGCAATGTAAATCGATCTTTCACTAAATGTTCCTCACCAACATGTGTGTCCTTTTCTCTGTGCGACTGATGTGTGCCAGCATGTCGCGCCAATGTCACATCCCTTTGCACCGTTGGCCCTTTAGGACAGCCAACATATGCAATAACATCATTGCCATGCCACCATTACTCATGAGCGTCTCCACGGATGCAGTGACATGGACATTGGCTCAGTCAGCTGCTGTCTCTAATGGTTTACACAGGGATGCTGCAGATGTGGACTGGTGCATAGAAGCTGAGTAAGGGTGAAGTGTGGCTTGCAGAAAACATGTCGGTTCCTATGGAGCAGACAGCCTTTGCCTTTAAGCTAGTACATCACTAGCTCACGGCTAGCCCTTCATGCAGAGCCTGGGTGCCATCTGCCTTCCCATGTGTCTTTCATGTTGTAGAATCCTGTTGATGTCTTCCTCATCACGCCAGGCCTGGCACCTATTGGGCACGCAATTGTGCCGAGCAGCAAAGAACGTTGCTGGCCTTTTCAGCCCTTAGTACAGGGCATCACCCTATCCATCCAGGCATTGGAGATGCTTTTTCAGAATCCCAATCTTCTGCTCAGTGGGAGCTCATGTAGCTCAGTGGCTGGCGTTATATCTCTCCTCTACAGCAGTGGTGAGGTCTCTCACTGGTGTCGGGAGCCATGTCTGCAAAGGATAGCCCTTATCTACAAGAAGCCAACCCCTCCATCTTAGCCAGTTCGGTGTACAGCGGTGGCAGCCGGGACTGGCGCAAGACCCATGTGTCATGGCAGCTGCCTCAGAAGTGGTCACACATTCACAACAAGCATCTGCAGTCTTCACATACCAGCTTCATCTAGATTGAGAGGGCTCCTTTAATGGTGACGTCTGCAGGTGGTGGCCTGGCAGGAGGCCTGAACACCACCTGAGTGCAGTCTATGAACATTACAACCTGTAGTTCTCCAGCAATGGTGCCAGAAGCAATGACCCTCTGGACGTGGCTGTGAGAGTCCATCCTGAAGTGGACATACTCACTCGCCCTCTTGTGCAGGGTATTGGTGACCTCCCTGATGCAGCAGTGCACTGCTGACCGTGTGACCCCACAAAGGTCTCTGGTGGATCCCTGAAAAGCTGCAGTGGCGTCAAGCTTGCGAACCGCTGCCACTATGAGGAACAAAGGCATGGGATGTCCACTGGAGCCCATGGACTGCAGGTTATCCTTGAACAGGACACATAAACATGTCACCACCCTGTCGACATGCACAATCACCTCTGAGACTGTTGCTCTGACATCCTATTGCATGTCATGTGGGGCCTGTAGATGCATGGCAAACGTAATGGCGAGCTCCCATTGGAGGCTGCTGCTCATGACTGGGGCCTCTAAGTTGATCGCACCTGCCTGTTGATATTGCCTTTGGTGTGAACGGATCCTCACGAGCAGAGGATCACACAATGTAGGATGAGCCATACCTATTTCTGTATGATAAATAAAGTTGAACCCTTCGTGTATTAGAAGGTTTCTAACAGGGCAGGGATTGGTGTTGATGGGTACATCAGCTGCTTTCCTGGATCAAGTGTGTGGCGTGCCATGGCATTGTCCATCGTGGACAATGTTCAGAGTGGCACAGCATGACCATATCAAGATCCTACCAGCTGAATTGATTGCTGCCACTATTCATATCACCTTACTGCTTCAGCCCTTTCTGCCACCCTCCCCACACATGTGGGGGGCCTAGTGTGCTATTGATCCTTCACAAACATGAACAGACACAGAGCGTACACTGTTTATGGAGGGAAGGTACACAGATTGGAGGGTGGCAAATGTAACCCCACCAGTTAAAAAAGTAGTGAGAGAGAAAACAGAGAATTACAGACCAGTTAGCCTTACAACAGTAGTGGGGAAAATGCTAGAGTCTATTATAAAGGATGCGATAGCAGAACACCTGAAAAATGTAAACGGGATTGGACAAACTCAGCATGGGTTTATGAAAGGGAACATATGCTTAACAAGTCTGAGGATATAACAAGTTAACAAGTTTTCTGAGGATATAACTAGTAGAATGGATAAGGGAGAACCAGTGGATGTGGTGTATTTGGATTTTCAGAAGGTTTTTGATAAAGTCCCACATAAGAGGTTTGTGTACAAAATTAAAACACATGGGATTGGGGGTAATATACTGGCATAGACTGAGAATTGGTTGACAGACAGGAAACAGAGAGTAGGAGTAAACGGGTCTTTTTCCGGGTGGCAGGCAGTGACTAGTGGGGCACTGTAAGGATCAGTGCTTGGGCCCCAGCTATTCACAATACATATTAATGACTTGGGTGAGGGAACTAAATTTAACATTTCCGAATTTGCAGACAACACAAAGATGTTAGGAAGGCGAATGGTGTGTTGGCCTTCATTGTAAGAGAATTTGAGTGCAGAGCAAGCATGTCTTACTGCAGTTATACAGGGCCTTGGTGAGACCACTTCTGGAGTATTGTGTGTAGCTTTGGTCTCCTTATCTGAGGACGGATGTTCTTTCCATGGAGGGCGTGCAAAGAAGATTTACTGAACTGATTACTGGGATGGCAGGATTGACGTATGAGGAGAGGTTGGGTCGACTAGGCCTATATTCACTAGAGTTTAGAAGAATGAGAGGGGATCTTACAGAAACCTATAAAATTCTAACAGGACTAGACAGGCTAGATGCAGGGAGGATGTTCGCGATAGCTGGAGAGTCCAGAACCAGGGGTCATAGTCTCAGGATACGGGGTATACCATTTCGAACCAAAATGAGGAGAAATATCTTCAGTCAGAGGGTGGTGAACCTGTGGAATTCTCTACCGCAGAAGGCAGTGGAGGCCAAGTCATTAAATATATTCAAGAAGGAGAAAGATATATTTCTTAATGCCAAAGGTATCAAGGGATATGGGGAGAAGGCGGGAACAGGATACTGAATTAGACAATCAGCCATGATCCTTTTTGAGTGACGCAGCAGGCCCAAAGGGCCAAATGGCCTATTCTTGCTCCTATTTTCTATGTTTCTATATTTCTATGTACCTCCCTTCATGCCAGCAAAGCTTTCCTCCAGTAATCCCAGATCACCTCCCTTTAAGAATGCAGAGTGAGACCACTGCGTATCCCTCTTACCCTCCCTACTCCCTTTAAGAATGCAGAGTGAGACCCTTGTGTGTCCCCCCTCCTCCCTTCCAGTATGCTGAGTGAGACCCCTGTAATGCCTCCCTCTCCCTCTTCCCTTTAGGAGTGCCGAGTGAGACACCTGAAAAGAAACTTACCTTCAGCCGCAAAACCTTCTGCCTCTGTGGACCCACCGGCTTTTCCAATCGTCAATGGAATGGCATGTGATGGATGCCAGTTCATCAAAAAAATCAGGAAATGTCAGTGGAGAGGCGGTGGGCTGCATCATCAGCAAAGGTAAGTACCGTTCACCATATGCTAATTGTGGTGTCGCTGCTGTGTGGCGGGTGGGGGAGAGGTGGGGGTGCACCGAGCTCCGCCCGCCACCATTAATATGGGGCAGGCCCTTCTCGACATCGCTGGTCAAGGCAGACCTCTCTCCTCAGAATCTTACTGGCCGCCGAGCCGCAACCTGCGGCTTCCAGGGGCAGGTCAAATTCAACCCATTGACTTTACAACAGTTTCTTAGAAAAATCAAATAGCTGGGTTGTACCTTCTGGTAGTACTTACAGATTGGTAAGGTAAATGCCACTTGAGGTTTCCAGGTGAAATTAATGAACAGTCTGTGGTAGGTAGGCGTTAAAAGTAGTTTGTCTGCAGCAGGCGTCACAGATCTTTCAGCTTCAGGTGCAGCAACAGGTCGACTTAGATTTTTAAACTAGCACTCTAACAGTAGAAACTGTCTTGAGAGTTCAGGAACTTCTAAAAACACAAAAGTCAACAGGACGTACTCTGAAGGTAGAGATTTTCTGGGACTGGAGACAATAGGAATTTTGCTACCTTTAACAATGCAGGCTTCCTCTCAGCAAAGCAGTGTTCCTCCACAGAATGTTGCAACTCCTCTTTTCTTTGGGTCTTTCTCTCTTCATGAGTCTTTTTTCTCTCCAGGCAGAGCACAGCACTGACTCAAATGTAAAATTCCTTTTCTTTCACAAGACAGACAAACATTCCTTTCGGGGAGAGTTCTTTTCCTGGTGTGCAAACCCAGATCTCCAACAGAAACTGGCTTTTAGCTGCTCCTCTGGTCTCTTTCACCGCAGAACTGAAACTAACTGCTTTTTTAACAGAAGTCACAAGTCTGTCGTAAAATCTTCCTGTTGCTTGGATACAAGTTTACAGCCTACACTTCAAGCACCCCAAATGACAATATTCAAAGATTTTTTTTCAGTCTTAGAGGCATACTGACCTCTTAGTGTGGAAAAAAAACTCTCATGACAACATTGACGATGATTTCTGAGAAAAGCAGCTGCCCAGATATGAGAAGTGTTCAACCACATCGGAAGTCTCCCCATCAATGTCAATAGCTGGAGGTGTAAATGCGTGTCTAGGAAAGAGCTGGTGGAGGATTTTGGTCTTGCTGATGTTTAGTGAGAGACCAAATCTTTTGCCTGCAGAGTTGAAGAGGTTAAGATTGGTTTGAATGTCACTTGCAGTGTGGGCGACAACTGTGCAGTCATCGACATATTGTAAATTATGGATATGCTGGAGGGTCAACTTAATCTCGGCTCTCAGCCTGTTGAGGTAGAAAAGTTTCTCATCAAGTCAATACTCTGTCAAGACCCCTTGTGGAAGTTGGTCATAAATGAGTTCCATGAACAGGCTGAAGTATATAGTGAAGAGAGTAGACACAATCACACAGCCTTGTTTGACGCCCGTCCAGGTACGAAAGGGCTCGGTCTCCCATCCATTGCAAAGTTTACTGTCATATCATCATACAGAAGTCACAGAATATCAACAAGTTTTGCTGGACATGCACATCTCTGGAGAACTTTCCAATGTGCTCCGTGATGGCAGGAGTCAAATACCTTTGACAAATCAATAAAGGCCAAGTAGCGCTCTTTGCAATGCTCCAGACATTTTTCTTGAATTTGTTGAGCGACGAAGATAATGTCTGTGGTTTCCCTGGATGGCCAAAAACCACATTGGGTCTTTGGAAGAATGTCATCACTGACAGGTAAGAGGTGGTTCAGGAGGACTCGTTTGAGAGTCTTCCTGACAATGGATAGGAGAGACATGCCTCTATAATGCCCACACATAGATTTATCATCCCTCTTCAAAAATGAGACAATGTTGGCATTGTGGAAGTTAGGGCAGTACCTTTTCTTCCAAAATTTCTGTCAAAAGTTCTGAGAGTTTCAGCCAGAGTTCATGACCACCAGCTTTATAGATTTCTGCAGGAATGTTGTCCGGACCACACGCTTTGTTATTCTTCACCTGTTAGATAGCTTTTATTATCACAGCAAGTGTTGGCAGCATATAAAAATTTGATCCTCACGCTGTTGGAGGATTACTTTGCTCGTTTTGTCCAATTCTGTAGCCTCCCAATTCAGAAGGTTCTGGTCGTACTCTTTCCAATGGTTTTGGATGGTTGCATCGCCTTTGACAAGAGTATTGCCATCTTCAACTCAGGGGGAATGGACCATTTGTTTTTGGTAGGTAGATGCTCGACTGGAAGAAACTGTACATTGTCGTGTCTGTCTGCATAACATTGGATTTCATTTGCCTTCTCGACCCACCAAGATCTTGATAAAACATATCATCTTCTGAGCTTCAGATTTGAGAAGTAAATATTCTTCTCCTTTCGACTGTGATCTAGGCTGATTTTGACATATAAACAAGGCTAGGAATTTCTGATCGAGAAGTTTGTATGTTTCTATATCATTCTTTTTGAACCAGTTTAGTTTCCTACCAGATTGAAATCCAATGATCTGGGTACATGTCCCTAGGATGGCAGATTGTATCTTGTCTCAAAGCCCTTCCACACTTGCATCACTGGAGCCTGTGAGAGCAAGGCAGGAAGAGAGTTGGAATTTATCTCTGGTTTGTACATCCTAGAGTGTATGGATGTTATATCTCCTCCTGGATTTCTTTGAGGATCTTCGGTGTCTGGGTGCAAGGCGTATGCTCCTGATGCCGTGTACAAGTCTGTAGTCTGTCCAGCAGTCATTTGCACTCTGCACAGATCGGGTGAGAATCACATCCTTCCGATCCTGGCTCGGACGATGACTGAGTCCAAGAGGTGCCAATGTTTGGATCACGGATATTTCCACATTGTCTTGTATTTATCTTTCTGCTGAATGAGTGTGAATGTGATGGTGAGCCCATGTTCAACGCTCTTGGAGAGGAGGAAACCGTTGTAATTTAATTTCCTCATTCCTACTTTCTCGATGGTGCCCTTCCAGATGGTCCAGTTGTGTCCAAATATGGCACTAAAATCAACCAGTATAATAAATTTGTCTTGTTTTAAGAGTACTGCTAGTACAGAATCCAGATCTGCATGAAAGAGCTCTTTGGTTTCATCAGTAGAATCGAAAGTGGGAGCATTAGCATTGATAATTGTGGCCCATCGGTTACAACTAAGCTGACGGCGTCGGCTCATGACCCATTCATTAATGCCAACTGGAAGTTCCAGAAGTATATCTGTGATTCTTATTTTGATGTCAAACCCAACTCCGTGGAAAGGAATATCTTCCTCTGGTTTCACTTTGCAGAAGAAAGTCTATCCTCCTCCTTACTCTTTAAATTGGCCTACTTCAGGGGGTCGGGTTTCACTGAGAGCAGAAACATCAATGTTATATCTCACAAGCTCCTGAGAAACTATGGCAATTCTCCTTTCAGGGCATTCACTGTTTTGATTGTACATAAGGGAGTGCACATTCCAGATACAGACTTTCTTGCATTTTTTGTTTGCTTGTGTGTGTTTTCGACCACAAGGATGGTGGTCCCACAGGTTGAGGCTCCCCAGTCAGGACAGTGTGGAACAGCCTATTTTTGAGGTATCCTTTCCAGCCCCTTTCATAAGTGAGCTGAGCAGAGGGGACCCTGGAAAGGACTGCTCTGTCATGGATGCTGCTGTTGGGGAGTTAATTCTATCCCAAATCCAAGAGCTCAGTGACCATTAGGCAATCACCGTCTACATGCAGATTTGTGACTTGAGACCTCTCTCCGACACCACTTGTCCATTGCTGGACGGCTTTTTGCTCTCCCTGGCAGTGGGCAGTGTGTGTCATCTTTTATCATGAGTGTTACAACCAGGTGAGAAAGTGGTCTAGGGTGCACTTTCAGCCTTCGCCTGGTCTTACTGTAACAGGGTTTTATTTTTAAACACACTGTGTTTTTAGCTCCCCCTTGGTGTTCCTTGTTCACCACTTTCCAATTATAAGGCAAAGAAATGAGCACAAGCAGGCTTTCTCAGGTTCAAAGAGGACAGATTAAATTTTATTAAACTTAAACTTTAATTTGGCTCACGCCTATGGATACTCGATGCGCCCACACTAGCATGCATACACGCTGCACATATGCAAATAGAGACAGAAAAAAGCAGAAGAAAAATTAAATGGAAAGGTTTGAGGCAATATCTGAAGAGTTGTTGTTACGGTTCTTCGCTCTTACTGTAGAGTCCTTGCTTGTAGGTAGATCCTGCTTATCTTTGCTGTACAGAATTCTTCTTAAACCTTGTTCACTGTAGGAGACTTTTCTCTGTTGGGGTTCATGTCCTTCAGTCGATTTTGGAGTTCCGTGAGAAAGTAATGGGAGCAGACAGGACAGGAGAGGAGGTCTGCTTCAGACCAGGAGCAAATAGCTTTCTGCTCAAACTCTCAGTTCAAACACTGTACAATTCAGAAAAAAAACCCAGTCTGCCAAGTAGGTTAGTCATGTGACTAACTGGTTTGACCAGATCTGTTAGTGGATTGTATTGGAGCAGGGGATAGCTCCTTTGTTCCAACGCAGTCTGTTAATATGCAAAAATGTCTTCCCAGCCAGGGGTCTGGCTCCCCCTTGTAACAAGCCTTCTCTTCTTCCCAACAACAATTTGAAATTAATGTGCCTCATTCTTAGCAGGTGGGGGCCTGAATGACAGTGAGCTACTCTGTGCACATTCGACAACTGCATAACCTTGATGGATAGGCATTCTTTACCCATTTGCATTCAAGCCATGATGACTGGAGAGTATGAATCCCACTGCAGCTTTCATCCACCTCCAAAGCCGTTGATGTGCACATGTGCCTCATTCATCTGCATATTGCACCATTGAGGACTTGAAACATGGCTTGTTATTGAGGGTCACCAATCTAAATCCTCCCAGATCAGTGTAGCGGGGTCACCTCGTTCAGGTTTCAGCTGGTACAGTCTTGGTGTAAAGACAAGCTGTGAGTCCACTTCCCTGGAAGGTGAGAACCAGTACCAGTGGAAAGGTACTACTCAGCAGAACCCTTGAGCCCAAGAAATAGAAAGTTAACATGCAGGTACAGCAAGCAATTAGGAAGGCAAATGGCATGTTGCTTTTATTGCAAGGGGTCTGGAGTACATGACTAAAGACTTCAAAAGGAAATTTGTTGGCCACTTGAAGGAAACAGACTTGCAGAGCTACTGTGATTAAGCTCAGGCGTGAAAATGACTGAATAGCTTCGTAGTGAGCTGGCATGGACTCAATGGGCCAAATGGCTCTTCCTGTGTTGTAAAAGACTCAGTGGCTCTAAGTACTGTGACAATTTTACAAGTCTTTGGTGAGACCACACCTGGAATTCTGTGTGCAATTTTGGTCTCCATATTTACGGAAGGATATACTTGCTTTGGAGGCAGTACAGCCAATGTTCATTGGATTTGTCCCTGGGATGAGAGGGTTGGCCTATAATGAGAGGCTGAGTAAATTGGGCCTATATTCTCTGGCGTTTAGAAGAATGAGTGGGTAATCTCTTTGAAACATACATATTCTGAAGGGGCTTGACAGGTGGACACAGAGTTTGTTTGGCTGGGGAATCTAGAACATGGGGGCACAGTCTCAAGGTAAATCATTTAGGACTGAGATGAGGAGAAATTTCTTCAATCAAAGGATTGTGAATCTTTGGAATTCTCTACCCTAGAGGGTTGTGGATGCTTCATCATTGAATATATTTAAGACTGAGATAGACAGATTTTTGTCTCTCAGGGAATCAGGGGTTATGGGAGTCAGGGGAAAGTGGAGTTGAAGCCTAAGCTGTTACGACCAGGTGGTAAGGGGTGTGGGTAATTCTCACTGTTTCACCTCACGACTGGCCACAGCAAATGTTTTGTTACTAGGGTTTAACCTCTTTGTCTTTTATTTGTCAAATAAACAGACGCTAACATGTTTTCTTGTAGGTTTAAAACTAAAGAAGAAATATTTATTGAACAATACCCACTCCCAAAATTGTCACAACCGCCCTCACAAATGCATTCTCTCCCTCACACACACACACGCACACACACGAAAAGAAACGATAGCGAGGGACAGGGGTAAGTGGTTTGAAGTGAGGTAGGTGTTCGGGGTTCACGGTAAACCTGTTGAATCTTCTTGGAGGTCACTTTCTCTTTTAAGGTTGCAGGCCTGGGTCTTTTGTAAATTTTTCTGGTTGTTGAGATATCAGTCAGGAGATTGTGATCACTTTCAGTTCTCTGCTGCAGCAAGCGGAAAGGTAGAATTCAGAGCAGGGCTCCTTCTTTGGCTTTTGATGGGTGTCCCAGCTCTCGGCTTGTGATGTTGTTCTGATTCTCTTCCTCTCTCCCCAGAGAGCTACTTTCTAAGGTAAAATTCTCTCACATGTTGCCTCTGTTGAGAGAGGCCGATCCCCCTCCAGGTGATGAACAACAATGGCCCAGAATGTGGCGACTGCACACCTTCTTTGTTTCAGAAGAACCCATTCAAGTCAAAAATGTATCTTGATGGGTTGAATATGGGTGTAAATGACACAGCTTAGCTTGGAACGTATCCTTAAAAGACAAAATACAGTTTGAAAATACAGGGCCAGGTCATTTGACCTTCAGTGGCCATTTTGCCGCACATTGTCCACTTTTTACATGAAAAAGTCAATTTTTATAACTCTTCAGTTTGGATTCTGTATTTTCATCACTGCACTTCTCGTGAACATGACAAAGCTGAGCCATGATCGTATTAAAAAATGGAGCAGACTTGATGGGCAATATGGACTATTCCTGCTCCTATTTCTTTTGTTCTTCTGTTAAGCCTGTTTTTCTTTCCACAGATGCTGCCTGACTTATTTCCAGCATTTTCTGATTTTATTTTGGAAGATTATAGTTAAGGCATCAGCCATGTTTTCGTCTCCTTCCTTTAAATCCTTGGGAAGAAAAGCACCTAGACCGAGGGATTTGTCACTCTGTAGTGCCATTATTTTCATCATTACTGTTAATTTGCTTACATTAGTTTTGGTGAGCCCCTTCCCTTATTCAATATTAGGTTCCTTGGGATGCACAGCATGCTATCCTCTTCTTCTGCTGTAAATACTGATGCAAATAATTATTTAACATGCCTGCCATTTCCTTTTTTCATTTATAATTTCATCATTCTAAGAAGCCACTTTGCTCTTAACGACTCCTTGTTCCAAATGTAAATATAAACCCCCTGCTCTGTACAGCAGGGAAATTAGTACCTATTACTGGAAGCGCTTTGGCACGTGTGACAGAAATTCAGCCCAGTGTATGTAAACACACTGCAACCATTAAATTTCAGAAGCATAAATAATAGGCGTTTAGATTTTGTGAAGTAAAAACATATTTTTCTGACGCCAATTAAGAGCAGCAAGATTTTAGTCGAGTAGACAACGCATGTCAAATTAGCCGAAGCTTGTTTGGTCAAAAGCTTGAAAAGAAAACGGTAATAGACCCAAAAGCACATAACATTGAGAAGAGACCCAACATGACAAAGCAGGTAGTTACGTAAATACTGTGTCAAATTCTCTCAACTGTATTGGGCACCACACATTATGAACGATGTGAAGGCACTGGAGAGAGTGCAGAAAAGATTCACCAGAATGGTTCCAGGGATCAGGAACTTCAGTTAGGTGAATAGATTGGAGAAGCTGGGGCTTCGGGAAGATTAAGAGCAGGTTTGATCAATGTTTTCAAAATCAGGAGGGGTCTGGACAGAGTAGATAGGGAGAAACTGTTCCCATTGGCAGGAGGGTTGAGAACCAGAGGTCACTGATTTAAGGTAATTGGGGAAAGCACCAAAAATGACAAGGGGAAAAACTGTATTACACAGTAGGATCTGGAATGCACTGGGAGTGTGGTGGAGGCAGATACAACCAGAGCCTTCAAAAGAGAATTGGATAATTATCTGAAGAGAAAAAATGCAGGGCTACGGGAAAAGGCAGGGGATTGGGACTAGGTGAGTTTCTCTTTCAGAGAGCTGCCACACACACGACGGGTCGAATGGTGTCCTTCTGTGCTGTTATCATTCTATGACTCCAAACCTTTTTGTGTTGATTTTGATATCCTTTGCAAGTTTCTTTTCCTACTCTTGACAGAAATCTTTGTATCCTCATTGGCTACAGGTGAGGTCCCAGTGACTGGAGAATAGCCAATGTTGTTCCTTTGTTTAAGAAGAGTAGCAAGGATAATCCAGGAAATTATAGGCCGGTGAGCCTTACGTCAGTGGTAGGGAAATTATGAGAGAGGATTCTTCGGGACAAGATTTGCTCCCATTTGGAAACAAACAAACTTATTAGCGAGAGGCAGCATGGTTTTGTGAAGGGGAGGTCATGTCTCACTAACTTGATTGAGTTTTTTGAGGAAGTGACGAAGATGATTGATGAAGGAAGTGCAGTGGATGTTGTCAATACGGACTTCAGTAAAGCCTTTGGCAAGGTCCCTCATGGCAGACTGGTATAAAAGATGAAGTCACGCGGGATCAGAGGTGAGCTGGCAAGATGGATGCAGAACTGGCTCTGTCATAGAAGACAGAGGGTAGCAGTGGAAGGGTGCTTTTCTGAATGGAGGGATGTGACTAGTGGTGTTCCGCAGGGATCAGTGCTGGGACCTTTGCTGTTTGTAGTATATATAAATGATTTGGAGGAAAATGTAGCTGGTCTGATTAGTAAATTTGCGGACAACACAAAGGTTGGTGGATTTGCGGATCGTGATGAGGATCGTCAGAGGAGACAGCAGGATATCGATCGGTTGGAGACTTGGGCGGTCCTCATTACTCCTGCATTGGTTTTCAAACATGTGCAAGACAAACCATACAGCCAGAAGTTAGAGCAGTTACATGGTGTAGTCACCTTTGCATTTAAAGGACTGCACCAAAAGCCGAGGATGGTGGATGATCTAGGGTGGCCCCGTAGTGCAGCGAAGCCTCCTTGGTCACTCTCCTCCAGGCTGTACGGGCAAAGCGAGAGGTACTTTTCACCAGTGACAGGAAGAAGAGGCCCTCCCGCCTGCACAAGGCAGTCTGGCTGGAGATGATACAGGAGGTGAGTAGCCATGGTGCCATCTGGCGTCAAAGGATCCAATGCCGGAAGGGGATGAGCGAGCACTCCCCCAGCCAGCCGGGGCCCTTTAGGCCTCGTGTGCACAGAGTACAAATGCCAACGTCATCCACAACCAAAGGGCAATCAGATCAGCAGCCTTCCTCCAGTCAGGCTGCTAGCACAGAGGTTGCACCAAGAAGGGGCACTCGCAAGCGTTTACTGAGAACACAGACACAAATGGGAATGCACAGGTGTCACAGCAATGTAAATATGTCTAAATATTCCTCACCTCATGTGTGTCCTTTTCTCTGTGTGAATGATGTGTGCCAGTATGTGGTGCCAATGTCATATCCCTTTGCACGGTTGGCCCTTCAGGAGACCAACGTATGCAATAACATCATTGCCATGCCACCATTACTCATGAGCATCTCCACAGATGCAGTGACATGGCATTGGCTCAGTCAGCTGCTGCCTCTAATGGTTTACATAGGGATGCTGCAGATGTGGACTGGTGAACAGCAGGTGAGCGAGGGTGATGTGTGGCTTGCAGAGCTCATGTCGGTTCCTATGGAGCAGACAGCCTTTCCCTGATAAGCCACTCCTGTACATCCCGAGTTCACTGCTAGCCCTGCATGAAGATCCTGGATGCTATCTGCCCTCCCATGTGCCTTTGCTGTTGTCGGTCCTCAGCATCCTCATTCTCTGAGGAGGAATCCTGTTGAATCTCTCCTCACCATGCCAGGCCTGGTCCATGTTGGGTGCGTAGTTCTGCAAAGCACAGCGAGCAGCAAAAGAAAGGAGCTGGCCTTTTCGACCCCTAGTACAGGCCATCACCCTTTCTATCCATGCATTGGAAGTGCTTTTTCAGCATGTCAGTCGCCTGCTCAATGGTGTCTCTTGTAGCTCAGTGGCTGGCGTTGTACATCTCTGCAGCAGTGGTGGGGTTTCTCACTGGTGTCGGGAGCCATGTCTGCAAGGGATAGCCCTTGCTTCCAAGAAGCCACCCCTCATCTGAACCAGTTCAGTGAACAGCTACAGCAGTGGCAGATGCGACTGGCACCGGGCCCAGGTGTCATGGCAGCTGCCTGAGAAGCAGGCACAGATTTGCAAGAAGCATCTCCGGTTATAACCTACCAGCTTCACCGTTGCTCCTTCACACAGACAAGCAAACGCAAAGCGTCCACTGTTTATGGAGGGAGGGTGCACAGTACCTCCCTTCATGCCTGCAGAGCTTTCCCTCCAGTAATCCCAGATCCCCTCCCTCCTCCCTTTAGGAATGCAGAGCTGAGACTTCTCTAGTCACCCCCTTTCCTTGCAGTATGCAGAGCGAGACCCCGAATATGTCCCTCCCTCCTCCCTTTAAGAATGTAGTGTGACCCCTGAATATCCTCTCTCCCTCCTCCCTTCCAGTATGCAGAGTGAGACCCCTGAATAACAGAACTTACCTTCCATAGCAAAACCGTCTGATGCTGACCACCCAACGTCTTTTCTGTTCATGAAGGGAATGGCACGTAACAGCCTCCTGTTAAATGTGAAATACGGAAGTGTGCTTGGAGAGGCGGTGTGCTGCAAAATCTGCTGAGGTAAGTACTGTTTTGAATATGCTAATTGGGATGCCACAGCCAAACGGTGAAGGGGCAGGACCGAAGTCCCCCCGCTGTCTTTAATAAGCGGCAGGCCCTTCTCGACGCCAGGCGTCGAGGCGGGCCTCTCCCCACAGAATATTACAGGCCCCTGTGCCACGACCCGCGGCATTGGGGGGCCAGTAAAATTCAGCCCAGTGCTTGTATTAATCTTTCATGGGAGGTAGGCGTCACTGGCAAGACCAGCATTTTTTTCCCATCCCTAATTGTTCTTGACAACTGAGTGACTTGTTAGGCCATTTCAGAGGACAGTTAAGAATCAACCACATTGTTGTGGATCTGGAGTCACATGTAGGCCAGACCAGGTAAGGACAGCAGATTTTCTTCCCTCAAGGACATTAGTGAACAAGATGGGGTTTTACAACATTCAATTATAGGTTCATGGCACCATTACTGAGACTAGTTTTCAATTCCAGATTCTTTATTAATTAATGAAATTTGTGAATTAATTGAATTTAAATTCCACCAGCTGCCATGGTGGAAATTGAATCCATGAGCCCAGGACATTCCCCTGGGCCTCCGCATTACTCATCCAGTGACATTACCACTTTGCCACTGTCTCCCCGCATGATATTGGCTGATGGCCTATTCCCCGAAATGAAGACAGTGAAGTTGAGAAAGGGAAGGAAAGATTTGGGGGTGGACCTGGTTAAAGTGAGGGGAAGGGTTGAATTTTAATGCAAAGCTGATGAAACTGGAATGTGTTAAAGTGATGAAGAGGGTCAGATGTGGCACGGATATAGGTTATTGGAGATTGGACATGGAGTGACAAACTATTCTCAAGATAGGAAGAATCAAATTCCAGGCGAAAAGAACAGGCTCAGCCGATGGGTCTACCAGAGCAGCCCTGTTTGTGGAGCTTGGGAAGGAAAGCAGGATGTACAGGGATGGGAGCCATGAGGCTGGAGACCAGGGGGAAAGATCTCCAGAGGAGATGAGGTGATTGATGGTCAGGGAAACAAAGTAAATGCAGTGATCTGTTGCAGAATTGTGTGGAGAATAAATAGGTGAAGAAGCCCTGTAACCAGAGTCAGAGATAGAAAAGTAGCTCTGTTTTTAGGCAATCTGTTTTAATCATTGAACTAATTTAACAATAGCAGTGAATGGATATTTGACTGCATTCTTCAGCCTCTCTCTGAATTTAGTCTGGGTCACTACATAAATACAGGTGTTGGTGCAGGTGCTCAAAAGCTGCAGCATGTAGCCAGATTGTTCAGTGATATATGCAGGATCATGGGGATCTGTGTAATAATAAATGTCAGCAATTCGCCAATAAAGGAAAAATACAACATTTGTCATCCATAACAGTATAAAACTGCTAGATATGGTGAACATTAAAATGATGGATTTTCTTCGGTTCTCCATCTCTGGGTCAGTGTGATTCTCAGTCTTGCTGTGATCCAGTAGTTTCCTGCGGACTCTGCTGGTCACTAAAATGTGTCTGACAGTCAGAGCATTGAGCAGTAAAATCAGACCGAATGGAAGGAAAGGGGTTAAAATAATACTGAGACTTTGAAATGTTACCCAGGCAACTTCAGTACAAAAGCTCAGTGTTTCAATTGTCCCCCAGGGTATATTGTCAATGATATGTTCAGGTTCATATATAAAGTACCAAGGAATATTTTTCAAGCAGAAGAACACACTCACTGTCGTTACAATCACAGTCACAGTTTTCTCTGTGCAATATTTCGTTCTCATTTTCAGGCAACAAATTGTAACAAATCGATCAAAGGTGAAAGCGACAGTGAACCAGACAGAAATGTCTGTGGCTGCATACAGCAGGACAAGTACAAGAGAACGTGCAGGAGTGGTGTCCAGGTAAGTACCTGGGAAATGAATATGAATAACTGTAAACAGTATCACATCAGTGAAAACGACCAGTAGATCTGCCACTGCCATGGCCACCAGGTAGTGGGTGATACATTTGGAGAGTCCGCACTTTCCTCGTGACAGGATCAGAATGGCCAATGAGTTAACTGAAATAAATAGAGAAATGTAAGGGAACTATAGATAGCCATTTCAGAGAACATGGGAATTCCATGGGAACATGTGGGCTTTAGAGGAGGAGTTGGCCATTCAGCCCAGCAAACTTGCTCTGCCATTCAATTAGATCACGGCTGATCTGTAACTCAACTTTGTTTATCTGTAACCTTCAATACCCTTGTCTAACGACAGTCTATCAGTCTCATTTATGAAATGCGGTATGGCCAGAGCGTTAACAGCATTTTTTTTTGGGGGGAGGGGGGAGAGATTTCTTGATTTCCACTACCCTTTGTGTTCGGAAGTGCTTCCTCACATCACCCCTGAACAGTCTAGCACTAATTTTAATGTTGTGTCCCCTTGTTCTGGACTCCTCCACCAGGAGAATTAGTTCCTCTCTATTTACCCTATCAAATCCTTTAAATCAACTTGAACATTGCAAATATTTGACTCTTCAACTATTTTCAAGGGAATACAGGTCTTTGCAACCTGTGCCCATAATTTAACCCTTTCAGCACATCTAACAGTCTTATGATTCTGCGCTGCACCACCTCCAAGGTCAATATATCCTTCCTGAGGTAAGGATCCCAGAGCTGAATGCAGTTACTCCAAATGGGGTCTAACCAGAGCTCTGTACAGCTGTAACTTAACTTCGATCCGTTCGTATTCCATCAACCTTGAAATAAAGGATAACATTCCATTGAACAATTTAATTATTATTTTTTCTATATGTCTCTCTTCTGATGCACAGTTCCAGCTTGTCCCCGTGTGAAATATTTTGATATATCTTTCTTAGGTTTGAACTGAATGGCCTCACACTTTCCCACGCTAAACTCCATCTGACATAGTTTTGCTCTCTCACTCAATTAATCTCCTTTTGAAACTTTCTGTTCGCATCTAACTTAATATCGTCGGCAAATTTCGATATGCAACTCTCTATTCCATCATCAAACTTATTAATAGATACAGTGAAAAGCTGAGACTCTCTTATGTACCACGTTAGTTACCTCCACAAAAAGTTCAACTAGTTTAGACATGACTACCCATTTACAAATCTAGTTCCAGATAGGGATGTCAGAGAGCAAGTGAGTCACACACAGTGATGTCGGAGACAGGAAACTACGGCTACTGATAACAGGGAGCAAGGCAATTATAGCTAAGGATTGAAGAGAGCCTGAGATTTATGGATCATGATCTCAAAGACAGCGCGAGATTGAGAAGAAATGTGTGGTAAGTAAAAAAGAGACTTGTATTTATATAGCCCCATTCACAAACTCAGGGCACCCCAAATTGCTTTGCAGCCAATGAAGTACTTTTTCTTTTGAGGTGTAGTCACTGTTATAATGTAGGAAATGCGGAAGCCAGTTTTCACACAGCAAGCTCCCACCATCAGCAATGTGATAATGACCATGCATGCTTCACAACATTAAGTCCATTGAATCATTTATAGCTGTGTCAGCATTTTGTTCTGCAGCTATGTTTCAAACATCAATAACTATTTTGGAACTTAGGATTCATGCTATCATTTCTTTACTAACAAATATCAGAGTGCAAGAGCAGACTTGGATAACTGAAGAAGGTGAACTTCAGAATTTATTCAGGTTTTGCTGCAACAACAGAGTTAAAAGTGTGTGAGGGGAGCAGGAAGATGAGATAATGGAAGAGGGGCTGATGGTTGACGAACTGTAGTTTTAAAATTGGACATGTCCTAACAGCTGAAGAGACACAGCCCTGGTTGTTCAGTTATTGATAAGATAGAGCCAGGCTATCTGCTCAAAGTATGATCCCAGTAAGGGTCAAGGAGAATATATCTAGTCAAAAGTAAGTCTTGGATATGGTGCCAGTTATTTCACAAAAACCCATCATTTCTGAACACACTTCACACCAACATTTAGTATTGAATCTTCCGATGTAAACATTTATAACGGCATTTTCCTGGATAAACAGTTACGTTTTATGGCTTGTTCATGAATCAGTCGAATCACTCAAAATATTTATTGAAAACATCTGGCATTTATCCTAATAACTGAAATCTGTAATTACCAAAATACGGTTTTAAAGAGAATTTTAAAAATTAAAAAAAAAAGTCAAAATAATATGGATAAATTTACCTTTCAAAAGATGTTTTCTTACATTAACTGGTTAATTGGCTTACCAAGAATTCCAACAACTGCAAGAACTGCATAGTAAACGTCTTCTATCTGATGCAATATTGTTGGTTCACGCATCTTCTGTGAGATGTGATGGTTTCTGTTGGTGCTGGAAACAATAACTCTGTCTGATTGCATGAAACATTAAGAGGAGCCATGTTTTTATACAAGAGGGAAATCACTAATGAGATGCCAGGTACATCATCATTAATATTAATTACAGTTCATTGCCCCCAATTGTTTGTTCAATCATGTGAAATTGCACATGCCCGTCATGGCATAAAAATAATTAACTAGAGCTGACACTGTGTTAAATGAAGTTCTTCCAAATAAAATATAATTGAATATCACCCTGAGAGAGGGATATTTTTGATCAATGGCATTGAAATTTTCTATGGACCATGTCCTTTCAATTCAATATAAAAGTTCTGTAATTGTTAGACAATTTGTAGTGTATTTTTCTTGTGCTTTGAACACAGAAAAAGTTTTAAAAAAATCATTTCTCTGCTTTGCAAATCAAGAAAATTCAGGATATTAAAAAAAGCTTTTTGAAAACCTCATTTTCTATTATAATAAGTAATCATAAAGGGCTTATACATTGTAGATGATGATACCTGTAGACACCAGTTTGTTGGAACAACAACTTGTATTTCTGCACCAGCTATAACATAGAACAATATCCCAAGGTGCCTCACAGAGACATAAAGAAGATGGCGCTGAGCAAAAGAATGAGAGGTGAGGAGGGATGACCGAAGCTCCACTAAAGAGATGGGTTTTTAGAGAGGGTTCAAGCCTTTCTCACTTTCAGATTCAGTTGTTCTACTGCTCCCCCAGCCGGTTACCATCCTCCATGTTCTACAAACTTCAGCTTATCTGAAAATCTACAGCCCATATCCTAACCCACACCTAATCGTTCACACCTGGTATCCTTGTCCCTGTTGACCTACATTGGTCTCTGTTCCTTCCATGACTGAAATTTAAAATGATCACCCCATGTTTAAATTCTTTTGCAGCTTCAATGTCCCTATCTCTGTCACTCCACACCTTCTATCCCACCACAGAATTGTGCTTTTCTCTGACTTTGGTCTTTTGTGCACCTCCCTCTCCATTTGACCAACTCTGGTGGCCAAGCCTTCATACTCTGGATTTCCCTCCCTTAACCCCTCTGCTTCTGTATCTCCCTCTTCTGTATCTCCCACCCTGCCTAAAACCCACCTCCTTCACCGGGTTTTTGGTCACCCTTCTTAATATCACTTTTAACTCAATGCCATTGTTTGTATGATTATTCCTCTGAAAAACAACTTGCGATGCTTTTCTATGTTAAAGGTGCGATGTAAATGCAAGTTGTTGGTTGTTTTTCTATTAGTGTCTGCCTTGGCTCACTGTTAGCACCAACGTGTCTCAGTTTCAAAGGTATTATGTTGAAGCCCCACTTCAGGGCTGAAGTAAAAAATTAAGGCTGATACTTCTGTGTAGTACTGAGGGAGTGCTACATTGCTGGAGTGCTGCCTTTTAGTTAAGATGAGAGACTGAGGCCCAGTCAGTCCTCCCAGATGTACATAAAATATCCCATGGCGTTTATTCAAGAAAAGGATCTTTAAAGGAAAGCACTTGCATTTATACAATGGTTTTCATGACATGAGAACATACCAAAGTGAATTTCAGTAAATTAAGTACTTGCTGTTCTTGTGTTGTGTTTTCCTGGTGTCCTGGCCATTATTTATCACTCGACCAACAACACGAAAAACTGATTATCTGATGATCTGTCATCCTTAATTGGATGGTGAGCCTGTCTCCTGGCCAATTAAGGGGGTGTCGCCATGAAAATCACATTGACTGCCCTTCACCCCACTCCCTCAGCCCCGGACTGGTTTGGCACCTGGAAATACGCCCGACATCTCTTTCCCACTTCAGGAGGAAAAATGCTTCCCCTTGTGTCCTCCTTATGGTTTTCTTTCCACTTAGCTTTGTGCCATCAGCAAATTTGGAGACATTACAGCTGCTCCCCTCGTCTAAGTCATTAATTATAGACTGTAAATGGTTGAGGCCTTAGCACTGATCCTTATGGCACCCAATTCCTAAAAGCCTGCCTGTTTTCAGTCCTTTAAGCAATCCTCCATTCAGGTTAATATATTACCCCCAGGAGACCTCATCTTGTATATCAATCTATTGTGTGGCACCTTATAGCATGCCTTTTGGAAATCTAAATATTATACATCCACCAGTTCTCCTTTATGTATCCTGTTACTTATGTCCTCAGAATTTCGAATAGATTTGTCAAATACCATTTCCCTTTCAGAATAACATGCTGATTCTATATCTAATCATATGATGTATTTTTAAGTGCCTCGTTACCAGTTCCTTAATAATAGATTCCAGTATTTTCCCGACTTCAGGCTAACTGACCTGTAGTCTCTTGTTTTCACTCTCCCTCCTTTCTTGAATAGCCGTGGTACATTTGTAACCTTACAATCCACGTGGACTGTTCCTAAATCTAGAATTTTTTGGAAGATCACAACAAACACGTCCATTATCTCTGCACCCATCTCTTTCAAAACCCTAAGATATAGTTTCGGGAATTGTCAGCTTTAAGTCTCATTATTTTTTCCGGTACTTTTTCTTTACTAATATTAATGATTTCGCATTCCTCACTGTCATTAGATTCTGGTTCCCCACCACTTCTGTTATATCATTGTGTCTTCTACTGTGAAGAGAGATACAAAATATGTGTTTATTGTCTCTGAAATTTCCTTACGCCCATTATAATTTCTCCTGTCTCAGCGTTTAAGGGATTTACGTTTAGTTTTACTAATCACTTCCTTTATACATCGTTACATAAGTTCTTACAACCTGTTTGAGTTTTTCTTGCTAGTTTACTCTCATTCTATTTTGTTCCTCCTCATCAGCTTTTGCTTATCCTTTCCTGGTTTCATAGCCTTACTGCTCTTCTCAGCAACATTATCAGCCTCTTCTTTTAATATAATACTCTCCTTAGTTTGTTTAGTTACCCATGGATGGATCACTTCTACCAATGATTTTTTTATTTCTCAACAAAATGAATGCCCATCGAAACGATGACACATTTCTTTAAATCTTTGCCATTGCTAATTTACCACGATACCTTTCAATCTAATTTCCCAATCTATCTTAGCCAACCGGCCCCTGTATATTTGATTTTATTTAAGTTCAGTAATCTAATTTCAGACTTACGTATGCCACTGTCAAACACAATATGAACGTCAATCAAAATATAAGCACTCTTCTCCAAAATATCTCTCACAATGATACTCCTAATTGTTGAGGCAATGTTGAGGACACACACTCCTAAATTCAAATGCGCTGGTCCATCTGGTTGGTGACAGCAGAGTCCAGGCTGTTGGGTGAAAGGTATGATTTACTGAATAGGTCATCAATTTTAACACATTTTAGTGAGGAGGACTTTGCAGGGTTGACTGGTCTGGGTGTGTCTTCATCTGAGACCAATGCCGAGTTTTTTATAGTTTTATTTAGAGATACAGCACTGAAACAGGCCCTTCGGCCCACCGAGTCTGTGCCGACCAACAACCACCCATTTATACTAATCCTACATTAACCCCATATTCTCTACCACATCCCCACCATTCTCCTACCACTTACCGACACTAGGGGCAATTTACAATGGCCAATTTACCTATCAACCTGCAAGTCTTTTGGAGGTGGGAGGAAACCGGAGCACCCGGCGGAAACCCACGCTGACACAGGGAGAACTTGCAAACTCCGCACAGGCAGTACCCAGAATTGAACCCGGGTCGCTGGAGCTGTGAGGCTGTGGTGCTAACCACTGCGCCACTGTGCCGCCCTTAATGATGCTGGTTGTTCCATCCGGTTTTATTCTTAATATACATTGTCGTCGCACTTACATATAACTGAATGTTTTTTTGATGCCAGTTCAGAGGGCCTGGAGTCACGTCTCGGTAAATCAAGTAAGGATAGCAGGCCTCCTTCCCTAAAGGATATTAATGAACTAGTTGAGTTCATTTTGACAATCTGGTAGTTTCATGGTCACTATTACTGATACAAGCTTTTTAATCCCAGAATTGCTTAATTTACTGGATTTAACTTTCCAATTGCTGTGGTGGGATTTGATCTCATTGAGCTGGAATTTAAAGCCCCTCCACCGTCAGAAATGGTGGGAGGGCGGGTAATGAAGATTGGTATGGTGGAGGGTCGCCAACACCACCGCCAACTGCAGCAAAACCCGTCCCAATCTCGGGGGTGGTGGCAAGGCCTCGTGGCGGCCACCTCACTGCTTGACGCCTGGACTCCCAGTTCAATATGTAAACTAATTTACATAACTGCTTTAATGAGGGTCCTGTTGCCTCCTTAATTGATGCATCAATCTTCATTCAGGCGGCCAACAATGCCGTGCCTTCAAATGCCCACTCGGGGAAACGTGATGCAACACCAGTGGAGAGGAGGCTTCTTTTTCTGTGCCTGTGGGAGCGGGTGGGGGTGGGGTGATATCGCTGTAGATTGGTTGGGGGGGTGGGGGCTGATGGGAAGGGGTAAAGGGTAAAGGTGCTGAACTTTGTATTGGTGGAAAGGTCAAATTCTCAATATACAAATTCCGGGGAGGAAAAGAGTGGGAAGGTTTTGACATGCCGTTGGGAGGGTTGGGAAAATGTTCAGAAAGGTAATGTAATTGATTTCTGCTAAACGTTCATTTACCCAGTCCTTTAAATTTTAAATGTCCATCGAGGACTGGAAGCCATTTAAAATTGGCTCTGGCGCATAGACGCTGCACGCCATTAGCTGCAGCGGCTCGCCTGCCCCCTCCACGCCATCCTGGGTGGCGGGCGGCAGCCATGGAAGTGAGTTGCCACGTTTGAAATCACCGCGGTTCCGTGATGTGGTGCCTGTGCGGGTGAGCTGCATTTTTTTATGTCCACTGCCTACTTTGGTGGTGGATTCTTAAAATGCAGCCCATAATTTCCAGAACATTAGTCCAGGCCTCTAGGTTACTCGTCCAGTAACATAACTGCAATGCTACCTTACCCAATACGAGTGCAGAGGTCTCAATACTTGTAGTGCAGGAACACTGCAGTGCGTCATTTTTAGGGCGATACTTGTTTTTTGATGCATAGTTGTTGAACACTGCTCAGTTACACATTGCCACAGGAAGCATTCACACAAGATATTTGTTGAACACATGAGAGCCATCTTCTGTGCCCTCTACATTTTGGACCCTTGTCACCCAGTAAAAGCTTGAGGAAGATGCGAAGGAAAGATATGTGAAGAGCTGAGGTTGAGGATTGTTCCGAGCATTTCAAATTCTTTGTTCTCAGAGATAATTTTTTTTTTAGAGATACAGCATTGAAACAGGCCCTTCGGCCCACCGAGTCTGTGCCGACCATCAACCACCCATTTATACTAATCCTACACTAATTCCATATTCCATATTCCTACCACATACCCACCTGTTCCGATATTTCCCTACCACCTATACTAGGGGCAATTTATAATGGCCAATTTACCTATTAACCTACAAGTCTTTGGCATGTGGGAAGAAACCGGAGCACCCGGAGAAAACCCACGCAGACTCAGGGAGAACTTGCAAACTCCACACAGGCAGTACCCAGAATTGAACCCGGGTCGCTGGAGCTGTGAGGCTGTGGTGCTGACCACTGCGCCACTGTGCCGCCCTTAATGTTGACTTTTGTCGGAAAACATAAACCTAGAAATCCCCAGGGAGTGTTGGAAAGCACAGACCTTCTAAACTCCGGGGTGTTCCGGACCAATTTAATCAGCCTCTCATCCTTGGGCAACCCTCTCATCGCAGAAATCAATCTAGTGAACCTTTTCTCTATGGCCTCCACTGAAACTGTATCATTCCTTAGATATGGAGACCAAAACTGCGCTCAGTACTCAAAGTGTTATCTTACCAAATTGTTAAATTGTACCAAATTATAAAATTGTAGCAAAATTTCCATATTCTTGAACTGAAATTCCATTACAATAAAGGCCAACATGCAATTTGCCTTCCTATTTGCTTGCTGTACCTGCATGCTAACTTTGTATGTTTCTTGTCTGAGTACACCCATGTCCCTCTGAACATCAACATTTAGAATTCTCAAGCCTTTTAAAACATTCCCTAGATTCTTAAACCGTCCTGGTGGATTGGAAATTAGCAAAGGTAACACCACTAATCAAGAATGGAGGGAGAGAGAAAACAGGGAACGACAGGCCTGTTAGCCTGACATCAGTCATCAGGAATGCGCTGAAATCTATTATGAAGGAAGTTTTAATAATGCCTTTGGACAATCATACTCCGATCAGACAGAGTCAACATGGTTTTACCAAATGAAAATCGTGTTTGATAAATTTATTAGAGCTTTTTTGGGGAGGTAGGTAAAGGGAAGCCGGTAGATGTAGTATATCTGGATTTCTAAAAAGGCTTTTGATAAGGTGCCACAAAGATAAGGGCTCTTGGAATTAGGGGCAATATATTAGCATGTATGGAGGATTGGTTAATAGACAGGGAACAAAATGTTTGGATAAATGGGGCATTTACAAGTTGGTAGGGTGTGACCAGTGGATTGCCGCAAGGATCAGTGCTGGGGCCACAGTTATTTACAATTTATATTCATGAGTTAGATGAAGAGACAGAGAGTAATGTATCTAAGTTTGCTGACAATAAAAAGCTAGGGGGAAAGTAAGCTATGAACAAAGAGGCTGCAAAAATATATAGACAAGTTATGTGAGTGTATAACAAGGTGGTAGATGGAGTATAATGTGGGGAAGTGTGAGGTTATTCACTTTGGTCATAACAATGGAAAAGCAGAATATTTTTAAAAGGTGAGAAACTTGTAAATATTGATGTTCAGAGGGACTTGGGTGCTTTTGTTGTTGTCAGTCCCTCGAAATGAGGATCACGTCTGACAGGCTTCATGAATTGTGTGTCCTCAGGTGACTCAGCAGGCCAATCCTGGATCCACTGGTCTTTGGGCAGAGAGGACAGGAATTGTCCCAAGGAAGCTGAGTGCGAGGGGTGGGGGGTTCTCAAGCCAGGGTTATTCTCTCTGTCCTTCCACTTCATTGCTTCTCTGAAGCAGAGTTTATACAGTCAGTTCCTGACTGTGTTCCAGCTTGTTGAATGAGGCACTGCCACATGGTTTTGGTTTGTGGCAAGTTCCTCCCATGCACTGATAGCAATTTGTCCTCTTTTCAATGAGGTCTTCAGAGTGTCCTTCAAATATTTACTCTGTCCTCCTTGTGATCGGGTGCCTTCTTTAACTGGTGAGAAGAGGATCTTGTTTGGAAGCTGATTATTTGGCATGCAGATATAGTGTCCAGACCAGCAGAGCTGATTTCTCATACTCATGGGGCTGAATTTTAATGACCCCCGACATCGGGGGTCATGGCGGTGGGGCCCGCAAAATGCCTCTGGGAGCAGCTCGTCACGGGCCTCGACGCCAGGAAGATCCGGCCCATATTGCCTGTGACAGTGAGGCCTCATGGCGGGTCCCCTGCCTCTTGGCAACAGGAGCAGGAGTTAAATTTGTGAATTAATGGTATTAATGAATTCATGACTTACCTGCTCCGGCCGGTTGTCCCACAATGATATTGAGGTCAGTGGCCGGGACTCCCGTGCCTTCAGATCTTGTTTGTAGATCCGAGGTGGAACAATGGCTGGCGGGGGTGGGGAGCAGTTGAGTTTTCAGGGTTCGGGTGGGGAGCGCAGTTAAACGATTTTGATTGGTATAGTGGTTGCTGGGAAAGTGTAAAGTTCATAGTTTATGAACTTTGGGGGAACGGTCTGGATCACAAGGTACGTTTTTTGTGGGGGGAGAGTGCAAGTAATAGATTTTAAGGCCATTGAGGGATGGGAGAGGGTCGTAATAACTTCATTTACTATTTAACAATCAGGTATCTTCAAAAGTTTAAATTACATTGAAGGGCTGCAAGCCCTTTGAATATGGTGTCACTACCTGCACAATGGCACTGGTCGCCATTGCTGAGGATGGACTTCTTTCCCGCTCCCACATCATAGGTGGTGGGGGCGGGGTGCAGTCTGCCTGGCCATGTAAATGAGCCGCCATGTTAATATTATGGCGGCTCCGTGCAGTCAGTCCCACGTGTGCAAGCTGCCATCTTTGAAGCTCACCACCCAGATCGGCAACGAGTCTGTAAAATGCAGCCCATGGTTACGATGCTGGAAGAATTGGCTTCAGTGAGGATGCTGGAGCATGTCTTCCCACTTTATTTTGAATATCCCACGGATTTACCACTGGTGGAAGTTCTCCAGTGGCCTGAGGTGCAATACAGAAGGGTGGTGACAACAACATAATTTTTCGGTTTCTCTAACTTAACTTGGTTTCTCTGTGACTACAGGAGAAACTGATACTTTTTACCCAGCCAAATCATTCCCTTGGAGTAGGTCAATTCCATCTACTGGCAAACTATGGACAACTCCTACAGTTACCATCCCAGATATGAGGTCACACTCTCGGTGCACTCTATATAAAGGTAAGGATGTTTCCCCCCCACCAATTCCATGAACTAAAACTTTAGCATTCATTGCACTTTCTGGTGGAAATATTATGCCTTTTACCAGCAAAAGCGTTTAGGTTACTCCTGTATCCTTAAGTATAATGATAGGTTTGCCTGCCTCTCTTAAGAGATATGGGGTTGCTTTTCCCTTTGACAAGAATTCATTATTACTTTCAGGTATATTATTTTTAACCTCTACCCTCACTTTAATTTTTGTGTCTGGTTTTACAGCTGCTGTTAAAGCTATAGCCTGGTCTGCTGTACTTTCCATCAGAGTCTCTTTCTCTGCATTACCTTTGTGTGCCCCAACAAGTCCCGTGGGTTTACCTCACAACTTCCAGCATTCTGAATGAAGATATCCTACCTTGTGGCAATGATAACACTTCAGCTTGCAGACCTCTCTTCTACACCCCAGCACCTTCTTTTCTGGCCTGAGGAGGGGATCCTGGGGCATACCAGCTGCTCCTTCTTGTCCCTGGCTACTTGCCTTCCTTTCATTCTCCCACTTTCTATCCTTCTCAGGTTTGTAGGGGTGATGGACAAAGGGCTTTGGCTTATTCACAAGCTCAAAATCATCAGCAATTTCCATTGCTTGCCTGGCTTTTAACATTTTCAGGTTCTCTTCATGAGTTCTCGCTGTTGAAGGGATTGAATTTTTAAACTCTTCCAAGAGAATCAGTTCTCGAAGGTTCTCATACTTGGGTTCCATCTTTAATGCCCGTATCCAATTATCAAAATTAATTTGCTTCACCCTCTCAAATTGTACATAAGTCTGCCCAACCAATCTCGGTAAGTTCTGAAAATTCTGACGGTAAGCTTCAGTGACTAACTCATACACAGCAAGAATAGCCTTTTTTGCTGTCTCATAATCTGCAGAAGCTTCTTCAGGAAGCGTGGCGTAAACTTCATGAGCTCTGCCCATCAACATGCTTTACATAAGCAGTATCCAGCTTTCTGTTGGCCATTTCATTTGCTTGGCTATTTTTTCAAAAGAAATGAAAAATACCTCTATATCCCTTTCCTCAAACTTCCGGAGAGCTTGTAGAATTTTAAATAGCTTTTCACTGGGTCCTGGGTTGGATTAAGATCATTCCTGACCATGTTTCCCTGGAGTCAGGACCACTCCTTTGTCTTAGTTCTATCTTGTTTTATTAGTTGAATTCCCTTGCTTATGTTCCACTTTTTCTCTGATCTTTAAGCCTGAGTCTTTCCAATGTCATTGTTGTTTCTTTTTCTTAGAATCATAGAAAGATACAGCACTGAAACAGGACCTTCGACCCACCGAGTCTGTGCCGACCAACAACCACCCATTTATACTAATCCTACATTAATCCCATGTTCCCTACCACATTCCCACCATTCTCCTACCACCTACCTACACTAGGGGCAATTTACAATGGCCAATTTACTTATCAACCTGCAAGTCTTTGGCTGTGGGAGGAAACCGGAGCACCCGGCAGAAACCCACATGGTCACAGGGAGAACTTGCAAACTCCGCACAGGCAGTACCCAGAACTGAACCCAGGTCGCTGGAGCTGTGATGCTAACCACTGCACCACTCCTTGCTCAAGTTTATTTGTTTCGAAGTGAATTTTAACCAATTAAGCTGCATCACTCTCTGACTTACTATCTTCTTCCAATTTCAAATATTGGAATATTAAGTCAATCATCTCTGCTTTTTTAGTACCTGATTTCAGTTCAACCCCAGTTTTGCTGTTAATTCTATCACTTTAATCTTGGTTAAAGTTTCAAGTCACTGTGGAACACTTTCTCCTTTCCAAGAAAAGCTGCTGCATCTGCTAATGCAATTCTGATGGTTTAGCCTTTACCTTATACAAGAAAGCTGGTTCTTATTCTTTTTTTCTCTTTCAAATTATCACTCGCCTTATAATTCACGTAATTATCATTGGATTTGAATCCAGTACGAACCCCCAATTGATGTGTTCCCACCAAGGCAGGAGTTATGTACTGTTAATTCAGTCCCACTACTCCACAGGTCACAGCATATTAGTAAAGTTTCCCACCTACCAGAAATTAGCCAAATTATTCACTTTATTTAACCCCAGAAAAAAGCACCCCAAACCAGGTATAAATTGGATTTCATTGACCTTCTCGACCCCCACTTATTCTTGATGACACATATCATTCTCTGAGCTTCAGTTTGATTCGTAAATATTCTTCTCATTTCTGCTGTGATCTCGGCTGATTTTGACATATAAAGAAGGCTTGGAATTTCTGATCAGGAAGTCTGTATTTTACTTTATCATTCTTTTCGAACCACTCTTGTTTCCTGCGAGATGAAATCCGATAATCTGGGTACATGTCCCTAGGCTCACAGATTGGATCTTGCCCCAAAGTGCCTCTGTATTGAAATCTTTGGAGCCTGTGAGAGCAACGCAGGAAGAAAGTTGCACCTGGAATTTATCTCTTTTTTATATCCTAGAGATTATGGATGTAAAATCTTCCACTGGATTTCTTTGAGGATCTTCGGTGTCTGTGTGCCAGATATATGTGGTCTGTTCAGCGTTTGATTGCACCCTGCACTGCTCAGGTGATAATAACATCCACACAATTCTGCAACAGATCACTGTCCAGGAAATGCCAATGCTTGTATGAGGGATGTTTCCACATTTCTTGTCTTCAACTTTCTGCTGAAAGAGTGCATTTGTGATGGTGAGCCCATGTTCAGTGCACTTTCAGAGGAGAGCAGGCCGTTGGCATTTTATTTCCCCATTTGTACTTTCCTGAAGGTGCCCTACCTAATGGTATAGTTGCATCAGACTCTGGCATTAAAATCCCCCAGTAGAATCAATGTGTCTTGTTTTTGAGACAGCTTGAATTGAATTATGACTTTAACCCCTTATAGGGACTAAACAAAATCAGGAGTACATCCCTATGAATTTTCTTTAATCAAGTTCAAAGCAAACAAATTCTCACTTATTTGGTTCAAAGAATTGTACGAGCTTTCCCTCACAGAAAGAAAGTCAACTGAGAATATCACCATCTTTTGGATAGCCTATTTTTAATAATTAAAGCTAAATCATAAATATCCCAGATATTGTAAGGGTCTGGGAAATCTCTTCAATACGTATCTCTCCATGTAAAGAGACACAGAGAGGGGGATTCTTTTTAGTTGTATACAGAATGTTACATGAGATGATTTATTAACTTTTATATATTTATTGAAGAATTTAACATGCAATACACTTCTCATTGGATAAATATATCACAATATCAAATATTACTAAAAGATGTAATACATAATCTTATTTCTAACATAGAATCCAAAAGTTTAATGTTACTAATGTTACAGCAAAATATCTTAGAATATCCATCAAAATTTAAAGTAAACTTTTTACCTTAAATTCCCCCCTAGTTAAGAAGCATTGTTGAAGATTCAACACTTCTAATTTTTTGCTTCAGAACCTCTCATGTCTATACTGTTTCTGAAGTGTCATCTGACTTTTAGCATATAGATGTTACCTTCCTGTGTTTGTTTTTCTTGTTTTTTAAAATCCATATCTTTAACTACCATCTCCACTTAATGTTTTACTGAAATTCTCTTGCTCTTGACGTTGCGAGCATTTATCTGGTCAAATGTTTATAATTGTGTTTACTTGACCTCTTGTTCCTATAAGTCCATTCTATTTATTGTTTTACTATCTATAATTGCCCTTTCCATTGCACCACAAAGCAACCCCCAGAGCCGACCTGTCTGCATCAATAACCCTACACACAAATTAAGTTTATTGCTACCTCTGACGCAGGATATTTCAATGTGTGTCTTTATCTTCCAAGCCTCTGACAACAGAGGCACAAATTGATTTCCCAACTTGTTTCTGGTTCACAGCAGGGACCTTGAAATTTTTTAACTCGACCTTCTTAAAGGGGAATGTCAATGAGTCCTGAAAATTGACCATTTTTTCAATCTTTAATTCTAAAATGTATAATATTTTAACTATTTCTAAATGCTACCTAATTAAGCCTATTGTACCTATATTCCATCACACCCCCTGCTTGACCCGTATAAAAGCAAGCAACAAAAATAGGTTGTTTGAACTAAACAATGCCTAAAATATAAACATTCAAAGAAATGGCAAAACTTATTATGTAAAACAGTGCAATAATACAAAAGACTACATCAACAACAATCATAGTCTGTGTTTTTACATGGTCTTCTACATTCTCCAAAAATTGAATCTTATAGTGCTATCACAAAGTTCAGAATAAACTATGCAAAGTGTCGGTGATCTGAAGTCGTAAAACGTCAACTGAGATGATTGTATCCTGACATGTCGAACATCAATGATCAATTAATGAAACCATGTGATGAGGTAGAGGAAGAAGGATCCATAGCTGCTGCTTCAGCTGGAACCGATAAAGTCTTGTTGAGATAAACTAAAATGTGCTTTAGCCAATTTTCAGTCACATTCCAGCCAAGGTCCTCATACTAGGAATAAAATGAAAAGAGCTTAACATCAGGGACTTCCGAGGCTACTTGGATAGAAATGTTATTCAGAACCTGATTATCTTTATAACAGGTATACTTTGCATCAGAAGCTGACTTGGGGACGCAAAGAAGAGCCATTCTGTCAGTTTTCCTTAGTACCATCGCACTCTTCCAAAGTTATGATGAATAAGAATATCACTTGCATTCCCTCCCCTCCAAATGTCACTCAGGACAAATGCAGTAGACAGCTCAGTTTTTGCTTCTCTGCAAGAAATCGCATAGGATAAGGTGTTCAAGCAGTAAGACATCTCTGACATGTCACCTGCACTGCTTTCATCCGAAGAATCTAGCAGTACTTTAATCCTTGCTTACGCAAGAGCAATTACCATCATTGAGAGTCTGCAGTACTTCATTCCTTTCGACAGTGTTTGCTTCCTCTGTTGTTGTGACTTGACTATTGCTCATTGTGCCGTGTGTGGTTCCCTGTGAAACTAACTTTTGAGGCACTGCGAGGTCCTGCATGGGTGAGGAGCATTTATTGACACAGTTGGTTTCAGCTCGAATAGCGCCATTTCTGATGTCATCCTCCAGGCTGGGTCCTGAAGACAGTGTACGATTGCACCTTGTACTGTTCCTCCATTCCTGTACCCTTCAAAACACCTCTTCAGGTTGTCTACAGAGACAATTTTAAAAGAGTGCTTGCCATTCGACTGGTTAGCAAATATTTTGACAGTTCCTTCATCAATAACAGAATGTATTTGAACAGGTTTCTTCCACTTATGTCTCAAACCAGGTCTCTGTTCAAATTTTCTCTCCTCAACCCACTCCCCGGTTACAGGTTGCCAAGCTTTGTTATTTATCTGTTTTTATCTTTCCTTCACTCTGATCCTCTGATCAATTTCATGAATTTGATCTGTTATTTCTTGTTTCAAATCTAATTGTTGATGTCAGGTCAAGGAGTCAGTAAGCATAGAGGCAATAATAGAACCGCGAGTAAGTGTTGTATGCATTTCAACATTATACATTAAATAATATAGTATTCTAGGGAACACAGTCCCTGATGCACACATGGGCATATTATTTAATGATAACTGTACTTCCAGAATAATGGCGGCCCACTTATTCCCTCTGGTTTTCAACAGTTTGGTCAATAGCTTCTTTACTTCCTGGGTTTAACGTTCCACCAGTCCCGCTGACTACGGATGACATGATGTGCTATGCTCCAACCCAATACCCCTTTGCACACAATAGTCTTTGAAAACCTTGGAAACAAAGACTCCACCTTGATCAGAGTGTAGAAGTTTGGGTGTACCAGCTACCGTAATAATGTCAGCAGTAGCATTGACAAGTACAGGTTCCGAAACAGTTTTTGTGAGGACCAGCCAGCAAAACGAAGTGTAGGCGCCAACACAAATGAGAACATGTTTATACCCCATTGATGGGGATATTGGTCCACTGAAGTCAACCAAAAATTCTGCATGGATTTAATCGGCTTCACAGGAGCCAACGGTGGCAGTTTAATAAGTGATGATTTGTTGATCAAATTACACGGCTCACAATTTGCCACATATGTTTTACAGACTTTAAGCATGCCTGGCCACCAATATAAAGGAGTCAATTTGCAGAATGTTGTTCAGGCACCACTATGTGCCTGACCTATACCCTCGTCAACTTCTTGTACAAACTGTTCCCGTTTATGACTTGCGGGTACCTCCTGGACACCCTCGGGCAACTTAACCAGTACAATACCAGTCGGGGTGTCAGAATAGAAGTACTTTGATGGATATTCTTTTGGATTCTCTTTCATCAGGTCTAATAGCTGAATCAGTTCCTCATCCTGATTAGCTGACCGCCCTGCCCTCGTGATTACATTAAATATGGCAGGCCCCTTTCGAGGGGGTATCATACAGAGTGAATGCTTTGCCTGTCCATCTGCAAGACTGTTGTCCTTTGAATGAACTGAACCAGTGGTATGTCCGGATACATGAATTATCTGACAATTACATTTCTCCTTTCATGAAATGAGAATATCTTCCCACAATGACTTGTGTTTTTTTCGGTTTACCTTTATGATTGGTGAATCCTTTTTACGCCCAGAACACAAGGTCTTGGTTGTAAGTCCGTTTCCAATAGTCGCTATCTGTACAAATTAATGTGGGCTTAATAGGGTCTGCCTTTTCTAAAGCATACCGCAATGCTGCAGCTTCAGCATACTTAAAATAATCAGGACCTAATCTCAACTAAGATTTACAGGGAACTTCAAAGGCAATTTCTAAACCTCAAAATTAGAATGAGTGAGTTCTGATTTAAGATCCACAAACAGTGATCAAGAGTTTGCCATCTCTATATTCTTAAATCAGGGTCTTAATACCACAGACAGAAAACATTCCTTCCGTACCTACAAATCTAAAATATACATTAAAGACTAGCACATAAGTACAGGATTCTATTAACAATAAGACCACATTTTTGGGTGCCAACTGAAGTGATTTATGACATTAACCCCTTATAGGGACTAAATCAAATCAGGACTACATCCCTATGAATCTCCTTTAATCAAGTTCAAAGCAGACAAACTCTGATAGACACTTGTTTGCGTCCAAGGAATTGAACTAACTTTCCCTCATAGAAAGAAAACCAACAGAGAATATTACCATCTTTTGGATAGCGTATTTTTAATAATTATGGCTAGGTCATAAATATCCCAGATATTATAAGGGTCTGGTAACTCTCTTCAATACGTATCTCTCCAATTAAAGAGACACAGAGAGGGGGGTTCTTTGTAGCTGTACGCAGAATGCTACACAGGAGGATTTATTAACGTTTATGTATTTATTTAAGAATATAACATGCAATACACTTGGAAGTGGATAAGTATGTCACAATATCAATACTGTTAAAAGATGTAACACATAATCTTATTTTTAACATAGGATTGGAAAATTTAAGCATGCTAATGTTACAGCAAAATATCTTAGAATATCCAGAATATCCATCAAGATTTAAAGTAAACTTTTTACCTTAAATTCCCTGTAGTTGAGAAGCATTGTTGAGGATTCAACACTTCTAATGTTTTGTTTCAGAACCTCTCTTGTTTAAACTGTTTCTGAAGTGTCATCTGACTTTTAGCATATCGATGTTACCCTCCTGTGTTTGTTTTTTTTTGCTTTTTAAAATCCATATCTTTAATTACCATCTACACTTAATGTTTTACTGAAATTCTCCTGCTTTTGAAGTTTTGAGCGGGTATCTGGTCAAATTGTTTATAATTGTGTTTACTTTACCTCTTGTTCCTGTAAGTCCATTCCATTTATTGTTTTATTGTCTATAATTGCCCTTTCCATGGCATTCCAAAGCAACCTCCGGAGCTGAACTGTCTGCATCAACAATCTCACAAATCAATTAAGAGTATTGCTGTCTCTTACAGGATATTTCAATGGGTATGTTTATCTTCCAAGCCCCTGACAACAGAAATACAATTGGATTTCCCAACTTGTTTCTGCTTCATTACAGGGAACTTGACATTTTTAACTCTCGCTTCTTGAAGGGGAATGTCAGTGAGTCCTGAAAACTGGCCATTTATTCAATCTTTAATTCTAAAAGGTATAATATTTTAATTATTTCTAAATTCCACCCAATTAAGCCTACTATACGTATATTCCATCACATGCTGCCAGTATAGAATCCAGATCTGCATAAAAGAGCTCTATGGTTTCGTCAGTAAGATAGAGAGTGGGAGCATAAACATTGATGATTGTGGCCCATTGGTTGTCACTAAGCTGAAGGTGTCGGCTCATGAGCCATTCATTAATGCCAACAATAAGTTCCATAAGTATATCTGTGATTCAATTTTTGATGTCAAACCCAACTCCGCGGATATGAATATCCTCCACTGGTTTCTCCTTCCAGAAGAAAGTGTATTCTCCTCCTTCCTGTCTAAGCTGGACTACTGCAGGGTGTCGGATTTCACTGAGAGCAGCAACATTGATGTTATATCCCGCTAGCTGCTGAGAAACTATGGTGGTTCTCCTTTCAGGGCATTCGCTGTTCTGATTGTCCATAACGTTGCATACATTCCAGATGCAGACATTCATGCATGTTTTTTAAAAATTTGCATGTGTTTTCAACCACAAGGATGATGGTTCCACCGGGTGAGGTTCTCCCGTCAGGACAGTTTGGGACAGCCTGTGTTTGAGACATCTTTTCCAGCCCCTTTCTCAAGTGAGGTGAGCACAGGAGATCCTAAAAAGGAATGCTCAGTCATGGACTCTGCTGCTGGGGAGCCAGTAATACCCCAAATACAAGAGCTCAGTAACCATCAGGCATCCACCACCTACATGCAGATTTGTGACTAGAGACCTCCAGTATCAGAGCCCTGTCTCCGATGCCGCTTGTCCATCACTGGAGGGTTTTATGATGTCCCTGGCAGAGGACTGTGTGTGTCATCTTTTAACGTGAGGTACTCCGTACACAGCTGACAACCACACAACCTTGATGTGTTGGCAGTTGTGCACCCTGGGATGACAGGGTTGTCCTATAATGAGAGGCTGAGTAAATGATGTATATGTTCTCTGGCGTTTAGAAGAATGAGAGGTGACCTCATTGAAACATAAACAATTTTGAAGCAGCATGACAGTGTAGACACTGAGAGGGTATCTCCCCTGGCTGGGGAATCTAGAACATGGGGGCACTGTCTCAGGATAAGGGGAAGATCATTTAGGACTGAGATGAGGAGACATTACATCACTGAAAGGGTTGTGATTCTTTGGAATTATCTACCCCAGAGCTTTGTGGATGCTCCATCATTGAATATACTTAAGGCTGAGACAGACAAATTTTTGGTCACTCGGGGAATCAATGGATATGGGGAGTGGGCAAGAAAGTGGAGTTGAGGCCAAAGTGCAGCCATGATCGTATTGAATGGTGGAACACGCTCGACAGGCTGTATGGTTTACTCCTGCTCCTATTTCTTGTATTCTTCTGTTCTTGTGAAAGGTCGAGAACCTGAAACGATAGCTCTGTTTCTATTTCCATGGATGCTGCCTGACCTATTTTCAGCATTGTTTGCTTTCATTTTGGAAGATTACAATTACATTTTGGGCATCAGCAATGTTTTCACTTGCTTCCTTTAAATCCCTGGGATGAAAACCATCTGGTCCTGGGAATTTCTCACTCTTTTGTGCCATTATTTTCTTCATTATTGTTAATTTTCTTACATTAATTTTGGTGAGTCCCCATCCCTGATTCAATATTAGTTTCCTTGGGATGTCCAGCATGCTATCTTCTTCCTCCACTGTAAACACTGATGAAAGTAATTATTTAACATGGCCACCATTTCCTTATTTTCATTTGTAATTTAATCATCATCAGTTTTTAAGGAGCCAACATTGCTCTAAAATGACTGTCTTCTTCCAAATATAAATATAAAAGCTTTTTGTGTTGATTTTGCTATCCTTTGCAAGATTCTTTTCCTATTCACTTTTGTAACTTTTACTGTCAACTTTTGGAAGACTGAAAGGGAAGGGAAAGAGAGGATGTGTTTGGTAGTGGCATCACACTTCAGGTAGAAGAAATTGCAAAGAACGTCCATTGAACATGGAAGCTGGTGGGTGGAAGGTGTTATCGTCAGAACTGAGGCGATGGATACAGAGAAACTGGGAGAATGTAATTGAGTCCTTACAGGAAGCGGGAAGGAAGCATGGTAATCAAGGTAGCTATGGGAGTCAGTGGGTTTCAAGTAGATATTTGTTGACAGAAATGAAGATCGAGATGTTGAGAATGAGAAGGGGAGAGTTGGTGATGGACCTTATTGAACTGAGGGGAAGGATTGACTTTTGATGCAAAGCTGATGTAACTAGAATATTTTAAATTGATGGAGAGGGTTGAATGAGCCATGGATATAGGCTGGAGGAGATTGGACAGGGAGAGGTTAAATATTGTCAATATGGAAAGAAATAAGTTCTGTGTGACAAGAACAGTATCAAAGATGGACCTACCAGGGCAGTCCTGTTTATGGGCCTTGGAAAGGAAAGCAGTTGAGAACCAAGAGCCTGGAGACAGTAAGGGGAAGATCTCCCGAGGTAACAAAATAGATACAGTGATCTGTTGCAGAATTGTGTCAAGAGTGAATTGATGAAGAAGCACTGTAACCAGAGTCAGTGATAGAAAGGTAGCTCTGCTTTTAGGTGATCTGCTTTAATCATTTAACGAATTTAACGATTGCAGTGAATGGATATTTGACTGCATTCTTCAGCTGCTCTCTGAATTTAGTCTGGGTCACTACATAAATACAGGTGTTGGTGCAGGTGCTCAAAAGCTGCAGCATGTAACCAGATTGTTCAGTGATATATGCAGGATCATGGGGATCTGTGTAATAATCAGTGTCAGCAATTCGCCAATAAAGGAAAAATACAACATTTGTCATCCATAACAGTATAAAACTGCCAGATATAGTGAACATTAAAATGATGGATTTCCTTCGGTTCTCCATCTCTGGGTCAGTGTGATTCTCACTCTTGCTGTGATCCAGTAGTTTCCTACGGACTCTACTGGCCACTAAAATGTGTCTGACAGTCAGAGCATTGAGCAGTAAAATCAGAACGAATGGAAGGAAAGGGGTTAAAATAATACTGAGGCTCTCAAATGCTACCCAGGTAGTTTCAGTGTAATAGCTCAGTGATTCAATTCCTCCCCAGGGTACATTGTCAATTACATATTCAGGTTCATAAACAAAGTACCATGGAATATTTTTGAAGCAGAACAACACACTCACTGTCACAATAACCACAACCACCGTTTTCTCTGTGCAATATTTTGTTTTCTGCTTTGGGCAACAAATTGCAATAAATCGATCAAAAGTGAAAGTGACAGTGAACCAGACAGAAATGTCTGTGGCTGCGTAAAGCAGGACATGTATGAGAGAACGTGCAGGAGTGGTATCCAGGTAAGTTCCTGGGAAATGAAAATGAATAACTGTAAACAGTATCACATCAGTAAAAACGACCAGTAGATCTGCCACTGCCATGGCCACCAGGTAGCGGGTGATACATTTGGAGAGTCCGCACTTTCCTCGTGACAGGATCAGAATGGCCACTGAGTTAACTGAAAAAAATAGAACAAAGGACAAGGGAATTACAAACAGTCATCTCAGAGAACATGGGATGTCCATAGAAACATGGGCACTTTAGAAGAGGAATTGGCCTTTCAGCCCATCGAACTTTTTCTGCCATTCGATTAGATCATGTCTGATCTGTATCTTAACATCATTTAATCTGCCTTGGTTCCATAACTTTCAATACACTTGCCTAACAAAAGTCTATCAATCTCATTTTTGAAATTTTGAATGAACCGAGCTCGAACAGCTTGTTGGGAAAGAGTTTTCCCGATTTCCAGGACACTTGGAGTGAGAAAGTTCTTCCTGGCATCATCCTTGAATAGCCTAGCACTAATTATAATGATGTGTCTCCCTGTTCTGGACTACCTCACAAGAGGGAATTGTTTCTCTCTTGTCCCAATCAAGTCATTTACTCATCTTAAGCATTTCAATTGGTGAGGCCACAATTTGAGTACTGTGTGCAGTTCTGGTCACCTTATTACAGAAAATATGGGATTGCACTGGAGAGGTTGCAGAGGAAATTTACAAGGATTTTGCTGGGACTGGAAAAAATGTAGTAATGAGGGAAGATTGGATAGGCCGGGGTGCTCTGATTGAAATGTACAAAATAGTGAAGGGCCTGGATAGAACGGATGTGAAGGGCCCGTATACCTTATCAGAGCGGTCAGTAAGTAGGGTGCGTAGATTTAAACTGACTGGTAACAAGAGTAGAGGGGAGATGAACTTTGTTTTTTCACCGAGAGCGTGGTGGGGCTCTGGAACTGACTGGCTGAAAGGTTAGTAGAGGCAGAAACCCTTAATTCATTTAAAAGGTGTCTGGATATGCACCTCAAGTGCCATAACTTGCAGGGCTATGGAATAATGCTGGAAGGTGGGATTAGACTAGATGGCTCGTTTTTTGGCTGGCACAGACATGATGGACCAAGTGCTCTTTACTGTGCTGTAAACATTCTATAATTCTATGATTTTCTATGATTCTAGTTGACCCTTTAATCTTCCATATTTAAACAAATACAAGCCTTGTCTATGTAACCAGTGTTCATAGTTCAACACTTTCAGCAATGGTATCAATCTTGTGATTCTGCACTGATCCTGCTCCAAGGCCAATACATCCTTCCTGAGGTGAGGAGCCCAGAACTGAATAAAGTTACTCCGAATGGGGTCTAACCAGACCTTCATACAGCATCACTTAATTTCCACAGCTTTGTATTCCAGCCAACTTTTAGATAAATGATAACATTCCATTAGACATTTTAATGATATTTTTGTGTGTCCACAAGCTTTTACTGATTTTTTTTTATGTGGACCCCAAATCTCTCTGTTCCAATTTAATAATATTTTGATCTATCTTTCTTAGGTCTGAATTAGATGACCTCACACTTTCCCATTTTAAATTCCAGCTGGCATAATGTTGCTCTCTCAGTTAATCAATTAATGTCCCTTTGCAATTTCCTGCTCCCATATAACTTAGTGTCATCAGCAAACTTAGATATGTGGCTCTCTATTCCATCATCCAGGTTATTAATAGATACAGTGAAAAGCTGAGACTCCATTATGTACCACAGTAGTTATCTTCTCAAAAAGTTCAACAATTTCAGGCATGATTATCCATTTGCAAATCTTGTTCCAGATAAGGATCCCAGTGAGCAATGGAGTTACACATAGTGATCTAAGAGGCAGGAAATTACAGCCAGTGATAGCAGGGAGCAAGGCAGTTATAGCTAGGGATTTAGGAGACAATGGGAGTTAGATCGAAAATGGAATCCAAAAGACAGCATAGGTTTGAGAAGAATGCGATGGAATTTAAAAAAAAGTCTTGCATTTATATAGCACCGTTCACAACTTCAGGGAGTTCCAAAGTGCTTTACAGCCACCAAAGTACTTTTTCTTTTGAAGTGTTGTCATTATTATAATGTAGGAAATGTAGCAGCCAATTTGCACACAACAAGCTCCCACAAACAGCAATGTGATGATGATCATGAATACTTCACGATATCAAGGCAATTGAATCACTTATAACTGTGTCAGCACTTTGTTCTGAAGATGTATTTCTAAAATCAATAATTATTTTGGAAATTAGTGAAGAAACAATAGCATGAGTTCGAACAAATAGCAGCGAGCAAGAGTTAGGGGAAAGAGCGGACGAAGGCACAGTGTTTACTAATGAAGGTGATTTTGAGAATTAATTCATATTTTGCTGTTGTAACAGAGGTGACAGTGTGTGAGGGGAGCAGGAAGATGAGACGATGGAAGAAAGGGCTGGTGGTTGAAGAACTCTGGTTTTAAAATTGGACAGGTCCTGATGCTGAGGAGATGCAGCCCTGGTGGTTCAGTTATTTTTTAGGATAGGGCCAGTCTACATACTCAAAATATGACCCAGTAAGGGTCAAGGGGAATATATCTAGTTAAAAGTCATGGTAATGGTGCCACTCACTGAACACAAACCGATCATTTCTGGACACACTTCATGCCAGCATTTATTATTGAATTTTCCAATATAAACATTTATAATGGCATTTCGCTATGTAAACCGTTACCTTTTATGGTTTGTTGATGAATCAACTGAATCACTCAAAATACTGTTTTGGAAAAAGTCTGGCATTTATCTCCATAACTAAAATCTGTAATCACCAACATAAGGTTTTAAACAGAATTTTAAAAGGCAAAAAAAAAATCAAATAACATGGTTAAATTTACATTTCAAAAGTGATTTGCTTACATTAAATGGTTAATTGACTTACCAAGAATTCCAACAACTGCAAGAATAGCGTAGTAAATGTCTTCTATCTGATGGAATAATGTTAGTTCACGCATTTTCTCTGAGATGTGATGGTTTCTTTTCGTGCCAGAGGCAATATCTCTGTCTGATTACTTGAAATATTCAGAGAAAACTTGTATTTATACCAGAGCGAAGTCTCCAGTGAGATATTAGTTACATCATCATTCATATTAATTCAAGTTAATTGAACAAACAATTTGAGACAATCATGTGAAATCTCAGATACTCATCATGGAATAAAATATAATTAACTGGAGCTTAAACGGCCTTAAACCAAGATATTTCACATAAAATATAGTTGAATGTGATGATGTTCAAGGAGTATTATTGATCTATTGTAATGAACTGTTCTATGGACCATGTCCTTTCAATTTAACATTAAATGTCTGTAATGTTTAGACTTTTTAAAATGTATTTGCCTTGTGGATTTGGCACATGAAGAGTTAAAAAGAAGTATTGTCTGTGCTTTGCAAATCGAGGAGCTTAGGTATTAAAAATATAAACTTCTTGCAAACCACATTTTCTATTGTAATCAGTCATCATAAATAACCTATACATTGCAGATGGTGATTCCAGTGGATACCTGTGTGTTGAATCAACAGCTTGCATTTCTACACCACCTATAACATAGACCAATGTCCCAAGATGCCTCACAGAGACATAAAGAAGATGGCACTGACCAAAGGAATGAGGAGGAGTGACCAAAGCTTCACCAAAGTGATGGGTTTTTGAGAGGGTCCATACCTTGTCACTTCCAGATTCAATTGTTCTAATGCTCCCCAGCCAGGTTCCCATCCTCCATGTTCTATAAACTTTAGTCAATCTGAAAATCTACAGCCCATATCCTTACCCACACCTAGTACCTTACAACTATCACCCTTGTCCCTGTTAACTTACATTGGCCTCTGGTCCTTCCATAACCCAAATTTAAAATGATCATCCCCACTTTTAAATTGCTTTACAGCTTCACCTGTTCCAATCTCTGTGTAACTACCCCAGCCCAGAATTGTCCTTTTCTCTGAGTCTTGTCTTTTCTGCATCCCTCCCTCCCTTTAACCCACTCTTGGTGGCTAAACTTTCACACTCTGGAATTCCCTCCATTTCCCCCTCTACCTTTCCATTTACTTCTCCTTTTTGGACCCTCCATAAAGCTCAGTTCTTTGCCCAAGCTTTTGATCACCCTTCTGAATATCTCCTTTGATGCAGTGCCATTTTTTGCAAGATTATTCCTCTGAAAAACAACTTGCGAAGTTTTTCAATGTTCAAGGTGCTATATAAATGCAAGTTGTTGTGGTTGTTGTTATATTAAATGTCTGCCTTGACTCAGGGGTAGCACTATCATCTCTCAGTTCGAATGTTGTAAGTTGAGGCCACACTTCAGGACTTAAGTTCAAAAATCCAGGCTGATACTTCTGTGTGGTACTGAGAGAATGCTGCACTGCCAGAGGTGCTGCCTTTCAATCGAGATGAGAAACTGAGGCCCAGTCAGTTCTCTCAGATGTGTATAAAAGATCCCATGGCACTTTTTCAAGAAGAACAGGGCAGGTAAAGGAAAGCACTTGCATCCATGCAACAGTTTTCCTAACCTCAGGATTTCCCAGTGTGATTTACATTGAATTCAGTACTTTCTCCTCGTTTAGTTCTTCTGGAGTCCTGGCCATTATTTATCACTCAACTAACAATACGAAAAATGGATTACCTCATTACTGTTTGTGCAACATTACAACAGTGACTATGTTTCCGAAGTATTTAAAAGCACTTTGGGACATCCTGAGGTTGTGAAAGGTGATATATAAATGCAATTTTTCTGTTTTCCCTTTCACCTCTGAAATAATCTCCAATTTTTAACCATTTGTTCCTGTGGTGAGCGTGGCTGGCAAGAGCAACATTTGTTGCCCATCCCTAATTGCCCTTGCGAAGGTCCTATTGAGACACCTTCTTGAACTGCTTCAAATGGTGTATGTGCACCCACAGCACTGTTAGGATAGTATTTCCTGTAATTTGAGCCAGCAGAAGTGAAGGACTGGCGATATAGTTCCAAGTCAGGATGGCGTGTGGCTTGGAGGGGAACTTGCAGGTGTTGGTGTTCCTATGCACCTGCTGCCCTTGTCCTTCCAGGTGGTAGAAGTCGCAGGTTTGGGAGATGCTGTGAAAGGAGCCTTGGCTAACAGTGCGATGGGGGAGAGGATTTTTCCCAATAAAGAGGCTGCCTCTGGCGTCAATGCCAGATTAAGGATGGCGGCCGGCATCCCAGAATTTGCAGACCAATCAGAGAGCTGGTAGATCCGCAACCACGGCAGCAGCATGATCGATGTGGCCGCTACTGAGGCTGCAAGGAAAAGGAAAGGGCGCCTCCATATTGAGGTGACCTCGAAGGGCAGGCGAGACATTTTATTAAAGTGCTGGCACCAACTAAGCAGATTCCAGCTATCTGAGGGTTGAACCCGACAGTGGGGACGTCGGAGCTGCAGGGGCTCCCATTGTCGCCGGGAAGCCCTTCCCTGAGCATCCAAAGAGGAATATTCCCCCCACCCCAAGCACCGGAAGCTGTTGGGTGTCCACTCTAATGGACTGGGCGGAATCCCCACATGGCGGGATTTCGTTCCGACTCCGCTGAAATGCCCTCGGGAGCATGACATGGCGGTTAACATGCTAGTTAATTGGATCAATTGGCTGCCTACCTCCGATTGCCAGGCACTCCAGCCGCTGCCATTTCCACCTTTCGAAATATCCCGAGGCAGTGGGAAGATGTCAGGCTTCCCTCCCGATGCCTTTCACCACCATTTTACTGGACTACCCGCCTCCCAGCTGGTATCTAGAAAGCTGGTAAAATCCCAGCACAGAAATCAGCAGTTTCTGTTGTACTCTTAACATGTGTACATGAGCATTGGCATATTATTGAAGGTAAATGAGTCAGTTGTATTCAGTTAAACTATCATGTCTTGAACTCAAAGAAACTAACACTTTGACTTTAGCAATCACTGCCGATATTTTCCTGACACATGTGATCTGTTTTGATGACGGGAACTCCAAGTTAAAATCTATCATTTATCATCAGAAATAATGGCCAGGATTTTATCAGATGTCGCGAAGTCCTGACGATGGGACCGGTAGGGGATGCCATTGCCGTGGGAGTGGCGGGGGGGTGGGGGGGTGGTGGGGAGGGGCTGGAGTTGCATTCTGAATCTTCTCGAGCCGGCCACATAATTTCTGGCAGGCGGGGGAGCAGTCCGCTGAGACGGCATGGACAGGGTAGTGCCTGCTTAGTCAATGCTGGCGCCATATTTAAATGGAATCCCGTAGTTGTTGCAAAAGCAGCAGCCCCGGAGAGAGCAGAGAGGGAGGCCTGGCAACTGAAACACATCCGGGGATGGCAGAAGGGTGATCAAGGATGGTCCCATGGTTGACAGATACCTCCTGCAGGTGCTCCTCCAGGCTGCTCGTGCTGTGGGTTAGGTCCTCTTCCCTGGGACAGGAGGAGAAGACTAGCCCAGCAAACAAAGAAAGTTTGGATGGAAATGACAGAGGAGGTGAACAGCCTTGAGGTCGTCCCTCACACGAGGCTGCAGTGTCTGAAAAGGATCAATGACCTGATGTATGGCAGCAAGGTGAGTGCAGCACACAATGTTAAACTTGCATCCTTATATATGACTGAGGATGAATGTGAGGTTGGTAGAAAGGACATGCCCACCCAGTCACTGACAATGCCCAGGCAACAGCATTGGCTGTCAGAAGCATGTCAGCCTCTCTGTAGTTTGTCCCAGTCAGTCAGAGTTGACTCCAGCACTGCTACTACTGAGTGGCTGCGTGCAGGAGGAATCCCTGTGATGCCATGGTGGACAGTCAGGCTGCCACCAGCACCGGCATTGTGTGTGTCTTTGATGGTAACTAAAGATTGCAATTTATGTGCTTGCAGGAGAAGCAAGAACAGAACGTGAGGGAGAGAGGCAAGACAAATGTCAGCATCCCATATATCACCATCCCGATGCCCATGGAAGAAGAGGCGCTGGAGCTGGGAGGCCTGGAGCCAGGTTGGGCAACAGCTGATGGTGAGACAGGAGTGTAGGCCCAAGAGAGTGAGAGGCCTAATGGATGGGCTCATGAAACACTCTGGCGAGGATGAAGCATAGTGCTCATTTGTCCACCACTGGTCACATGAAACTCAGACTAGGAGTACTCAGAAGGACATGATGGAATGTGCATTACCCTATAACCACTTTTCTCTCTCTCAGGTCAAAGAAGAGCAACAGCTGCTGTGACCAGGGGACAGCCGTCCACCCCTGAGGAGGAGGAGGGTACCTCAGAGTGTGAACCGTCACATCAATCCCCCCCAATCTCCACCAACACAGATACTCTCACATCAGTGTGTATTTGTGTGTGATTTGAAACGGGATCACAATCTGCTGAGAACAGCACAGCCATGCATGCCCATGCAGCTGATGGAGGCTGTGACAGTCGAGTCCACTAACACTCGGAGGACTGTGGGAGGGCACAGCATTGCGGAGCTTCATGTTGAAGACATGCCTCCTGAATCATCAATAAGGCAGCAGATGCTGGACCAGCAGCATGAGGTGTATGAACATCTGGCTGAGCTTCTAGAGCCTAAATACACCGATGAGTGAAGGATGCAGGAGTTCTAACAGTCTGAGAGCGTAGCTATGTCTCTGGCTTTGTCTGGTGAGGTAATCTCTGGCAGCACTGTGAGTCACTCATTTGGAGTGGACGTAAGCTTGCTGACACCATCCACATGGCAGCATTTAGCCTCATGTCTACAATTTGGCCCATTTTCAGGCACGGGAATTGGGATGCATGATTAATCTATCCCCGGTCGTGTTGAGGCAGGCAGCAGACGATCATCAACATGATTGCAGTGTGCAGTCCAGCATGAAACATCCTCTGACTGGCTGCATGTAAAGCAGGAGGCACAGTTGTGTGTGTGGCTAACACGAGGTACAGCGAGACTGCACTTCTTAAAGGCATCCTGCCCACCCTCTTAAAGGGAGGTGTAGTCAGGCTACAGCAGCAACTGGAACAGTCTCACAAAGACGCTGATGGATGGAAGGAGACTGCACATGGAGAAACAGGCCAGACAGAGAGGGCTCCCAGGTTAGCAGATGCAGCACTGGAGGCTTTAGTGATGCAGGTGGAATGTGGGAGAGAGGTGATGTTTCCACGGGGGCTTAGGATCATGGACCTCTTGCTTTCCTCTTTCCTCACATGAACTTCCCCTTCTGCCCTTTTGCTTTCAGGCATCCAAGATTTGCTGCCTGACCAGGCAGTGCAGCCTCATACTGAAGTACATGAGCAACAGCAGAACTCTCATCAAGAAGCACTAAGTCACCAATTTAGACACATTTTAGTGAGGAGGGTTTTGCAGGGTCTACTGGACTAACTGTGCCTTTACTCCTCCCAGAAGTAGCTGTAAATCAGGAAATGGAAGAGAAGGAAGAACTCCAGAAATTTATAATCACCAGGGAAGTGGTACTGAACAAATTGTTGGAGCTGCGGGCTGACAAGTCCCCTGGTCCTGATGTATTTCATCCTAGGGTCTTAAAAGATGTGGCTAGTGAGATAGTTGATGCGTTGGTTTTAATTTTCCAAAATTCCCTAGAATCAGGAAGATTCCATTAGATTGGAAAATAGCCAATGTAACTCCTTTATTCAAAAAGTGAGGGAGACAGAAAGCAGGAAACTAGAGGCTAATTAGCCACACATCTGTTCTAGGAAAATTGTTATAGTCTATTATTAAAGATGCTGCAGTGGGGTACTTAGAAAAATTCAAGATAATCAGGCAGAGCCAACATGATTTTATGAAAGGGAAATCATGCTTAACCAATTTTTTGGAGTTATTTGAAGAAGTAACAGGTGCTGTGGGTAAAGTGGAACTGGTGGATGTACTGTACTTAGATTACCAGAGGCATTTGATAAGGTACCTGATCAAAGGTTATTGCAGAAAATAAAGGCTCATACTTAGGGGGTAACATATTTGCAGAGATAGAGATTGGCTAGCTAACAGGAAACAGAGATGATGCATAAATGGGTCATTTTCAGGTTGGCAAGATGCAACGGGTGGTGTGCCACAGGGATCAGTGCTGGGGCCTCAACTTTATACAATTTATATAAATGACTTAGATGAAGGGACCGAAGGTATGGTTGCTAAATTTGCTGATGACACAAAGATGGGGAGGAAAGTAAGTTGTGAAGAGGACATAAAGTGGCTACAAAAGGATATAGATAGGTTGTGAATGGGCAAAGACCTGGCTAATCGAGTATAATGTGGGAAAATATGAAATTGTCCACTTTGGCAGGAAGAATAAAAAAGAAACATATTATCTAAATGGTGAGAGATTGCAGAGCTCTGAGATGCAGACGGATCTGGGTGTCCCAGTGCATGCATCGCAAAAGGTTAGTATGCAGGTACAGCACGTAATTAGGAAAGCTAATAGAATGTTACCGTTTATCATGAAGGGAATTGAATACAAAAGTAAGGACGTTATGCTTCAGCTGTACAGGGCATTGGTGAGACCACATCTGGAGTGTTGTGTACAGTATTGGTCTCCTTATTTAAGGAAGGATGTAAATGCATTGGAGGCAGTACAGAGAAGGTTTACTGGACTAATACCTGGAATGGGCGGGCTGTCCTACGAGGAAAGATTGGACAGGCTTGGCTTGTATCCGCTGGAATTTAGAGAGTAAGAGGCTACTTGATTGAAACATATAAGATCCTGAGGGGTCTTGACAGAGTGGATGTGGAAAGGATGTTTCCCCATGTGCGAGAATCTAGAACTAGGGGTCACTGTTTAAAAATAAGGGGTCGCCCATTTATGACAGAGATGAGGAGATTGTTTTTCTCTCAGCTGGTCGTGGGTCTTTGGAATTATCTTCCTCAAAAGGCAGTGGAAGCAGAGTCTTTGAATATTTTTTAAGGCAGATGTCGATAGATTCTTGCTAAGAAGGGGGTGGAAGGTTATCGGGGGTAAGTGGAAATATGGAGTAATCAGTTCAACCATGAACTTACATAGAACAGTACAGCACAGTACAGGCCCTTCGGCCCACGATGTTGTGCCGAACCTTTAACCTACTCGAAGATCAAACTAACTACCTACTCTTCATTCTACTATCATCCATGTACCTATCCAAGAGTCGCTTAAATGTCCCTAATGTATCTGCTTCTACTACCACCGCTGGCAGTATATTCCACGCACCCACCACTCTCTGTGTAAAGAACCTACCTCTGACATCTCCCCGAAATCTTCCTCCAATCACCTTAAAATTATGCCACCTGGTGATAGCCCTTTCCACCCTGGGAAAAAGTCTCTGGCTATCCACTCTATGCCTCTCATCATCTTGTACCCCTCTATCAAGTCACCTCTATTCCTTCTTCGCTCCAATGAGAAAAGCCCTAGCTCCCTCAACCTTTCTTCGTAGGACATGCCCTCCAGTCCAGGCAGCATCCTGGTAAATCTCCTCTGCACCCTCTCTAAAGCTTCCACATCCTTCCTATAATGAGGCGACCAGAACTGAACACAATATTTCAAGTGTGGTCAAACCAGGGCCTTATAGAGCTGCAGCATAACCTCGCGGCTCTTAAACTCAATCCCCCTGTTAATGAAAGCCAACACACCATACGCCTTCTTAACAACCCTATCAACTTGGGTGGCAACTTTGAGCGATCTATGGACATGGACCCCAAGATCCCTCTGTTCCTCCACACTACCAAGAATCCTGTCTTTAAGCCTGTATTCCGCATTCAAATTCGACCTTCCAAAATGAATCACTTCACACTTTTCCAGGTTGAACTCCATCTGCCACTTCTCAGCCCAGCTCTGTATCCTGTTAATGTCCCATTGCAACCTACAACAGCCTTCCACACTATCCACAACTCAAGCAACCTTCGTGTCATCGACAAACTTGTTAACCCAGCCTTCCACTTCCTCATCCAAGTCATTTATAAAAATCACAAAGAGCAGACGTCCCAGAACAGATCCTTGTGGAACACCACTGGTCACTGAGCTCCATGCTGAATACTTTCCATCTACTACCACCCTCTGACTTCTATGGGCCAGCCAATTTTGTATCCAGAGAGCTAACTTTCCCTGAATCCCATGCCTCCTTACTTTCTGAATGAGCCTACCATGGGGAACCTTATCAAACGCCTTGCTAAAATCCATATACACCACATCCACTGCTCTTCCTTCATCAATGTGTTTTGTCACATCTTCAAAGAATTCAATAAGGCTTGTGAGGCATGACCTGCCCCTTACAAAGCCATGCTGGCTGTCTCTAATCAAACCATGCTTTTCCAAATAATGGTGGAGCAGGCTTGAAGGGCCGAGTGGCCTACTCCTGCTCCTGATTTGTATGTTCGTATGTTCATATTTATGTTATTTTTATGGACTTCCAGAATGCATTTCACAAGGTTCCATCTAAGAGCCTGTGAACATAAATGAGAGCACATGGAATTAGAGATAAACAATTGACTTGGATATGGAAACAGAAAATGCTGGAATTGCTTAGCAGGACAGGCTGCATCTGTGGAGAGAGAAACGGCTTTTCCTGCAGCTCCCACAATCATTACATCCCTCCATTCACTAGATGCCTCTCGAATACATGTCCCTCCAGAACCCACTCTGGGTAATTGACCATTGGATGGAATAGTTCTGTTATGTGTTTAATGATCACTCAACATTACCAATGTTCAGTCCTAGACCTATCATCTTACCAGGGCCTTTCCATTACCTATGACCCTCTTTTTTATAGAATACAAAATCTCCTCATTTGAACTCTGTCTCAGGTGATCTAATACGATGCTTCAGTGCTTTATGAATGATCTATCAGACCTCTGCCTTGATTCAAGCCTGCTTTCCTGCATGCAAAACATTCAAATATCCAGAAAAAAATTGAGCTAATTGCACGACCTTCTAGAGCAGGAGGATTATCACACAGCACAGAAGGCAATTTGGGATTTCGCCTATTGACTAATTGATAAGGATATATTCTTCATCCATCTGGAGAGAATATTTGCCTGAGGCACCCATACCAGGGCAGTTCTTAATTTGCAGTCTGGTTGGTCTATTTAAATTTTGTGCAGCATTAACTCGATCAGCACATGATTCCTTTCACAAAGACCATTGCTAAAAAGTTTCTCAGTTGTGGTACTCATGACCATGATATTCCTATCTTAACACATATCTCTGAACAGGACCCTCAACTGTGTCCAGCCCATTTCCCACACCTCAACCCGTACCCCTTTCCCTCCCTCCCAGAACCGCGACATGGTTCCCCTTGTCCTCACTTTCCACCTCACCAGCCTCCAGATCCGAAGGATCATCCTCTGCCACTTTCACCACATCCAGCGTGATGCCACTACCAAACACTTCTCCCCCTCCCTTCCCCTGTCAGCATTCTGAAGGGATTGTTCCCACTGCAACACCCTCGTCCACTCGTCCATTACCCCCACCATCTCATCCCCTTCCCATGGCACCTTCCCCTGCAATCGCAGGAGGTGTAATACCTGCCCATTTACCTCCTCTCTCCTCACTATCCAAGGCCCCAAACACTCCTTTCAGGTGAAGCAGCGATTTACTTGTACTTCTTTCAATTTAGCATACTGTATTTGCTGCTCACAATGTGGTCTCCTCTACATTGGGGAGACCAAACGCAGATTGGGTGGCTGCTTTGCGGAACACCTCTGCTCAGTCTGTAAGCAGGACCCCGAGCTTCCGGTTGCTGGCCATTTAAACACCACCCTGCACCCCCCCCCCCCCACCGCTCTCATGCTCACATCTGTGTCCTGGGATTGCTGCAGTGTTCCAGATAACATCAACGCAAGTTCGAGGAACAGCATCTCATTTACCGATTAGGCACACTACAGCCTGCCGGACTGAACATTGAGTTCAATAATTTCAGAGCATGACGGGTTTCAGAGCATGACGGGCCCCCCTTTTTATGTTGAGTTATTTTTTCTATTTTATTTGGTTATTTTATATTAGTTTTTATTTGTTTCTATTGTGCCTACCCACTGTTTCAGTTTTTTTTAAATGTTGTGCTTGGAGGGCTTTGTGCTTTACAGTCTATTCACACCCTTTCTGTACTACTGCTTTGTCTTTCAGCACACCATTAACATACCATTTGCCTTTGTTCCATGACCTTCTGGTCAGTTGTTCTCTGTGACCCTCTGTCCTGTCAACACCTCTTTTGTTATCTCTTGCCCCATGCCCCGCTTTCATTGCTTAAAACCTTTTACATTTCTAATATCTGCCAGTTCTGATGAAGGGTCACTAATCTGAAACGTTAACTCTGCTTCTCTCTCCACAGATGCTGACAGACTTCCCGAGTATTTCCAGCATTTCTCGTTTTTTTCTTTGAACTCAGCAAATTCCCCTCCATTGTCAGTCAGAATCTTTTCCGGTGCTGCAGATCTAGTCTGCATAATTTTGTCTATTATAACTCTTTTTCCCACAATGTATTATTGTAGAAAGACAAAATCTGGTAGCCCCCAGTCTATAAAATGTAGAATGAAAATATTTCTCTCTTTGTCCCATACCGTAAGATCCATGGCAACTACCTTATTAAAGACCCGTGCTGATGAAAGGCTTACAATAGGATGTGACAGACAATACTTTTACAGATCTCACAATTCTCACTGATCTCTTCTACTAGCCTCATACACTCCACATCAATGAGACCTGCATCTTTTAGCAGGATTTGTAAGCATTGACAGGGAGGGAGAGCAATTTATAGAATCATCGGGTTGGATTTTGTCAGCCTGCACGTCTCCCAGCAGCAGCACTAGAAGCAGGTGTTGTCACCACATGTCACGCGTGCGGCCGAGTGACCCCAATCATGCATCAGCTGGCTAATTAAAATAAGCAGCACATGGGGCCATCCCATTGCAGAACAGGGGCAAACTACGAGGTGCAATGGTGGCGTCAGATGGCCAGAGCACAGGTGCTGGTGCCAGCTTTATGAGCTGTCAAGCTTGCTGGTATTGCTGCCTTTCATCGATGCTGTTACGCTGTAGTCCTTCCGGACCCCACTGCTGAGGCTGTAATTCCTGGACCTCCCTCTAACACTGTTGCTACTGCTGTAACTCCTGGATCCCCTACGCCACTGCTGTGACTCCTGCACCTCACTGCTCCCCTTCACCAGGACTGTGACCTGACCGGATAGAGCGAGAGACAACTGGAACCATGTTCAAGGCAAGACACCAGGTGGCCCCAAGGTTTGGTGATCCATCCCTGGAAATTCTGCTCCAGGTTGCAAGGGAAAGGCGGGAGGTCCTCTTTCCAAGTGATGGCAAGAAGCCATCCTCCTGCCTGATCACCTGGATGAAGATTGCAGAGGAGGTCATTAGCCATGGAGTCACCTCCTTCCCCCCACCCCTGGAACATGGCTCAATGTCACAAGAGGGTCAATTACCTCCTTCACTCTCTAAAGTTGAATGCTCCATGCACATCTCCTTTTTGGAGCTTGCATGTAGCTACATGGGAGGGACGACTGAACACAAAGGTGGTGAAAAGACGTGGGTGAGAGTATCACAACATTGAGGACTAGCAGTGGGATTCCTGATGTACAACCTCTAACGTCAGCAGAGAGAAAGCTTTGGAGCTCGCGGGAGCCCAGGGCAGCCGTGCAATCACGGATGGTAAGATTTGAGTGTCCACACGAGTGTGAGGAGACATTGTGTTCATGTGTCCTTCAACACACCTCTGGAGATTCACATCATGCATGATTGGCATGAGGAGATCTGAAGAACCTAACCTACAAATGTTCATGCTCTCTCGCGCAGGTCATGGCATGTTGGAGGCAAACACAACTGTTGAGACCGGGGACCTGCTGTCGACCTCTGAGGAAGAGGAGGAACAGTCACAGGATGCACCATCACATCATTCCCCTGCACCTTCACCAGTGCAGACACTATCATGTTGGTGGGTGTGTGCTCGGGTGTAGATTCAGGGTCACAATCTGGTGAGAGAAATACATAAGCACCCGCGAGCTGATGGAGACTGCGACAGACGTGGCCACTGATAGTCGGAGGATTGTGGGAGGCCTGGCCCATGCTGAGGCCTAGGATGATGATGAGCCTCTGGTTGCGACAATACAGAACAAGCTGGAGTTGCAGAGAGAAGTAAGGGAACATTTGGCATAACTACCAGGGGCAATATGCTGTCATGCATGGACGACAGAGTAGTCCATCCATGCCATGAGTGCTGCCATGACTTAGGCATGTGAGTGCATGGCTTCCTCCATTGAAATGTTGGCGACCCTCAAGGAGAGCCAGATTCCACAGATGCATGCAGACTTGAAAACCATTCCCTTGGCCATGAGCTCAACGCAGCAGTGGCAAGGCAAGAGAAGGCTGAGGTGCCTGGAGTGTTCTGCTGGTCCTCATCCTTTATGGTCAGCAGGGAGATTCAAGTGAGCCTTGAAAGGGAGGAGGAGAGGGTGACCTCCACAGCTGGGGCCTCCCCTCAGGGCGCTCTGAGTGTGGACAGTGGCTCCTCAGCCCCTCCACCTGTGACCCCCATCTCCAGCAGCCATGACGACTGAGGAGGCTCCTGCACCTCTGCGGAAATCCCTCCGCCATACAATTCTAAAGGGGGTGCAGTAACAGAGGGACCTGGGCGTATGTGTGCATAATGTGTGCATATGTGTGGCTGGCACAATGGTGCAGTGGTTAGCACCGCAGCCTCACAGCTCCAGCGACCCAGGTTCGATTCTGGGTACTGCCCGTGTGGAGTTTGCAAGTTCTCCCTGTGACTGCGTGGGTTTTCGCCGGGTGCTCCGGTTTCCTCCCACAGCCAGTGACCCGAAACGTTAACTCTGCTTCTCTTTCCACAGATGCTGCCAGACCTGCTGAGTGGTTCCAGCATTTCTTGTTTTTATTTCAGATTTCCAGCATCCGCAGTATTTTGCTTTTATCCTCTGCTACTATGTTTTACTCCAGAAAGCCAGGTGGAGAAGGATAGAACTGGAGCGTAATCTTAAGACACCATGTAAGTTTTTATTTACAGAGGTATATATTACAAGCATGCATCTTTAAACCCATATTTTCAGTCTACTCCTATTTATAGGAGCACATGTGAATCCCTAATTAATGCCCACCACTTGTATAACAGTCCATGGCGCTGGTCATTCCATCCATGGAAGAAGGCCTGCAACATCACAACCTTCATTCCTGAAGTGGACTCCTCTCATCTCTTTGCAATCACGATGGGTTGACTTTGAAGACCCATGAGTGCATCGCACGTTGTTAGCTGCTGTTTAATAATTCTTCTCTTCGTCAATGGCCCAAGGGGTACAGCATCAGTGTCCAGGTGAGCAGAACTCTGAGAAGTTTGCACCCTCCAACACGGACTCTACACTGCTGGCCCTGCCTCCATCATCTGCTCCTGCTCACTTGTGAAGTGATACAACAGGTGAAAACTCAATGATCGCTCTTACTGTTCCCACTGTATTGTGAGTACTTGAATTGGTATGTGGTGTGGATGCGTCCCATGATGATGCCCCCTGAGATGGACTCAGCTCTTCTGCTGCATGTGTAAAGGCCCTATGGGAGACAGAAGAAATTAATTAGCCCTGGCAAGGTAAGAATGTTGCAAATTATCATGGTGAAGATTTAACCCACTGTTGAAACCAAATGAACATGACTGAGTGCTGTATGATATGTGAGTGTGACCAGGTAGCTGAGAGCTCCCTGTTTGTCCAATTCCAACATGAGAGGCACTGAATATCCACTTATTTCCATAGGTCCTCTTTTGCAGCTGTGCGCTGTATGATCGTTGAAGGGTCCCCACTGGTTCTCTCCCTCTCCTTCATATTCTGTTTTCTCTTCTTCTGCAAAGAGGAAAGCAGAGACCTACGAGTGAGTGTAATGACGTGTGCTCATCTGATGGAATATGAGAATAGAATGGCAGTCAATATAAAATGAAATCTAAAAATGTTCCACCAGCGTGAAACAGCAAGCAAGCAGTAAAAGGCAGCATGGCTCCTATTAGGGAAAAGTGGGTGATATATCCTTAGCAGTGCTGGGTAATGCTAGAATACTTATAGGTACTTTGTATCTATGTTTACTAAGGAAAAGGATGCGGACAATATATCGGAAGAAGCGGAGAGTGTAGAGGTAATGGATGTGGTGAAAACTGAGAAGCAGGATGTACTGGAAGGTCTGACTATGTTTCGAGGGGGTAGGTCACCTGGTGGTATGGCTTGCATCCCAGGAAGTGGGGCTGGAGATAATGGAACGGCTTGCCATAATTCTCCTATCTTCCTGAGATATGGGAAACGTGCAACAGGATTGGAGAGCAGCAAATGTAACACCCTTACTCAAGAAAGATGCAAGGATATTCCTTCTAACTACAGGTCAGTCAGTTTAACATCAGTGGTGTGTAAGGCGTTCAAAGCAATAATCGGGGAAAATATCAACAGGCAATTGGAGAGGCTTGAGTTAATTAAGGAAAGACAGCACAAGTTTATCAAAGGTAGATTGTGCTTGACTAATCTAATTGAATTTTCTGATGAAGTAACAGAGAAGGTTGATGAAAGGAATCCAATGGATGTTGTCTATATGTATTTTAAGAAAGTGATAAAGTACCACATAAAAGGCTGGTTAACAAATCTGAAGCTCATGGATTAGGAGGATCATTATTAGCTTGGATAAAAGAGTTGGCTTAAGGACAGAAAACAGCGAGTTGAGGTACATAGTTATATTTCAGACTGGAGGATGGTAGACAGTGATGTTCCACAATGGTCAGTGCTAGGGCCACTGCTTTTTTGTAAGTAACTTGGACAGTGGAATACTGCCATATAGAAGAGTGGTGATGACAAGAGTGTTGTTGACGAAAACCTTTCTCCTTTTTTGGAGCTCTCTGTTGAGACCCAGTTGCATATGTTTTGGGAGGCTGTGTCAGCATAGCTGATTCTGTGCTGGATCTCCACTTTGATAGTGGCCGAAATATGAGGTATTCAACCACATCTAAAGTTTTCCCATCAATATCAATAGCTGGAGGTGTAGATGCTTGTCTGTGAATGGCTGGTAGAGAATTTTGGTCTTGCTGATGTTTGGTGAGAGCCCAATCCTTTTGTATGCGGAGTTGAAGAGGTTAAATATGATTTAGTAGTCACTTGCAGTGTGGGCCACAATTGCGCAATCAGCAGCATATTGTAAGTTGTAGATATGCTGGAGGGTCACCTTAATCTTGGCCCTCAGCCTGTTGATGTAGAAAAGTTTCCCATCAAAACGAAACTCTGTCAAGACCCCTTGTGGAAGTTGGTTAGAAATGAGTTCCATGAACAGGCTAACGTAGATAGTGTAGAGAGTAGGCACAATCACAAAGCCTTGCTTGACGCCCGTCCAGATAGAAAAGAGCCCGCTCTCCAATTCATTGCAAAGGTTGCTGTCATACCATCATGTAGAAGTCATAGAATTGAATCAAATTTTGCTGGGCATGCAAGTCTCTGGAGAGCTTTCCAAAGGGTTTTGCGATTGATGGAGTCAAATTCCTTTGGCAGCTCAATATAGGCCATGTAGAGCTATTTGCAATATTCTGGACATTTTTCCTGAATTTGTTGAGCAACAATGATCGTGTCTGTGGTTGTCCTGGCTGGCCGAGTCTTTGGAAGGATGTCATCACTGACAAGTAATTGGCGGTTCAGGAGAATTTGTGTGAGAATCTTCCTGACAGTGGGCAGCAGGGATCTGCCTCCATTGTTCCCACAAAGATAATTATCACCCCTCTTGAAAAGTGAGACAATGATGGCATTGTGGATGTTGGGAGCAGTATCTCTTCTTCCCAGATTTTTGCAAAAATGTCTGAGAGATTGAGCAAGAGTTCATGATCACCAGCTTTATAGATCCCTGCAGGAATGTTGTCCATACCACAGCTTTGTTATTCTTCACTGGTTAGATAGCCTTTAGTATCTCAGCAAGTACTGGAAGCATACACAAATTCGATCCTCAAGCAGTTGAGGGGTTATTTGGATGGTTTTGTCCAATACAATTGATTCCCAATTGAGAAGATACCAGTAGTGTTCCTTTCAACGGTCTCGGATGGCTTATCGTTTTTGAGAAGAGTATTGCCATCTTCAGCTTGGAGGCGGGATGCACTATTTGCTTTTGATCTGAAAATGGTCTTGGTGGCCTAGAACCATTGAAAGTTATGGCACAGAAAGAGGCCATTCAGCCCATCGTTTCTGTGCCGACTGAGACAACTAGCCATCTAATCTGATCCCACTTTCCAACATGTGGTCTGTAGCCTTGCATGTTACAGCATTCAGGTGAAGGTCCAGGTACCTTTTAAATGAATTAAGGGTTCCTGCCTCAACCACCAATTCAGCAGTCAATTCCACTTTCTGGGTGAAAAGGTTTTTCCTCATGTCCCCTGTAATCCTTTACCCAATCACCTTAAATCTGTGCCTCTGGTAATTGACCTCTCCACGAGGGGAAACATGTCTTTCTTGTCTACTTTATTTTGGGCCCTCATAATTTTGTACACCTCAATTAAGTCATCTCTGTTCCAAGGAAAACAATCCTAGCCTATCCAATCTTTCCTCATAGCTGCAATGTTCAAGCCCTGGCAACATTCTTGTAAATCTCCTCTGTACTTTCTCCAGTGCAATTTTGCCCTTTATGTAATGCAATGACCAGAACTGTATGCAATACTCCAGCTGTGGCCTAAAAAGCGTTTCATACAGTTCCAGCATTATATCCTTGTTTTTGTATTCTATTGCATGGCCCGTAAAGGAAAGCATTCCATATGTCTTCTTCACCACTTTATCTACCTGTCCTGGCACCTTCAGGGACCTGTAGACATGCACTGCAAGGTTTCTCACTTCCTCTACCCCTCTCAATATTCTCCCGTTTATTGTGTGTTCCCTTGCTTTGTTTGTCCTCCCCAATTGTGTTACCTCGCACTTCTCTGGATTGAATTCCATTTGCCACTTTTCTTTCCACTCAATCAAACCATTGATATAAGTCTGGAGTCTACAGCTATCCTCTTCACTATCAACTACACGGCCAATTTATGTGTCATCTGCAAATTTCCCAATCATGCCTCGCACATTTAAGTCCAAATCATTAATATATACCACAAAGAGCAAGGAACCCAACAATGAGCACTGTGGACTGCCACTGGAAAACTCCTTCCATTCGCAAAAGCATCTGTCAAGAATTACCCTTTCTTTCCTGTTACTGAGACAATTTTGGATCCAACTCACCACATTCCCCTGTATCTCATGGGCTTTTACTTTTCTGACCAGACTGCCATGTCAAATGCTTTTTAAAATCTATGTGGACAACATCCACTGCATTATCAATCCTCCTTGCCACTTTCTCAAAAATTCAATTCAGTTACTGCCATGAAGACCCCCATCTGCCAAGAATGAGGCATATTAATTTCGTCATATGAACATTAATTTTAAACTGTTGCTGGAGTGAAGAAATGACTTCTTTAAAGAGATCACCAGACATTTGGCTGGAAGACATTTGCATTCTAAGAGATGGTGCTTGTGGTGACAAAGCAATTGCTCCCTGGTCCAATTAACCCAAATAGATTTTTATCACCAGATATTAATGGTGCAAGGAAGCTCACATTCCAGGATCTGCTAAGATGATAGAATCCACAACGCAGGAATAGTTAAACCAGCTAGTCACATGACAAACCTGCTGGCCAACTTGGAGTTTTGAATTGTGCTCCCAGGACAGTTTGATCAGATGGAAGATTGTAACTGAAAGTGGAACAAGACAGCATCGCTCGTGGCTGGCTCTCTCTCGCTTTCTCACAAACCTCTGGACCTGCTGACATCGCTCAAACCTCAAGAAAGAAAGGACTCCTACATTGAAACTAGTTACAGCATGCACTGGGCCCCAATGAACAGCAACACTTCCTAGGAACCAAAGACACCACATTGAACTCAAAGGACTGTAATGACAACCCAACTATTACCTCAAACTTTTCCCCTTTATTCTTTCAACATTTTCTGTCTCTATCTGCGTGTGTGTTTATCGTGTATGCATGCTAGAGTAGTCGTATCACCTACTCGTAAGCGTTAACAAAATTAGAGTTTAAGATTAATAAACTTCCATCTTCTAGTTTAAATCTAAGAAAACATGTCTGATTAGATTTATTTCCCTTACAATTGGAAATCAGTGAACAAGGATTCACTGAGGGGGTGCTTAAACAGTGTTTTAAAATTAAACCCTGTTAACGGTTAAACCAGGCAAAGGCTGAAAGGGAACCCCCTAGACCTCTTTCTCACCTGGTCATAACATTAGTAAGATACGACCTTCCCTTTGAAAATACTTGCTGACTATCCCTGATTAAGCTGTGCCTTTCTAAGTGACAGTTTATCCCATCTCTCCGAATTGATTCTAATAATTTTCCACCACCGAGATCAGACTGACTGGCCTATAATTAATTGGTCTGTTCCTCGCACTTTTTTTAAACAATGGTACAACATTTGCTACCTCCATTCCACTGGGATCTCAGCTGTATCTAGTGAGGATTTGAAGATGATCCTCAGAGCATCTGCTATTTCCTCCCTGGCTTCTTTTAATAGCCTGGGAAACATTTCATCTGGCCCTGGTGAATTATCCACTTTAAAGGATGTCAGACCCTGTCGTACTTCCTCTCTCATGATGCTTATCGTATTTATTATTGCACATATCTTATCCTCAGCTACCATATCCGTATCACCCCTCTCCTTTGTGAAGACAGTGACTAAGTACTCATTGAGAACCCTACCCATATCTTTTGCAGCCACGCATAAGTTACCTTGTACATCTCTGATAGGCCCAACCCTTGCCTTAGTTATTCTCTTGCTCTTAATGTAATCTTTGGGTTTTCCTTGATTTTACTTGCCAACATTTTTTTTATGTCCTGTCTTTGCCTTCCTAATTTCCTTTTTTCTTCACCCCTGCACTTTCTGTACTCCTCTCGGCTTTCTGAAGTGTTAAGGTTTTTGTGACTGTAATAAGCTTTCTTCATCTGCTTTATATTATTCTGTATGCTTCTAGATAACCAGGGGGCTCTAGATTTGGCAGTACCACCCTTATTCTTTTTGGGGACATGTCTACACTTTTCCCGTAGAATCTCGTTTTTGAATGCCTCCCATTGGTTTGCCACTGATATTCCTACAACTAGATGCATCCAGCCACTTTCACCAGATCTTAGCTCAGCCTCATTAGCTTTGCTTTCCCCCAGTTTAGAACTTTTACTCCTGTTCTATCTTTGTCCTTTTCCATAATAATGCTAAATCTGTATATATTATGATTACTATCTTCAAAATGGTCATCAACCGCTACTTCATCCACTTACCCAGCTTCATTTCCAAAGACTAAATCTAGAATTGCATCCCCTCTTGTTGGGCTTGTTATGTTCTGGCGAAAAAAGTTCTCTTGGACGCAGTTCAAGAATTTTGTGCCCTCTGTGCCGTTCACACTGTTTGTATCCCAGTTGATATCAGGGTATTTGAAACCCCCAACTATTATTGGCCTATTGCTTCTGCACTCAGACATTTGCCTTCATATTTGTTCTTCTATCTCCCTCTCACTATGTGAGGGTCTATAGTACACTCCTAATAGGAACAACATAGGAACATAGGAGCAGGAGTAGAGTATTCAGCCCATCAAGCCTGCCCCGCCATTCAATAAGATCATGGATGATCATCCACTTCAATGGTCTTTTTCCCACACTATCATTGGTATTTAGAAATCTGTCAATCTCTGCTTTAAATATAGTCAATGACTGAGCTTGCACAGCCCTCAGGGGTAGAGAATTCCAAAAAGTCACAACGCTCCGAGTCAAGAAATGTCTCATTATCTCTGTCCTAAGTGGCTTCCCCCTTATTTTGAAATTGTGTCCCCTGGTTGGGAAGTCGAAAACCAGGGGACACATCTTAGCAGCATCTACCCTGTCTATTCCTTTAAGTGTTTTGTAGGTTTCAATGAGATCACCTCTCATTCTTCGAAACTGCAGAGAATACAGGCCCAGTTTCCCAAATCACTCTTCATAGGTCAGTCCCGCCATCCTGGGAACAAGTCTGGTGAACCTTCGTTGCACTCCCTCTGTGGCAACAATATCCTTCCTAAGGTAAGGGGACCAAAACAGCACACAGTACTCCAGGTGCGGTCTAACCGAGGTTCTATAGAACTAAAGCAAGACTTCACTACTACTGTACTCAAATCCTCCTGCAATGAATGCCAACATTGCCTTCTTAATTGCATGCTGCGCCAACATGTTAACTTTCAGTGACTTATTGACAAGGACACCCGGGTCCCTTTGTACATCTATTCCTCCTACTAAAGGGCATAACCTCACATTTTTCCACATTACATTCACTCAATCTTGCCCACTCACCGTGTCTATCTAAATTCCAGCGAAGCCACATTGCATCTTCCTCACAGCACACATTCACACCTAGTTTTGTGTCATCCATGAACTTGGAAATACAATATTCGGTCCCCACATCCAAATCAATGATTTATATTGTAAACAGCTGGGACCCAAGCATTGATCCCTGTGGTACCCCACGAGTCACAGCCTGCCAATGTGAGAATGACCCATTTATTCCTAATCTCTGCTTTCTGCCTATTAACCAATCCTTCATCCATGCCAGCATATTCCCTCCTATCCCATGTGCTTTAATTTTGCTAACCAACCTCCTGTAGGGGAAAAGCCTTCTGAAAATCCAAGAATACCACATCCACCAACTCCAATTCTGATTGAAGTAGTGTGGCTGTCCATTTTTTTATTTTTGAGCTCAACCCATATCACCTCATTAGATGATTCATTTCGCATATCATCCCTCCTCACAGCTGTAATTGATTCGTGAACCAATAATGTTAGACCCCCTCCCATTTTATCCCCCTCTACACCCTGCCTGAAAATCTATATCCAGGGATGTGAAGCTACTATTTTTGCCCTTCTTTAAGCCATGTTTCCGGCCTGAAAGATGCTATGCATTGTCATGCCAGTCTGTGGTCAAGCAATCACCATCTCCAACAAAACAGAATCGAACCATCTCCTCTTGATGTTCAATGGCATTACCATCACTGAATCCTCCACTATCAACATCAACAGACTAGGAACTGAACTGGACCAGCCACATAAATACTGTGGTTACAAAAGCAGGTCAGAGGCTAAGGCATTATGTGGCAAGCAACTTACCTTCTGTCTCGCCAGTGCCTGTCTACCATCTACAAGGCACTTGCCTGGATGGGTGCAGCTCCAGCAACAATCAAGAAACTCAACAACATCCAGGACGAAGCTTCCTGCTTGATTAACACCCCATCCACCACCTTCAAAATTCATTCCCTCCACCACCGACGCAGAGTAGCAGCAATGTGTACCGCCAACAAGATGCGCTGCAGCAACTCACCAAGACTCCTTCGACAGTTCTTTTCCAGACATGCGACCCTTACCATCTCGAAGGACAAGTGCAGCAGATGCATGGGAACACCACCACCCGCAAGTTCCCCTCCAAGCCTGACACCATCCAGACTTGGAACTATCTTGCCGTTCCTTCACTGTCACTGGGTTAAAAAGCTGGAACTCCCTTCCTAACAGCACTGTTGATGGAACTCCGCCCCGAGGACTTCAGAGTCATAGGTTAAAGAAGGTAGCTCACCACCATCTATTCAAGGGTAATTATGGATGAGCAATAAATGCTGACCTAGCCAGCGACGCCCACATCCCATGAATTTGTAAAAAAAAAAAATCACATATTTTTGATAAGAACATAATAACGTAACAAATAGGAGCAGAAAAATGCCTTTCAGCCCCTTGAGTTCGCTCCACCATTCAATATGATCACGGCTGATCTATTTCAAAACCATTTTTCTGCACAATTCCTGTAATCCTTTATGTTTTGAACATGTAGAAATCTATCAACCTCAGTCTTGAACATACTCAATGACTGAGCTTCCATAGCCCTCTGGGGCAGAGATTTCCAAAGGTTCACCACCCTCTGAGTGGATAAATTCCTCCTCATCTCAGTCTTAAATGACATGCCACTTATCTGAGATTATGTCTCCTGGTTCTGGAATCCCCAGCCAGGGGAAATACCCTTCCTGCATCAAGCCTGTCGAGCCCTGTAAGAATTATGTATTTTTGAATGAGATCACCTCTCATTCTTCTTAACTCCAGAGAATAAAGGCTCACTGTATTTAATATTTCTTCATCGGACAATTCCTCCATTTAGGCAATTAGTTTGTTAAACTTTGTGGCCCTCCCTCTGTGGCAAGTATATCTTTCCTTAGGGAAGGAGAGCAAAGCTGCACACAATACTCCAGATGCACTTTTACCAAGGCTCTATCTAATTGCAGTAAGACATCTTTACTCCTCTACTCAAATCCTCTTGTGATGAAGGCCAACATACCAATGGCCTTCTTAATTGCTTTCTGCACCTGCTTGTTAGCTTTCAATGAGTGACTCATGAACAAGGACACCCAAGACCCTTTGAAATTCAACACTACCCAGCCCCTCACCATTGAAGAAATTTATTTTTCCTACCAAAGTGGTTAACCTCACATTTCTCCACATTGTATTCCATGCGCCAAATTTTTTCCCACTCGTTTAGCCTCTCCAAATTCCATTGAAACGCATTTTCATCCTCCTCACTAGTCATACTTCCACCTAGTTTAGTGTCATCTGCAAACTTGGAAATTTTACATTTAATCTCCAGGTCCAAATCTTTGATATAGATTGTGAATAGCTGGGGCCCAAGCACTGATCCTTGCAGCACCCCACCAGTCACAGCCTGCCAACCTGAAAATGATCCATTTATTCATACTCTCTGTTTTCTGTCCATTAACCAATTCTCAATCCATGCCAGTATATTCTCCCCAATTCCATGTGTTCTAATTTCATTTACTAACCTCTTACTTGGGACCTTCTTAAAAGCTTTCTGAAAATCTAAATCTACCACATCTACCAGTTTCTCCTTATCTATTCTGCTCGAGACATCCTCAAAAAACTCCAACAGGTTTGCTAAACATGATTTCCCTTTCATAACTCCATGTTGACTCGGCCTAATTCTACCATTGTTTTCTAAGTGTCCTGTTATCACATTCTTTATTATCAATTGTACCATTTTCCAGATGACCGATGCTAAACTAACAGATCTGTAGTTCCCTGTTTTCTCTTTCACGCCTTTCTTAAATACTGGGGTTAAATTTGTCACCTTCCAATCTGCAAAAATAATTACAGAGTCTAGAGAAGTTTGAAAGATGACCACCAATTAATCTACTATCTCTGCAGCCACATCTTTCAACCCTCTGGGATGTAGATCAACAAGCCCAGGGGATTTATCTACTTTATGTCTCATTAATTTCTCTCGTACTTTTTTTAACTAATATTCATATCTTGCAGTTTTTCATTCAGACTAGTCCCTTGATTTTCCATTATTTCTGTGAGATTTGTAGTATTTTCCTCAGTGAGGAGAAAATTGTTTTTTTTCCTTTAGATTCCCTATTTCCTTTTCCCCCAATATAAATTCTCCTGACTCTGCTTGTAATGGACCCACATTTGCCTTTGCTAATATTTTCCTATTTGCATACCTATAGGAGCTTTTACAGTCCGTTTTTATGTTTCTCACTCGTTCACTCATATTCTATTTTTCCTTTCCTAATTTTTTCCTTGGTTCACCTTTGCAGAATTCTGAAATGCTTCCAATCCTTAGCTTAACCATTGTTGGCAACTTTATACGCCTTTTCCTTTGATCTAATACAATCCATGATTTATTTCGTTAGCCACAGGGGCTGTTACACTTTCCTTGCTGGGTTGTTGTGCATTAACAAAATGTACTTTTGCTGTAAATTATGTATTAGTTCTTGAAATGTTAGCCATTGCCTGTCTACCATCATACCTTTTAGCATAGTTTCTCACTGCACCATAGCCAATTTGCCTCTCATACCTTCATAGTTTCATTTCCTTAGATTAATAACTGCAGTTTCTGGTTGAGAACTCACTTTCAAACTTACTGCAGAGCTCTATCATATGATGGTCACTCTTTCCTAATGGCTGCTTTACAACAAGATTATTAATTACCCATTTTTAATTGTACAATACTAGATCTGAAATAGCCCATCCCTTGTTAGTTCCTCAACATACTGTTCTGGAAAATCATCTCACATACATTCCAAGAATTCGTCCTTCACAACATTAGTACTAATAATGTTTACACCATCTATATATAGATTGAAATCCCCCATGATTACTGTATTGCTCTTGTTACGTGTAAATTTAAGTTCCTGATTTATACTGTGATTTACATTACCACTGCCATTTGGTACCTATAAGCAACTCCGACCAATGTTCTCTGCTCCTTGCTGTTTTTTAGTTCCACCCAAACTGATTCTAATTCTTGATCTTTCGACCTAAGGTCATCTCTCACTACAGAACTAATGCCCCCTTAAATTAACAGAGCTACCCCACCACCTTTTCCCAGCTTCCTGTCCTTCCTAAATGTCACGTACCCTTGGATATTCAGGTCCCAGCTTTGGTTTCCTTGTAGCCACATTTCTGTCATGACTATCAGGTCCGACATCTGAATTCGTATTCGAGCTTGCAATTCATCTGTTTTCTTGTGAATGTTTCAGGCATTCAGATGCAGAGTCCTTAATACATTTTTTTGGCTGTTTTTGTAAACTCTGGCCCTATCTTCTGATAAACTCTTGAGTTTGCAATCACTGTCCTTTCCTGCCATACTCTGATAATATTGCCTTTGTCGCTAACTTGATCTATTGCCTTGTCACTTCCCTTTAATTTATTAAATCTTCTCCCACATGATCCCTTCCCCCCCCTCTATCCAATTTAAAGCCCTTTTTATTTCCCTAGTTATATGACTCGCTAGAACAGTGATCCCAGCACGGTTCAGGTGAAATCCATCCAAATGGTACAGTCCCGACTTTCCCCAGTACTGGTGCCATTGCCCCACTAACTGGGACCCACTTCTCCCACACCAGCCTTTGAGCCACATATGTACCTTTCTAATCTTTGTTTCCCTATGCTAATTTGCACATGGTTCAGGTAATAATCCAGAGATTGTTACTTTTGAGGTTCTGCTTTTTAATTTAGCACATGGCTCCTCATACACCCTATGCAGAACCTCGTTCCTAGCCCTATCTTGATGGGTTGGCAATATTTACCCAATGACGTGGCAAGCCATGATGACTGGAGAGTATCAATCACACTGTGGCCTTCATCCGTCTTCACAGCCATTGATAAGCACATGCGCCTTATTCATCCGCCTGCTCCACCATTGAGGACTTGAAACATGGGTAATTACTGAGGTTCGCCAATTTAGAGCTGCCCAGATCAGTAGCAGGGTCACCTCATTCAGGTTTTAGCTGGAATAGTCTTGGCGGAAAGGCAGTCTGTGAGCAGAGCTACTATCAGTCCACCTTCTTGGGTGGTAAGAACAAATATCACTGGAAATGTGCTACTAGGCACAACCCTTGAGCCCAAGAAACCGAAAGTTACCATGCAGGTACAGCAAGCAAACAGGAAGACAACTGTCATGTTGGCCTTTATCGCAAGGAAACTAGAGTACAACAATAAAGAAGTCTTGCTGCAATTGTGCAGTGCTTTCATGAGACTGTACCTGGAATACTGTGTGCAGTTTTGGTCTTCATATTTAAGAATAGTCTGGGAGGTGGTACAGCGAAGGTTCACTAAATTGGTTGCTGTGATAACAGGGTTTTTCTCTGATGAGAGGCTGAGTAAATTGGGTCTATTTCCTCTTGAGAATAAAAGATGATCTCATTGAAACATTCCAAATTCTGAAGGGTCTTGACAGAGCAGACACTGAGAGGTTGTTTCCCGTGGCTGCACAATCTAAAACAAGGAGGCACACTCTCAGGATAAGGGGCTGATCATTCAGGACAGAGATGAGTCGAAATTTCTTCATTCAAATGTTTCTGAATTTTTGGAATTCTCTGAACCAGAGGGTTGTGGATGCTCACATGTTGAAGATATATAAGGCTGAGAAAGAAAGATTTTTGGTCTCTCAGGGAATGAAGGATATTGGGAGCAGGTGGGAAAGCGGAGTTGAGGCAGAAACTCAGCCATGATCATATTGAATGGTGGAGGAGGCTCAAGTTGGACTGTCTACTCCGACTCCTATTTCTTGTATTCTTCTTGCGAAAGTTCGACAACCTGAAGCATTGGGCTGGATTTTAAGGAGTCCTCGAGGTAGGATCCTGATGGGGGGCCTGAAGATGGCCCCGGATGAGGCTCTCTATGGATCTCGACGTCAGCAGGGCACAGCCCGATCCTCCCAACGGTGGCGAGGCATCTTGGCGGCCGTGGCGCCTCGGGACAATGGGACCCCAATTTGAATAGTCAATTCAATTAAACTAAGTAATTTGAATACACACATGCCTCCTCTTGATAGCCTGCTGCAATCCTAGGCCTGCCGGCCGGCACTCCCATAACTTTGGACCTGCGTCTGGGGAAACAAGGTGCGACACTGGTGTTAAAGGGCGAGGGGGTAGGTTTATCGATGTGGAATGGGGGGAAGCGGTCAAATTAACGTCATGGGTGGAGGAGATGTGGGAAGGGTTGTAGTTTAAAGTTTATGCAGTTTGGGGGGGAGCAGGTCAGAGGGTAAAGTTAAGTGTTTTGAGGGGGGAATAGGGCAAATGATTAATTTCATTGTTATTTTGGGGTGGGAGATGGGCAAAGAAATGAATTTATTTAATTTTATTAATAAGCCAGTAAGGCTAACAGCTCTTTAAAAATGGCATCAGATATTGTGCACAGGCAGTTGACACCATTGCTGGTGATGGACAGCCTGCCCCTTCCACCTGATTGGAGGGACAGACCGCCCCTGCACAGGTAGCATGCCATTTTTGAACAGCGAACTGATAAAACCCAGTCTATTAAGTCTGTTTCTCTTTCTACAGATACTGCCTGACTTATTTCCAGCATTACGTGATTGAGTTTTGGAAGTTTATAGTTGGGGCATCAGCAATGTTTTCATCTAATTTCTTCAAATCCCTGGCATGAAAACCATCTGGTCCTGGGGATTTCTCACTCTTTAGTACCATTATTTTCTTTATTTACTGTTAATATGTTTACATTAATTTTGGAGAGTCTCCATAGCTGATTCAATATTAGTTTATTTGAAATGTCCAGCATGCCATTCTCTTCCTCTACTGTAAATAATAATGCAAAGTAAATATTCAACATGCCCGCCATTACCTTATTTCCATTATAATTTCATCTCCATCAGTTTTTAAGCGTCCGACATTGTTTTTAATGGCTTTATATTCCAACTATATTTACAAAACGTTTTTTGTGTTGATTTTGATATCCTTTGCAAGTTTCTTTTCCTACTCCCTTTTTGTAACTCTTACTATTTGTTTTGTCCCTTCCGAATGCTGAATGGGGAATAGAGGGGAAGATGTATTCGGTGGTGGCAGCACACTTGAGGTGGTAGAAATGGCAGAGAATGATCCATTAAACGTGGAGACTGGTGGGGTGGATGATGAGGATAAGGAGAAACCTATCATGGTTCTGGAGGGGTGAGGACAGAAGTGTGTAAAATAGGATGAACATGGTAAAGAGCCCTGCAAATTTTGGTGAAGGGGAATCCTCAATTGAAGAAATAGGAAGGCATATCGGAAGCACTAGTGTGGAAGAAGGATGGTGGATGCATCAGAACCACGCTGATGGACACAGAGTACCTTCTTTACAGGAAGTGTCACAGAAGTGTGGTAATCAAGGTAGCTGAGGGAGTCGCTGAGTTTAAAGTTGATTGGCAGAAATGAAGGGAGAGAAGTTGAGAAATGGAAGAGGAGAGTTAACGATGGACATTGGTAAAGTGTGGGGAAGGGTGGAAGTTTGATGCAAAGCTGATAAAATTGAAAGATGTTAATTTGATGGAAAGGGTCAGATGAGTCGTGGATGTAATTTGGAGGAAATTGGACAATAAAATGTTGGCAAGATAGGAAGAGATAAATTCCATGTGACAAGGACAGTATCAACCGATTGGCTGACCAGTGCAGCCCTCTTTGTGGCCCTTGGGAAGGAAAGCAGGATGTGCAGCATTGGGGCCATGAGCTTGGAGGCCATGGGGGAAGAACTCCAGAGGAGATGAGGTCAGTGATGGTCTGGGAAACAAAGGCATAATGCAGTGATCTGTTGCAGAAGTGTGTGGAGAGTCAATAGGTGAAGATGCACTGTAACCAGAATCAGTGATAGAAAGGTAGCTCTGCTTTTCGGTGATCTGTTTTAATCATTGAACTAATTTAACAATTGCAGTGAATGGATATTTGACTGCATTCTTCAGCTGCTCTCTGAATTTAGTCTGGGTCACTGCATAAATACAGGTGTTAGTGCAGGTGCTCAAAAGCTGCAGCATGTAGCCAGATTGTTCAGTGATATATACAGGATCATGGGGACCTGTGTAATAACCAATGTTTGAAATTCGCCAATAAAGAAAATATACAACATTTGTCATCCATAATAATATAAAACTGCCAGATATAGTGAAGAGTAAAATGATGGATTTCCTTCGGTTCTCCATCTCTGGGTCAGTGTGATTCTCACTCTTGTTTTGATCCAGTAGTTTCCTGCGGACTCTGCTGGCCACGAAGATGTGTCTGACAGTCAGAGCATTGAACAGTAAAATCAGAATGAATGGAAGGAAAGGGGTTAAAATAATACTGAGGCTGTGAAATGCTACCCAGGCAGCTTCATTGCAATAGCTCAGTGATACAATATCCCCCCAGGGTACATTGTCAGTTATATATTCAGGTTCAAATACAAAGTACCAAGGAATATTTTTCAAGCAGAACAGCACACTCACTGTCCTTATAACCACACTCACAGTTTTCTCTGTGCAATATTTTGTTTTCAGATTCGGGCAACAAATTGCAACACATCGATCAACAGTGAACGTGACAGTGAACCAGACAGAAATGTCTGTGGCTGCATAAAGCAGGACATGTATAAGAGAACGTGCAGGAGTGGTGTCCAGGTAGGTACCTGGGAAATGAAAATGTATAACACCAAACAGTATCACATCAGTGAAAACGACCAGTAGATCTGCCACTGCCATGGCCACCAGGTAGTGGGTGATACATTTGGAGAGTCCACACTTTCCTCGCGACAGGATCACAATGGCCACTGAGTTAACTGGAATAAATAGAACCAAAAACAAGGGAATTATCGATAGACAACTCAGAGAACATGGCGATTCCATTGGAACATCGGGACTCCAGAAGAGAAGTTGACCATTCAACCCATCGAACCTGTTCTGCTTTTCAAATAGATCACACCTGATCTGTATCTTAACTTCATGTATCTGCCTTTGTTCTGTAACCTTGGATACCCATGTCTAACTGTCTGTCAATCTAGTTTTTGGCACATTCGGATGGACCTAACCTTAACAGCTTCTTGGGGAGAGATTTTTTGATTTCCACTACCCTTTGTGTTCGGAAGTGCTTCCTGACATCACACATGAACAGTTTATCTCTAATGATAATGCTGTATCCCATTCTTCTGGACTCCACTACCAGAGGAAATCGTCTCTGTTTATCTACCGTGTCAAATGCTTTTTGTCGTCTTAAAAGTTTTAGTTCATTGACCCTTTAATCTTCCATATTCAAGGGAATACAAGCCAAGTCTATGCAAACTGTGCAATTTACACCTTTCAGCACTTGTATCAATGTGCTGCGCCCCATTCAAGGCCAATATATCTTTCCTGAAGTGGGGAGCCCAGAACTGAATGCAGTTACTCCAAATGGGGTCTAACCAGAACTCTGTACAGCTGTAACTTAACTTCCATCCCTTTGTATCCCAGACAACCTTGTGATAAAGTTTAACATTCCATTAGACATTATCATGATTCCTTTTTCATATGTGTCATCAACCTTTTAGTGTTTTCTGTATTTGGACCGCAAACCTCTCTTCTCATCCACAGTTCCTAACTGTTCCCCATATAGAAATATTTTGATCAATCTTTCTTAGATCCATCATTTTCCCACATTAAACTTGTTACGATCCTGTAGTTGTTTCGTCTTTATCTGGGAAGTATGCAGTGTGCCTTTAATACTGTAACAGGATCAGTACTGCTTTAAGGCAACAAGCTCCAGGGGTTGAGTCAAAGAATGCTTTCTCATTGCCTTAGGATACAGCCACTCAGGACCAAGGACACGGGATGTTTGCCGATTGACATTTGAAACTAGCTGAAAAAAAGGCTTTTGAGACACAGACAGACAACTGGACCAGCATGTACTGAAAGAAAGAGAGCTCTCTCTCTGTTTATTTAAATCCTATTTATTATACTCTCAGCATTCTGATGTCAAGCCAGATTAATTTCTAAAAAGAAAATAACCAAATTCCTTTAAATATTGAAATGTAATTGCTGAAATTCATTGCTGGAAAAGAAGAGCATCGATTCAACTGCTGAATTAGACTACTGACTATCCGAATGTTGAAGAACCATTGTTGTTCCCCCATTGGATGCTGTGAGGACTTCAAGCAACCTTGGACAGTTACACATTGGAAGATTCCACTTTGGCAGGAGTGTAAATCTGCAAGGACACTACCTTTTCTATTTTAAATGTTATTTATATTTTACTTGTATTTAGGAATTTAGTCTTTTTCTAATTAAACAGTTAATTTTTTGATCTAAAGTCACCTGATTTGGTTTGCCTCATTGGGGCATTAATAAATGGTCAATTTGGCTGTTTTTCTTTAATTTGGAATGTTTACAATTTGGTGTTAGGCGATCTGTGGAGGGACGGGACTGAATCAACAGCACGTTCCTCCGACCACAATCAGAATCAGATATTTTGATTGGGGGCTTTGTCTTGAGCAGTCAGTCAAAACATATTAATTGGGGCTCGCTCGAGATTTAATCATATTAATTGGGGCCTCGTTCCTGGTTGAATCATATTTTTATTCAGCAGCTCATGTCTAGGATCAGTATCATGCAAATTTGAAGGGCTCGCATTTGGGATAATATTAATTACTCGTATCTGAGATAACATATTTAAATTGGGTTTTTGCGTTTGGCATCATATTTAATTGCTCCCGGGTCTGGGATCATAGCAGTTGGAAACTCAAATGTTGGGATCTAAATTTAACACCAATTCCAAAGAAATAAAAGAACCAGGTCTCGTGTATAATAATGTACAGTCTATACCATTGTAATGGCATTAGGGCTTGAGGCAGAGTTTTTGGGAAAGCAGAATGTTTCCCTCAGTGACTTGATAACTTTAATTACGAACAAATTAAAATAATTAACAGTGAACTTGGGGATGGAATTAAAATTAGGTGCCTAAAGAAAATCTGAGATTATTGACAGAATAGCTGAGCATCTGGAATTAGTAGCAAAAGGAGATGATTATGATGATCTTGATGATGATGAAGGGCAATACTGGGCACAAGAAAGTAGTAGATCCGAGTGTGATGCAGTGGTATTGGCTAGGATTCAATTAGAAACGAAAAAACCTGATGCTGAAAAAGAATTAAGAAAACTTGGACTGGAAGACAGAGAAGAGAAAGCATTTTGGAGAGAAAGTGAAAGAGAAGAGAGGGAATTTAAGCTAAAAGAGAAGGAAATAAGACAAAAGAGTAGTCTTAAATCCAAAGAAATTTCAGGTCAGGAAGAATCTGAATTTAGCACAGGAGCAAGCGAAAAGTTGTTTAAATTTATACAGACTCTTCCTAAATTCAGGGACAGGGATGCAGAGGCAATTTTTATATCTTTTGAAGAAATGGCCAGACCAAAGAAATGGCCGAAAGAAAGCTGGACACTGTTTATGCAGGGCAGATTGGCAGGCAGAGCTCATGAAGCTTATGCCATGCTTCCTGAAGAGGCTACTGCAGATTATGAGATGGCAAAAAAGGCTAATCTCCCTGCATGTGAGTTAGTCCCTGAAGCTTACCGTCGGAACTTATGGAGATTGTCTGGGCAGACATATTCAGAATTTGAGCGTGTGAAGCAAATTACTTTTGACCTTTGGATGCGGACATTAAAGATAGAAACCACATATGACAACCTTTGAGAACTGATTTTCTTAGAATAGTTTACAAACTCCATTAGATAATCTGAAAGTTTTGAAAGCTAGGCAAGCAGCAGAAATTGCTGATGATTTTGAGCTTGTGAATAAGCCAACCTATTTTGTCTGTAACCCCCATAAACCCGCGAAGGATAGAAAGTGGGAGAGTGAAAGGAAGGCAAGTAGCCAGGGACAAGAAGGAACAGCTGGGAAGTACCCAGGATCACCTTTTCATGTCAGAAAGTAAGGTGCTGAGGGTAGATGTGAGGTTCACAAGACAAAGTGTTATTATTGCAACAAAACGGGTCATCTTCGTTCAGAGTGTTGGAAATTGTGAGGTAAACCCACAGGACTTGTTGGAGTACACAAAGTTTGGGCAGAGGAAAAGACTCTGACTGAGAGTATCGCAGACCAGGCTGCAGCTTTAACGACAGCTATGAATGTGAAAACAGATACTAAAACTAAAAGGAGTGTGGAGGTTAAGAATAAAATACCTGAGAGTTATGAAGAATTTTTTCAAAGAGGAAAGTAACTCCATATCCTGTAAGTGACGCAGAAAAAAGCTATAAACTCAGGGATACAGGAGCAACCAAAACACTCTTGCTGGGGAAAGATATGAGTTTTCAACAAGAGAGTGCCTTGAATGCTAGCATTTCAGTTAGTAGAGTTGGTGGGAAGAATATACCCTACCTTTATATAAAGTATAGCTAGAGAGTGATATAATATCTGGGATAGTTACTGTAGGTGTTGTCCACAGTTTACCAGTAAAGGGAATTGATCCACTCCCAGGAAATGTTTTACCTAGATCAAAAGTATCAGTTTCTCCTAAGTGAAATTAAGGAAAGGGAGCAATTGCAGGAACAGGATCCAGGAATATTTCCTGCGTGTGTAGTCACCCGGGCAATGCTAAACAGGATCCATTGTCGGAGGTAAAAGGGGCACCACAAATACATAGCCAAGCATCTGAAACCTTACTTGGAGATTTAGATAACCAAGAGAATTGTTTAAAAGATCGTCTATCATTGCAGCACAGCAAGCTGATCCAGAGATATTCCGAGCAGCATAGACGGCTCTGTCAGAAACTAAGGTGAAAGGAGTTCCAGAAGGCTATTATATAACAAATGGGGTTTTGAGGAGGAAATGGAGACCCCCCTCATAAACCTGCCAATGAAGACTGGACAGTTGTTGAACAAATAATGGTACCACCTAAATATTGATAAGGATTATTAAGGTATGCACACGACATTCCTTTTGCAGGACACAGGGGAATTAGAAAAAAAAACAAATCACACATAAGCAACCATTATTACAAACATCTTACAAAGGATGTGTGACAATTTTGCAGACATGCCACACCTGTCAAATGGTGGGGAAACCTCAACCTATCACAAAACCTGGGGATGAAGTATTAGTGTTGTTACTGTGACAGGGAAAACCATTGAAAGCACACTTCAGTGGCCCATATAAAATGATGAAAAGGGTGGTAAAGTAGATTACTTGATTGACACCCCTGATCGCAGGAAGAAGAACCGGTTGTGTCATATTTATATGCTCAAAAAATATTAGCACAGGGAGGGCGATAGGCCAGTACAGGTATGTCAGGTATTCGGGACGATTAAGAATGAAAAGGACAGCGAGGATGAGGCAGAAGCAGGCCTCGGAGATTCTCGGATTGAACCTATTTGCGAATACAGAATGGCTAGGAAAATTAGACAATAGGTTTAACACTTAGAGGCAAAGCAGCATGAAGTCCTAACCAGGGCTTTCACAATGTTTCAAAAAGTTTGTTGGAATAAGTTGGGATGTATAACCTTAGCCACATATGATGTGGGTACAGGGGGAACCATTCCTTTAAAACAACATCCTTGATGCTTAAGTCCAGACAAACTGGCCCAAAAGGTACAATGCATGCTGAAGGGCAGCTGAGTTGAACCTAGTCAGAAAAGCTGGAATTTGCAGATGGTCTTTATGTTTAAACCTGGTGGGTTGGCGGAAGCTTGCATAGACTCTAGAAAAGTCACTGTGGCAGAGAACGCAGACTCCTACCCATATTTATATTTAATGGACTGTATGGACAGAGTGGGCAACACCATATGTCTTCAAGAAAGAGATGGGTTGGAGGGATACTGTCAAATTCCTTTGACACCCCAGGGTAAGAAAAAATCAGCTTCTGTTACACCAGAAAGGGTTTTCCAGTGTCAAGTGATGCCACATAGGTTCAGGGGTACTGGAGAAAATTCTCAAAGAATAGTGAACCCAGCAGTGGTCAGTGCACCTAACTGTGCAGTTTACCTGGCTGAGGTGATGGACGATAGGGACACTTGGAAGGAAAACACTGGAAACAACTGGAAGACTATGCTTGGAAATTTAAAATGGGTTAATTTGGACAAGCTTTTGAAAAATTAAAGTTGAAAATGTTCTGATGGAATTTGTTGCTGTAATCCTGCCATTTTAGAAGATTGTTTGGCTGTAAATGCGGAGGAAAAATGTGTTCATCCTTTTTTTCAAATTGTATTTTTTACACATTGTAATGAAACGCATTTCGGGAATGGTGTTTCAGTCCACCAGGGGCGGAGGTGTCGTGGTCCTGTAGTTTTTTTTTTCTTTTCCGGGAAGTATGCGGTGTGCCTTTAAGGCTGTAATAGGATCAGTACTGCTTTAAGGCAACAAGCTTCAGGGATTGAGTCAAAGAATGCATTCTTGCTGCCATAGGATGCAGCCACTCAGGACAAAGGACACGACATACAATGTTGCTGATTGACATTTGAAAATAGCTGAAAAATTGGCTTTTGAGCCACAGACAGACAGCTAGACAGAATGCATTGAAAGAAAGAGAGCTCTCTCTCTCTCTCTCTTTATTCAAACTTTATTTATTATACTCTCAGCATTGGGACGTCAAGCCAGATTAATTTCTTAAAAGAAAATAACCAAATTCCATTACCTACTGAACTGTAACTGCTGACATTCATCGTCAGAAAGGAAGAGCATCAATTCGACTGCTGAATTAGACTACTGACCATCCTACTGTTGAAGAATCATTTTTTTCCCATCGGACGCTGTGAGGACTTCAAGCAACCTTGGACTGTTACACATCGGGTGAGTCCATTCCGGCAGGAATGTAAATTTGCAAGGATACCAAATTTTCTATTTTAAATGTAATTTATATCTTAGTAGTGTTTAAGAATTTAGTTTTATTTCTAATTAAACAGTTAATTCGTTGATCCAAAGACAACTGGTTTGGTTTGCCTCATTCCGGGGTTAATAAATGGTCAATTTGGTTGTGGTTTTAATTAATCTTGAAAATTTAAAATGATATGTTAGGCGATCTGTAGAGGGACAGGACTGAATCAACAGTGCATTTCTCCCACCACAATCAGAATCATGTATTTTAATTGGGGGCTTTGTCTTGAGCAGTCGGTCATAACAAACTCCATCTGCCGCAGTTTTGCTCTCTCACTTAATTAATATTCCTTTGCAACTTCCTGCTCCCATCTAACTCAGTGACATTAGCAAATTTAGATATGTGGCTCTCTATTCCATTAAAGAAGTTACGAATAGATACAGCAAAAAGCTGAGACTCCCTTAAGTGCCCGTTTGGTCACCTTCTCAAAAATTGTAACACAGGTGACACATAACTATCCATTTACAAGTCTAGTTACAGATAGGTATCCCAGAGAGCAAGGCAGTGGTACATAATAATCTGAGAAGGAATAAAATACAGCTCGTGACACCAGGGAGCAAGTGATTGATGAGAGCATGGGACTTATGGATCGGGATCCGAAAAAACAGTGTTAGTTTGAGAAGAATTGTGTGGAATTTAAATCAGATACTTGCATTCATATAGCACTATTCACAACCTTAGGGCATCGCAATGTGTTTTAAAGCCAATAAAGTGCATTTTCTTTTGAGGTATAGTTAATGCTGCAATGTAGGTAAAGCAGCCGCCAAATTTGCTCACAGCAAGCTCTGACAAATAGCAATCTGATAATGGCGACAAATGCTCCACAGTATCAAAGCAACTGAATCATTTATAACTGTGGTAACAATTTTTCTGGAAATCTATATCAAACATCAATTATTCTTTTGGAAATTAGTTAATAAATGACAGAGTGAATCCAAACAAATAGCAGACAGCAAGTGTCAGGGTTAGAGCAAACATGAACTCAGTGTTCACTGAAGAAGGTGAAGTTCAGACTTAATTCAGATTTTACTGTAGTAAAAGAGCTGAGTATGTGTGAGGCAAGCAGGAAGATGAGGTGATGGAAGAAATGCTGATGGTTGACGAAAACTGTTTTTTGAAAAAAATTGGACAGGACCCAACAACTGAAGACCACAGCCCTGGTCATTCAGTTATTTATAGGATACAGCCAGTGAACCTGTTCAATGTATGTCCCGAGTAAGGGGCGAGGGGAATATATGTAGTTAAAAGTCTTGGGTTTGGTGCCTCTTACTGCAGACAAACCCATCCTTTCTAGACACACTTCATGCCAAAATTTAACATTTAATCTGCCAATGTAAACATTTATAATGACATTTCCCTGTGTAAGCACTTACCTTTTATGGTTTGTTGATGAATCAATCAAATTGCACAAAACACTTTTTGAAAAAAGTCTTATATTTTTCCCAGTAACTGAAATTTATAATCATCAAAATAAGGTTTTAAATGGAACTTAAAAAATGAAAACAAACACAAATTTAACATGGTTATTTAATTACATGAAATGATAAATTGGCTTACCAAGAACTCCAACAACTGCAAGAATAGGATAGTAAATGTCTTCTATCTGATGGAATATTGTTGGCTCACGCATTTTCTGTGAGATGTAATGGTTTCTGTTGGTGCCGGAGACAATAACTCTGTCTGATTACATGAAACATGCAGCGGAACCTTGTTTTCATACAGGAAGGAAATCTCCAGTGAGATGACAATTGCATCATTATCGATGCTATTTACAGTTCATTTAACAAACAAGTGGAGGCAATTATGTGAAAACTGATATGCTCATCATGAAATGGAATAGAATTATCAAGAGCACACACTGCCTTAAAGGCATTCCATAGGAAATAGAATTGAATATGCCTCTGTTAGAGGTGCATTATTGATCTACAGTATTGACATTTTCTATGGACAGATGCCTTTCAATTCAATATTAAATGCCTCGAATTTTTAGACTTTTTTTTACCGTACTTTCCATATGGATTTGACACATAAGGTGTTACAAACTTATTATCTGTGCTTTGCAAATCAAGGAGCTGTGGACTTAAAAATTATAACTTTCTTGCAACACTCATTTTTTGCTACAATAAGTAATCATTAAGGACCGAGATATTGTAGATGGTGATAGCTGTGCACACCTTATGTGGGAACAACAACTTGCATTTCTACACCACTTATAACATAGAACAATGACCCAAGGTGCCTCACACAGACATAAAGAAGATGGTGTTGAACAAAGGAATAAGAGATGAGAAGTGGTGACCATAGCAATTACTATCCCTGCTGTCCCACCAGCAGGACAGACCCAGCAGAGGTGGTGGCACAGTGGTATACAGTAGGGACGAAGTTGCCCTGGGAGTCCTCAACATCGACTCCGGATCCCATGAAGTCTCATGGTATCAGGTCAAATATGGGCAAGGTAACCTCCTACTGATTACCACCTAGCAGCCTCCCTCAGCTGTTGAGTCAGTACTCCTCCATGTTAAACACCACTTGGAAGAAGCACTGAGGGTGACAAGGGCACAGAATGTACTCTGGGAGGGGGACTTCAAAGTCCATCACCAAGAGTGGCTCGGTAGCACCACTACTGACCGAGCTGGCCGAGTCTTAAAGGACATAGCTGCTAGACTGGGTCTGCGGCAGGTGGTGGGGGAACCAACACGAGGGAAAAACGTACTTGATCCCGTCCTCACCAATCTGCCTGCTGCAGATGCTTTAGTCCATGACTGTATTGGTAGGAGTGACCACTGCACAGTCCTTGTGGAGAAGAAGTCCCGCCTTCACATTGAGGATACCGTCCATCGTGTTGTGTGGCACGATCACCGTGCTAAATGGGATAGATTTCGAACAAATCTAGCAATGCAAAATTGGGCATCCATGAGGCGCTGTAGGCCATCAGCAGCAGCAGAATTGTACTCAACCACAATCTGTAACCTCATGGCCCTTCATATCCCCCACTCTACCATTACCAGCAAGCCAGGAGAACAACCCTGGTTCAATGAACAGTGCAGGAGGGCATGCCAGGAGCAGCACCAGGCATACCCCAAAAATAAGAGGTGTCAACCTGGTGAAGCTACAACACAGGACTATCTGCATGCCAAACTGCGTAAGCAGCATGCGATAGACAGAGCTAAGCGATCCCATAACCAACGGATCAAATCTAAGCTCTGCAGTCCTGCCACATCCAGCCATAAATGGTGATGAACAATGAAACAACTAATTGGAGGAGGGGCTCCACAAATATCCCCATCCTCAATGATGGGGGAGCCCAACACATCAGTGCGTAAGATAAGGCTGAAGCATTTGCAACAATCTTCAGCCAGAAGTGCCGAGTTGATGATCCATCTCGTCGTCCTCCTGAAGTCCCCAGCATCACAGATGCCAGACTTCAGCCAATTCGATTCACTCCGCGTGTTATCAAGAAACGACTGAAGGCACTGGATACTGCAAAGGCTATGGGCTCTGACAATATCCCGGCAATAGTAACGAAGACCTGTGCTCCAGAACTTGCTGTGCCCCTAGCCAAGCTGTTTCAGTACAGCTACAACACTGGCATCTACCCTGCAATGTAGAAAATTGCCCAGGTATGTCCTGTACACAAAAACCAGGACAAATCCAACCTGGCCAATTACCACCCCATCAGCCTACTCTCTATCATCAGTAAAGCGATGGAAGGTGTCATCAACAGTGCCATCAAGCAGCACTTGCTTAGCAATAACCTGCTCAGTGACGCTCAGTTTGGGTTCCGCCGGGGCCACTCAGCTCCGGACCTCATTACAGCCTTGATTCAAACATGGACAAAAGGGCTGAACTCAAGAGGTGAGGTGAAAGTTACTGCCCTTGACATCAAGGCAGCAGATGACAGAGTATGGCATCAAGGAGCCCGAGCAAAACTGAGGTCAATGGGAATCAGGAGGAAAACCCTCCACTGGCTGGAGTCATACCTAGCCCAAAGGAGGATGGTTGTGGTTGTTGGAGGTCAATCATCTGAGCTCCTGGACATCACTGCAGGAGTTCCTCAGGGTAGTGTCCTGGGCCCAACCATCTTCAGCTGCTTCATCAATGACCTTCCTTCAATCATAAGGTCAGAAGTGGGGATGTTCGCGGATGATTGCACAATGTTCAGCACCATTCGTGACTCCTCAGATACTGAAGCAGTCCGTGCCAAAATGCAGCAAGACCTGGACAATATCCAGGCTTGGGCTGAGAAGTGGCAAGTAACATTCGCGCCTCACAAGTGCCAGGCAATGACCATCTCCAACAAGAGAGAATCTAACGATTCCTCCTTGACATTCAACAGCATTACCATCGCTGAATCCCCCACTATTAACAACCTAGAGACGACCGTTGACCAGAAACTGAACTGGAGTAGCCATATAAATAACATGGCGACAAGAGCAGGTCAGAGGCTAGGAATCCTGAGGCGAGTAACTCACCTCCTGACTCCCCAACGCCTGTCCACAAGTCAGGAGTGTGATGGAATACTCTCCACTTGCCTGGATGGGCGCAGCTCCAACAACACTCAAGAAGCTCGACACCATCCAGGACAAAGCAGCCCGCTTGATTGGCACCCCATCTACAAACATTCACTCCCTCCACCACCGACGCACAGTGGCAGCAGTGTGTACCATCTACAAGATGCACTGCAGCAATGCACCAAGGCTCCTTAGACAGCACTTTCCAAACCCGCGACCTCTACTAACTAGAAGGACAAGGGCAGCAAATACATGGCAACACCACCATCTGCAAGTTCCCCTCCAAGTCACACACCATCCTGACTTGGAACTATATCGCCGTTCCTTCACTGTCGCTGGGTCAAAATCCTGGAACTCCCTTCCTAACAGCACTGTTGGTGTACCTACCCCAAATGGACTGCAGCGGTTCCAGAAGGCAGCTCACCACCACCTTCTCAAGGCAATTAGGGATGGACAATAAATGCTGGCCTGGCCAGCGTCACCCGCATCCTATGAATGAATTAAAAAAAAGCTTCATCAAAGAGATGTGTTTTAAAGAGGGTCCATGTCATTATCACTTGCAGATTAAATTATCCAGATATTTCCCCAGCCAAGTTCCCATCCTCCACGTTGTACAAACTTCAGCTTATTGGAAAACTACAGCCCAGATCCTAACAAACACCTAGTATCTCACACCTATCAGCCCTGTCCCTGTTAACGTACATTGACCTCTGATCCTCCCATGGCTTTTGGCTATCCCTTGCCTTAAATTTAAAATAATCATACCCATGTTTAAATGTCTTTGTAGCTTCCCTTGTTCCTATCTTTGTAACCTCACATCTTCCACCTCATCCCAGAATTGTCTGTTTCTCTGGACCCTTCCCCCCTTGGTGAGCACAGTGGCACACTCACCTCCATCCTGCTGCGTGTACTATTCCATTCCCTCAGTCTATCTTCTCAGGTATACTCCATCATATCGCTCCTCACTGTCACTTACCTTGCAGATGCACTATTACATGTCTTTCTGTGCATTTCCTCACATCCCCATCTATCCATTTACCACTGCCACTCACTCTTACTCTTATATAAAGTCACGCCTCTCCCTGATAGTCACCCTCACCAAATGTGCTTCATCCATTAGATGAGCACATGTGATAACACTCACTCATAAATCTCTTCTTTTCCTCCTTGTTGGAAAAGAGAGCGCAGAACACGAAGGAGAGAGAGAGAGCGAGCGGGGGCCCTTTGCAGATCATGCAGTACACAACCGCAGAGGAGGAGGTGTGGAAATAAGTGGATTTGCAATGCCCCTGGCTGTTGGAGTTGGACAGACAGGCAGCTCTCAGCTACCTGGTCACACTCACATTTCATGCAGCACTCAATCATTTTCATTTGGTTTCAACAGCGGGTGAAATATGATCATCTTCATCATGATAACTGTCATCATTCGTACCTTGCCAGGACTAACTCATTTCTTCTGTCTCCCACAGGGCCTTCACACATGTAACAGAAGAGCTGAGTCCTGCTCACGGATTACCATCATGGAACACATTCACACTACATACCGATTCAGGTACTCATACTTCAGTGGGAACAATCAGAGAGATAGTTGAGTTATAACCTGGAGTCTCACATTTGACAAGTGAGCAAGAGCAGATGATGGAGGCAGGGCTGGCAGTGGAGCATCTGCATTGGAAGGTACAGCCTTCTCCACAGCTGGACATAGATGCTGTACCCCTTGGGCCGTCGATGAACAGGAGAATCATTGGGCATCCGCAAACAATGTATGATGCAGTAACAGATTTTCAAAGTGATTGCAAAGGGATGAGAGCAGTCCACTTCAGGAATGAAGGTTGTGATGTTGTATTCTTCCATGGATAGAGTGTCCAGCCCCACGGACAGTTATTCATGTTAACTGTGTATTAAATGTGTGTTTAATTGTACTTAAGTGATGGGCATGAACTGGGGATTCAGTTGTGTTCCTCTAAATAGGAGCAGACTGAAACTGTGGTGTTTGGGCTTGGAGGTGCATGTTTGTAATATATATCAATGTAAATAAAAACATACAGATAGTGCGAAGATTAGGCTCCACTTCTATCCTTCACTGCCTGGCTTTCTAGAGTAGAACATGGTAACAGAGGATGCTGGCCAAAAGGTGAAGGTTGGAAACTATGAAAACATTTTTTCAGACATAAAACCAAAATCTGTGAAATGCCTGTGAGGCTTAGTCAGGATTTGATTGATTTCAGAAGACAGATGGTCATTCCATGGAGGAATATATCATCGACTTTAACAGATTGTATAAAGGAGTGAAAAAGTTCATTGAGGGATCTCTGGATCAGCACTAGCATTTAAACTTCTTGATTGTTCTTAGGTATCTCATGTGGATAGGCAACTGGTTCTGACAGGTGTTCCTTTTCGGAGATGATAGTGGCAGTAGTGTGTACCATCTACAAGATGCACTGCAGCAACTCAGCAAGAATCCTTAGACAACACCTTCCCTTGTGATCTCCAATACCTAAAAGAATAATACATATACATTGGGACACCACCACCTGCACATTCCCCTCTCACTCAAACTCACACACCTTCCTGACTTGGAACTATATCACTGTTACTTCACTGTCGAGGGGTCAAAATCCAAGAACTCCCTTCCTAATAGCACTGTTGGTATACCCGCACCACATGGACTGCAGCGGTTCAAACAATTGGCTCACCAGCACCTATTCAAAGATGGTTAGGGATGTTCAATAAATGCTGGTCTTGCCAGAGATGCTCACATCCCAAGAATGAATAAAATAAAGGTAAACTGAGGTTCCATGTGCACATTTAGATTGTTGTAAAATATCTTGTAGTGTGATTCGAAGAACAGGGATTTCTTCTGATGTCCTGGGCAAGATTCCTCCCTCAATCCGCATCACCAAAAGCAGATCACACCTTCATTCATTCATTTTCCATCAGTCGGATGTTGCTGTGCAGAAATTGGCTGCAGTAATTTCCGCAGAACACTACTTCTTCTTTCATATCATGGGAAAAGCTTATAAAGGGATGTTCAGTTTGTCTGACCAATCGATGACCTCCCGAGATGCCGAATGGAGAAATGAGGTGCCTCTTACAACAGATATCATTGAGCAGGTTGACGTGATTTGTTCTATGGGGGATTCATGGCCCCAACCGCACTTCGGGTCATTGCTCATCTTCTATTTATGGAGCAGGTGGGTGCATTGTCCATGCCATGTGTGGATTTGGTTGAGCACTGTCCACTGTCTTCGAGGGAGGTTGAAGCCAGGAACCTCTGCTGACGGGTCAATAATGACATGCTCATTCTTTATGCTTCACGTGTCTTACAATTCAAGTTCTGGATAGTGGGTTGATACGAGCTGCATAACTATTAGCTGCTGTTTGCTGGATTGGCTGACGTAATTTTAAGCTCTTTCTTGATGGTTTTTCTAGTTTTTGGGAATGGGAATATTGGTGCTGTTCATGACTACTCCCAACTCACGGAGTACAATGGATTCATGGTGAATGGCAGGTGGGAAAATGTGGGACAGAATGTGAAAACACTCAGCTGGAGTGGACATAATCATCGCTGACACCATCCACATGGCAGCATTTAGCCTCATGTCCACAATCTTTGTGTGGTAGCTGCAGGACCATGAGGCAGAGAAATATTATGGAACTGAAAAGACTAGGACCACTTTTACAGTGTGAAATGTTCTGCCTGTGCTTCCCCATGATGTCAGGTGAATGGAACATTTTCACCTTGGTTATTACTTTTCTGCCAGTGTTATTGAGATGAGACTTGTGATATATTCAGGTGGCACTAACAGATAAGATGGACACCAAGCATGGCTGTTTCAGGGAAGTGTTTATTTGGATCATGGCGTTATCACACCATTAACTAATCACAGCATTAGCGTATTACATTTCCCCTTTCAAAAGAAAAGTGTTTGTTTCTGCAGTGAATTACATTTCCAAATCAATATCCATATTAATAACCGACTTACAAAGTTTTTCTGATCTCCTTACAGGTTTTGGTGCAGAGTCAGGTTTTACCTGTTTGGTTTAGGTTCAGAACTTAGAGAAGATGTTGTCCCTTTCTCAAAAGTTGTTATATCAGGCACTGAAGTCTGAATTGGTTCAAAATCTGTTATGAGCTCATGATCAAGTGGATTGTACTCATGTTTTGGGTCATCCCTTACCGGGATGATGTGATTCAAATAGAGATTTCTCATTTTCCTATCAATCAAATATCTTTTGGTTCCACAAACTCTGCTACATTTCCCACATCCTACCTGTGTGACTTGTGAGGGTGACTCAAAACATGAACATGCTCACTCTACTTGAAACAGTGTTCACTTTTGTTTGTGTCAAATTATCATTTCTGACTAAACTGTTAGTGTTAAACTTTAGCAGTCAAGTTAGGTAGGACATGTCCTTAACCTTCTCTTTATCAGGAGCTCAGCAGGTATATACCCTGTAGTAGAGTGTGGGGTTGTTCTATATTTCAGCAGGAAATTAGACAACCACTGTAACATACTGAAATTTGAACACCCATGCAGCACTTGTGTCCTGAGTGCTTCTTTAACTAACCACACGGATCTTTAAGCTTCTCCATTTGATTCTGGATGATAAGGAGGAGTGAGGGTATGTTTGATATCCTTTTGCTTCATGAAATTCTGGAACATGGCAGAATGAAATTGAGGGAAAACTCCTCTGGTAGTCCATGACCAGTAAAAATAGACCTTAACTCGTCCATTGTCTGTTCAGCATTGGTGTTTTGACTCGTGCTTTACTTTGATCCACTTCAAGTGGCGATCAATAAATGCTAAGAAATTGTCATTTTCCACTTTTCAGAAGTCTCTGTGAACTCTTTGAAAAGGTCAGCTCGAACATGAGCATTATTGCAAAGGGGTTTTAAGCCGCTTATTTCTGCAGTTTAGGCAGATAGTACGTGATTCTCAATCACTGTTTAAAGCAGGCCAATAAATAAAGCCTCCAGATATGGATTTCATGTTGACTATTCCTGTGTGTTCTGGATGGAGTTCTGCCATAATCCTATTCTCAAAGAACTAAGTACAACCACTCTACGACTGCACTTGGCGCAGCTCTGTTCACATGATGGTGTATTGTGACAATTGTGGAACAGTTTCAGTTCCTCATCTCTACACTGGTCAAATTCAGTCCATCCATTAAATGTCCACTTGCAGACACTTTTCAACACTGAATCTTTCTGAATCTCAGCTGTAATTTCAGTTGCAGTGATTGGAAAGCCATCATCTACTACTCCTAATGTGAAGAATAGTCATTTACAGCCTACTTCAGAGTCTTCATGTAGCAAACAGGACAGTGCATCAGCAATAGCCTTCTCCTTCAAACTGCGATATTTAATGCTGTAGTCCTACTGTAGAGAAGTACATCCCACCGCTGCATCCTTGATGCTGCCATTGTCGGTATTGCAGACTTTGGACCCAGAATAGCTACTAGGGGTTTAAGATCTGTAACTGGAATAAAGTTTCTACCCAACAAAAACTGGTTAAACCTTTTGATTCCAAAGATGATTCCAAGTGCTTCATTTTCCATCTGTGTGCAGTTGCGTTCTCCCTTGGTCAGGGTATGTGACACAAATACTATGGGCTTCTCTTCACCATCCTCCATGACTTGACTGGTCACTGCTCCAACTCTATAGTTTGAAGCATCACATGCTAACTTCAGATATCAATTTATGTTGTAATACATTGTTCAAGCTTCTCTTATATGCATCATAAGCATCTTGTTGTGCTTTAGACCATTCCCATTTCACAGCTTCCTTCAATAACTCATGTTGTGAAGATAACACCATTGCATGCTTAGGCAGAATTGGCGAGTAGTACTGAACCATGCCGAGGAAAGATCAAAGCTCAGACACATCTTTTGGCTTTGGAACATTAATTGTTGCCTCTATCTTCTCTTTCACTATCCTTGTCCTTTTTCATTGATTTTCAGACATACGAATTAGGAGCAGGAGTAGGACACTTGGCCCCTCAAGCCTTCAAGCCAAGGTGTACCACCTCAGATTGTACAAAAGCACAATTACTCTTTTTCAACTTCACATTGTGATCATTAAGCCTTTTTAACACTTTATTCAACCCTTGAAAATTCTCTTCCTCTGTTGCAGTCATGATTAACATTATCCTGATTACACAAGCAATGCAGCACTCCTTGGAAAATCTTATTGATTGTAGCATGAAAGAGTTTTGGAAAGATTTGACACCATAGGGCAGCTTTCTGTGAGAGGATAACCTCATGTGTGTGTTTATCATGATATATTGCTGACTTCCTCGATCCACATTGAGTTGTGCATAAGCATGGGACTAATTCACCTTCCTGAATAGCTGGATCCCACTAACGGTGCATACAAATCTTGAGAGGTCGGTGGTGAATACGGCTCATCATCCACTGACTGGCTGATGGCGACTTTGCTGTCCTCACATAGTGTTATGGTTTTGTCTGACTTGGGGACTACTACACTTGTGGGCTGAATTTTATTCTCTTGTTGGAGGCGAATTCATTGGCATGGGAGCCAGTGAACTGCCATGGAGCTGTCCGCCATGGAACCTGGCGCCATAACGCTGTTTGCTGATTTTGTCAGAGACGGGAAAGTACCATGTTGGCACTGAAACCCCAATGCGATGCTTTCATCATTTATATGTTCTATGTTTAATGTTATAAATACAGATTCAAATAAATTTGAATCTCATTTACATTGATTTACAAGTTTCTTAATTTTGTGTTGGACGTGCAGCACTCACGTGCCTTTATTTTCGGACTTTCAAAAGTTGATGCCAGCGAGGCACAAGTCCTTTGTGCCGCAAAAGGGAAGATAACTTCACGGGATTTTTTTAGGGGGAAGTGGGGTTTGCAGCGGCCATTGCCGCTATGCTGACTCTGCAATGTGTCTGTGTCTGAATGGGGGAATCACTGCAAGGGGATTGTGTGCGAATGGGGGAATCTCTGCAAGGGGATTGTGTATGAATGGGGTGATCTCTGCAAGGTGCTTGTGTATGAATGGGGGAATCTCTGCAAGGGGATTGTGTATGAATGGGGGGAGCTCTGCAAGGTGCTTGTGTATGAATGGGGGAATCTCTGCAAGGGCATTGTGTGTGAATGGGGGGATCGCTGCAAGGTGCTTGTGTATGAATGGGGGGATCTCTGCAAGGTGCTTGTGTATGAATGGGGGAATCTCTGCAAGGGGATTGTGTGCCAATGGGGGGATCTCTGCAAGGTGCTTGTGTATGAATGGGGGAATCTCTGCAAGGGGATTGTGTATGAATGGGGGGAGCTCTGCAAGGTGCTTGTGTATGAATGGGGGAATCTCTGCAAGGGCATTGTGTGCGAATGGGGGGATCTCTGCAAGCTGCTTGTGTATGAATGGGGGAATCTCTGCAAGGGGATTGTGTGCGAATGGGGGGATCTCTGCAAGGTGCTTGTGTTTGAATGGGGGAATCTCTGCAAGGGGATTGTGTGCGAATGGGGGGATCTCTGCAAGCTGCTTGTGTATGAATGGGGGAATCTCTGCAAGGGGATTGTGTGCGAATGGGGGGATCTCTGCAAGGTGCTTGTGTATGAATGGGGGAATCTCTGCAAGGGGATTGTGTGCGAAAGGGGGGATCTCTGCAAGCTGCTTGTGTATGAATGGGGGAATCTCTGCAAGGGGATTGTGTGCGAATGGGGGGATCTCTGCAAGGTGCTTGTGTATGAATGGGGGAATCTATGCAAGGGGATTGTGTATGAATGGGGGGAGCTCTGCAATGGATTGTCTGCGAATGGGGGGATCTCTGCAAGCTGCTTGTGTATGAATGGGGGAATCTCTGCAAGGGGATTGTGTGCGAATGGGGGGATCGCTGCAAGGTGCTTGTGTATGAATGGGGGAATCTATGCAAGGGGATTGTGTGCGAATGGGGGGATCTCTGCAATGTGTCTGTGTCTGAATGGGGGAATCTATGCAAGGGGATTGTGTGCGAATGGGGGGATCTCTGCAATGTGTCTGTGTCTGAATGGGGGAATCTATGCAAGGGGATTGTGTGCGAATGGGGGGATCTCTGCAAGGTGCTTGTGTATGAATGGGGGAATCTCTGCAAGGGGATTGTGTGCGAATGGGGGGAACGCTGCAAGGTGCTTGTGTATGAATGGGGGGAGCTCTGCAAGGGGATTGTGTATGAACGGGGGGAGCTCTGCAATGAATTGTCTGCGACTGGGGGGAGCTCTGCAATGGATTGGTGTGTGAATGGAGAAACTCTGTAAGGGGTTTGTGTGTGAATGGGGGGGGGATCTCTGCAAACTGCTTGTGTCTGAATGGGGGGATCTCTGCAAGGGGTTTGTGTATGAATGGGGGGAGCTCTGCAATGGATTGTGTGTGAATGGAGAAACTCTGTAAGGGGTTTGTGTGTGAATGGTGGGGGGTGGGGCGGGTGGAGTTCTGAATGGGGATTGTGTGAGAATGGGGGGCCATTCGAAGGTACTCTAAATAATGTTGGTATGGTTATGAAGGCTCACACTTCTGGAAAATATGTTTGAGCAATATTACTCATAAACCTAGAAGCACATCAGACATCCTGAAGATCAAAAATTGACAAACATGTTTGCCAGACAGGTTAATGGTTGCTTTGGAAGGAAGCTGAAGGTCCGAGGGGAGTAGGCATGGGGCTGATTCACCCTGTTTTTTGCCGCATTGAGGCACCTCCACTAGACGCAGGCACAAGAGGCAGCTGTGGTTCAGGAAAAAGCTCCTAGATTTGAACAGCAGCAGCTGGGAAGGCAAAGCAGAGCCCAAGTACGTGAACGAGTTTACAGGACCCGGTTAATCCACCTGTAGATATCGGAACTACATTGTCAAGGAAGGCCTCAGCTGTCCAGAGAGGCCATCACAGACCTATCTGGCATTCTTAATGAAGAATTGCGACCAAGGGGATTTGGTGATCAAGATTACTGTAGCTTTAAATACTTATGCATCGGGATCGTTCCAGTGATCCACCAAGGGCATGTATGGGATCTCTCAAACCGCAGTGCAGTGCTGCATCAAGAAGGTGATCAGTGCCCTGTTCTAGAGAGCCGGTGACTATGCACACTACCACAGAGACTCTGAGAGTCAGGCCGAGAGGACCATCAGATTTGGGGCCATGGCGGGATTTCCATAGGTGCAGGGTGTAATTGACTGTAGGCATGTGGCTATCAAGGCTCCCATGGACCAACCAGCTAACTTCATCAACAGAAAGGAGTTCCATTCAGTCAACGTGCAACTGGTTTGCGACCACCGAAAGTGCTTTCTCAAATGTGTGCCCACTTCCTGGGAAGCTGACATGAAGTCTACGTTCTTCACCAGTCCCAGGTGCCACAAATTTCCACTCTCCATGCTTGCCATCAGGGGTGGATTCGAGGGGGGAAGGACTTCTTTTTGAGGACATGGCTTCTGACAATACTTAGAAATTCTTGCAATGATGCAGAGGAGCGTTACAACTTTTGCCACGGCTCCACCTGTGCGACCATTGAGCAGGCCATTGAGCTGCTGAAGATGAGGTTTTGAAGCCTTGATAAATCTGGTGGAGCCCTGAGTATGGCCCAGAGAGGGTTGCATATATCATGGTGGCCATTTGCGCTCAACATAATATTGCACTACAGATGGGGAAGGACTTGCATGAGGAAGACAAGCGTGAGCATCAGACATCCTCTGACAAAGAGGACCCAGAGGGCAGACATGGCCAAGGAGCAATGCACGATAAGAACACAGTGATGGAGGCCAAACATGGTGAGCAACGCACAAGGGAAGCAAGGGACAACGTTATAATGATGCATTTTCAATCACCCTGATATCAACCCAGTATGACTGCTCAATATACTAACCATCATGCATGTATTCTCCTAACTCCATACTATCTGACACTCCTCAGTGAAGGCCAGCAACCATGTACAATAGTGCCCTTGGGACACTATTAATCTAATAAAACCTCATACGTATTGCCATGATAATGATGTCAGTGGTCACATCGCTAATGCTGTAAGACTTATGATGGAATTCTAAGAGTCACAATTAAGGTATGTTGGAATGGGATTTACAAACAAGGCTGATGATTGACACTAAAGAAAATTTAATTAAAGTTAACATGACATAGTTGTGTCACCCGGGAATGCTTGTGTGTATGTGTAAGTGTATTTTCAACATAATTACCTGTGTTTCTGCTCAATGTAATCCCTGCACTGGCAGCTGGACTGGAGGCAGGCTGCTGCCTCTTCGACTGGAATGACTTTGGTGGTCATCCTCTGGGTGCCTGAGGCTTGGAGGGCATCGGCTGCCCGAAGGCTTTCTGTACGGGAACAGGACTGTCCTCAGGCATCCCAGTGGCTGGAGCTGTACGCACTGGCAGAGGGGCTCAGGATCTGGTGTTCACACTTGAAAAACCCTGAGAGGAGACCCCTGATGTGGAGAACATCTTCTGCTCATCCCACCTCACAGGCATGGAAGGAACTGTGATGAAATAAACAATGATGTGGAGTAATTATGAAGTTAAAATGTCAACTTCTAAAACTAAATCACAAGAACTTGGACACTAGAATCACAGTCAAAATGGAGTAGCGGCTACATGACCCCTTCGGTACTGGAAATAAACAAACTTGCCTGCAAAGATGGAACTTGCTTACCTCATCTGAAATAGCTCTGTGGAGAACCCCTTTGATATTGACAGGAGGACTATCACATATTAATAACTCTTATTGACATAAATGGATTAAGAAAGGATGCTGGAGGCAGTCTGACTCACAGCCAAAACCAGTATGAATGGGTCTGAAGTAGTATGATCATAAGAGAATGCTCCTTCATCAAACTTCAATCGATAGCCATGGTTATCATATTGTGGCCCATTGTGTGGTTACAACAGGGGAGAGCACCATATGTCTCTGAACAGAAACTCTAATGTGATAGATTTTTACCTTTAAAAGTTGGCATTCTGGAGAGAGAGGAGAGATCAAGCCTGGACCACAGAAAGGTGTGAGAGGCATCCAGCCAGGCAAGAGAAGAACACTGCTGGAGGAACAGCCACCACAGCAGATGCATCACAAAGTTACTTTGAGACTAACCGACTGTGAAGGTAACAAAATACACACTACCAGCTTTGGTCTGTATTACAACCACTAGAGCTATACAACACTTCTGCAAGTTCAAGACTGCCTATAATCAGATCTGCAACTTTTAAAAAGACCTTTCCTCCAAAAAGACTCAACAATATTCTGTAAACAATGAACGTTTACTTCACCTTGCTCTACAGTCCACTTCTTACCCTTTTCTCTCTATCTACCTAATCTTGTGTATCTGTGTATGGGTTCATGTGTGTGTGTGGGTGAGGTTGCAACCATTCTGGGAATTGTTTAAAAACAAATCTTTTCTTTTTTACCTATGAGAAAACCTGTCATTTGTTTGTTTATTTGACCCCAAAGACAATCAGGGGCTAACGCATCATTTTAACAAAAGCCGATTGTGGTCAGGTGGGAGTGAACAGTGGGAAGCACCCACAACTGTTACCCCCTGCCCGTAACAAATTGGGGGCTTGAAGCCAAGATTCTGAACTATCAGATTTAATGAGAGATTTGGAGAAGGGAGGAAAATTGACCTCTAAGACTGGGAATAAATGAGCTGACAGGTTTTCTTGATCATTTTTTTCTTCAGTATGATGCTGGAAACAAAAGACATGTCCATATTTAATACTGAAGAGTTTCTAGAGTAAGGAAACATATCCCATGATAAGTTAAATCAACATGAAAGGATTAACAAAGGACAGTCTGATTCACAGCTGAAATCAGGATGAATGGGTGTGAAGTAGTAACATCATAACAGAGTAGTACCCATTCAAACTTCAGTCAGCAGGTCTCGGTATCATATTCTGGCCCATTGTGTGGCAACAACAGGGAAGTGTACCATGCATCTCCTAACACAAACACATTGTGACACATCAGTACACACATTGCACCTGTTTCAGCTGACCAAAAATACGTGACAGCCATTCGCTCGTTCATTCCTCATGGCAATGCCTTGACCAATCAGAGTCAAGCTTCCTGGTTAAAATTTCAAACAAAGTTTGGCAGTTAACTGTCGGTCACCATAAGCTGGTGCATTCTCCATGGCAATGCCTCTGCCAAGAAGAGTTCACTTGCCAACCAGTTAGCACCCTCTTATCCTTTTATTAACATTTTCCCACCCAACCGGAAACAGCCAAATTAAACACTTTAATAACCCCCAGAATAAAAACAGACCAAACCAGGTACCTTTAGACAACAACAAATGAGCTATTTATTAAAACTAAATCTTAAACACTATCATGATAAACCTATGTCTAAAGACCTTATAACTTCTTATTTTAATCTAACTCCCCCCATTCACACTCATACACTCAAAAACTAATTGTTAACCGGTTTCATTAAAAAAAATGATCTTTTAAAAATTAGCTGTTTCTTAAACATAAATAAATAACTAGGTGATCATTCTTTGGGGGTTACGTTCCTGATGGGTGAGGTATCTAAGTGTAAAAATAATCGAAGTCTCCGTGCGGGTTTGATGAAACTGTCTCTTAGTAGATAGGTATTTAAAGCACTTCGGCTGCAGCAGGCATCACACCGTTCTTTCAACGATGAGCACAGCAATAGGTCTACTTGAAATCTTTAAACTCAGCAGTCTTTTGGTAGAAACTTTACTGTGAATTCCAGAAAATACAATCAGTTAAGAAAGAGTCAATCTTGAAGCGAAGACTCTCAGATTGGAAGTAAAGAAAAGGAATTTTGCAACCTCCAGCAATACAAATGGTTTCTTCAAATGTTTTTTTCCCCCTCCTTAGGTAATGAACATACCTATCCCTCATTGTAGAATTTCTGCTGAGAGAAATAAACATCTCCTTCCGACAGTAAGCACACTTCGCTGGTGTCTCTCTGAACTGGTTTCAGCCACTTTTTACACACAGTCCAATTGTTATAGTACACCATGTGATCTGTCTCTCCTGCTGTGGCCTAGGGACAGTTGCAGCTGCTGGCCCAGTGTCTGTTGTTTTTTGTTAAAGGTGCACTGTTTTTAAACAGAGTCTTAAAGGCACACACTGCTTTGAATCAGAGGAGAAAATATACAGTTCGGTGACAACTCTGCCCATGCCGAAATGAAACGCCATTCCTAAATTCCGTTTGATTACAATAAAAAAAGAAACTGGGAAAAAACATTTTCCACATTCATGCACCCATTCACTCTCCTGATAATTTACAGCATTTTCTTTGTACCATTGCCAACCATATAACTTTACATGGTTACATTTGTGACAAAGCACAGTGATAACATTGTTTTCCCCTGAAATATGTACAATTTTCAATGATCAGGCTGTAGGAACAAACGGCATCTAAATATTCTAGCATTTTGCTTTTGAAATTTTTCCACAAACATTATTCGGTTATGCTCAGTGTGTTTTAGTGTTTCTTTATAGTCTTGGTGGACATATTCTTTGAAATTTTTGAGATCCAACAAAAGTTCTAAAGTTTCTTTTTCCACAGTGGAATACTTTTCTTTGATAGCAATTTAGTTTTATTGAAAAGTACCCTACCGGCTGCTCTATGCCAAATTCGTCATCCTACAATAGGACTAGACCAACCCCCCTGGTCACGAGCATCGATCGCTGATTTAAAGTGTTTAGCAAAATTTGGAGCAGCCAAAACTAGTTCATTAGTTGAGATTGCCTTTAGCTTTTCAAAGACTGCCTGGCATTCATCTGACCATACCACTTTGTTTTCCTTTTTTTGTAGCAAATTGGTTAATGGAACAGCCACAGTACTAAACTTCCATACAAATTTCCTCTAAAGACTGAACATCCCTAAAAACCTCATTATTTCCCCTTTAGATTTAGGGTTAGGGTACTCTACTAAGCCTTGTACCTTTGCTATTATTAGCAATACCTGTCCTTGCCCCACTATGTGCCTGAGGAAAGTTACTCTTGCTTTTCCAAATTCGCTTTTTTCCAGGTTTATCACAAAGCCATCTGCTTGTAACTTTTAAACAGAATTTTTAGCTGGTTTAAGTGTTCTTGTCAAGTGTTACTGGATATTAATACATCATTGAGATATGCTACACAGTTGGGAACATTGGCTACCACCTGATTCATTAAACTTTGAAAAGTGGCAGGTGCATTTTTTATCCCGAATGGCATCAACCAGCACTGATAAAGACCGCCAGGTGTTACAAATGCTGATACCTCTTTGGCTGGAGGAGTCAAAGGAACTTGCCAGTATCCCTTTAACAAGTTGATCTTGCTAAGAAACCTTGCACTTCACACTCTGTCGATACAGTTTTCTAAATGCGGAATTCGGTAGGAGTCTGCCTTTGTTACTGCATTGACTTTTCTGTAGTCATACAAAATCAGATTGAGCAGTCAGCTTTAGGTACTAGAATTATTGGTGAACTCCAGCTCCTTTGACTAGGCTCGATAAAGTTGTTTGTTGGTCAAGCATGTATTGGATTTCTGCTTTTACTTGGGCCTGTTTGTCCGGACTTAAGTGGTAAGGGTGTTGTTTGATAGGAACAGCTTCCTCTATATACACATAATGTGTGGTTAAGATTGTACATCCCAGTATATCCATGCAGACTCTTTTAAATGTTTTGAAAAGCTTGGTTACGACTTCCCGTTGCTTCGCCTCTAAGTGCAAAAGCATATTGTCCAATTTTCCTAACCATTCTGTATTCGCTAATCTGATGGTTGGAGGTACAATCTGAGCATTGTCTAGGCCTCCATTTGACTCATCTTCACTATCCTTTTCTGTCTCAACAGTCCCAATTACTTGACACACCCGTACTGGCTTCTCCTGCTCCCTGCGATAATATTGCTTTAACATGTTGATGTGACACAACTGGTTCCTCTTCTGGCGATTAGGGGTGCCAATCAAATAATCTGCTTTACCAACTCTTTTGATCACTCTCTATGGGCTACTGAACCGTGCTTTTCGTGGTTCCCGCTGTAATGGTAACAACACCAATACTTTATCCCCTGGTTGAAAATTGTGGATTTTTGCATTCTTGTCTGCCTATTTTTTTCATATTGGCTTGGAATACTTTAAGGCGTTCCTGAGCCACAGTGCAAGCTTTTCTGAGCCTTTCCCAGAACACAGAGATAATCCTGTATCGAAGATTCATTATTTTGTTCAGAGAATCTGCCTTTTATGAATTTGAGAGGACCTCTTACTTCATGTCCGTAAACCAGTTCAAAAAGACTGAAGCCTATAAACTCATTCGGTGAGTCTCTGGTGGCAAGTAAAAGAAAGTCTGGTCCTTTATCCCAGTCATGCGGATATTTGTGACCGTATGTTCTAATCATTGTTTTGAGAGTTTGGTGTTACCTCTCTAAAGCTTCCTGTCACTGTGGGTGATATGCTAAAGATTTCAACTGTCTAATGTCCAAATTACCCATGACTTCTTGGAATGTCTTCGACATGAAACTAGAACCTTGATCCGATTGAACTTCAAGTGGTAATCCATATCTTGTAAAGAATTGGGTTAACTTTCCTACTACTATTTTAGCAGTAATTGTTCTCAAAGGAATGGCCTCCGGAAATTGAAAAGCCATATCCATGATAGCAAGTATGTATTGATGTCCCACTTTTGTTTTTGGCAAGGGTCCTACACAGTCTACCAATACCCTGCTAACTCAAAGTCTCCCATTAAGCCACTTCCTCCAGCGGAACAGGGAGAGGGGGGTGGAGGCTGGATACCCGATGATGCTTCAGCGCGCATGCGCAAAGATGGACCAGGCGCCGATACGCGATGACATTAGTGCTGCACGATGATGACATCATCCTGCGCATGCGCCACTTAGTGCTGGCAAAATGTAGCTGCGTATGTGCGTATCTTGGCGCACTCTGATGATGTCAGTGGGCTGCTGCTTTGTCAGGAATCACTTTGTTGTTCTAATGTCCCCTCCTTTGACTTGAGGGACAGATGGGACCTGTACAAGAAGGATGGGTTGCATCTAAACTGGAGGGGCACAAATATCCTGGCTGTGAGGTTTGCTAGCATCACTCGGGAGGGTTTAAACTAGTGTGGCAGGGGGGTGGGAACCAGAGCAGTGGGACAGCAAGTGAAATAAATGAAGGGGAACTAGTAAATAAGGGCAGTAAGACTAAGAGGAAGAGCAGGCAGGGAGATGTTGCAGTGAACAGTGGGACTGGTGGTCTGAAGTGCATTTGTTTCAATGCAAGAAGTATAACAGGTAAGGCAGATGAATTCAGAGATTGGATTAGTACTTGGAAATATGATGTTGTTGCTATTACAGTGACTTGGTTGAGGGAAGGACAGGATTGGCAGCTAAATGTTCCAGGATTTGGAAGCTTCAGGCGGGATAGAGGGGGATGTAAAAGGGGAGGGGGAGTTGCATTACTGGTTAAAGAGAATATCACAGCTGTACTGCGGGTGTACACCTCGGAGGGGTCATGCAGCGAGGCAATATGGGTGGAGCTCAGGAATAGGAAGGGTGCAGTCATGATGTTGGGGGTTTACTACAGACCTCCCAACAGCCAGCAGGAGGTAGAGGAGCAGATATATAGACAGATTTTGGAAAGATATAAAGGTAACAGTGTTGTAGTGGTGGGTGATTTTAACTTCCCCATTATTGACTGGGACTCACTTAGTGCTAGGGGCTTGGATGGGGCAGAATTTGTAAGGAGCATCCAGGAGGGCTTCCTGAAACAATACGTAGATAGTCCAACTGGGGATGAGGCCGTACTGGACCTGGTATTGGGGAATGAGCCAGGCCAGGTGGTCGAAGTTTCAGTAGGGGAGAATTTTGGGAACAGTGACCATAATTGGGCGGCACTGTGGCGCATTGGTTAGCACCGCAGCCTCACAGCTCCAGTGACCTGGGTTCAATTCTGGGTACTTCCTGTGTGGAGTTTGCAAGTTCTCCCTGTGTCTGCGTGGGTTTCCTTCGGGTGCTCCGGTTTCCTCCCACATGCCAAAGACTTGCTGGTTGATAGGTTAATTGGTCATTATAAATTGCCCCTAGTATAGGTAGGTGGTAGGGAAATATAGGGACAGGTGGGGATGTGGTAGGAATATGGGATTAGTGTAGGATTAGTATAAATGGGTTGTTGATTGTCGGCACAGACTCGATGGGCTGAAGGGGCTATTTCAGTGCTCTATCTCTAAACTAAACTAAACTAAAATCACTGCTATGGGAACTAGTGGTGCCGGTTTTATGGTCGGTTGCAGTTTTCCCACCACTTGGCATGCATGGCATACCCTACAAAATTGTCTCACCTCCTTTGTAACTCCTGGCCATCAATAATGTTGGCTTTTCCATGGTTTGGTCTTCCGAATTCCCCTATGTCCTGCAAAAGGAATGTCATGTGCTATCCTTAATAATCCCTGGTGATATTTAGGTGGTACCACTATCTGTTCAACAACCGTCCAGTCTTCATCTGCAGGTGTATGAGGTGGTCTCCATTTCTTCCTCAAAACCCCGAGGCCTTCTGGAACTCCTTTCACCTCAGCTTCTGTCAGAGTCATCTGTGCTATTCTGATCAGCTGGCTGTGCTGCAATGATAGAGGATCTGTTAAACATCTCATTCGGATTATCTTAATTCCCAAATAAGGTTTCAGAGACTTGGATATCAATTTGTGGTGCCTCTTTTATCTCCATCAATGGATCCTGTTTGGTCATTGCATGAGTGACAACAGACATAAGAAATATTCCTGGAACTTGTTCCTGTTCCCTTAACTTCACTTGGCTCCTCTGTAATTATAGGAGAAGCTGATACTTTTGATCTGGCCAAATCATTCCTAGGAGTCGGTCAATTATGTCTATTGGCAAATTGTGGACAACTCCGACATTTACCACCCCAACATAAAGTCACTCTGCAGCATTCAAGGCGCTTTCTGGTGAGAACATTATATCTTTCCCCAGCAAGAATGTTTGGGTTGCTCCTGTATCCCTGAGTGTAATGGTAGTTTTTCCTGCCTTACTTAAAGGATATGGAGTTACTTCCCCCTTTGGCAAAAAATCATTATAACTCTCGGGTATTTTATTCTTGACTTCTACACTCACTTTAGTTTTTTTTGCATATGGTTTTACAGCTGCAATTAAAGCCTGGTCTGCTATACTCTCAGTCAGTGTCATTTCCTCTGCATTAGCTTTGTGCACCCGACAAGTCCTATTGGTTTAACTCACAATTTCTAGCATTCTGAACAAAGATGACCCGTTTTGTGGCAATGATGACATTTCGGCTTGCGGACCTCACTTCTAACCTCAGCATCTTCCTTTCTGACCTGAGGAGGTGATCCTGAGGCATTCCACGCTGTTCCTTCTTGTCCCTAGCTACTTGCCTTCCTTTCACTATCTCACTTTCTATCCTTATCAGGTTTATGGGGGTGATAAACAAAACGTTTTGGCTTATTCACAAGCTCAAAGTCATCTGCAATTTCCGATGCTTGCCTAGATTTCAAAACTTTCAGGTTATCTATATGAGTTCTCACTACTGAAAAAAATGGCCTTTTTAAACTCTTCCAAGAGAATGAACTCTCGAAGATTCTCATATGTAGTTTCATCTTTAATGTTCAAATCCAATGGTCAAAATTAATTTGCTTCACCATCTCACATTCTGCAGCCAATCTCCATAAGTTCTGAATCTTCTGCCGATAAACTTCAGGGACTAACTCGTACTCAGCGAGAAATAAAGGCCGACTCGTGCCTGCAAATGAAACCTGACCTGAGCCTGACAGAACCACATCCGACCCCGAGCCTGACCCTGCCCGAGTCCTTTCATTTTTCCTGTGCCCGACCCACAAGACCCGACCATCAGTTAAACTACCTTCCGTTTTTCACTTTGTTACTTACCTGCACAAGCTTCAAAAGCTGTAACTAAACAACCTTTCAAGTCCAAAAAGTACATTAACGTCGGAGCCACTTACCAGAGGTGGTGATAGAATATGCCCGACCCGGCCCAACCCGACTTGAGGTCGAATGCTGGACCCGGAAGTGCGACCCGACCCGGACCCAACACCTGACATCAGGTCCCGTCGGGTTCCGGTGGGGTAGCCAAGCTCTAGCGAGAATAGCCTTTTTTGCCAAGTCATAATCTGCAGAAACCTCTTCAGGAAGCATGGCATAAACTTCATGAGCTCTGCCTACCAATTTGCTTTGCATAAGCAGTGTCCAGCTTTCATCTACTCATCTGTTTGGCTATTTTTTCAAAAGATATGAAAAATGCCTCTACATCCCTTTCATCAAGCTTCGGAAGAGCTTCTATAAATTTAAACAGCTTTTCACTAAGTCCTGGGCTGAACTCAGATTCTTCCTGACCCGAACTTTCCTTGGAGTCAAGACCACCTCTTTGTCTTATTTCCATCTCTCTTAATTTAAATTTCCTTTCTTCTCTTTCACTTTCTCTCTCTTTTCCCAATTCAAGTTTTTTTTATTGCTATTGCTTTTTCCTGCTCAAGTCTTTTCAGTTCTAACTGAATCTTAACCAACTCCACTGCATCACTCCCTGACGTACTAACTTCATGTTCCTCTTCTTCTAATTCTAGATGTTGGTCTAGTAGGCCAATTATCACTACTTTTCTGGCAGCGGATTTTAATTCTACCCCAATATTGCAGCCAATTTGTTTAGTTTATTCGGAGTTAAAGCTATCATGTCACGAAGGGACACATTCTCATTTCCCAGAAACTCTGCTGCAACTGCTAATGCCATTCTGATGCTACAGACTGTATCTTATTACAGAAGAAACCTGGTTCCTTTTATGGTTTTGTAATTGGCTTTAGATTTGGATCCCAAAAATCGATCACCCCAATTAATATGATTCCAAACACAAGCCCCCCAATTATTCTGATTCAGATCCCAAACAAGACACCCAATTAAATCTATTATGACCGAGGTGGGATCAATGCACTGTTAATTCTATCCCATCTCTCCACAGGTTGCTGCATATTATTAAAGTATTCACACCCAACCGGAAAACAGCCAAATTAAACACACTCGTAACATCCAGAATAAAACAGACCAAACCAGGTATCTTGAGACAATAACAAATTAAGTATTTATTCAACACTAAATACGAAACACTATCAAGATAAAACTATGTCTAAAGATCTTATAACTTATTATTTTAATCCAACTCCCCCATTCACAGACATACATTCAAAACTAACACTTAACCCATTTTAAAAGTGGTATTTTATTAAAATAAATAGCTGTTTCTTAAGAATAAATAAATGAGTCTTTGTGAATTACGTTCCTGATGGATGAGGTATCCGAATGTGAAAATAATTAAAGGCCACTCGAAATTTCCATGCGGATTTGATGAAATAGTCTGTTCTTGATTGGCACTCAAAACGTTTCGGCTATAGCAGGCATCAAACAGCTCTTTCAACGATGAGCACAGCAATAAGTCAACTTGAATTTCAAAATCGACAGTATCTCAGTCAAAACTTTATTCCAAAACACAAATGGTTTCTTCAAGAAGAAGGCATTTTTTTCTTCTTGGAGAATTTCTGCTGAGAGACAGAATGAATAGCTATTTTCTTCAGTAGCACACCTCGCTGGAGAGTCTCTCAAAACTAACTGGTTCAGAACTTTTTTTTGCCAGTTTTACACACACTCAGATTGAAACATTGTACCATGTGACTTCTGTCTCCTGCTGTGGCCTCGGGACAGGTGCAGCTGGCATCCTGTGCTCAGTCCTACAAGCACACTGTTTTCAAACAGACTCTTAAAGGCACACACTGTTTTTAATTTGAGGGGACAATAAATGCAAGTCCTTGACTTGTGACATCCAAGTATTTTGGGTGGGGGTCATGATAAGTCAACTTTTGCAGAAGCAAACGTTATCTGCGATTTAATCCTAGGCAGACGGGAGCTGCCCACCAACTGAAAAGTCAGTGACGAGCCCGCTTTTGCCTGGCCTGGGGATCGATCTGTATTTTGTGGGTCCCTGGGCTTTAATTGGTCTGGCTCAGGACTTCCACCCGCTTCAGATAGGTAGTCCAGCCTAATAGACCTGCCAGCCAATCAGTGGGCCAGCATCTCTTAGTCCCAGCAGTGACACCGGGAGTGGTGGCCAATGCTGGGACTGCACCTAGCATCGCGAAGATATTGGGGATCGTAAACTGCAGGGACATTTTTGTTGCCTTGCCAGGATGATGGGTCGGGCCGCAATGAGGCAAGGTGTTCGACTGGAGAACAGGGGGTCTGTTGGGTGTTGAGGGTGGTTCGGGCTTCGGGGTCGGCCCTCTATCAGCACAGGGTGCCTGATCATGAGCCCGCCCCCCACCACAGGACGTCAGAGAGCTGCCTCATTTTAGTAGGCAGCTTTTCTCTGGCCTCGCCGCCCGACCAACCATGGGTGAAATCCCCGTGGAGGCAGGCGGAAGCCCTTAAGTGGCCACTTAAGGGCCTTGACTGGCCTGGGGCGGACAGGCCGTTTTTCGCCACCGCCGTCCTGCGTAAAATGGCGGTGGAGGCGGGAGAAAGTTGGGAAGGGCCCCCTGAGCCTACCACTCCATCTTACGCCACCCCCCGCCACCCACCATCTTTCCACACTTTGGGGAGGGGGGCGTAAAATTCTGACCGTTCAGTTTGAGTTATTTCCTGGTTCTGCTATTGTTCAGATGGAACTGCATCATAACTGTATTGTTTGGACTGAGGTGGAGGTGCCACATCTGGAAATAATATTCAAGTGGGCCCAGGTCACTTCGGATCTTCCTACTTGCTTCCTGTAGTGTTGCCGTCAGCATCAGCAGTGCCACATCACCGAATGGACGAACTTACAGAACAATAGGACAACATTGAGTGAACTGCAGCAGTAATGTATTGGTTATAAAGCACTTTGGGATGTCCTGAGGGTATGAAAGGTGCTGTAGGAAACTAAGGTGATAAAACGAAAGTCAAATGGTTTTCCCCCAAGGATTATAACTTGTGAATTCCTTTTTATTATTTTTGAGATACAGTACTGAAATAGGCCCTTCGGCCCACCGAGTCTGTGCCAACTAACAACCACCCATTTATACTAAGCCTACAGTAATCCCATATTCCCTATTTACAGTGGCCAATTTACCTATCACCTGCAAGCCGTTGGCTGTGGGAAGAAACTGGAGCACCTGGCGAAAACCCACGTGGTCACAGGAAGAACTTGCAGACTCCACACAGGAAGTATCCAGAATCGAACCTGGGTCCCTGGAGCTGTGAGGCTGCAATGCTAACCACTGCGCCACTGTGCTGCCCAAATGAGACCCTGTGCAAGGATTTTGAGGTAAATGGTTCAAATAGAAAAAAACTTTCTGGAGAGAGAACAGTTTGAGGGATATAGTGAAAGGGTGATAGGAGGGACTGATCTATCAGAAACAAATCGGCTATCAGGGATTGTCTGATTAACACTTGGATTTGGCCTATTTTCAGTCATGGGAATTGCAATGTAGGATTATCCCATCCCCGGGCGAGTTGAGGAAGGCAGCAAACAATCATCAACATGATTTCAGTGTGCAGCCCAGCATGAAGCACCCTCTGACTGGCTGCATGTTCAGCAGGGGCACAATAGCGTGTGTGGCTAACACAATGTGCAGCTAGCCTGAACCTCTTAAAGGCACCCTTCCCCCCCTTCAAGAGGAGGTGTATTCAGGCTACAGCAGTCGCTGGAACAGTCTCACAAAGTCTCTGATAGACGGAAGGAAATTGCAAATGCAGCAACAGGCCAGAGAGAGATGGCTCCCAGGGTTCTCAGATGTGGGTCTGGAGGCTTGAGAGAGGCACTGTTTTCACTGGGGGATGGACCATTGTGACATACTGCCAATGGAAAATGATTTTCAGGGGCTTTTTAAATTTTGCTGAAAGTGCACGGTATCCATGGGCCATCAGAGCCCCAGCAGGTATATGATGGCAGCAAGCCAGACGGAGGTGACTGATTGATTCACTAAGCGGCCATCGAGTGAGCCGGTGAGCCTTGGAATGGAAGTTTGAGCAGCGCGGGCATCGAATAACACTGTCAGGTGCAGGGGTTGAGTTGCCAGCATAGTAGGGTGGGGGGAGCTGCCAGAGTGCCATCTTAGAACTGACACTTTTGTGCTTCAAATGGGGAAAAGGGGGGGAGTGTGGTATGTGCTGGGTTCAGGAGGTACCTGGATAATAGACCCTGTCAACTGAGAATGCCCACCAGCCATGTGCATTGTGCACTCAGGAGGTGGAATCTCTGGTGAGGAGGAGTAGCAGACAGGATGAAAGCTGCAGCCACAGGCAGTGGAGAGTAGCACCTTCAGGGAGGGAGGAAGGAGAAAGGCACAAAGGGGACATCGAGTAGCCTTTGCACACAGGAGAAGGTACACTGCAGGGAGGGTCTATCGTTGGAGGATGAGCTACCGTCGGATGTCCGAGCAGCAGTGTCACCGAAGACTGCACCCGTCTCCAGGCAGGCTGTCACAGACCTGTGTGCCATGATGGCGGACGAGCTGAGCCCACTGCTGTTGGTAGCTACCGGATGCTAGTGGTGCTAAAGGTCACTATGGCGCTAAACCTCTACGCCTTGGATTCATTCCAGGGACCCACTGGAGGCATCTGTGGGGTCTGTGGATCTGTGGCGCATCAGTGCATCAAGGTGGTGACCTGTTCAAGAGGCTGGGCCAATACATCCATTGTCGCACTGATCTGAATAGTCAGACTGAGAGAACCACTGGGATTGGGGCTATCGCTACATTTCCTAAGGTGCAGGGTGTGATCAACTGCACTTATGTGGCCATCAAGGTCTCCCACAGACCAGCCAGTGGCTTTCGTCAACAGGAAGGGATTCCACTAGCTAAACTTGTAACTGATCTGCAACCACCACAACCAGATCCTGCAGGTGTGTACACGGTTCCCGGGAAGCAGCCATGATGCCTACAAACTAAGACAGTCCCAGGTGCCAGTCATTTTCTCACTCCCGTGTGCTTCCAAGGATAGATTCTGGGCGACAAGGGCTACCCATAAAATAGATGGCTACTTACTCCTGTGAGGATCCAAAGCACAGGTGCAGAGGAGAAATACAATGGAAGCCACCGGGAACCCGAGTGACCATTGAGCAGGCCATTGGTCCACTGAAGATGTGACTCAGGTTCCTGGATCGATTTGGTGGTGCCTTTCAATATGTCCCAGCGAGGCTCTCACATATTTAGTTTTTTTTTAGTTTTTTAGTTTTAGAGATACAGCACTGAAACAGGCCCTTCGGCCCATCAAGTCTGCGCCGACCATCAACCACCCATTTATACTAATCCTACACTATTCCCATATTCCTACCACATACCCACCTGTCCCTATATTTCCCTACCACCTACCTATACTAGGGGCAATTTATAATGGCCAATTTACCTACCAACCTGCAAGTCTTTGGTGGTGGGAGGAAACCGGAGCACCCGGCGAAAACCCACGCAGACACAGGGAGAACTTGCAAACTCCACACAGGCAGTACCCAGAATTGAACCCGGGTCGCTGGAGCTGTGAGGCTGCGGTGCGAACCACTGCGCCACTCTGCCGCCCTATTGTGGGCATTTGCTGTGTGCAACACAACCCGACACTACAGAGCTGAGATCAATTGAATAATGAGGATATCATGGAGCAGAATGCCTCCTCAGATGATGAGGATGTGCAGGAAGCTGATGACCAGGCGATGCATCATGAAGGACCCTGGACACCGCAGGAAAGGCGCCAGGAGATAGACGCAAGGGAGGCTCGGAAAACACGAATACAGGAACGTTGTAGATGACCCTTGCTACCCAATGCTTCCATTCAAATAAAGCTTCATCTTTCTGCTGCACTTCATTTGACAATCCATTATCCTGCTCCCATTGACACCTCAATCTCTGACAGGGGGAAGTCGAAGACCACACACAGTGTGGTCCCTCCCAACCAACACTTGGGATGATCCAGGGTACTCCTAAAGTCCAGGATTGCCACAAGTAATGGAAAGGAGATACTAGCTGAATGCAGTACTGTTATTGCACATAAAACCAGACTGAAACAGTAAATCTTTAACAATGCTCTCACCTGTGAATCCCAAGTGCAGCTGGTGGCTTTTTTTTAACTCTCTTGCACGTGCTGCTACGAGGTGCGCCTCCTGTGCGTGGAGCTGAGGTGAAGTCAGGCTGATGAGTTTGTTGCCCCTTGGTTTGGGATGTCCTTGGTGGCCGTCCTCTGGTATGCGCACATTCCTCCAGCATCCACGGAGTAATCTGCTGGATCTGTCTCCCCATGAGACTCTCCACTCACTCTCATGCAGCCAAGAGGGAAATGGCAGCACTCCTGGCCTGGATTGTCTCCTCCACTGTCTGAGCCAGGATGCGCATACCCTCTGGAATCTCCGCCAGATCTGCACACATCTCACACTGTCATCCAGCATCTGTCACATTAGTGACAACTCCAGAGGCACATCATCAGCCTGGTGCTCAGCATCATCCTGGCTTCCCACACTCCTCCAAGTATCAGTGACCTTGGCTGTCACAGCCTCAATCAGTTCTCATGTGTCTGTGGTGATCTCACCAGATTGTGACTCTGAATATAAATGCAAATGGATACCCACCGACATGAGACTATCTGCTCTGGTGGAGGGTGTTGGAAAATGATGTGATGGTGCATCCTCTGAGGATCTCTCCTCCTCCTCAGCGGTGGGTGGCTGTCTCCTGGTCACAGTGATTCTCTGCTCTTGATGATGACCTGCATAAGAGCGAAAATAGATTAAATGGTTCTGCGCTTCCCACCGGGTCCTGACAACTGCAACTAGAGTGGGTCCTGATAACTGCAACTAGAGTGCAAATCCACATGTCCAGTGCAGGACATTGGAGAATCATGTCTTGTGGCAGACAAAGGCAAAGAAATGTAGAATGACAGTATGAGAAGAGACTGGCAGCTAACATAACCGAGCATCAAAAGTCTTTTATAGGCATTTAAATAGTATAAGGATGGTAAATGGAGGGGTGGGGCTGATTGGGGATCTAAAATTGGATTTACACATGGAGGCAGGGGCATGGTTGAGGTATTAAATGAGTACTTTGCATCTGTCTTCATCAAGGAAGGTGGTAGTTGAGACACTGGGCTGGATTTTACAGACACCTGACGTTCGGGGTTATGGCAGGGGCCTCCAGCAGATGCCTACCACAGGCCTCACCACTGGAAAGGCATGGCCCAATATTGTTGGTGGCGGTGAGACCTTGTGGCACCACCCCCCCCCCCCCACCCCCACTGTCACTCGGCAATGGGAGACAAATTATAATATGTTAATTTATTCAAATCAATGCATTTGGGACAAACCCGCTCCCGCCGTCCATTTCAGTGCCATATTGGTGACCTATGCCTTCGGATGCCTGTCTGGGGATCCGATGCGGGACACTGTTGGGGAGGTGGGGCAGATATGCATCTTAGTGCGGGAGGTGGGGGAACGGGGTCAAATGCCTCTGATTGGTGTAGGGACGGGTGGGAAGGGGTTAATCGCATAATTTCCGAACTGTGGGGAGGAGGTAGGTCAAGTGCACAACGTAAGCATTTTGGTGGGGAGAGGGCAAGGGATGAATTACATGGTTATTGCGGCAGGGTGTGAGAGGGGTTAGACACATCCATTTCATTTTGTTGAATCCATTTTAATTAACTATACGTTTAAAAATGTAAATGAAATGTCAGGGCTTGAAGCCTGCGCAGTGAAGCCTGATGCCATTGTCATGGATGGGTCGCCTGCCCCCTCCACATCATCAGGGTCAGTGGGGGGGAGTTGGGATGCAGTCCAGTCATTGAATGAGCCGCTGCCTCTAATATCATGGTGGCTCCATGAAGTGCGGCCCGCACATTTAAGGCTGCCACAACGTAAAATCCAGCCTGCTGTATGGAGTCAAAATTGATCAAGAGTAGGTATTAGATAGGCTGGCTGTACTGAAAGTTGATAAGTCACCAGGACCAGATGAGATACATCCAGGGAGACTGAGGGAATTACATATGGAAATTGCAGAGGCATTGCCCATAATCTTTCAATCCTCCTTAGATACAAGGGTGGTGCCAGAGGACTGGAGAATTGCAAAAGTTTCACCCTTGTTCAAAAAAGTGTATAAGGACAAGCTCAGCAACTACAGTGCAGTCAGTTTAACCTCGGTGGTGTGAAAGTTTTTAGTTTTTTAGTTTTAGAGATACAGCACTGAAACAGGCCCTTCGGCCCACCGAGTCTGTGCCGACCATCAACCACCCATTTTTATACTAATCCTACACTAATCCCACATTCCTACCACATCCCCACCTGTCCCTATATATCCCTACCACCTACCTATACTAGGGGCAATTTATAATGGCCAATTTACCTACCAACCTGCAAGTCTTTTGGCTTGTGGGAGGAAACCGGAGCACCCGGAGGAAACCCACGCAGACACAGGGAGAACTTGCAAACTCCGCACAGGCAGTACCCAGAATCGAACCCGGGTCCCTGGAGCTGTGAGGCTGCAGTGCTAACCACTGCGCCACTGTGCCGCCCTCGAAAGCTTTTACAAATGATACTTTGGGGCAAAATTAATAATTACTTGGACAGATGCACATTATTTAAGGCAAAACAACAGGATTTGTTAAGGGAAAATCATGTTTTACTAACTTACTTGAGTTTTTTAATGTGTTAACAGAGAGGGTTGATGAGGGTAATGCAGTTGATGTGGTGTACATGAACTTTCAAAAGGCATTTGATAAAGTGCCACATAACAGGCTTGTTAGCAAATTTAGAGCCCATGGAATAAAAGGGACAGTAGCAGCATGGATATGAAGTTGGCTCAGTAATCGGAAACAGAGTAGTTGTGACCAGTTGTTTATCGGACTGGAGGAAGATATATCGAGGGGTTCCCCAGGAGTTGGTTTAGGGACTCCTGCTTCTCTTGATACATATTTATAACCTAGACTTGGGTGCACAGGGCACATTTTTAAAATTTGAAATGACACAAAACTTGGAACTATTGTGAACTGAAAGGAGGGTAGTGATAAACTTCAAGAGGACATAGTCAGAATGGTGGAATGGGCAGACAATGGATAAATAGGCTGGAAGGTATAGCTGTAAATGAACAGTGGGAAACATTTAAAGAAACAATTCAAAGGGTTCAACAAAAGTACATTCTGTTCATAAGCAAAAACTCGTCAAGAAAGACCCATCCGTGCCTCACTCAGACTAAAGGAAAAGGCTTACCATGTTGCAAAAATAGTAGCAAGTCTGAGAATTGGCACTGTTTTAGAAACCAGCAGATGACCGTCAAAAAGTTGATAAATAGGGGAAAATAGAATCTGAGAGTGAACTAGCCAGCAATATAAAAACAGATTGTAAGAGCTCTTCAAAGTACTTAAAAAAGAGTAGTTCAAGTAAACATTGGTCCCTTCGAAGCAGGTACAGGAGAAATTATCATGGGGAATGATGAAATGGCAGAGGCTTTGAACAAATATTTTGTGTCTGTCCTCACAGTAGAAGACACAAGTTCCATCCCAGAAATAGGCAGTAACATATGGGCTACAAAGAATGAAAACATTAAGGTAATTGATATCAGACGAGGAAAGTATTGGAGAAACTTGAGGGGCGAAAATCAGACAAGTCCCCGGGACTAGATTACCTACACCCAATGGCTCAAAAAGAGGTAGCTGCAGAGATAATGGATCCACTGGCTATTATTTTCCAGAATTCCTCAGATACAGGAATGGTTCCAGTCGATTGGAAGTTGTCAAATGTTACACCACTTTTGGAAAAAGAAGGTACAGAGAAAACAAGGAGCTACAGGTCAGTTAGTCCAGCATCAGTCATTGGGAAGATGCTGCAAACTATTATTAAAGAAGTCTTTATATTGCATTTCGAAAAGTATAGTGTGATTAGAACAAGTCAGCATGGTTTTACCAAAGGGAGATCCTGTATGACAAATTTATTAGAGTTTTTTTGAGGATGTAAATAGTTGGATCGATCGTCCATCAGTGCAGCACAGCAAGCTGATCCAGAGATATACTAAATGGAAAAGATGGATCTGGCAGAAGTTGAACATGGTAAATGGAGTTTGAGGAGAAAATGGAGACCGCCTCACAGACCACAGATGAAGACTGGGCAGTTATTGAACAGATAGTGGCACCACCTAAATTTCACCAGGGATTATCAAGGTTTAGAGTTTTGAGAGATACAGCACTGAAACAGGCCCTTCGGCCCACCGAGTCTGTGCCGACCATCAACCACCCATTTATACTAATCCTACACTAACCACATGTTCCTGCCACATCCCCACCTGTCCCTATATTTCCCTACCACCTACCTCTACTAGGGGCAATTTATAATGGCCAATTAACCTATCAACCTGCAAGTCTTTGGCATGTGGGAGGAAACCGGAGCACCCGGAGGAAACCCACGCAGACACAGGGAGAACTTGCAAACTCCACACAGGCAGTACCCGGAATTGAACCCGGGTCGCTGGAGCTGTGAGGTTGCGGTGCTAACCACTGCACCACTGTCATTCCTTTTGCAGGCTGTAGGGGAATTTAGAAGACTAACTCATGCATAAGCCAATATTATTATTGGCCAGGTCTTACAAAGGATGTGAGCCAATTTTGTAGGTCCTGCCATACATGCCAAATTGTGGGAAAATCACAATCTACTATAAAACTGGCACCACTAGTTCCCATACCAGTGATTGAGAGACCATTAAACAGGGTATTGGTAGACTGTGTAGGACCCTTGCCAAAAAGCAAAGTGTGATATCAATACATACTGTCATGCTAGGCCTCCACCTGCCAAGAATGAGGCACATTAATTTTGTCATGAACATTAATATTAAACTGTTACTGGAGTGAAGAAAGGACATGGCTTGAAAAAGCATTTGCATATCAACAGACGGTGCTTGGAAGGACAAAGGACAATTCCCTGACACATTCAACCCACAATGGACCTTGATCACCAGGTATTGTGTGTAAGAGGGGCATTTCAGAGACTGCTAAGGTGATACAACCAGGACTGGTTGGACCAGATGGTCACATGACTAATTGGCTGCTCCAGGGTTTTTTGAACAGGCCACATACAGTTTGAACTGGGAGAGTGTCTGTTTGCTTCTGGACTGAGACGATCTCTCCTCTCTGCTCCCATAAAGCACACAAATATTCACCAAGGAAGAAAATGCTGACAAAATATTGGTAGAAGCAGAGATTTCAGAGGTTATGTATAGGGTGAGAATTGAGAGGCGGGATGCACTGGAACGTCTGGCTCTGCTTAGAGTGGATGAGTCGCCTGGTCCAGATGGCTTGCATCACAGGTTACTGAAGGAAGTGAAGTTGTACATACCTGGAAGTGCTTGCCATAATGTTCCTAGACACACGGGGGGTGCCAGAGGATTGAAGTGTGACAAATGTGACGCCTTATTCAAGAAAGGGTGTAAGGACAGTCCTTGTACCGACAGACCAGTCAGTTTAACATAATTGTTGGGTCAGATCTTAGAAACAATAATCAGGCAAAAAAAATGGAGACACTTGGAGAGGCTTGAGTTAATTAAAGATAACAAGCATAGATCTCTAAAACACAGATCATGCTTCACTAATCTAATTGAATTTTTATGATGAAGTAATAGCAAACGTCGATGAAGAGAAAGTAATGGATGCTGTCAATATGTATTTTAAGAAAGAGTTTGACAAAATACCACATAGAATTCTGGTTAATAAAATTGAATCTCATGGACCAGGTGGGTCAATGTCAGTTTGCATTTTTAAAAATGGCTTAATGACAGGAAACAGCAAGTCTTGGGAAATGATTATTTTTCAGACTGGAGGACGGATGACAGTGGTATTGCACAAGGATCCATGTTCGGACCACTGCTTTTCTGTGACATATAGAAGTGATTTGGATCTTGGAGTACAGAATAAAATGTGAAATTTTGCTGATGATACCAAACTTGGAGGAGTGGCAAAATTGTGGATGATGCAAATCAACTGCAATAGGACATAAATAGGTTATCAGAATGGACAGACAAGTGGCAAATGGAATTTAATACAGAAAAGTCTGATGTGCTGCAGTTTGGCAGAAGGGATAGGGTGAGGGCAATATAGATTTAATGACACAGTTCTCAAGAGTGTGTAGCGACAGAGGGAGGTGGGGGTGCATTTCCATACATCTTTGAAGGTGGAAGGAGGTATTGAGAGAGTGTTTAGCAAATCATATAAGATCTTGGACTTAATAAATAGATGTATTGAGTTCAAAAGAAGGGAAGTTATGCTGAACCTGGATAAAGCTCTGGTTAGACCACAACTAGATTTTTGTGTCCGGTTCTGGTCACCACAATTTAGGAAGGATCTGCAGGTCTTGGAGATTGTGCAGAGAAGGATTTATTGGAAGGATTCCAAGGATAAGGATTTCTAGCTATAAGGTTAAGTCGGAAAAGCTGGGATTGTTCTCTTTGGAGCAAAGGAAATTGAGAGGAGAATTGATAGAAGTGTCCAAGATTATGACAGTTTTCGATAAGGCAGACAAAGTAAACGTTCCCATTAGCTGATGGTACAGGACTAGGCTATACAAATGTAAGGTTTTGGGCAAGAGATGCAGGGGGAATGCGAGGAAGAACTTTTTTCTGCAACAGGTGGTAATGACCTGGAACTCACTGCCTCCGAGGTTGGTGGCAGAGGAGACGATCAATGATTTCAAATAGAAACTAGATGGGTACTTCAAGGAAATAAACTTCCAGGGTTCTGTGGATAGAATGGGGGAATGAAACTGATTGGATTGCTCTCTGAAGAGCCAGCATAGATTTGATGGGCTGAATGGCCTCCTTTGTATCGTAATGACTCTATGGCCTCTACATTTCCTTAGATATGGAGACCAAAACTGTGCACAGTATTCCAGGTGTGGTTTCAAAAGGTCTATACATTTGTAGAAATACTTCCTTATTCTTGTACTGCAATCACCTGGCTATTAAGGCCATCATGTCTTGCTAATTGCTTGCTGTACCTGTTTGCTAACCTTCTGTGTTCCTTGGAGGACGACATCCAAATCTCTCTAAACATTAGCATTTGGATGTTTCTTGCCTTTTAAAAATATTCTGTTTTTCTATTTTTACTTAAAGTGAATAACCTCACACTTACCACATTATACTCCATCTGCCAGCATGTTGCCCACTACTTAACCTGTCTATATCTCTTTGCAGCCACTTTTCATCCTTACAGCTTACAGTCCCACCTATCTTTGTATTGTCAGCAAACTTATATGCATTACTCTCAGTCTCTTTGTCTAAGTAATGAATATAGGTTGTAAACAGCTGAGGCCCCAACACTGATCCACCAGTTACAGCCTGTCAACTTGAACATGCCCCATTAATGCTTACTCTGTACTTCCTGTCCATTAAGCAAACCTTCATCCATGGTAATATATTATCTTAAATCCATGAGCCCTTATCTTGCATATTAACCTTTTGTGAGGTACCTCATTGTACGCCTTTTGGAAATCCAAGAACATTACATCTATTGGCTTCCCTTTATCTACACTACTAGTTAGTACCTCAGAAATGCTAATAAATTTGTCAAACAGGATTTCCCTTTCATAAAACCTAGTCAACTCTGTCTGATCTTGCTTTGGCTTTCTAAGTGCATTATTAAGGCTTCCTTAACAAAGATTCCAGTATTTTCCTGAAGACTGATGTCAGGCTAACTGACATTTAGGGCTGGATTTTAATGGCTCGATAGCATTCTTGGCAGTAAGCTTGAAACAATGCACGGCACACGCATGAAATGAGAACCATGGAGTTGCCGTGATATTACGTACGGCGGCTCATTGGCATGGAGGGGGTGGAGTGCCCACCCCAATGACATAAAGGTGCTCCATCACCAGCAATGGCATCTGGTGCCACTGTGCGGATGTCTGCGGCATTTTTGAAGGGCTTCAGGCCCTTCAGTTTCATTTACATTTTTAAAGGTCCCATTTTAATAAAAACTGCAGAAAAAAAATTATTTTATTTTATTTTTTTAGAGATACAGCACTGAAACAGGCCCTTCAGCCCACCGAGTCTATGCAAACCATCAACCACCCATTTATAGTAATCCTACACTAATCTTATATTCCTACCATATCCCCATGTGTCCCTATATTCCCCGACCACCTACCTATACTGGGGGTAATTTATAATGGCCAATTTACCTATCAACCTGCAAGTCTTTGGTGGTGGGAGGAAACCGGAGCAACCAGCAAAAACCCACGCAGACACAGGGAGAACTTGCAAACTCCGCACAGGCAGCACCCAGAATTGAACCCGGGTCGCTGGAGCTGTGAGGCTGCGGTGCTAACTACTGCGCCACTGTGCCGCCGAATGACATAAAGGGAGAGGAATCCCCTCTCTGCCCCCCCCCCCCACCGCTGCCCCACACTGGGTACTCGTTTAATACATATCTCCCAGAGAAAGCACATTTTGATATTCTGAACTCCCCTACCCACCCCCACTTAAGTTCAACACCTTTGATCTTCAATCCCTTCCCATCATCACCACAACAAATAGGAGTAGTTCTCTCAGCTCCCCCCCACCCACCCTGTGAATTTCACTCCTTCCTCCAAACGGAGATTCAAAGGCACGGGAGTTCTGGTCACTGGCTGAAATATCGGCATGGGACATCGCTCCAAGGTAAGTATTTATTCATTCATTTAAATTTAATTAGCATATGTAGATTAAGGCTCCTCCACCGAGCCGTCGGGACAGGGGGGTGGTGGTTTGGGGAGGGCGCCCCGAGGCCCCGCTGCTGGCTGTAAAATGTGAGCAGCCTTCCCAGCGTTGAGGCCCAAGGTGGGCCTCTCCTGGAAGAATTTTTCGCAACCCCCATCACAAATCCCGACATTGGAGCCCTGTTAAAATTCAGCCCCAAGTTCGTGTTTTCTCTCTCCCTCCTTTCTTGCATAGGGATGTTACATCTGCTGGCTTCCAATCAGCCAGGATCACACGAGATTAGATTAGAGATACAGCACTGAAACAGGCCCTTCGGCCCACCGAGTCTGTGCCGACCATCAACCACCCATTTATACTAATCCTACACTAATCCCATATTCCTACCAAACATCCCCATCTGTCCCTATATTTCCCTACCACCTACCTATGCTAGTGACAAATTATAATGGTCAATTTACCTACCAACCTGCAAGTCTTTTGGCTTGTGGGAGGAAACCGGAGCACCCGGAGAAAACCCACGCAGACACAGGGAGAACTTGCAAACTCCACACAGGCAGTACCCAGAATCGAACCCGGGTCCTTGGAGCTGTGAGGCTGCAGTGCTAACCACTGCGCCACTGTGCTGCCCCAAATTTAGTGAATTTTGAAAAATCATAGCCAGTGCCTCCATTATCTCTGCATCTACCTCTTTTAGAACCATATGATGTCGGCCATCAGGTCCTGGGGATTAGCCGGCTTTTAACACATTAAGTTTCTCCAATACTTGTTCTCTGCTGATATTAATTACTTTAAGTTATTAGCTCTTAATGGGCTTCAGTTACCCTCTATCTCTGGTATGTAATTTATGTTTTCTACTATGAAGAAAGATGCGCAATATTTGTTTCATCTCTCTGCCAATTCCTCATTCCCCATGACAATTTCTCCTGTCTCTGCTTCTATGTGACCAATGTTTACTTTAGCTACTCTCTGACATTTTTATGCACTTGTAAAAGCTCTTACAATCTACTTTAATCAACTCTTCAAATTGATCAGCTGAAACTTTCACAGTTCTCTGTCTCTCCATCCTTAATTATAGTCTCCAGTGATTTCCTGACAGAAAATGTTAGCCTAACTGGTCCATAAATCCCTGGTTTACCTCTCCCACCTTTCTTAAATAGCAGAGTGATATGTACAATTTTTGAATTTAAAGGATCGTTTCTTGAATTGAGAGAACTTTGGAAGATGATACAAAAGCCGAATACTTTGGATGCTGGAAATCCAAAATAGAAACAGAAATTCCAGAAATACTCAGCACGTCATGCAGCATCTGCACAGAGAGAAACAGTGTTAATGGGTAGAATTTTACTGGGGCTGAGAGGCGGGGAGGTGCCGGTAAACTAGCGCGGATCTACGTTGGGGCTGCTTTCCGTTGCAATCCCACCTCCGGAGCATTTACCAGTTGTGCGACTGGATGTGCAGCGGCTGCCAAGGAGGTGGCCAACCATTTGCATAATTAAATGCCTTATTAAGGGCCATTTTACGAGGCTGCCAGCAGTTTGTCGACAGCAGGATGACACCCAGCACGTGGGGAGGCCACCAACTTAATGCAGGCGGCCTCCCTGCGGTGCTCGAGGGGCAATTCGGTGCCGGAGTCTTCATGGCCCAAAGAGGGGGCTACCTGCAGGCAAGGACACCCCTATGGGACAAATGAAACCCCCAGAGAGGTTTCATCTCTGACTGTCATCCCCCTGCTTTATTCATTTATTTTTACTTACCTGGAAGTGCCTCATTTGGCCTCCTGCATGACTCAGCAATGACCAATGTTCCTGGTGATGATGCTGAGGCTTTCGAGCTGTCTGCTCTCTGGTTGGACCGGCATGGTGAGGAGTCTGCACGCCGTTCTTAATTGGATGATGGGCCAGCAGGAGGCCAATTAGGAGGCTGCCTATGGTACAATTGCTGAGATGGTCCCACTGCTGGAAAGTGCAGGCTTGGACCCACTTTGCAACCTGACATTGGGATCTGGAAGCCTGTGGTAAAATTCAGGCCAATGTTTCAGGTCGATAACTTTTCAACACAATCTACCATCAAATTCTGTATAAAGTTCTGACGAAGGGTCATCGACCTGAAACATTAAATCTGTTTCTCTTTCCACAGATGCTGCCAAACATATTGAGAACTACTGGCATTTTCTGGTTTTTATTTTGGAAAACTACCACCAGCAATGTATTCATCTACTTCCCTTAAGTCGCTGGGATGAAAACCATCTGGTCCTGGGGATTTTTTATTCTTTTGTAACATTAATTTCTTCATTATTGTTATTCTCTTAGATTAATTTTGGGGAGTCCCCATCCCTGATTCAATATTATTCTGCTTGGGATGTCCAGCATGCTATCCTCTTCCTCTTCTGTAAATACTGGTGAAAAGTAATGATTTAACGTACCTGCCACTTACATATTTTCATTTATAATACAACTATTATCAGCTTTTAAGGCACTCACATTGCTCCTAATCACATTCTTTTAATGAATATAAATCTAAAAGCATTTTGTGTTGATTTTAATACAATTTGCAAGTTTCTGGTCCTACTCCCTTTTTGCAACTCTTACTATTAGTTTCGTACCTTTGGAACGATGAAAGGGATGGAGAAGAGAAGATGTGTTTGGTGGTGGCATCACACTTGAAGTGGCAGAAATGCCAGAGAATGAACCATTGAACGTGGAGGCTGATGGGGCGGAAGGTGAGGTTAAGGGAAACCTGATCATTGCTCTGCGGGTGATGAGGACAGATGTGTGTAAAATGGGATGAACATGGTCGAGGGCTCAGTAAAACCTGGTAAAGGGGAATACTTAACTGAAGGAATAGGAAGATATATCAGAAGCACTGGTGTGGAAGGTGGCATGGTCAGAATTGAGGTGATGGATACGGAGAAACTGGGAGAATGTAATAGAGTCGTTACAGGAAACAGGATGGGAGCCTGGTAATCAAGGCAGCTGTGGGAGTCACTAGGTTTAAAGAAGATTATTGTTCACAGACTCTCCTCAGAAATGAAGGTAAATTGAGAAATGGAGGTAAATTGAGAAATGGAGGGGAAGAATTCGTGATTGAACCAAACTGAGGAAACTGGACAATTTTAAATTGATGGGAAGGGTCAGATGGGTTGCGGATTTAGGTTGCAGCAGATTGGACAGGGAGAAATAACATACTGTTGAGACAGGAAGAAATAAGAAGCACGTGACAAGAACAATTTCAAATGATGGGTCTTCCAGGGCAGTCCTGTTTGTGGACCTTGGGAAGGAAAGCAGGATATGTGGATTGGGAGCCATGAGCCAGGAGGCCACGGGGGGATCATTTCCAGAGGAGATGAGGTCAGTGATGGTCTGGGAAACAAAGTAGACACAGTGATCTGTTACAGAATTGTATGGCAGTAAACCAGAGTCAGTGATAGAAAGATAGCTCTGCTTTTCGGTGATCTGCTTTAATCATTTGACTAATTTAACAATTGCAGTGAATGGATATTTGACTGCATTCTTCAGCTGCTCTCTGAATTTAGTCTGGGTCACTGCATAAATACAGGTGTTGGTGCAAGTGCTCAAAAGCTGCAGCATGTAGCCAGATTGTTCAGTGATATATACAGGATCATGGGGATCTGTGTAATAACCCAGGTTCGAAATTCGCCAATGAAGGAAAAATGCAACATTTGTCATCCATAACAGTATAAAACTACCAGATATGGTGAAGAGTAAAATGATGGATTTCCTTCGGTTCTCCATCTCTGGGTCAGTGTGATTCTCACTCTTGCTGTGATCCAATAGTTTCCTGCGGATTCTGCTGGCCACTAAAATGTGTCTGACAGTCAGAGCATTGAGCAGTAAAATCAGAACGAATGGAAGGAAAGGGGTTAAAATAATACTGAGGCTGTGAAATGCTGCCCAGGCAGCTTCAGTGTAGTAGCTCAGTGATTCAATACCCCCCCAGGGAACATTGTCAATTATATATTCAGGTTCATATATAAAGTACCAAGGAATATTTTTCAAGCAGAAGAACACACTCACTGTCATTATAACCACAGCTGCAGTTTTCTCCGTGCAATATTTTGTTTTCATTTTGTGGCAACAAATTGCAACAAATCGATCAAAGGTGAAAGTGATGGTGAACCAGACAGAAATGTCTGTGGCTGCAGAAAGTAGGACAAGTAAGAGAGAAAGTGCAGGAGTGGTCTCCAGGTAAGTACCTGGGAAATGATAAGGAATAACTGTAAACAGTATCACATCAGTGAAAACGACCAGTAGATCTGCCACTGCCATGGCCACCAGGTAGTGGGTGATACATTTGGAGAGTCCGCACTTTCCTTGTGACAGGATCACAATGGCCACTGAGTTAACTGAAATAAATAGAGAAATGTAAGGGGATAATATGTTGCCATCTAAGAGAACGTGGCAATTGCATAGGAACATGGGGACTTCAGACGAGGAATTAGCTAATTATCCTATCAAGCTTGCTCTGCCGTTCAGTTAGACCATGACTGATCTGTATCTTATTTATATTTATCTGCCTTGGTTTTGTAACCTCCAATACACTTGTCTTCTCTTTCTTCTTTCTTCCTTTGGCCTCCTTGTCTCGAGAGACAATGGGTAAGCGCCTGGAGGTGGTCAGTGGTTTGTGGAGCAGCGCTAACCCGTAACTGCTGCCTTCCATGTTGTTTCAGTCGCTGTGAGGCGACTATGAAGTGACCTCTCCATGGCGCATGCCTGGGCGAATGTATGGAGGTTGAGAGTTGCCCAATCGTCAAAACCCCCCTCTCGCTAACAGCAGTCTATTAATCTAGCTTTTAATATTTTGAATGGACCTATCTTTAGCAGCTTTTTGGGGAGAGAGTTCTTGATTTCCACCACCCTTTGTGTGAGGAAGTTCTTCCTGACATCACCCTCGAAGAGCCTTGCTCTCATTGTAAGGCTATGTCCCATTGATCTGCACAGCCCCCGAGAATGGGAATAGTTTCTTTCTGTCTGCACTACCAAATCCTTTAATCATCATAAACATTTCAATTAGTTGACTCTTTGATCTTCCATATTCAAGGTAAAACAAGCCTTGCCTATGAAACTGGTGCTCATAATTTAACTCTTTCAGCAGTGATATCAATCTGGAGACATTCTACAACCTTATCGACTCAATATTGAGTTCAATAATTTCAGACCATGTGCCCCATTATTTTTGTATTATTTATTTATATATTATCTATTCTTTTACATATTTTCTCTTTGAATTATTTATTTTTTAACCATGCGCTAGTTCTTAGTCTGGATTTTAAGACCTCACTGCCGAGATCAGCAGTGAGCTCAAGAAAATGCACGCCAATGTGCTGCCACAATCTCAAGTGCGGCAGCTCATCTATCGCCAGGGCGGCCGGTCACATTCCCCCACCCCGCAATCTCGTGGAGAGGGCAAGATATCGGTCACCAGCAATGGCATCCACTGCCTATGTGCAGGAGCTGGCGCCATTTGTAAAGGGCAGCCAGACCTGACCAATTAAAATGTCTAATTTACTACCTCACCAGAATTAAATCACTAAATTTCTAATGCCCCTTCTCCCCATTAAAAATTAGAATAACTCCTTACCCTTCACCCCCCAAAGCACTTAACTTTTACATCTGACCTTACCTCACAAACTGCACAAAGTTTAAGGTTCAAACCTTCCCACCATCCTCAGCACCCGTTGGGTGAATTTTACAGACCCCAACACCCCCGCCCCACCCAACGTCACGGGTCATGGAGAGGAGGTGTTCAGTAAATACCTCTGGGAGATGGCTGCCGTGCACCCCGATGTCGGGAGGACCTGGCCCGTTATGGCCAGTGGTGGCGAGGCCTGATGGTGGCATCCCACCACTTGGCAATGTGATGTTTAAATAAATTAAGACCATTGAAAAAATTAGATTCACGTTCCCGCCATCTGTTCATCGTGCTGCTGGCCAGCACTCCCAGGCCTTCGGTTACCCGTCTGGGGAATTGAGGCGGAGCACTGGTGGATAAGGAGCAAGAAGTAAGTTTCTCAGTGCGGGAGGGAGGGGAGCAGGATCAAAGTCATATCATTGGTGTCGGTGATGGTGGGAAAGGTTATAGTTCAAAGGTTATTCCCTTTTGGGGGGGATGGTCAGGTGGACAAGGTAAGCGTTTTGGGGAGAGAGGGCAAATAATTAATTCTATTGTTATTGGGGGGTGGGAGTGGGGCAAAATAAACGTTTTCATTTTTTTTCATTCAATTATTCTTTAAAAACATTAAATTGAACAATAGGCTTTGGACTCTAGGCTTTAGTGGGCATAAAAGTGGATAAGTCCCCAGGCCCAGAGGAGATGCATCCCAGGCTGTTGTGTGAGGCAAGGGAGGTGATAGCAGGAGCTCTGACACAAATTTTCAGATCCTCTCTGGCCACGGGAGAGGTGCCAGAGGACCGGAGGACAGCGAATGTGGTATCATTATTCAAGAAGGGTAGAAGGGATAGGCCAGGTAATTACAGGCCAGTGAGTCTAACATCAGTGGTTGGGAAACTATTGGAAAATAGTCTGAGGGACAGGATTAATGTCCACTTTGAGAGGCAGGGAATAATCAGGGATAGTCAGCACGGCGTTGTCAGGGAGAGATCGTATCTAATTGATTGAATTTTTCGAGGAGGTGACTAGATGTGCAGATGAGGGTAAAGCAGTTGATGCAGTCTACATGGATTTCAGTAAAACTTTTGATAAGGTCCCGCATGGGAGATTGATTAAGAAGATAAGAGTCCATGGGATCCAGGGCAATTTGGCAAATTGGATCCAAAATTAGCTTGGTGGCAGGAAACAGAGGGTAATGTTCGACGGTTGTTTTTGCAAGTGGAAGCCTGTGACCAGTGGTGTAGTACAGGGATCAGTGCTGGGACCCTTGCTGTTTGGAGTGTACATTAATGATTTAGACATGAATATAGGAGGTATGGTCAGTAATTTCGCAGATGACACGAAAATTGGTGGTGTTCTAAATAGTGAGGAGGAAAACCATAGATTACAGGACGATATAGATGGGCTGGTAAAATGGGCGGAGCCATGGCAAATGGAATTTAATCCTGAGAAGTGTGAAGTGATGCATTTTGGGAGGACTAACAAGGCAAGGGAATATACAATGGATGGTAGGACCCTAGGAAGTACAGAGGGTCAGAGGGACCTTGGTGTACTTGTCCATAGATCACTGAAGGCAGCAGCACAGGTAGATAAGGGGGTTAGGAAGGCATATGGGATACTTGCCTTTATTAGCCGAGGCATAGAGAATATAACAGCAGGGAGGTTATGATGGAGCTGTGTAAAACGCCAGTTAGGCCACAACTGGAGTGCTGTGTACAGTTCTGGGCACCACACTACAGGAAGGATGTGATTGCACTGGAGAGGGTGCAGCGGAGATTCACCAGGATGTTGCCTGGGCTGGAGCATTACAACTATGAAGAGAGACTGAAAAGGCTAGGGTTGTTTTGCTTAGAACAGAGAAGTATGAGGGGGGGACATGATTGAGGAATACAAAATTATGAGGGGAATTGATAAGTTATATAGGAAGAGACTTTTTTCCCTTCGCGGAGGTGTCAATAACCAGGGGGCATAGATTTAAGGTAATGGGCTGGAGGTTGAGAGGGGATTTGAGAAACAAAAATCACCCAGAGGGTGGTTGGAATCTGGAATACACTGCCTGAACTGGTTGTAGAGGCAGGAACCCTCACAACATTTAAGAAGTATTTAGATGAGCACTTGAAATGCCATAGCATACAAGGCTACGGGCCAAGTGTTGGAAAATGGGACTAGAATAGGTAGGTGCCTGATGGCGGGCACAGGCATGATGGGGCAAAGGGCCTGTTTCTGTGCTGTATAACTCTATGACTCTATGACTCAAAACCTTCTGGAAATGGCGTCAGTGCCTGTGAACAGGTAGCTGAGGCCATTGCCACGGATGGACAGCTTCCCCATCCACACCATCGGCGGGGAGCGGGGGCGGCCTGCCCCGGCTATTTAAATGAGCTAACTTCGGCTGCAGAGTAAATATTTCAGCCAATGATGTATATTTGAGGCTGGCCCTCCTCCTGCACTGGCAAACTTATCTCTTTCCCCTTCCCCACCCGAACGGGGATCTGAAGGCAAGGGAGTGCCAGCAGCCATGTAGATGATCGTGGTGGGCCCTCAAAATCACAGGTATGTCGATTTAAATATGACAATTTTATTCATTTGAAGATGTTAATTGTCGTCCCATCAGCCAACGGTGGGGTGGCTGCCACGGAGCCATACCACTACCAGGAGGGTCGGGCCGGGCTCTCATAGTTTCACGGTCCATGACAGGCCTCATATGGAGCCATCTTAGCCCACCTTCCCCACCATTGAACCCGATGCCTGTGGGAGAACAAAATCCAACCCTTTAACTTGTTTTTTTATCATGTTTTTGCTTTCAGATAGAGCTGTTCATTATTCTGCCATTAGCACTCTCTCTGGACTCATGCTTTGTGTTCACTACAACTATTTCTGTTCCATAACATCCCTGTAATTTAATCTTACCCTCCCTCTGGCCGATCAGAGACCTTCACTCTTGTTCTTCTTTACCCACCCCCCTTTCACTTGCTCAAAGACTGTTACATTTCTAACTTTTCCCATTTCTGATGAAAGGTCACAGATTGAAAATTTAACTCTGTTTCTCGCTCTACAGATGCTGCAAGACTTGCTGAATATTTTCAGCACTTTCTCTTGTCTTAATCTTCTGCTTCTACGCCTCACCCCCTCCAAGGCCAATATACCCTTCCTGAGGTGAAGAATCCAGAACTGAATGCAGTTAATCCAAATGGGGTCGAACCAGATTTCTGTACAGCTGTAACTTAACTTCCATTCCTTTGTATTCCAGTCAACCTTGAGAAAAAGGATAACAGTCCATTGGACATTTTAATTTTAATTCATGAGTTTTTATTAACTTCAGTATATGGACCCACAATCTCTCTTGTCCTCCACAATTCCTAGCTTTTCCTATTTAGAAACACTTTGATCTATTTTTTTTAGATTTGAATTGGATGACCTCACACCGCCCATGCTGAACACAGTTTTGTTCTCTCACTTAATCAATTAATATCCCTTTTCAACTTTCTGCCCTCATCTAACTTAGTGTGGTAAGCGAACATAAATATGCAGCTCTCTATTCCATCATACAAGTTATTAATGTGCACAGTGAAAATCTCTACTCCCTTCTGTACCACGTTAGTTACCTCCTCACAAAGTTCAACTAGGTGAGGTGTTAATATCCATTTACAAATCTAGTTCCAGATAAGGATCCCAGAGTTTAAGGGAGTCATACCTAATGATCCGAGAGGCAGGAAATTGCAATTAATGATATCGGGGTGCATGGCAATTATATTTCGGGATTTAGGAGAACATGGGATTTATGTATGGGGATCCCAAAAGACTTGCATTTATATAGCGCTATTCATAATGTCAGAACCGCCCAAAGTACATTTTCCTTTTGAAGTGTTCTCGCTGTTATAACGTACGAAGTGCAGCAGGCAATTTGCAATAGCAAGCTCCCACAAACAGCAATGTGATAATGACGATGAATGATTCACAATATCAAGGTAATTGAATCATTTATAACTGTCAGAATTTTGTTCTGGAGATATAGTTCAAAAATCAATAATTATTATGGGAGTTAGTAAAGAAACAACAGCATGAATCACAAAAAATAGCAGAGAGCAAGGGTAAAAGAAAGAGCAAACGAGGGCACATTGTATACTGAAGAAGGTGATTTTCAGAGTTAATTCAGATTGTGCTGCAGTAACAGTGTTGAGAGTGTGTGAGGGGAGCAGGAAGATGAGACAATGGAAGATGGACTGATGGTTGATGAACTCTGGTTTTAAAATTGGACAGGTTTTGGCAGTTGAAGAGATACAGCCCTGCTCAATGTATGTCGCCAGTAAGGGTGAATATGTCTAGTTAAAGGTTTTCAGTATGGTGCCACTTGCTGCACGCAAGCCCATTTTCCTCTCATCACCATTTCTGGTCGTGCTTTTATACCAAAATATAATATTGAAACTTCTGATGTAAACATTTATAATGGCATTTCCTGATGTAAAGAGTTTTATGATTTGTTGCTGAATCAATCAAATCACACAAAATGTTTTTTGAAAAGTGTTTGGCATTTATCCTGATTACAGAAATCTCTAATCACTTAAATAATGTATTTACCAAAATGCTAAAAATCAGAAAAATATTCATTTAAAAATAACATTGTTACATTTATAAAATAACATAGTGAAAAGGCATTTGCTTCCATTAAATGTTTAATTGACTTACCAAGAATTCCAAGAACTGCAAGAACAGGATAGTAAATGTCTTCTATTTGATGGAATATTGTTGGTTCACGCATTCTTTGTGAGATCTAAGTATCTGTTGATACCAGAGATATAACTCTGCCTGACTGCACAAAACATTCTGAGGAACCTTGTATTTATACAGGAGGGAATTCTCCAGTGCGTTATCAGTTGCATCATTATGAATATTAATTACAGTTCATTGAACAAACAAGTGGAATCATTTATGAAAACTGACAAGCTCATCATGGAATAAAATATAACTCACTAGACTTACACTGCCTTAAAACAATATATTACATAGAAATTAGAGTTGAATGTGACCCTGTTAGAGAAGTATTATTGATCGATTAAACATAGAACAATGCTTTCTGTGAAGAGAATTCTCCTCATCTCAGTCCTAAATGATCGCCCCCTTATCCTGAGACTGTGAGCCCATGTTGTAAATTCCCTCGCCAGCAGAAAAAAGTCTGTGTCAACCCTGTCAAGACCCTTTAGAATCTACTTAGCAAAGGATTCAGTTTTATCCCCTTACACCCGTACTTCAATGAATGTTGTGCTCGGCATAATGTCGAGCTCTTCTTCTGTCGCCTTCAGCTTCAGGCTCACTTCTTTACCCAGGTGTCCTCCACGTGACCAGCGGACCCATTCATTGCCTCCAATATTCTCCCTCCAACTGGACCCCTCACTCTGACCTTTTATCTGCCTTGATCTTTTCATTGAGAACTGTCTTAATTTCTCTGCCCCCTCCCCTCACTCACTCTAACCTGTCTCCCTCTGAACTTTCTGCATTCCATTCTCACAGGTGAGTGTGTTAAAAACCTGCTGACAAGGGTGATATTGTTGTTGTCTGGCGTATCAACACAGAAACCGAGCTCCAACTCTCAGACACTCCTTCCTACTTCCCCCTGGAGCATGACCTCACCCCTGAACATCAAGCCATTGTCTCCAGGACTGTCACTGACCTCATCTCCTCTGGACAGCTTCCCACCTCAGTATCACAACCCTGGACAGCCCGCTTCAATTTCCTTTTCAAAATCAACAAACAGGACTGTCCTGATAAACCCATTAATTAATCTGTTCCTGCCCTAAAGAACTTACTTTTTCCTATCTTGACACTATTTTACCTCGCCTTATCCAGTCTTTTCCCACCTACATCTGATGCCCTACATAATTTCAACCATTTCCAGTTTCCTGGCCCTAACCGACTCCACTTCACTACAGGCGTCCAATCTCTCTACACCTCCGTCCCCGATCAGTTTGGTCTGAGGCCTCTGCCCGTCTTCCTTGAACAGAAGCCCAACCAGTCCCCATCCACCACCACGTTCCTTTGCCTGGCTGATCTTATTCTCACATTGAACAACTTCTCTTTCAACTCCACTCACATTTCCAAATAAGCAGTGTTGCTATGGGTACCCAGATGCGCCTCAATTATGCCTGTCATTTTGTGGGGCATGTTGAACATTCCTTGTTTCAGTCCTAATCAGGCCCCCTCCACCAACACTTTTCCGGATGCAACATTCCACAACAGCGCTTCTGCTGTGTCTTCCCTTTTCCTCAACTGATGATTCCCACACACTGCGGTTGACAGGGCTCTTGACTGTGTCCAATCATTTCCTGCATTACCTGCTCTCACCCCTTTTCCTCCCTCCCAGAACTGCAATAGGGTTCCACTGACCTCACTTTCTACCCCATCAGCCTGCACATCTAAAGGACCGTCCTCTGCCATTTCCGTCGCCTCCAACGTGATGCCACCACCAAACACATTTTCTCCTCCCCTGTCAAGCATTCCAAAGGGATCGTTCTCTCTGTGACATCCTGGTCCACTCCTCCATCACCCCTGACACCTCGTCCCCTTTCCACAGCACCTTCCCATGCAATTGCAGGAGGTGAAATACCTGCATTTTTACCTCCTGTCTCCTCACTATCCAAGGTCTCAAACAATCCTTCCAGGTGAAGCAACGATTTACTTGTACTTCTTTCAATTTAGTATACTGTATGCTGCTCGCAATGTGCCTGCCTCGACACTGGGGAGAGCAAGCACAGAATGGGTGACTGCTTTGTGGAACACCTCCACTCAGTCCACAAGCATGACAACGAGCTTCTGGTTGCTTGCCATTTTAATTCACCACTCTGCTGTCACGCCCACATTTCTGTCCTTGGCCAGTGAAACTCAACGCAAGCTCGAAGACCAGCACCTCATCTTTTGCTTGGGCACTTTACATCCTTATGGACTCAACATAGAGTTCAACAATTTCAGAGCATGACTGCCATTTATATATTTTTTTTTCTTATTCTTTAAAGTTTAAAGACTCCCTTTGCCTTTTGTTCCATGACATCTCGGGGGTCATTTAATCTCTCCTGCCCCTTCGCCCGATCACACATCTTTCTTTTTTTCTTCTTTCCCCAATCCCCTTTCACTTGCTCAAAGCCTGCTAATCTTTGCCATTTCTGATAAAATGCCACAGATCTAAAATGTTAACCGTTTCTCTCTCCACAGATGCTGCCAGACCTGCTGAGTGTTACCAGCACTTTGTGTTTTTATTTAAAATGGAACCAAATAAAAACTGTAGTGGAACAATGGGTGGTCTTTAAGGAGGAGATGCTTCAGGTCCGGGCTTGGTTCATTCCAGCAGGATGTAAGATAGGGGAAATCAAAACCAGGGCTCCGTGGATGACAAGGGCAGTTGAGAATGTGACGAATCCAAAAAAAAGGAATGTGTATCATGCATGTCAGTTGAAATCTTCAAGTGAGAACCAGACTAAATACAATAAGTTGAGAGGGGAAGTGAAGATGAAAATAAGACTGGTGAAGAAAGAATATGAGAATAGAATGGCAGTCAATATAAAATGAAATCTACAAATGTTCCACCAGCGTGTAAACAGCAAGCAAGCAGTAAAAGGCAGCATGGGTCCTATTAGGGAAAAGTGGGTGATATATCCTTAGCAGTGCTGGGTAATGCTAGAATACTTATAGGTACTTTGTATCTATGTTTACTAAGGAAAAGGATGCGGACAATATATCGGAAGAAGCGGAGAGTGTAGAGGTAATGGATGTGGTGAAAACTGAGAAGCAGGATGTACTGGAAAGTCTGACTATGCTTAGAGGGGGTAGGTCACCTGGTGGTATGGCTTGCATCCCAGGAAGTGGGTCTGGAGATAATGGAACGGCTTGCCATAATTCTTCTATCTTCCTGAGATATGGGAAAGGTGCAACAGGATTGGAGAGCAGCAAATGTGACACCCTTACTCAAGAAAGATGTAAGGATATTCCTTCTAACTACAGGTCAGTCAGTTTAACATCAGTGGTGTGTAAGGAGTTAGAAACAATAATCGGGGAAAATATCAATAGGCAATTGGCGAGGCTTGAGTTAATTAAGGAAAGCCAGCACAAGTTTATCAAAGGTAGATCGTGCTTGACTAATCTAATTGAATTTTCTGATGAAGTAACAGAGAAGGTTGATGAAAGGAATCCAATGGATGGTGTCTATGTGTATTTTAAGAAAGTGATAAAGTACCACATAAAAGGCTGGTTAACAAATCTGAAGCTCATGGATTAGGAGGATCATTATTAGCTTGGATAAAAGAGTTGGCTTAAGGACAGAAAACAGCGAGTTGAGGTACATAGTTATATTTCAGACTGGAGGATGGTAGACAGTGATGTTCCACAATGGTCAGTGCTCGGGCCACTGCGTTTTTGTAAGTAACTTGGGCAGTGCAATACTGCCATAGAGAAGAGTGGTGATGACAAGAGTGTTGTAGACTAAAGCCTTTCTCCTTTTTTGGAGATCTCTGTTGAGACCCAGTTGCATATTTTTTGGGAGGCTGTGTAAGCACAGCTGATTCTGTGCTGGATCTCCACTTTGATAGTGGCCGAAATATGAGGTCTACAATCACTTCTAAAGTTTTCCCATCAATATCAATAGCTGGAGGTGTAGATGCTTGTCTGTGAATGGCTGGTAGAAAATTTTGGTCTTGTTGATGTTTAGTGAGAGCCCAATCCTTTTGTATGCGGAGTTGAAGAGGTTAAATGTGGTCTAAATGTCACTTGCAGTGTGGGCCACAATTGCGCAATCAGCAGCATATTGTAAGTTGTAGATATGCTGGAGGGTCACCTTAATCTTGGCTCTCAGCCTGTTGATGTAGAAAAGTTTCCCATCAAAACGAAACTCTGTCAAGACCCCTTGTGTAAGTTGGTTAGAAATGAGTTCCATGAACAGGCTAACGTAGATAGTGTAGAGAGTAGGCACAATCACAAAGCCTTGCTTGACGCCCGTCCAGATAGAAAAGAGCCCGCTCTCCAATTCATTGCAAAGGTTGCTGTCATACCATCATGTAGAAGTCATAGAATTGAATCAAATTTTGCTGGGCATGCAAGTCTCTGGAGAGCTTTCCAAAGGGTTTTGCGATTGATGGAGTCAAATTCCTTTGACAGATCAATAAAGGCCATGTGGAGCTATTTGCAATATTCTGGACATTTTTCTTGAATTTGTTGAGCAACAATGATCGTGTCTGTGGTTGTCCTGGCTGGCCGAGTCTTTGGAAGGATGTCATCACTGACAGGTAATAGGCGGTTCAGGAGAATGTGTGTGAGAATCTTCCTGACAGTGGACAGCAGGGATCTGCCTCCATTGTTCCCACAAAGAGAATTATCACCCCTCTTGAAAAGTGAGACAGTGATGGCATTGTGCATGTCGGGAGCAGTATCTCTTCTTCCCAGATTTTTGCAAAAGGGTCTGAAAGTTTGAGCGAGAGCTTTATAGATCCCTGCAGGAATGTTGTCCATATGACAGCTTTGTTATTCTTCACCAGTTCGATAGCTTTTAGTATCTCAGCAAGTACTGGAAGCATACGCAGGTTTGATCCTCAAGCAGTTGAGGGATTACTTTGATGGTTTTATCCAATTCTGTACATTCCCAATTGAGAAGATACCAGTCGTGTTCCTTTCAATGGTCTCGGATGGCTTATCGTTTTTGAGAAGAGTATTGCCATCTTCAGCTCGGGGTCGGGATGAACGATTTGCTTTTGATCTGAAGATGGTCTTGGTGGCCTAGAACCATTGAAAGTTATGGCACAGATAGAGGCCATTCAGCCCATCGTTTCTGTGCCGACTGAGAAAACTAGCCATCCAATCTGATCCCACCTTCCAACATGTGGTCCGTAGCTTTGCAAGTTACAGCACTCAGGTGAAGGTCCAGGTACCTTTTAAATGAATTGATGGTTCCTGCCTCAACCACCAATTCAGCAGTCAATTCCAGACATCCTCCACCATCTAGGTGAAAAAGTTTTTCCTCATGTCCCCTGTAATCCTTTTACCAATCACCTTAAATCTGTACCTCTGGTAATTGACCTCTCCATGAGGGGAAACAGGTCTTTCTTGTCTACTGTATTTTGGCCCCTCATAATTTTGTACACCTCAATTAAGTCATCTCTGTTCTAACGAAAATAACCCTAGCCTATCCAATCTTTCCTCATAGCTGCAATGTTCAAGCCCTGGCAACATTCTTGTAAATCTCCTCTGTATTTTCTCCAGTGCAATTATGCCCTTTCTGTAATGCAATGACCAGAACTGTACGCAATACTCCAGCTGTGGCCTAACCAGCGTTTCATACAGTTCCAGCATTATATCCCTGTTTTTATATTCTATAGCGTGGCCAGTCAAGGAAAGCATTCCATATGCCTTCTTCACCACTTTATATGTAGATATGTAGAGGTACAGCACTAAAATAGGCCCTGCGGCCCACGGAGCCTGTGCCGACCATCAACCACCCATTTTTAACCTACACTAATTCCATATTCCTATCACATCCCCACCTGTCCCTATATATTTCCCTACCACCAACCTATACTAGGGGCAATTTATAATGGCCAATTTACCTATCAACCTGCAAGTCTTTGGCATGTGGGAGGAAACCCGAGCACCCAGAGGAAACCCACGCAGACACAGGGAGAACTTGCAAACTCCACATAGGCAGTACCCAGAATTGAACCCAGGTCGCTGGAGCTGTGAGGCTGCGGTGCTAACCACTGCGCCACTGTGCTTTATCTACCTGTCCTGGCACCTTCATGGGCCTGTAGACATGCACTGCAAGGTTTCTCACTTCCTCTCCCCATCTCAAAATTCTCCCGTTTATTGTGTGTTCCCTTGCTTTGTTTGTCCTCCCCAATTGTGTTACCTCGCACTTCTCTGGATTGAATTCCATTTGCCACTTTTCTGTCCACTCAATCAAACCATTGATCTAAGTCTGGAGTCTACAGCTATCCTCTTCACTATCAACTACACGGCCAACTTATGTGCCATCTGCAAATTTCCCAATCATGCCTCGCACATTTAAGTCCAAATCATTAATATATACCACAAACAACAAGAAACTCAACAATGAGCCCTGTGGACTGCCACTGGAAAACTCCTTCCATTCGCAAAAGCATCTGTCAAGAATTACCCTTTCTTTCCTGTCACTGAGCCAATTTTGGCTCCAACTCACCACATTCCCCTGTATCCCATGGGCTTTTACTGTTCTGACCAGTCTGCCATGTGTGACCTTGTCAAATGCCTTTTAAAATCTATGTAGACAACATCCACTGCATTATCAATCCTCCTTGCCGCTTTCTCAAAAATTCAATTAAGTTAGTGCCATGAAGACCCCCATCTGCCAAGAATGAGGCATATTCATTCCGTCATATAAACATTAATTTTAAACTGTTGCTGGAGTGAAGAAATTACTTCTTTAAAGAGATCACCAGACATTTGGCTGGAAGACATTTGCATTCTAAGATATGGTGCTTGTGGTGACAAAGCAATTGCTCCCTGGTCCAATGAACCCAAATAGATTTTTATCACCAGATATTAATGGTGCAAGGAAGCTCACATTCCAGGGTCTGCTAAGATGATAGAATCCACAACGCAGGAATAGTTAAACCAGCTAGTCACATGACAAACCTGCTGGCCAACTTGGAATTTTGAATTGTGCTCACAGGACAGTTTGATCAGATGGAAGATTGTAACTGAAAGTGGAACAAGACAGCTTCTCTCGTGGCTGGCTCTCTCTCACTTTCTCACAAACCTCTGGACCTGCTGACATCACTCAAACCTCAAGAAAGAAAGGACTCCTACATTGAAACAAGTTTAAGCATGCACTGGGCCCCAACAAACAGCAAGACGTACTGGCAACCAAAGACACCACACTGAACTCAAAGGACTGTAATTACAACCCAACTATTGCCTCAAACTTTTCCCCTTTATTCTTTCAACATTTTCTGTCTCTATCTGCGTGTGTGTTTATCGTGTATGCTTGCTAGCGTAGTCGTGTCACCTATTCGTAAGCGTTAACTGAATTAGCGTTTCAGATTAATAAACTTCCATCTTTTTTGTTTGAATCTAAGAAAACATGTCTGATTAGATTTATTTGCCTGACAATTGGAAATAAGTGAACAAGGATTCACTGAGGGGGTGCCTGAACACAGTGTTTTAAAATTAAACCCTGTTAATGGTTAAACCAGGCAATGGCTGAACAGGAACGCTAGACCGCTTTCTCACCTGGTCATAACATTAGTAAGATATGACCTTCCCTTAGAAAATACTTGCTGACTATCCCTGATTAAGCTGTGCCTTTCTAAGTGACAGTTTATCCTATCTCTCCGAATTGATTCTAATAATTTGCCCACAACCGAGATCAGACTGACTGGCCTATAATTAATTGGTCTGTTCCTCGCACTTTTTTTAAACAATGGTACAACATTTGCTACCTCCATTCCACTGGGAACTCACCTGTATCTAGTGAGGATTTGAAGATGATCCTCAGAGCATCTGCTATTTCCTCCCTGGCTTCCTTTAATAGCCTGGGAAACAATTCATCTGGCCCTGGTGATTTATCCACTTTAAAGGATGTCAGACCCTGTCGTACTTCCTCTCTCATGATGCTTATCGTATTTATTATTGCACATATCTTGTCCTCAACTACCATATCTGTATCACCCCTCTCCTTTGTGAAGACAGTGACTAAGTACTCATTAAGAACCCTACCCATATCTTTTGCAGCCACGCATAAGTTACCTTGTACATCTCTGATAGGCCCAACCCTTGCCTTAGTTATTCTCTTGCTCTTAATGTAATCTTTGGGTTTTCCTTGATTTTACTTGCCAAATTTTTTTTATGTCCTGTCTTTGCCTTCCTAATTTCCTTTTTTCTTCACCCCTGCACTTTCTATACTCCTCTCGGCTTTCGAAAGTGTTAAGGTTTTTGTGACTGTAATAAGCTTTCTTCATCTGCTTTATATTATTCTGTATGCTTCTAGATAACCAGGGGGCTCTAGATTTGGCAGTACCACCCTTATTCTTTTTGGGGACATGTCTACACTTTTCCCGTAGAATCTCGTTTTTGAATGCCTCCCATTGGTTTGCCACTGATATTCCTACAAATAGATGCATCCAGCCACTTTCACCAGATCTTAGCTCAGCCTCATTAGCTTTGCCTTCCCCCAGTTTAGAACTTTTACTCCTGTTCTATCTTTGTCCTTTTCCATAATAATGCTAAATCTGTATATATTATGATTACTATCTTCAAAATGGTCATCAACCGCTACTTCATCCACTTACCCAGCTTCATTTCCTAAGACTAAATCTAGAATTGCATCCCCTCTTGTTGGGCTTGTTATGTTTTGGCTAAAAAAGTTCTCTTGGATGCAGTTCAAGAATTTTGTGCCCTCTGTGCCGTTCACACTGTTTGTATCCCAGTTGATATCAGGGTATTTGAAACCCCCAACTATTATTGGCCTATTACTTCTGCACTCAGACATTTGCCTTCATATTTGTTCTTCTTTCTCCCTCTCACTATGTGGTGGTCTATAGTACACTCCTAGTAGGAACATAGGAGCAGGAGTAGAGCATTCAGCCCATCAAGCCTGCCTCGCCATTCAATAAGATCATGGACGCTCATCCACTTCAATGGTCTTTTTCCCACACTATCGTCATATCCCTTTATATCATTGGTATTTAGAAATCTGTCAATCTCTGCTTTAAACATAGTCAATGACTGAGCTTCCACAGCTCTCTGGGGTAGAGAATTCCAAAAATTCACAACGCTCCGAGTCAAGAAATGTCTCATTATCTCTGTCCTAAGTGGCTTCCCCCTTATTTTGAAATGGTGTCCCCTGGCTGAGAAGTCTGGAACCAGGGGACACATCTTAGCAGCATCTACCCTGTCTATCCCTTTAAATGTTTTGTAGGTTTCAATGATATCACCTCTCATTCTTCAAAACTCTAGAGAATACAGGCCCAGTTTCCCAAATCTCTCTTCATAGGACAGTCCCGCCATCCTGGGAACATGTCTGGTGGACCTTCGTTGCACTCCCTCTATGGCAAGAATATCCTTCCTAAGATAAGGGGACCAAAACTGCAAACAGTACTCCAGGTGCGGTCTAACCAAGGTTCTATACAACTGAAGCAAGACTTCACTACTCCTGTACTCAAATCCTCCTGCAATGAACACCAACATATCATTAGCCTTCTTAAGCATGCTGCACCAACATGTTAACTTTCAGTGACTTACTGACAAAGACACCCGGGTCCCTTTGTACATCTACACTTTCTAATCTCTTACCATTTAAGAAATACTCTGCACATCTATTCCTCCTACCAAAGCGCATAACCTCACATTTTTCCACATTACGCTCAATCGTTCTTGCCCACTCACCGCGTCTATCCAAATTCCATTGAAGCCACATTGCATCTTCCTCACAGCACACATTCCCACCTAGTTTTGTGCCATCCATGAACTTGGAAATACTATATTCGGTCCCCACATCCAAATCAATGATTTATATTGTAAACAGCTGGGGCCCAAACATTGATCCCTGCGGTACCCCACTAGACACAGCCTGCCAATGCCAGAATGGCCCGTTTATTCCTACTCTCTGCTTTCTATCTATTAACCAATCCTTAATCCATGCCAGTATATTCCCTCCTATCCCATGTGTTTTAATTTTGCTAATCAACTTCCTGTAGGGGACTTTATCAAAAGCCTTCTGAAAATCCAAGTATACCATGTCCATCGACTCCACTTTATCAATTCTGATTAAAGTAGTGTGGCTGTCCATTTTCTTGTTTCTGAGCTCAACCCATATCACCTCATTAGATGATTCATTTGGTATATAATTGAGTCGTTAACCAATAATGTTAAACCCCTCCTATTTTATCCCCCTCTACACCCTGCCTGAAAATTTTATATCCAGGGATGTTGAGCTACTATTTTTGTCCCTCTTTAAGCCATGTTTTTGGCCTGAAAGAAGCTTTGCATCGTCATGCCAGTCTGTGGTCAAGCAATCACCATCTCCAACAAAACAGAATCTAACCATCTCCTCTTGATGTTCAATGGCATTACCATCATTGAATCCTCCACCATCCAACATCAACAGACTAGGAACTGAACTGGACCAGCCACATAAATACTGTGGTTACAAAAGCAGGTCAGAGGCTAAGGCATTATGTGGCCTAACCCTAACCCTCACCCTAACTTGCCTTCTGTCTCGCCAAGGCCTGTCTACCATCTACAAGGCACTTGCCTGGATGGGTGCAGCTCCAGCGACACTCAAGAAACTCAACAACATCCAGGAAGAAGGTTCCTGCTTGATTAACACCCCATCCACCACCTTCAAAATTCATTCCCTCCACCACCGGCGCACAGTAGCAGCAGTGTGTACCGCCAACAAGATGCGCTGCAGTAACTCACCAAGACCACTTCGACAGCACTTTTCCAGACATGTGACCTCTACCACCTCGAAGGACAACTGCAGCAGATGCATGGGAACACCATCACCTGCAAGTTCTCCTCCAAGCCATACACCATCCAGACTTGGAACTATCTTGGCTCCCTTCCTAACAGCACTGTTTGATGTAACTACACCCCAAGGACTTCAGAGTCAAAGGTTAAAGAAGGTAGCTCACCACCATTATTTCAAGGGCAATTATGGATGAGCAATAAATGCTGACCTAGCCAGCGACGCCCACATCCCATGAATTTGTAAAAAAAAACATATTTTTGATAAGAATAGGAGCAGGAAAAGGCCTTTCAGCCCCTTGAGTTCGCTCCACCATTCAATATGATCATGGCTGATCTATTTCAAAACCATTTTTCTGCACAATTCCTGTAATCCTTTATGTTTTGAACATGTAGAAATCTATCAATCTCAGTCTTGAACATACTCAACGACTGAGCCTCCACAGCCCTCTGGGGCAGAGATTTCCAAAGATTCACCACCCTCTGAGTCGATAAATTCCTCCTCATCTCAGTCTTAAATGACATGCCACTTATCTGAGATTGTGTCTCCTGGCTCTGCTCTCCCCAGCCAGGGGAAACATCCTTCCTGCATCAAGCCTGTCGAGCCCTGTAAGAATTATGTATTTTTGAATGAGATCACCTCTCATTCTTCTTAACTCCAGAGAATAAAGGCCCACTGTATTTAATATTTCCTCATAGGACAATTCCTCCATCCAGGCAATTAGTTTGGTAAACCATTGTGGCCCTCCCTCTATGGCAAGTATATCTTTCCTTATGGAAGGAGACCAAAGCTGCACACAATACTCCAGATGCAGTTTCACCAAGGCTCTATCTAATTGTAGTGAGACATCTTTACTCCTCTACTCAAATCCTCTTGCAATGAAGGCCAACATACCATTTGTCTTCTTAATTGCTTTCTGCACTTGCTTGTTAGCTTTCAGTGAGTGAACAAGGACACCCAAGGCCCTTTGAAATTCAACACTTCCCAGCCGCTCACCATTGAAGAAATTTATTTTTCCTACCAAAGTGGATAACCTCACATTTCTCCACATTGTAATCCATGTGCCAAATTTTGCCCACTTGCTTAGCCTCTCCAAATTCCATTGAAACGCATTTTCATCCTCCTCACCAGTCATACTTGCACCTAGTTTTGTGTCATCTGCAAACTTGGAAATTTTACATTTAATCTCCAGGTCCAAATCTTTGATATAGATTGTGAATAGCTGGGGCCCAAGCACTGATCCTTCCGGCACCCCACCAGTCACAGCTTGCCAACCTGAAAATGATCCATTTATTCATACTCTTTGTTTTCTGTCCATTAACCAATTCTCAATCCATGCCAGTATATTCCCCCCAATTCCATGTGTTCTAATTTCATTTACTAACCTCTTACTTGGGACCTTGTCAAAAGCTTTCTGAAAATCTAAATCTACCACATCTACCAGTTCCCCCTTATCTATTCTGCTCGAGACATCCTCAAAAAACTCCAACAGGTTTGCTAAACATGATTTCCCTTTCATAACTCCATGTTGACTCACCCTAATCCTACCATTGTTTTCTAAGTGTCCTGTTATCACATCCTTTATTATCGATTCTACCATTTTCCATATGACCGATGTTAAACTAACAGATCTGTAGTTCCCTGTTTTCTCTTTCACGCCTTTCTTAAATATTGGGGTTAAATTTGTCACCTTCCAATCTGCAGGAATAATTACAGAGTCTATAGAAATTTGAAAGATGACCACCAATTAATCTACTATCTCTGCAACCACATCTTTCAACCCTCTGGGATGTAGATCAACAAGCCCACGGGATTTATCTACTTTATGTCTCATTAATTTCTCTCGTACTTTTTTTTAAACTAATATTCATATCTTGCAGTTCTTCATTTACACCAGTCCATTGATTTTCCATTATTTCTGGGAGGTTTGTAGTATTTTCCTCAGTGAGGAGAAAATTGTTTTTTTCCTTTAGTGTCCCTGCTATTTCCTTTTTCCCCAACATAAATTCTCATGACTCTGCTTGTAATGGGCCCACATTTGCCTTTGCTAATCTTTGCCTATTTGCATACCTATAGGAGCTTTTTCCGTACGTTTTTATGTTTCTTACTCGTTCACTCATATTCTATTTTTCCTTTCCTAATTTTTTCCTTGGTTCACCTTTGCAGAATTCTGAAATGCTTCCAATCCTTAGCTTAACCATTGTTGGAAACTTTATACGCCTTTTCTTTTGATCTAATACAATCCATGATTTATTTCGTTAGCCACAGGGGCTGTTACACTTTCCTTGCTGGGTTGTTGTGCATTTACAAAATGTACTTTTGCTATAAATTATGTATTAGTTCTTGAAATGTTAGCCATTGCCTGTCTACCATCATACCTTTTAGCATAGTTTCTCACTGCACCATAGCCAATTTGCCTCTCATACCTTCATAGTTTCATTTCCTTAGATTAATGACTGTAGTTTCTGATTGAGAACTCACTTTCAAACTTACTGCAGAGCTCTATCATATGATGGTCACTCTTTCCTAAAGGCTGCTTTACAACAAGATTATTAATTACCCATTTTTAATTGTACAATACTAGATCTGAAATAGCCCATCCCTTGTTAGTTCCTCAACATACTGTTCTGGAAAATCATCTCGCATACATTCCAAGAATTCGTCCTTCACAACATTAGTACTAATAAAGTTTACACCGTCTATATATAGATTGAAATCCCCCATGATTACTGTATTGCTCTTGTTACATGTAAATTTAAGTTCCTGATTTATACTGTGATTTACATTACCACTGCCATTTGGTGCCTATAAGCACCTCCGACCAATGTTCTCTGCCCCTTGCTGTTTTTTAGTTCCACCCAAACTGATTCTAATTCTTGATCTTTCGACCTAAGGTCATCTCTCACTACAGAACTAATGCCCCCTTAAATTAACAGAGCTACCCCACCACCTTTTCCCAGCTTCCTGTCGTTCCTAAATGTCACGTACCCTTGGATATTCAGGTCCCAGCTTTGGTTTCCTTGTAGCCACATTTCTGTCATGACTATCAGGTCCGACATCTGAATTCGTATTCGAGCTTGCAATTCATCTGTTTTCTTGTGAATGTTGCAGGCATTCAGATGTAGAGTCCTTAATTCATTTTTTTTGCTGTTTTTGTAAACTCTGGCCCTATCTTCTGATAAACTCTTGAGTTTGCAATCACTGTCCTTTCCTGCCATACTCTGATAATATTGCCTTTGTCGCTACCTTGATCTATTGCCTTGTCATTTCCCTTTAACTTATTAAATCTTCTCTGACATGATCCATTCCCCCTCTATCCAATTTAAAGCCCTGTTTATTTCCCTAGTTATATGACTCGCTACAACAGTGATCCCAGCACGGTTCAGGTGAAGTCCATCCAAATGGTACAGTCCCGACTTTTCCCAGTACTGGTGCCATTGCCCCACGAACTGGGACCCACTTCACCCACACCAGCCTTTGAGCCACATATATACCTTTCTTATCTTTGTTTCCCTATGCTAATTTGCACATGGTTCAGGTAACAATCCAGAGATTGTTACTTTTGAGGTTCTGCTTTTTAATTTAGCACATGGCTCCTCATACACCCTATGCAGAACCTCGTTCCTAGCCCTATCTTGATGGGTTGGCAATATTTACCCAATGGCGTGGCAAGCCATGATGACTGGAGAGTATCAATCACACCGTGGCCTTCATCTGTCTTCACAGCCGCTAATAGGCATATGCGCCTCATTCATCCGCCTGCTCCACCATTGAGGACTTGAAACATGGGTAATTACTGAGGTTCGCCAATCTAGAGCTGCCCAGATCAGTAGCAGGGTCACCTCATTCAGGTTTTAGCTGGGATGGTCTTGGCGGAGAGGCAATCTGTGAGCAGAGGCACTATCAGTCCACCTTCTTGGGTGGTGAGAACAAATATCACTGGAAATGTACTACTAGGCACAACTCTTGAGCCCAAGAAACCGAAAGTTACCATGCAGGTACAGCAAGCAAACAGGAAGACAACTGTCATGTTGGCCTTTATCGCAAGGAAACTAGAGTACAACAATAAAGAAATCTTCATGCAATTGTGCAGTGCTTTAGTGAGACTGTACCTGGAATACTGTGTGCAGTTTTGGTCTTCATATTTAAGAATAGTCTGGGAGGTGGTACAGCGAAGGTTCACTAAATTGGTTGTTGTGATAACAGGGTTTTTCTCTGATGAGAGGCTGAGTAAATTGGGTCTATTTTCGCTTGAGAATAAAAGGTGATCTCATTGAAACTTTCCAAATTTTGAAGGGTCTTGATAGGGCAGACACTGAGAGGTTGTTTCCCGTGGCTGCACAATCTAAAACAAGAAGGCACACTCTCAGGATAAGGGGCTGATCATTCAGGACAGAGATGAGTAGAAATTTCTTCATTCAAATGTTTCTGAACTTTTGAAATTCTCTGTCCCAGAGGGTTGTGGATGCTCACATGTTGAAGATATATAAGGCTGAGATAGAAGGATTTTTGGTTTCTCAGGGAATGAAGGATATTGGGAGCAGGTGGGAAAACGGAGTTGAGGCAGAAACTCAGCCATGATCATATTGAATGGTGGAGGAGGCTCAAGTTGGACTGTCTACTCCGACTCCTATTTCTTGTATTCTTCTGTTCTTGCAAAAGGTCGACAACCTGAAGCATTGGGCTGGATTTTAAGGAGTCCTCGAGGTAGGATCCTGATGGGGGGCCTGAAGATGGCCCCGGATGAGGCCCTCTACGGATCTCGACGTCAGCAGGGCACAGCCCGATCTTCCCAACGGTGGCGAGGCATCTTGGCGGCCGTGGCGCCTCGGGACAATGGGACCCCAATTTGAATAGTCAATTCAATTAAACTAAGTAATTTGAATACACACATGCCTCCTCTTGATAGCCTGCTGCAATCCTAGGCCTGCCGGCCGGCACTCCCATACCTTTGGATCTGCGTCTGGGGAAACAAGGTGCAACACTGGTGTTAAAGGGCGAGGGGGTAGGTTTATCGATGTGGAGTGGGGGGAAGCGGTCAAATTAACGTCATGGGTGGAGGAGATGTGGGACGGGTTGTAGTTTAGAGTTTATTTAGTTTGGGGGGGAGCAGGTCAGAGGGTAAAGTTAAGTGTTTTGTGGGGGGAATAGGGCAAATGATTAATTTCATTGTTATTTTGGGGTGGGAGATGGGCAAAGAAATGAATTTATTTAATTTTATTAATAAGCCAGTGAGGCTAACAGCTCTTTAAAAATGGCATCAGATGCTGTGCACAGGCAGCTGACACCATTGCTGGTGATGGACAGCCTGCCCCCTCCACCTGATCGGAGGGACAGACCGCCCCTGCACAGGTAGCATGCCATTTTTGAACAGCGAACTGAGAAAACCCAGTCTATTAAGTCTGTTTCTCTTTCTACAGATACTGCCTGACTTATTTCCAGCATTAAGTGATTGAGTTTTGGAAGTTTATAGTTGGGGCATCAGCAATGTTTTCATGTATTTTCTTCAAATCCCTGGCATGAAAGCCATCTGGTCCCAGGGATTTCTCACTCTTTCGTACCAATATTTTCTTTATTTACTGTTAATATGTTTGCATTAAATTTGGAGAGTCTCCATATCTGATTCAATATTAGTTTATTTGAGATATCCAGCAACCCATCCTCTTCCTCTACTGTAAATAATAATGCAAAGTAAATATTTAACATGCCCGCCATTTCCTTATTTCCATTATAATTTCATCTCCATCAGTTTTTACGGGTCCTACATTGTTCTTAATGGTTTTATGTTCCAACAATAAATACAAAATGTTTTTTGTGTTGATTTTGATATCCTTTGCAAGTTTCTTTTCCTACTCCCTTTTTGTAACTCTTACTATTTGTTTCGTCCCTTCCGAATGCTGAATGGGGAGTAGAGGGGAAGATGTATTCGGTGGTGGCAGCACATTTGAGATGGTAGAAATGGCAGAGAATGATCCATTAAATGTGGAGGCTGGTGGGGTGGAAGGTGAGGATAAGGAGAAACCTATCATGGTACTGGAGGGGTGAGGACAGAAGTGTGTAAAATAGGATGAACATGGTAAAGAGCCCTGCAAATTTTGGTGAAGGAGAATCCTCAATTGAAGAAATAGGAAGGCATATCGGAAGCACTAGTGTGGAAGATGGATGGTGGATGCATCAGAACCACGCTGATGGACACAGAGTACCTTCTTTACAGGAAGTGTCACAGAAGTGTGGTAATCAAGGTAGCTGAGGGAGTCACTGAGTTTAAAGTTGATTGGCAGAAATGAAGGGAGAGAAGTTGAGAAATGGAAGAGAAGAGTTAACGATGGAGATTGGTAAAGTGAGGGGAAAGGTGGAAGTTTGATGCAAAGCTGATAAAATTGAAAGATGTTAATTTGATGGAAAGGGTCAGATGAGTCGTGGATGTAATTTGGAGGAAATTGGACAATAAAATGTTGGCAAGATAGGAAGAGATAAATTCCATGTGACAAGGACAGTATCAACCGATTGGCTGACCAGTGCAGCCCTCTTTGTGGCCATTGGGAAGGAAAGCAGGATGTGCAGCATTGGGGCCATGAGCTTGGAGGCCATGGGGGAAGAACGTCAGAGGAGATGAGGTCAGTGATGGTCTGGAAAACAAAAGCATAATGCAGTGATCTGTTGCAGAAGTGTTATGGAGAGTCAACAGGTGAAGAAGAACTGTAACCAGAGTTAGTGATTGAAAGGTAGCTCTGCTTTCAAGTGATCTGCTTTAATCATTGAACTAATTTAACAATTGCAGTGAATGGATATTTGACTGCATTCTTCAGCTGCTCTCTGAATTTAGTCTGGGTCACTGCATAAATACAGGTGTTGGTGCAGGTGCTCAAAAGCTGCAGCATGTAGCCAGATTGTTCAGTGATATATACAGGATCATGGGGACCTGTGTAATAACCAATGTTCGAAATTCGCCCATAAAGGAAAAATGTAACATTTGTCATCCATAACAATATAAAACTACCAGATATAGTGAAGAGTAAAATGATGGATTTTCTTCGGTTCTCCATCTCTGGGTCAGTGTGATTCTCACTCTTGTTTTGATCCAATAGTTTCCTGCGGACTCTGCTGGCCACGAAGATGTGTCTGACAGTCAGAGCATTGAGCAGTAAAATCAGAATGAATGGAAGGAAAGGGGTTAAAATAATACTGAGGCTGTGAAATGCTACCCAGGCAGCTTCATTGTAATAGCTCAGTGATACAATATCCCCCCAGGGTACATTGTCAAATATATATTCAGGTTCAAATACAAAGTACCAAGGAATATTTTTTAAGCAGAACAGCACACTCACTGTCCTTATCACCACACTCACAGTTTTCTCTGTGCAATATTTTGTTTTCAGATTCGGGCAACAAATTGCAACACATCGATCAACAGTGAACGTGACAGTGAACCAGACAGAAATGTCTGTGGCTGCATAAAGCAGAACATGTATAAGAGAACGTGCAGGAGTGGTGTCCAGGTAGGTACCTGGGAAATGATAAGGAATAACTGTAAACAGTATCACATCAGTGAAAACGACCAGTAGATCTGCCACTGCCATGGCCACCAGGTAGTGGGTGATACATTTGGAGAGTCCACACTTTCCTCGTGACAGTATCAGGATGGTCACTGAGTTAACTGGAATAAATAGAACCAAAAACAAGGGAATTATCGATAGACAACGCAAAGAACATGGCTATTCCATTGGAACATCGGGACTCTAGAAGAGAAGCTGACCATTCAACCCATCGAACCTGCTCTGCCATTCAATTAGATCACACCTGATCTGTATCTTAACTTCATGTATCTGCCTTTGTTCTGTAACCTTGGATACCCATGTCTAACAGTCTGTCAATCTAATTTTTGGCACATTTGGATGGACCTAACCTTAACAGCTTTTTGGGGAGAGATGTTTTGATTTCCACTACCCTTTGTGTTCGGAAGTGCTTCCTGACATCACACATGAACAGTTTATCTCTAATTATAATGCTGTATCCCCTTCCTCTGGACTCCACTACCAGAGCAAATAGTCTCTGTTTATCTACAGTGTCAAATGCTTTTTGTCGTCTTAAAAGTTTTAGTTCATTGACCCCTTTATCTTCCAAATCCAAGGGAATACAAGCCAAGTCTATGCAAACTGTGCAATTTACACCTTTCAGCACTTGTATCAATGTGCTGCGCCCCATTCAAGGCCAATATATCCTTCCAGAGGTGAGGAGCCCAGAACTGAATGCAGTTACTCCAAATGGGGTCTAACCAGAACTCTGGACAGCTGTAACTTAACTTCCATCCCTTTGTATCCCAGACAACCTTGCGATAAAGAATAACATTCCATTAGACATTATAATGATTCCTTTTTCATATGTGTCATCGACCTTTTAGTGTTTTCTGTATTTGGACCGCAAACCTCTCTTCTCATCCACAGTTCCTAACTGTTCCCCATATAGAAATATTTTGATCAATCTTTCTTAGATCCATCATGGATTATCTCATACTTTCCCACATTAAACTTGTTACGATCCTGTGTTTTTTTGTCTTTATCTGGGAAGTATGCAATGTGCCTTCAACACTGTAACAGGATTAGTACTGCTTTAATGCAACAAGCTCCAGGGGCTGAGTCAAAGAATGCTTTCTCATTGCCTTAGGATACAGCCACTCAGGACCAAGGACACGGGATGTTTGCCGATTGACATTTGAAACTAGCTGAAAAAAAGGCTTTTGAGACACAGACAGACAGCTGGACCAGCATGTACTGAAAGAAAGAGAGCTCTCTCTCTCTTTATTTAAATCCTATTTATTATACTCTCAGCATTCTGATGTCAAGCCAGATTAATTTCTTAAAAGAAAATAACCAAATTCCTTTAAATATTGAACTGTAATTGCTGAAATTCATCACTGGAAAAGAAGAGCATCAATTCAACTGCTGAATTAGACTACTGACTATCCTACTGTTGAAGAACCATTTTTTCCCCCATTGGACAACCTTGGACTGTTACACATTGGAAGATTCCAGTTTGGCAGGAGTGTAAATCTGCAAGGACACTACCTTTTCTATTTTAAATGTTGTTATATTTTACTTGTATTTAGGAATTTAGTTTTTTTCTAATTAAACAGTTAATTTTTTGATCTAAAGTCACCTGATTTCATTTGCCTCATTGGGGCATTAATAAATGGTCAATTTGGCTGTGGTTTTCTTTAATTTGAAATGTTTAAAATCATATGTTAGGCGATGTGTGGAGGGACAGGACTGAATCAACAGCACGTTCCTCCGACCACAATTAGAATCAAATATTTTGATTGGGGACTTTGACTTGAGCAGTCAGTCATAACATCTTAATTGGGGGCTCGCTCGAGATTTAATCATATTAATTGGGGGCGCATTCCTGGTCGAATCATATTTTTATTAAGCAGCTCATGTCGAGGATCAGCATCATACTAATTTGAAGGGCTCGCATTTGGGATAATATTAATTACTCGTATCTGAGATAACATATTTAAATTGGGTTCTTGCGTTTGGCATCATATTTAATTGCTTCCGAACCTGGGATCATAGCAGTTGGAAATTCAATTGTTGGGATCCAAATTTAACACCAATTACAAAGAAATTAAAGAACCAGCTCTCGTGGATAATAATGTACACTCTATACCATTGTAATGGCATTAGGGGTTGAAGCAGAGTTTTTGGGAAAGCAGAATGTTTCCCTCAGTGACTTGATAACTTTAATTACGAACAAATTAAAATAATTAACAGTGAAATTAGCGATGGAATTGCAATAAAAAAGCTGAGATTATTGACAGAATAGCCAAGCATCTGGAATTAGTAGCAAAAGGAGATGATGATTATGATGATTTCGATGATGATGATGATGAAGGGTAATACAAGGCACAAGAAAGTAGTAGGTCCGAGTGTGATGCAATGGTATTGGCTAGAATACAATTAAAAATGAAAAAACCTGAGGATGAAAAAGAGTTAAGAAAACCTGCACTGGAAGACTGAGAAAAAGAGAAAGCATTTTGGAGAGAAAGTGAAAGAGAAGAGAGGGAATTTAAGCTAAAGGAGAAGGAAATAAGACAAAAGAGTAGTCTTAAATCCAAAGAAATTTCAGGTCAGGAAGAATCTGAACTTAGCACAGGAGCAAGCGAGAAGTTGTTTAAATTTATACAGGCTCTTCCTAAATTCAGGGACAGGAATGCAGAGGCAATTTTTATATCTTTTGAAAAAAATGGCCAGACAAAAGAAACGGCCGAAAGAAAGCTGGACACTTTATGCAGGGCAGATTGGCAGGCAGAGCTCATAAGCTTATGCCATACTTCCTGAAGAGGCTACTGCAGATTATGAGATGGCAAAAAAGGCTATTCTCCCTGCATGTGAGTTAGTCCCTGAAGCTTACCGTCAGAACTTTCGGAACTTATGGAGATTGTCTGGGCAGACATATTCAGAATTTGAGTGTGAAGCAAATTACTTTTGACCTTTGGAAACGGACATTAAAGATAGAAACCACCTATGACAACCTTTGAGAACTGATTCTCTTAGAAGAGTTTACAAACTCCATTAGATAATCTGAAAGCTTTGAAAGCTAAGCAAGCAACAGAAATTGCTGATGATTTTGAGAGTGTGAATAAGCTGACCTATTTTGTCTGTAACCCCCATAAACCCGCGAAGGATAGAAAGTGGGAGAGTGAAAGGAAAGCAAGTAGCCAGGGACAAGTAGGAACAGCTGCGAAGTACCCAGGATCACTCCTCATGTCAGAAAGAAAGGTGCTGAGGGTAGATGTGAGGTCCGCAAGACAAAGTGTTATTATTGCAACAAAACGGGTCATCTTCGTTCAGAGTGTTGGAAATAGTGAGGTAAACCCATAGGACTTGTTGGAGTACACAAGGTTTGTGCAGAGGAAAAGACTCTGACTGAGAGTATAGCAGACCAGGCTACAGCTTTAACGACAGCTATGAATGTGAAAGCAGATACTAAAACTAAAAGGAGTGTAGAGGTTAAGAATAAAATACCTGAGAGTTATGAAGAATTTTTTCAAAGAGGAAAGTAACTCCATATCCTGTGAGGCAGAAAAAGCTATCAACTCAGGGATACAGAAGCAACCAAAACACTCTTGCTGGGGAAAGATATGAGGTTTTGACAAGAGAGTGCCTTGAACGCTAACATTTCAGTTAATAGAATTGGTGGGAAGAATATACCCTACCTTTATATAAAGTATAGCTAGAGAGTGATATAATATCTGGGATAGTTACTGTAGGTGTTGTCCACAGTTTACCAGTAAAGGGAATTGATCTACTCCCAGGAAATTTTTGCCCAGATCAAAAGTATCAGTTTCTCCGAAGTGAAATTAAGGAACGGGAGCAATTACAGGAACAGGATCCAGGAATATTTCCTGCGTGTGTAGTCACCCGAGCAATGCTAAACAGGATCCATTGTCGGAGGTAAAAGTGGCACCACAAATACATAGCCAAACATCTGAAACCTTATTTGGGGATTTAGATAACCAAATTAATTGTTTAACAGATCGTCTATCATTGCAGCACAGCAAGCTGATCCAGAGATATTCCAAGCAACATAGACGGCTCTGTCAGAAACTAAGGTGAAAGGAGTTCCAGAAGGCTGTTATATGACAAATGGGGTTTTGAGGAGGAAATGGAGACCCTCTCATAAACCTGCCAATGAAGACTGGACAGTTGTTGAACAGATAATGGTACCACCTAAATATTGATAAGGATTATTAAGGTGTGCACACGACATTCCTTTTGCAGGACACAGGGGAATTAAAAAAAACAAATCACACATAAGCAACCATTATTACAAACTTCTTACAAAGGATGTGAGACAATTTTGCAAACAAGCCATACCTGTAAAATGGTGGGGAAACTTCAACCTATCACAAAACCAGGGGATGAAGTATTCGTGTTGTTACTGTGACAGGGAAAACCATTGAAAGCACATTTCAGTGGCCCATATAAAATGATGAAAAGGGTGGTAAAGTAGATTATTTGATTGACACCCCTGATCGCAGGAAGAAGAACCGGTTTTGTCATACTTATACGCTCAAAAAATATTACCACAGGGAGGGCGATAAGCCAGTACAGGTATGTCAGGTATTCGAGACTGTTGAGAATGAAAAGGACAGCGAGGATGAGGCAGAAGCAGGCCTAGGAGATTCTCGGATTGAACCTATTAGCGAATACAGAATGGCTAGGAAAATTAAACAATAGGTTTTACACTTAGAGCCAAAGCAGCATGAAGTCCTAACCAGGGCTTTCACAATGTTAGAAAAAGTTTGTAGGAATAAGTTGGAATGTATAACCTTTGCCACACATGATGTGGGTACAGGGGGAACCATTCATTTAAAACAACATCTTTGTTGCTTTAGTCCAGACAAACTGGCCCAAGTGGAAGCAGAGGTACAATGCATGCTGAAGGGCAGCTTAGTTGAACCTTTTCAGAGTAGCTGGAATTTGCAGATGGTCTTTATGTTTAAACCTGGTGGGTTGGCTGAAGCTTGCATAGACTCCAGAAAAGTCACTGTGGCAGAGAACGCAGACTCCTACCCATATTTTTATTTAATGGACTGCATGGACAGAGTGGGCAACACCATATGTCTTCAAGAAAGTGATGGGTTGGAGGGATACTGTCAAATTCCTTTGACACCCCAGGGTAAGAAAAAATCAGCTTCTGTTGCACCAGAAAAGGTTTTCCAGTGTCAAGTGATGCCACATAGGTTAAGGGGTACTGGAGAAAATTCTCAGAGAATAGCGAACCGAGCAGTGGTCAGTGCACCTAGCTGTGCAGTTCACCTGGCTGAGGTGATGGACAATAGGGACACTTGGAAGGAAAATACAAAACAACTGGAAGACTATGCTTGGAAATTTGAAATGGGTTAATTTGGACAAGCTTTTGAAAATTTAAAGCTGAAAATGTTCTGAAGGAATTTGTTGCTGCAATCTTGCCATTTTAGAAGATTGTAAGGCTGTAAATGCGGAGGAAAGATGTGTTCGTCATTTTTTTCAAATTGTATTTTTTACACATTGTAATGAAACGCATTTCGGGAATGGCATTTCAGTCCACCAGGGGCGGAGGTGTCGTGGTCCTGTAGTTTTTTTTTATTTTCCGGTAAGTATGCAGTGTGCCTTTAAGGCTGTAATATGATCAGTACTGCTTTAAGGCAACAAGCTCCAGGGATTGAGTCAAAGAATGCATTCTTGCTGCCATAGGATACAGCCATTCATGACCAAGGACACGAGATACAATGTTGCTGATTGACATTTGAAAATAGCTGAAAAATTGGCCTTTGAGACACAGACAGCTAGACAGAATGTATTGAAAGAAAGAGAGCTCTCTCTCTCTTTATTTAAACTTTATTTATTATACTTTCAGCATTGGGACGTCAAGCCAGATTAATTTCTTAAAATAAAATAACCAAATTCCATTACCTACTGAACTGTAACTGCTGAAATTCATCGTCAGAAAGGAAAAGCATCAATTCAACTGCTGAATTAGACTACTGACTATCCTACTGTTGAAGAATCATTTTATTTCCAACAGACGCTGTGAGGACTTCAAGCAGCCTTGGACTGTTACACATTGGATGAGTCCATTCTGGCAGGAATGTAAATCTGCAAGGACACTAACTTTTCTATTTTAAATGTAATTTATATCTTAGTAGTGTTTAAGAATTTAGTTTTATTTCTAATTAAACAGTTAATTTTTTGTTCCAAAGACAACTGGTTTGGTTTGCCTCATTCCGGGGTTAATAAATGGTCAATTTGGTTGTGGTTTTAATTATTCTTGAAAATTTAAAATGATATGTTAGGCGATCTGTGGAGGGACAGGACTGAATCAACAGTGCATTTCTCCCACCACAATCAGAATCATGTATTTTAATTGGGGGCTTTGTCTTGAGCAGTCGGTCATAACAAACTCCATCTGCCGCAGTTTTGCTCTCTCACTTAATTAATATTCCTTTGCAACTTCCTGCTCCCATCTAACTCAGTGACATTAGCAAATTTAGATATGTGGCTCTCTATTCCATTAAAGAAGTTACGAACAGATACAGCAAAAAGCTGAGACTCCCTTAAGTGCCCGTTTGGTCACCTTCCCAAAAATTGCAACGAGGTGACACATAACTATCCATTTACAAATCTAGTTACAGATAGGCATCCCAGAGAGCAAGGCTGTGGTACATAATAATCTGAGAGGGAATAAAATACAGCTCGTGACACCAGGGAGCAAGTGATTGATGAGAGCACGGGACTTATGGATCGGGATCCGAAAAAACAGTGTTAGTTTGAGAAGAATTGTGTGGAATTTAAATCAGAAACTTGCATTCATATAGCACTATTCACAACCTTAGGGCATCCCAATGTGTTTTAAAGCCAATAAAGTGCATTTTCTTTTGAGGTATAGTTAATGTTACAATGTAGGAAAAGCAGCCGCCAAATTTGCTCACAGCAAGCTCTGACAAACAGCAATCTGATAATGGCAACAAATGCTCCACAGTATCAAAGCAACTGAATCATTTATAACTGTGGTAACAATTTTTCTGGAAAGAGATATCAAACATCAATAATTCTTTTGGAAATTAGTTAATAAATGACAGAGTGAATCCAAACAAATAGCAGACAGCAAGTGTCAGGGTTAGAGCAGACATGAACTCAGTGTTCACTGAAGAAGGTGAACTTCAGACTTAATTCAGATTTTACTGTAGTAACAGAGCTGAGTATGTGTGAGGCAAGCAGGAAGATAGAAGGAATGCTGATGGCTGACGAAAACTGTTTATAAAAAAAAATTGGCAGGACCCAACAACTGAAGACCACAGCCCTGGTCATTCAGTTATTTATAGGATACAGCCAGTGAACCTGTTCAAAATATGCCCCTTGTAAGGGGCGAGGGGAATACATGTAGTTAAAAGTCTTAGGTTCGATGCCTCTTACAGCAGACAAACCCATCATTTCTCGACACACTTCATGCCAACATTTAGCATTTAATCTGCCAATGTAAACATTGAAAATGACATTTCCCGATGTAAGCACTTACCTTTTATGGTTTGTTGATGAATCAATCAAATTGCACAAAACACTTTTTGAAAAAAGTCTTGTATTTTTCCTAGTAACTGAAATTTATAATCATCAAAATAAGGTTTTAAACAGAAATAAAAAAAATGAAAACAAACACAAATTTAACATGGTTAAATTTATGTTTCAAAAGTTATTTACTTACATTAAATGATAAATTGGCTTACCAAGAACTCCAACAACTGCAAGAATAGGATAGTAAATGTCTTCTATCTGATGGAATATTGTTGGTTCACGCATTTTCTGTGAGATGTAATGGTTTCTGTTGGTGCCGGAGACAACAACTCTGTCTGATTACATGAAACATGCAGAGGAACCTTGTTTTCATACAGGAAGGAAATCTCCAGTGAGATGACAATTGCATCATTATCGATGCTATTTACAGTTCATTTAACAAACAAGTGGAGGCAATCATGTGAAAAATGATTTGCTATTCATGAAATGGAACAGAATTATCAAGAGCATACGCTGCCTTAAAGGCATTCCATAGAAAATAGAATTGAATATGCCTCTGTTAGAGGTGTATTATTGATCTACGGTATTGACATTTTCTATGGACAGATGCCTTTCAATTCAATATTAAATGCCTGTAATTGTTAGACATTTTTTAGTGTATTTGCTATATGGATTTGACACATAAGGTGTTACAAACTTACTATCTGTGCTTTGCAAATCAAGGAGCTTAGGTCTTAAAAATTATAACCTTCTTGCAACCCTCATTTTTTGTTACAATAAGTAATCTTAAAGGACCGAGATATTGTATATGGTGATAGCTGTGCACACCTTATGTGGGAACAACAACTTGCATTTCTACACCACTGATAACATAGAACAATGACCCAAGCTGCCTCACACAGACATAAAGAAGATGGTGTTGAACAAAGGAATGAGGGATGAGAAGTGGTGACCATATCTATCACTATCCCTGGGTATGTCCTGTCCCACCGGCAGGACAGACCCAGCAGAGGTGGTGGCACAGTGGTATACAGTAGGGACGAAGTTGCCCTGGGAGTCCTCAACATCGACTCCGGATCCCATGAAGTCTCATGGCATCAGGTCAAACATGGGCAAGGTAACCTCCTACTGATTACCGCCTACTGCCCTCCCTCAGCTGATGAGTCAGTACTCCACCATGTTGAACACCACTTGGAGGAAGCACTGAGGGTGGCAAGTGCACAAAATGTACTCTGGGTGGGGAACTTCAATGTCCATCACCAAGAGTGGCTTGGTAGCACCACTAGTGACCGAGCTGGCCGAGTCCTAAAGGACATAGCTGCTAGACTGGGTCTGCGGCAGCTGGTGGGAGAACCAACACGAGGGAAAAACATACTTGATCTCGTCCTCGCCAATCTGCCTGCTGCAGATGCTTCTGTCCATGACTATATTGGTCGGAGTGACCACCGCACAGTCCTTGTGGAGAAGAAGTCCCGCCTTCACATTGAGGATACCGTCCATCGTGTTGTTGGATAGATTTCAAACAGATCTAGCAATGCAAAACAGGGCATCCATGAGGCGCTGTGGGCATCAGCAGCAGCAGTATTGTACTCAACCACAATCTGTAACTTCATGGCCCTTCATATCCCCCACTCTACCATTGCCATCAAGCCAGGAGAACAACCCTGGTTCAATGAACAGTGCAGGAAGGCATGCCAGGAGCAGCACCAGGCATACCTCAAAAGAATTAGGTGTCAACCTGGTGAAGCTACAACATAGGACTATCTGCGTGCCAAACTGTCTAAGCAACATGCGATAGACAGAGCTAAGTGATCTAATAACCAACGGATCAGATCTAAGCTCTGCAGTCCTGCAACATCCAGCCATGAATGGTGGTGGACAATTAAACAACTAATTGGAGGAGGTGGCTCGACAAATATCCCCATCATCAATGATGGGGGAGCCCAGCACATCAGTGCGAAAGATAAGGCTGAAGCGTTTGCAACAATCTTCAGCCAGCAGTGCATAGTTGATGATCCATCTCGGCCTCCTCTTGAAGTCCCCAGCATCACAGATGCCAGACTTCAGCCAATTCGATTCACTCCGCGTGATATCAAGAAACGACTGAAGGCACTGGATACTGGAAAGGCTATGGGCCCTGACAATATCCCGGCAATAGTACTGAAGACCTGTGCTCCAGAACTTGCTGCGCCCCTAGCCAAGTTGTTCCAGTACAGCTACAACACTAGCATCTACCCTACAATGTGGAAAATTGCCCAGGTATGTCCTGTCAACAAAAAGCAGCACAAATCCAACCCGGCCAATTACCGCCACATCAGCCTACTCTCTATCATCAGTAAAGTGATGGAAGGTGTCATCAACAGTGCCATCAAGCAGCACTTGCTCAGCAATAACCTGCTCAGTGATGCTCAGTTTGGGTTCCGCCAGGGCCACTCAGCTCCGGACCTCATTACAGCCTTGGTTCAAACATGGACAAAAGGGCTGAACTCAAGAGGTGAGGTGAAAGTTACTGCCCTTGACATCAAGGCAGCATTTAACAGAGTCTGGCATCAAGGAACCCTCGCAAAACTGAGGTCAATGGGAATCAGGGGGAAAACCCTCCACTGGCTGGAGTTTAGTTTAGTTTAGAGTTTAGAGATACAGCACTGAAACAGGCCCTTCGGCCCACCGAGTCTGTGCCGACCATGAAACACCCATTTATACTAATCCTACACTAATCCCGTATTCCTATCACATCCCCACCTGTCCCTGTATATTTCCCTACCACCTACCTATACTAGGGTCAATTTATAATGGCCAATTAACCTATCAACCTGCAAGTCTTTGGCATGTGGGAGGAAACCGGAGCACCCGGAGGAAACCCACGCAGACACAGGGAGAACTTGCAAACTCCGCACAGGCAGTACCCAGAATCGAACCCGGGTCCCTGGAGCTGTGAGGCTGCAGTGCTAACCACTGCGCCACTGAGTCATACCTAGCGCAAAGGAAGATGGTTGTGGTTGTTAGAGGTCAATCATCTGAGCTCCAGGACATCACTGCAGGAGTTCCTCAGGGTAGTGTCCTGGGCCCAACCATCTTCAGCTGCTTCATCAATGACCTTCCTTCAATCATAAGGTCAGAAGTGGGGATGTTCGCAGATGATTGCACAATGTTCAGCACCATTCGTGACTCATCAGATACAGAAGCAGTCTGTGTAGAAATGCAGCAAGACCTGGACAATATCCAGGCTTGGGCTGATAAATGGCAAGTAACATGCACGCCACACAAGTGCCAGGCAATGACTATCTCCAACAAGAGAGAATCTAACCATCTCCCCTTAACATTCAACGGCATTACCATTGCTGAATCCCCCACTATCAACATCCTAGGGGTTACCATTGACCAGAAACTGAACTGGAGTAGCCATATAAATACCGTGGCTACAAGAGCAGGTCAGAGGCTAGGAATCCTGAGACGAGTAACTCACCACCTTACTCCCCAAAGCCTGTCCACCATCTACAAGTCAGGAGTGTGATGGAATACTCTCCACTTACCTGGATGGGTGCAGCTCCAACAACACTCAAGAAGCTCGACACCATCCAGGACAAAGCAGCCCGCTTGATTGGCACACCATCTACAAACATTCACTCCCTCCACCACCGACGCACAGTGGCAGCAGTGTGTACCATCTACAAGATGCACTGCAGCAATGCACCAAGGCTCCTTAGACAGCACCTTCTAAACCCGCGACCTCTACCAACTAGAAGGACAAGGGCAGCAAATACATGGGAACACCACCACCTGAAAGTTCCCCTCCAAGTCACACACCATCCTGGCTTGGAACTATATCGCCGTTCCTTCACTGTGGCTGGGTCAAATTTCTGGAACTCCCTTCCGAACAGCACTGTGAGTGTACCTACCCCAAATGGACTGCAGCGGTTCAAGAAGGCAGCTCACCACCACCTTCTCAAGGGCAATTAAGGATGGACAATAAATGCTGGCCTGGCCAGCGTTGCCACATCCCATGAATGAATTAAAAAAAAGCTTCATCAAAGACATGTGTTTTAAAGAGGGTCCATGTCATTATCACTTGCAGATTACATTATCCAGATATTTCCCCAGCCAGGTTCCCATCCTCCACGTTGTACAAACTTCAGCTTATTGGAAAACTACAGCCCAGATCCTAACAAACACCTAGTATCTCACACCTATCAGCCCTGTCCCTGTTGACGTACATTGGCCTCTGATCCTCCCATGGCTTTTGACTATCCATTGCCTTAAATTTAAAATAATCATACCCATGTTTAAATGTCTTTGCAGCTTCCCTTGTTCCTATCTTTGTAACCTCACATCTTCCACTTCATCCCAGAATTGTCTGTTTCTCTGGACCCTTCCCCCCTTGGTGAGCACAGTGGCACACTCACCTCCATCCTGCTGCGTGTCCTATTCCATTCCCTCAGTCTATCTTCTCAGGTACACTCCATCATATCGCTCCTCACTGTCACTTACCTTGCAGATGCACTATTACTTGTCTTTCTGTGCATTTCCTCACATCCCCATCTATCCATTTACCACTGCCACTCACTCTTACTCTTATATAAAGTCACGCCTCTCCCTGATAGTCACCCTCACCAAATGTGCTTCATCCATCAGATAAGCACATGTTATAACACTCACTCATAAATCTCTTCTTTTCCTCCTTGTAGGAAAAGAGAGCGCAGAACACTGAGGAGAGAGAGAGAGCGAGCGGGGGCCCTTTGCAGATCATGCAGTGCACAACCGCAGAGGAGGAGGTGTGGAAATAAGTGGATTTGCAATGCCCCTGGCTGTTGGAGATGGACAGACAGGCAGCTCTCAGCTACCTGGTCACACTCACATTTCATGCAGCACTCAATCATTTTCATTTGGTTTCAACAGCGGGTGAAATATGATCATCTTCATCATGATAACTGTCATTATTCATACCTTGCCAGGACTAACTCATTTCTTCTGTCTCCCACAGGGCCTTCACACATGTAACAGAAGAGCTGAGTCCTGCTCACGGATTACCATCATGGAACACATTCACACGACATACCGATTCAGGTACTCATACTTCAGTGGGAACAATCAGAGAGATAGTTGAGTTATAACCTGGAGTCTCACATTTGACAAGTGAACAAGAGCAGATGATGGAGGCAGGGCTGGCAGTGGAGCATCTGCATTGGAAGGTACAGCCTTCTCCAAGCTCTGCTCAGCTGGACAGAGATGCTGTACTCCTTGGGCCGTCGATGAACAGGAGAATTATTGGGCATCCGCAAACAATGTATGATGCAGTAACAGATTTTCAAAGTGATTGCAAAGAGATGAGAGCAGTCCACTTCAAGAATGAAGGTTGTGATGTTGTATTCTTCCATGGACAGAGTGTCCTCTCTAATAATTTCCCTACCACTGACGTAAGGCTCACCTGCCTATAATTTCCTGGATTATCCAGGCTTGGAGGGCCGAAGGGCCTATTCCTGTGCTGCAATTTTCTTTGTTCTTTGTTCTTTTATCCTTGCTACCATTCTTAAACAAAGGAGCAACATTAGCTATTCTCCAGTCCTCTGGGACCTCACCTGTAGCCAATGAAAATGCAAAGATTTCTGTCAAGGCCCCAGCAATTTCTTCCCTTGCCTCCCTCAGTATTCTCGGGTAGATCCCTTCATGCCCTGGGGACTTATCTACCTTAATGCTTTGCAAGACACCCAACACCTCCACCTTTTTGACAATGAGATGACTGATACTATCTGCAATCCCTTCCCTAGGCTCATCATCCACCAAGTCCTTCTCCTTGGTGAATACGGATGCAAAGTACTCATTCAGCACCTCACCCATTTCCTCTGGCTCCACGCATAGATTCCCATCTCTGTCCTTGAGTGGGCCAACCTTTTCCCTGGTTACCCTCTTGCTCTTTATATACCTATAAAAAGCCTTGGGATTTTCCTTAATCCTGTTTGCCAATGACTTCTTATAACCCCTTTTAGCCCTCCTGACTCCTTGCTTAAGTTCCTTCCTACTGTCTTTATATTCCTCAAGGGATTCGTCTGTTCCTCGCCTTCCAGCCCTTACAAATGCTTCCTTTTCCTTTTTGTCGAGGCTCACAATATCCCGCGTTATCCAAGGTTCCCGAAACTTGCCAAACTTATCTTTCTTCCTCACAGGAACATGCTGGTCCTGGATTCTAATCAACTGACGTTTGAAAGACTCCCACATGTCAGATGTTGATTTACCCTCAAACAGCCGCCTTCAATCAAAATTCTTCAGTTCCTGCCTAATATTGTTGTAATTAGCCTTCCCCCAATTTAGCACCTTCACCCGAGGACTACTCTTATCCTTATCCACAAGAACCTTAAAACTTATGGAATTATGGTCACTGTTCCCAAAATGCTCCCCTACTGAAACTTCGACCACCTGGCCGGGTTCATTCCCCAAAATCAGATCCAGTATGGCCCCATCCCTCGTTGGACTATTTACATATTGTTTCAAGAAGCCCTCCTGGATGCTCCTCACAAATTCTGCCCCATCCAAACCCCTAGCACTAAGTGAGTCCCAGTCAATATAGGGGAAGTTAAAATCACCCGCCACTACAAACCTGTTACCTTTACATCTTTCCAAAATCTATCTACATATCTGCTCCTCTACCTCCCACTGGCTGTTGGGAGGCCTGTAGTAAACCCCCAACATCGTGACTGCATCCTTCCTATTCCTGAACTCCACCCATATTGCCTCGCTGCATGACCCCTCCGAGGTGTCCTCCCGCAGTACAGCTGTGATATTCTCTTTAACCAGTAATGCAACTCCCCCACCCCTTTTACATCCACCTCTTTCCCGCCTGAAGTTTCTAAATCCTGGAACATTTAGCTGCCAATCCTGTCCTTCCCTCAACCAAGTCTCTGTAATAGCAACAGCATAATAGTTCCAAGTACTAATCCAAGCTCTAAATTCATCTGCCTTACCTGTTATACTTCTTGCATTGAAACAAATGCACTTCAGACCACCAGTCCCGCTGTTCTCCGCAACATCTCCCTGCCTGCTCTTCCTCTTAGTCTTACTGGCCTTATTTACCAGTTCCCCTTCATTTATTTCACTTGCTGTCCTGCTGCTCTGGTTCCCACCCCCTGCCACACTAGTTTAAACCCTCCTGAGTGACGCTAGCAAACCTCACAGCCAGGATATTTGTGCCCCTCCAGTTTAGATGCAAACCGTCCTTCTTGCACAAGTGCCATCTGTCCCTGAAGAGATCCCAATGGTCCAGATATCTGAAACCCTCCCTTCTACACCAGCTGTTCAGCCACGTGTTTAGCTGCACTATCTTCCTATTTCTAGCCTCACTGGCACGTGGCACAGGGAGTAATCCCGAGATTACAACCCTTGAGGTCCTGTTTTTTAACTTTCTACCTAACTCCCTAAACTCCCCCTGCAGGACCTCATCACTCTTCCTGCCTATGTCGTTGGTACCGATGTGTACCACAACCTCTGGCTGTTCACCCTCCCCCTTCTGAATTGCGCCTGTGCGTCCAGAGACATCCTTGACACTGGCACCAGGGAGGCAACATACCATCCTGGAGTCTCTTTCACGTCCGCAGAAGTGCCTATCTGTGCCCCTGACTATAGAGTCCCCTGTAACTATTGCTCTTCTGTGCTTTGTCCCTCCCTGCTGAACAACAGTTCCAGCCATGGTGCCACTGCTCTGGCTGCTGCTGTTTTCCCCTGATAGGCCATCCCCCCCAACAGTATCCAAAACGGTATACTTGTTAGAGAGGGGGATAGCCACAGTGGTTTCCTGCACTGACTGCCTGCCCCTTCTAGCGGTCACCCATCTATCTGCCTGCACCTTGGGTGTACCCACTTCTTGAAAACTCCTGTCTATGACACTTTCTGCCACTTGCATGCTCCTAAGTGCATCCAGTTGCCGCTCCAACCGATCCATGCGATCTGTGAGGAGCTGCAACTGGGTACACTTCCTGCAGATGTAGTCGTACGGAACGCTGGAAGCGTCACGGACTTCCCACATCTCACAGGTGAAGCACTTCACCCTCTAACTGACATTTCTAGCACTAATTAGTTAATTAATATAAAATAAATAAATACTTATTAAATCCTTACTAAATTGTGAAAATTAACTATATGGTCCCTAGTGCTAGATTTCCACTATGAATATTAAATGCTAACTATATACAGTAATCTCCTCCCTCTGGTTTAGTTACTCTACTTATTAATTAGTTAATTAGGGTTTTAATCAATTTTTACCAATGTTTTATTTTCAAATTCAGTACAAATTCCCTACCAGCCAATCAGGTCACAGCTTTCCTGTGATGTCATGTCCTCAATCCTCATGTCCACAATCTTTGTGTGGTAGCTGCAGGACCATGAGGCAGAGAAATATTATGGAACTGAATAGACTAGGACCACTTTTACAGTGTGAAATGTTCTGGCTGTACTTCCCATTGATGTTCCAGTGAGTTTATGGAACATTTTCACCTTGGTTTTTATTTTTCTGCCAGTGTTATTGAGATGAGACTTGTGATATATTCAGGTGGCACTAACAGATAAGATGGACACCAAGCATGGCTGTTTCAGGGAAGTGTTTATTTGGATCATGGCGTTTTCACACCATTAACTAATCACAGCATTAGCGTATTACATTTCCCCTTTCAAAAGAAAAGTGTTTGTTTCTGCAGTGAATTACATTTCCAAATCAATATCCAAATTAATAACCGACTTACAAAGTTTTGCTGATCTCCTTACAGGTTTGGGTGCTGAGTCAGGTTTTCCCTGTTTGGTTCAGGTTCAGAACTTAGAGAAGATCTTGTCCCTTTCTCAAAAGTTGGTATATCAGGCACTGAAGTCTGAATTGGTTCAAAATCTGTTATGAGCTCGTGATCAAGTGGATTGTACTCATGCTTTGGGTCATCCCTTACCGGGATGATGTGATCTAGATGGAGGCCAATTATCTGTACTTTTTTGGCAGCGGATCTCAATTCTACCCCGATATTGCAGCCAATTTGTTTAGTTTATTTGGAGTTAAAGCTATCATGTCACGAAGGGACACATTCTCGTTTTCCAGAAACTCTGCTGCAACTGCTAATGCCATTCTGATGCTACAGACTGTATCTTATTACACAAGAAACCTGGTTCCTTTTATGGTTTTGCAATTGGCTTTAGATTTGGATTCCAACAATCGATCACCCCAATTAATATGATTCCAAACACAAGCCCCCCAATTATTCTGATTCAGATCCCAAACAAGACACCCAATTAAGTCTGTTATGACCGAGGTGGGATCAATGCACTGTTAATTCTATCCCATGTCTCCACAGGTTGCTGCATATTATTAAAGTATTCACACCCAACCGGAAAACAGCCAAATTAAACACACTCGTAAGATCCAGAATAAAACAGACCAAACCAGGTATCTTGAGACAACAAATTAAGTATTTATTCAACACTAAATATGAAACACTATCAAGATAAACCGTATAACTTATTATTTTAATCCAACTCCCCCATTCACAGACGTACATTCAAAACTAACACTTAACCCATTTTAAAAGTGGTATTTTATTAAAATAAATAGCTGTTTCTTAAGAATAAATAAATGAGTCTTTGTGAATTATGTTCCTGATGGATGAGGTATCCGAATGTGAAAATAATTAAAGGCCACTCGAAATTTCCATGCAGATTTGATGAAATAGTCTGTTCTTGATTGGCACTCAAAACGTTTCGGCTATAGCAGGCATCAAACAGCTCTTTCAACGATGAGCACAGCAATAGGTCAACTTGAATTTCAAAATCGACAGTATCTCAGTCAAAACTTTATTCCAAAACACAAATGGTTTCTTCAAGAAGAAGGCATTTTTTTCTTCTTGGAGAATTTCTGCTGAGAGACAGAATGAATAGCTATTTTCTTCAGTAGCACACCTCGCTGGAGAGTCTCTCAAAACTAACTGGTTCAGAACTTTTTTTTGCCAGTTTTACACACACTCAAATTGAAACATTGTACCATGTGACTTCTGTCTCCTGCTGTGGCCTCGGGACAGGTGCAGCTGGCACCCTGTGCTCAGTCCTACAAGCACACTGTTTTCAAACAGACTCTTAAAGGCACACACTGTTTTTAATTTGAGGGGACAATAAATGCAAGTCCTTGACTTGTGACATCCAAGCATTTTGGGTGGGGGTCATGATAAGTCAACTTTTGCAGAAGCAAACGTTGTCTGCGATTTAATCCTAGGCAGACGGGAGCTGCCCACCAACTGAAAAGTCAGTGACGAGACTGCTTTCACCTGGCCTGGGGATCGATCTGTATTTTGTGGGTCACTGGGCTTTAATTGGTCTGGGTCAGGACTTCCACCTGCTTCAGATAGGTAGTCCAGCCTAATAGACCTGCCAGCCAATCAGTGGGCCAGCATCTCTTAGTCCCAGCAGTGACACCGGGAGTGGTGGCCAATGCTGGGACTGCACCTAGCATCGCGAAGATATTGGGGATCGCAAACTGCAGGTACATTTTTGTTGCCTTGCCAGGATGATGGGTTGGGCCACAATGAGGCAAGGTGTTCGACTGGAGAACAGAGGGTGTGTTGGGTGTTGGGGTTGGTTCGGGCTTCGGGGGCGGCCCTCCATCAGCACAGGGTGCCTGATCATGAGCCCGCCCCCCCACCCCAGGACGTCAGAGAGCTGCCTCACTTTAGTAGGCAGCTTTTCTCTGGTGTAGCCGCCCGACCAGCCGTGGGTGAAATCCCCGTGGAGGCAGGCGGAGGCTCTTAAGTGGCCATTAAGTGGCCACTTAAGGGTCTTGACTGGCTTGGGGCGGACAGGCCATTTTTCGCATCCGCCATCCTGCGTAAAATGGCAGTGGAGGCGGGAGCAAATTGGGAAGGGCCCCCTGAGCCCACCGCTCCATTTTATGGCCCCCCCCCCCACCCCCACCCGCCATCTTTCCGCTCTTTGGGGAGGGGGGGGGCGTAAAATTCTGGCCGTTCAATATGAGTTATTTCCTGCTTCTGCTATTGTTCAGATGGAACTGCAACATAACTGTATTGTTTGGACTGAGGTGGAGGTGCCACATCTGGAAATAATATTCAAGTTGGCCCAGGTCACTTCAGATCTTCCTACTTGCTTCCTGTAGTGTTGCCGTCGGCATCAGCAGTGCCACATCACCGAATGGACGAACTTACAGAACAATAGGACAACATTGAGTGAACTGCAGCAGTAATGTATTGGTTATAAAGCACTTTGGAATGTCCTGAGGGTATGAAAGGTGCTGTCGGAAACTAAGGTGATAAAAAGAAAGTCAAATGGTTTTCTCCCAAGGATTATATCTTGTGAATTTTTTTTTATTTTAGTGATACAGCACTGAAACAGGCCCTTCGGCCCACCAAGTCTGTGCCGACTAACAACCACCCATTTATACTAACCCTACATTAATCCCATATTCCCTATTTACAATGGCCAATTTACTTATCAACTGCAAGCCTTTGGCTGTGGGAAGAAACCGCAGCACTCTGTGAAAACCCACGTGGTCAGAGGGAGAACTTGCAAACTCCACACAGGCAGTACCCAGAATCGAGCCTGGGTCCCTGGAGCTGTGAGGCTGCAGTGCTAACCACTGCGCCACTGCGCTGCCCAAATGAACCACCATGGAAGGATATTGAGGTAAACGGTTTAAATAGAAAAGAGATAATGAGATAACTTTCTGAAGAGAGAACAGTTTGAGGGATATAGAGAATGCGTGATAGGTGGGACTGATCTATCAGAAACAGATGGGTGATCAGGGCTTGTCAGATTAAAACTTGGATTTGGCCTATTTTCAGTCATGGGAATTGCAATGCAGGATTATCCCATCCCCGGGTGAGTTGAGGAAGGCAGCAAACAATCATCAACATGATTTCAGTGTGCAGCCCAGCATGAAGCACCCTCTGACTGGCTGCATTTTCAGCAGGGGCACAATAGCGTGTGTGGCTAACACAATGTACAGCGAGCCTGCACTTCTTAAAGGCACCCTTCCCCCCCTTCAAGAGGAGGTGTATTCAGGCTACAGCAGTCACTGGAACAGTCTCATAAAGTCTCTGATAGACGGAAGGAAATGGCACATGCAGTAACAGGCCAGAGAGAGATGGCTCCCAGGGTTCTCAGATGTGGGTCTGGAGGCTTGAGAGAGGCACTGTTTTCATTGGGGGATGGACCATTGTGACATACTGCCAATGGAAAATGATTTTCAGGGGCTTTTTAAATTTTGCTGAAAGTGCACGGTATCCATGGGCCATCAGAGCCCCAGTAGGTATATGAAGGCAGCAAGCCAGACGGAGGTGACTGATTGATTTACTCAGCGGCCATCGAGTGAGCCGGTGGGCCTTGGAATGGAAGTTTGAGCAGCGCGGGCATCGAATAACACTGTCAGGTGCAGGGGTTGAGTTGCCAGCATAGTAGGGTGGGGGGAGCTGCCAGAGTGCCATCTTAGAACTGACACTTTTGTGCTTCAAATGGGGAAAAGGGGGGGAGTGTGGTATGTGCTGGGTTCAGGAGGTACCTGGATAATAGACCCTGTCAACTGAGAATGCCCACCAGCCATGTGCATTGTGCACTCAGGAGGTGGAATCTCTGGTGAGGAGGAGTAGCAGACAGGATGAAAGCTGCAGCCACAGGCAGTGGAGAGTAGCACCTTCAGGGAGGGAGGAAGGAGAAAGGCACAAAGGGGACATCGAGTAGCCTTTGCACACAGGAGAAGGTACACTGCAGGGAGGGTCTATCGTTGGAGGATGAGCTACCGTCAGATGTCCGAGCAGCAGTGTCACCGAAGACTGCACCCGTCTCCAGGCAGGCTGTCACAGACCTGTGTGCCATGATGGCGGACGAGCTGAGCCCACTGCTGGTGGTAGCTACCGGATGCTAGTGGTGCTAAAGGTCACTATGGCGCTAAACCTCTACGCCTTGGATTCATTCCAGGGACCTACTGGAGGCATCTGTGGGGTCTGTGGATCTGTGGCGCATCAGTGCATCAAGGTGGTGACCTGTTCAATAGGCTGGGCCAATACACCCATTGTCGCACTGATCTGAATAGTCAGACTGAGAGAACCACTGGGATCGGGGCTATCGCTACATTTCCTAAGGTGCAGGATGTGATCAACTGCACTTATGTGGCCATCAATGTCTCCCACAGACCAGCCAGTGGCTTTTGTCAACAGGAAGGGATTCCACTAGCTAAACTTGTAACTGATCTGCAACCACCACAACCAGATCCTGCAGGTGCGTGCACGGTTCCCGGGAAGCAGCCATGATGCCTGCAAACTAAGACAATCCCAGGTGCCAGTCATTTTCTCACTCCCGTGTGCTTCCAAGGATAGATTCTGGGCGACAAGGGCTACCCATAAAATAGATGGCTACTTACTCCTGTGACGATCCAAAGCACAGGTGCAGAGGAGAAATACAATGGAAGCCACCGGGAACCCGAGTGACCATTGAGCAGGCCATTGGTCCACTGAAGATGTGACTCAGGTTCCTGGATCGATTTGGTGGTGCCTTTCAATATGTCCCAGCGAGGCTCTCACATATTGTGGGGATTTGCTGTGTGCAACACAACCCGACACTACAGAGCTGAGATCAATTAAATAATGAGGATATAATGGAGCACGATGCCTCCTCAGATGATGAGGATGTGCAGGAAGCTGATGACCAGGCGATGCATCATGAAGGACCCTGGACACCGCAGGAAAGGCGCCAGGAGATAGACGCAAGGGAGGCTCGGAAAACACGAATACAGGAACGTTGTGGATGACCCTTGCTACCCAATGCTTCCATTCAAATAAAGCTTCATCTTTCTGCTGCACTTCATTTGACAACCCATTATCCTGCTCCCATTGACACCTCAATTTCTGAAAGGGGGAAGTTGAAGACCACACACAGTGTGGTCCCTCCCAACCAACACTTGGGATGATCCAGGGTACTCCTAAAGTCCAGGATTGCCACAAGTAATGGAAAGGAGATACTAGCTGAATGCAGTACTGTTATTGCACATAAAACCAGACGGAAACAGTAAATCTTTAACAATGCTCTCACCTGTGAATCCCAAGTGCAGCTGGTGGCTTTTTTTTAACTCTCTTGCACGTGCTGCTACGAGGTGCGCCTCCTGTGCGTGGAGCTGAGGTGAAGTCAGGCTGATGAGCTTGTTGCTCCTTGGTTTGGGATGTCCTTGGTGGCTGTCCTCTGGTCTGCGCACATTCCTCCAGCATCCACGGAGTAATCTGCTGGATCTGTCTCCCCATGAGACTCTCCACTCACTCTCATGCAGCCAAGAGGGAAATGGCAGCACTCCTGGCCTGGATTGTCTCCTCCACTGTCTGAGCCAGGATGCGCATACCCTCTGGAATCTCCGCCAGATCTGCAGACATCTCACACAGTCATCCAGCATCTGTCACATTAGTGACAACTCCAGAGGCACATCATCAGCCTGGTGCTCAGCATCATCCTGGCTTCCCACACTCCTCCAAGTATCAGTGACCTTGGCTGTCACAGCCGCAATCAGTTCTCATGTGTCTGTGGTGATCTCACCAGATTGTGACTCTGAATATAAATGCAAATGGATACCCACCGTCATGAGACTATCTGCTCTGGTGGAGGGTGTTGGAAAATGATGTGATGGTGCATCCTCTGAGGATCTCTCCTCCTCCTCAGCGGTGGGTGGCTGTCTCCTGGTCACAGTGATTCTCTGCTCTTGATAATGACCTGCATAAGAGCGAAAATAGTTTAAATGGTTCTGCGCTTCCCACCGGGTCCTGACAACTGCAACTAGAGTGGGTCCTGATAACTGCAACTAGAGTGCAAATCCACATGTCCAGTGCAGGACATTGGAGAATCATGTCTTGCGGCAGACAAAGGCAAAGAAATGTAGAGTGACAGTATGAGAAGAGACTGGCAGCTAACATAACCGAGCATCAAAAGTCTTCTCTAGGCATTAAATAGTATAAGGGTGATAAATGGAGGGGTGGGGCTGATTGGGGATCTAAAATTGGATTTACACATGGAGGCAGGGGCATGGTTGAGGTATTAAATGAGTACTTTGCATCTGTCTTCATCAAGGAAGGTGGTAGTTGAGACACTGGGCTGGATTTTACAGACACCTGACGTTCGGGTTACGGCAGGGGACTCCAGCAGATGCCTACCATAGGCCTCGACACTGGGAAGGCGTGGCCCAATATTGTTGGTGCTGGTGAGGCCTTGTGACACCACCCCCCCCCCCCCCCCCCCACCGCTCGGCAATGGGAGACAAATTATAATATGTTAATTTATTTAAATCAATGCATTTGGGACTTACCCGCTCCCGCCGTCCATTCCAGTGCCATATTGGTGTCCTATACCTTCGGATACCTGTCCGGGGATCCGATGCAGGACACTGTTGGGGAGGTAGAGCAGATAACCATCTTAGTGCAGGAGGTGGGGGAATGGGGTCAAATGCCTCTGATTGGTGTCGGGAAAGGTGGGAAGGGGTAAAGTGTATAATCTACGAACTGTGGGCGGGGGGGGTGGGGTGGGTGGAGAAAGGTCAAGTGCACAACGTAAGCATTTTGGTGGGGAGAGGGCAAGGGATGAATTACATGGTTATTGCGGCAGGGTTTGAGAGGGGTTAGACACATCCATTTCATTTTGTTGAACCCATTTTAATTAACTATACGTTTAAAAATGTAAATGAAATGTAAGGGCTTGAAGCCTGCGCAGTGAAGCCTGATGCCATTGTCATGGATGGGCCGCCTGCCCCCTCCACATCATCAGGGTCAGTGGGGCGGAGTTGGGATGCAGTCCAGTCATTGAATGAGCCGCTGCGTCTAATATCATGGTGGCTCCATGAAGTGCGGCCCGCACATTTAAGGCTGCCACAATGTAAAATCCAGCCTGCTGTATGGAGTCAAAATTGATCAAGAGTAGGTATTAGATAGGCTGGCTGTACTGACAGTTGATAAGTCACCAGGACCAGATGAGATACATCCAGGGAGACTGAGGGAATTACATATGGAAATTGCAGAGGCACTGCCCATAATCTTTCAATCCTCCTTAGATACAAGGGTGGTGCCAGAGGACTGGAGAATTGCAAAAGTTTCACCCTTGTTCAAAAAAGTGTATAAGGACAAGCTCAGCAACTACAGTGCAGTCAGTTTAACCTCGGTGGTGTGAAAGCTTTTGCAAATGATACTTTGGGGCAAAATTAATAATTACTTGGACAGATGCACATTATTTAAGGCAAAACAACAGGATTTGTTAATGGAAAATCATGTTTTACTTGAGTTTTTTAATGTGTTAACAGAGAGGGTTGATGAGGGTAATGCAGTTGATGTGGTATACATGAACTTTCAAAAGGCATTTGATAAAGTGCCACATAACAGGCTTGTTAGCAAATTTAGAGCCCATGGAATAAAAGGGACAGTGGCAGCATGGATATGAAGTTGACTCAGTAATAGGAAACAGAGTAGTTGTGACCACAACAAAAACAAGAAATGCTGGATTCACTCAGCAGGTCTGGCAGCATCTGTGGAAAGAGAAGCAGAGTTAAGGTTTCGGGTCAGTGACCCTTCTTCGGAACCGGTTGTGACCAGTTGTTTATCGGACTGGAGGAAGATATATCGAGGGGTTCCCCAGGAGTTGGTTTCGGGGCTCCTGCTTCTCTTGATACATATTAATAACCTAGACTTGGGTGCACAGGGCACAATTTTAAAATTTGCAATGACACAAAACTTGGAACTATTGTGAACTGAAAGGAGGGTAGTGATAAACTTCAAGAGGACATAGTCAGAATGGTGGAATGGGCAGACAATGGATAAATAGGCTGGAAGGTATAGCTGTAAATGAACAGTGGGAAACATTTAAAGAAACAATTCAAAGGGTTCAACAAAAGTACATTCTGTTCATAAGCAAAAACTCGTCAAGAAAGACCCATCCGTGCCTCACTCAGACTACAGGAAAAGGCTTACCATGTTGCAAAAATAGTAGCAAGTCTGAGAATTGGCAGTGTTTTAGAAACCAGCAGATGACTGTCAAAAAGTTGATAAATAGGGGAAAATAGAATATGAGAGTAAACTAGCCAGCAATATAAAAACAGATTGTAAGAGCTCTTCAAAGTATTTAAAAAAGAAGAGTAGTTCAAGTAAACATTGGTCCCTTAGAAGCAGATACCAGAGAAATTATCATGGGGAATGATGAAATGGCAGAGGCTTTGAACAAATATTTTGTGTCTGTCCTCACAGTAGAAGACACAAGCTCCATCTAGAAATAGGCAGTAACATATGGGCTACAAAGAATCAAAACATTAAGGAAATTGATATCAGACGAGGAAAGTATTGGAGAAAGTTGAGGGGCGAAAATCAGACAAGTCCCCGGGACTAGATTACCTACACCCAACGGCTCAAAAAGAGGTAGCTGCAGAGATAATGGATCCACTGGCTATTATTTTCCAGAATTCCTTAGATACAGGAATGGTTCCAGTCGATTGGAAGTTGGCAAATGTTACACCACTTTTGGAAAAAGAAGGTACAGAGAAAACAAGGAGCTACAGGTCAGTTAGTCCAGCATCAGTCATTGGGAAGATGCTGCAAACTATTATTAAAGAAGTCTTTATATTGCATTTCGAAAAGTATAGTGTGATTAGAACAAGTCAGCATGGTTTTCCCAAAGGGAGATCCTGAATGGCAGATGTATTAGAGTTTTTTTGAGGATGTAAATAGTTGGATCGATCGTCCATCAGTGCAGCACAGCAAGCTGATCCAGAGATATACTAAATAGAAAAGATGGATCTGGCAGAAGTTGAATATGGTAAATGGAGTTTGAGGAGAAAATGGAGACCGCCTCACAGACCACGGATGAAGACTGGGCAGTTATTGAACAGATAGTGGCACCACCTAAATTTCACCAGGGATTATCAAGGTTTAGAGTTTTGAGAGATACAGCACTGAAACAGGCCCTTCGGCCCACCAAGTCTGTGCCGACCATCAACCACCCATTTATACTAATCCTACACTAACCCCATGTTCCTGCCACATCCCCACCTGTCCCTATATTTCCCTACCACCTACCTCTACTAGGGGCAATTTATAATGGCCAATTAACCTATCAACCTGCAAGTCTTTGGCATGTGGGAGGAAACCGGAGCACCCGGAGGAAACCCACGCAGACACAGGGAGAACTTGCAAACTCCACACAGGCAGTACCCGGAATTGAACCCGGGTCGCTGGAGCTGTGAGGTTGCGGTGCTAACCACTGCACCACTGTCATTCCTTTTGCAGGCTGTAGGGGAATTTAGAAGACTAACTCATGCATAAGCCAATATTATTATTGGCCAGGTCTTACAAAGGATGTGAGCCAATTTTGTAGGTCCTGCCATACATGCCAAATTGTGGGAAAATCACAATCTACTATAAAACTGGCACCACTAGTTCCCATACCAGTGATTGAGAGACCATTAAACAGGGTATTGGTAGACTGTGTAGGACCCTTGCCAAAAACCAAAGTGAGATATCAATACATACTGTCATGCTAGGCCTCCACCTGCCAAGAATGAGGCACATTAATTTTGTCATGGACATTAATATTAAACTGTTACTGGAGTGAAGAAAGGACATGGCTTGAAAAAGCATTTGCATATCAACAGACGGTGCTTGGAAGGACAAAGGACAATTCCCTGACACATTCAACCCACAATGGACCTTGATCACCAGGTATTGTGTGTAAGAGGGGCATTTCAGAGACTGCTAAGGTGATACAACCAGGACTGGTTGGACCAGATGGTCACATGACTAATTGGCTGCTCCAGGGTTTTTTGAACAGGCCACATACAGTTTGAACTGGGAGAGTGTCTGTTTGCTTCTGGACTGAGAAGATCTCTCCTCTCTGCTCCCATAAAGCACACAAATATTCACCAAGGAAGAAAATGCTGACAAAATATTGGTAGAAGCTGAGATTTCAGAGGTTATGTATAGGGTGAGAATTGAGAGGCGGAATGTACTGGAACGTCTGGCTCTGCTTAGAGTGGATGAGTCGCCTGGTCCAGATGGCTTGCATCACAGGTTACTGAAGGAAGTGAAGTTGTACATACCTGGAAGTGCTTGCCATAATGTTCCTAGACACACGGGGGGTGCCAGAGGATTGAAGTGTGACAAATGTGACGCCTTATTCAAGAAAGGGTGTAAGGACAGTCCTTGTACCGACAGACCAGTCAGTTTAACATAATTGTTGGGTCAGATCTTCGAAACAATAATCAGGCAAAAAAAATGGAGACACTTGGAGAGGCTTGAGTTAATTAAAGATAACAAGCATAGATCTCTAAAACACAGATCATGCTTCACTAATCTAATTGAATTTTTTTGATGAAGTAATAGCAAACGTCGATGAAGAGAAAGTAATGGATGCTGTCAATATGTATTTTAAGAAAGAGTTTGACAAAATACCACATAGAATTCTGGTTAATAAAATTGAATCTCATGGACCAGGTGGGTCAATGTCAGTTTGCATTTTTAAAAATGGCTTAATGACAGGAAACAGCAAGTCTTGGGAAATGATTATTTTTCAGACTGGAGGACGGATGACAGTGGTATTGCACAAGGATCCATGTTCGGACCACTGCTTTTCTGTGATATATAGAAGTGATTTGGATCTTGGAGTACAGAATAAAATGTTAAATTTTGCTGATGATACCAAACTTGGAGGAGTGGCAAAATTGTGGATGATGCAAATCAACTGCAATAGGACATAAATAGGTTATCAGAATGGACAGACAAGTGGCAAATGGAATTTAATACAGAAAAGTCTGATGTGCTGCAGTTTGGCAGAAGGGATAGGGTGAGGGCAATATAGATTTAATGACACAGTTCTCAAGAGTGTGTAGCGACAGAGGGAGGTGGGGGTGCATTTCCATACATCTTTGAAGGTGGAAGGAGGTATTGAGAGAGTGTTTAGCAAATCATATAAGATCTTGGACTTAATAAATAGATGTATTGAGTTCAAAAGAAGGGAAGTTATGCTGAACCTGGATAAAGCTCTGGTTAGACCACAACTAGATTTTTGTGTCCGGTTCTGGTCACCACAATTTAGGAAGGATCTGCAGGTCTTGGAGATTGTGCAGAGAAGGATTTATTGGAAGGATTCCAAGGATAAGGATTTCTAGCTATAAGGTTAAGTCGGAAAAGCTGGGATTGTTCTCTTTGGAGCAAAGGAAATTGAGAGGAGAATTGATAGAAGTGTCCAAGATTATGACAGTTTTCGATAAGGCAGACAAAGTAAACGTTCCCATTAGCTGATGGTACAGGACTAGGCTATACAAATGTAAGGTTTTGGGCAAGAGATGCAGGGGGAATGCGAGGAAGAACTTTTTTCTGCAACAGGTGGTAATGACCTGGAACTCACTGCCTCCGAGGTTGGTGGCAGAGGAGACGATCAATGATTTCAAATAGAAACTAGATGGGTACTTCAAGGAAATAAACTTCCAGGGTTCTGTGGATAGAATGGGGGAATGAAACTGATTGGATTGCTCTCTGAAGAGCCAGCATAGATTTGATGGGCTGAATGGCCTCCTTTGTATCGTAATGACTCTATGGCCTCTACATTTCCTTAGATATGGAGACCAAAACTGTGCACAGTATTCCAGGTGTGGTTTCAAAAGGTCTATACATTTGTAGAAAGACTTCCTTATTCTTGTACTGCAATCACCTGGCTATTAAGGCCATCATGTCTTGCTAATTGCTTGCTGTACCTGTTTGCTAACCTTCTGTGTTCCTTGGAGGACGACATCCAAATCTCTCTGAACATTAGCATTTGGATGTTTCTTGCCTTTTAAAAATATTCTGTTTTTCTATTTTTACTTAAAGTGAATAACCTCACACTTACCACATTATACTCCATCTGCCAGCATGTTGCCCACTACTTAACCTGTCTATATCTCTTTGCAGCCACTTTTCATCCTTACAGCTTACAGTCCCACCTATCTTTGTATTGTCAGCAAACTTAGATGCAGTCTCAGTCTCTTTGTCTAAGTAATGAATATAGGTTGTAAACAGCTGAGGCCCCAACACTGATCCACCAGTTACAGCCTGTCAACTTGAACATGCCCCATTAATGCTTACTCTGTACTTCCTGTCCATTAAGCAAACCTTCATCCATGGTAATATATTATCTTAAATCCATGAGCCCTTATCTTGCATATTAACCTTTTGTGAGGTACCTCATTGTACGCCTTTTGGAAATCCAAGAATATTACATCTATTGGCTTCCCTTTATCTACACTACTAGTTAGTACCTCAGAAATGCTAATAAATTTGTCAAACAGGATTTCCCTTTCATAAAACCTAGTCAACTCTGTCTGATCTTGCTTTGGCTTTCTAAGTGCATTATTAAGGCTTCCTTAACAAAGATTCCAGTATTTTCCTGAAGACTGATGTCAGGCTAACTGACATTTAGGGCTGGATTTTAATGGCTCGATGGCATTCTTGGCAGTAAGCTTGAAACAATGCACGGCACACGCATGAAATGAGAACCATGGAGTTGCCGTGATATTACGTACGGCGGCTCATTGGCATGGAGGGGGTGGAGTGCCCACCCCAATGACATAAAGGTGCTCCATCACCAGCAATGGCATCTGGTGCCACTGTGCGGATGTCTGCGGCATTTTTGAAGGGCTTCAGGCCCTTCAGTTTCATTTACATTTTTAAAGGTCCCATTTTAATAAAAACTGCAGAAAAAAAATTATTTTATTTTATTTTTTTAGAGATACAGCACTGAAACAGGCCCTTCAGCCCACCGAGTCTATGCAAACCATCAACCACCCATTTATAGTAATCCTACACTAATCTTATATTCCTACCATATCCCCATGTGTCCCTATATTCCCCGACCACCTACCTATACTGGGGGTAATTTATAATGGCCAATTTACCTATCAACCTGCAAGTCTTTGGTGGTGGGAGGAAACCGGAGCAACCAGCAAAAACCCACGCAGACACAGGGAGAACTTGCAAACTCCGCACAGGCAGCACCCAGAATTGAACCCGGGTCGCTGGAGCTGTGAGGCTGCGGTGCTAACTACTGCGCCACTGTGCCGCCGAATGACATAAAGGGAGAGGAATCCCCTCTCTGCCCCCCCCCACCCCCCCCACCGCTGCCCCACACTGGGTACTCGTTTAATACATATCTCCCAGAGAAAGCACATTTTGATATTCTGAACTCCCCTACCCACCCCCACTTAAGTTCAACACCTTTGATCTTCAATCCCTTCCCATCATCACCACAACAAATAGGAGTAGTTCTCTCAGCTCCCCCCCACCCACCCTGTGAATTTCACTCCTTCCTCCAAACGGAGATTCAAAGGCACGGGAGTTCTGGTCACTGGCTGAAATATCGGCATGGGACATCGCTCCAAGGTAAGTATTTATTCATTCATTTAAATTTAATTAGCATATGTAGATTAAGGCTCCTCCACCGAGCCGTCGGGACAGGGGGGTGGTGGTTTGGGGAGGGCGCCCCGAGGCCCCGCTGCTGGCTGTAAAATGTGAGCAGCCTTCCCAGCGTTGAGGCCCAAGGTGGGCCTCTCCTGGAAGAATTTTTCGCACCCCCCATCACAAATCCCGACATTGGAGCCCTGTTAAAATTCAGCCCCAAGTTCGTGTTTTCTCTCTCCCTCCTTTCTTGCATAGGGATGTTACATCTGCTGGCTTCCAATCAGCCAGGATCACACTAGATTAGATTAGAGATACAGCACTGAAACAGGCCCTTCGGCCCACCGAGTCTGTGCCGACCATCAACCACCCATTTATACTAATCCTACACTAATCCCATATTCCTACCAAACATCCCCATCTGTCCCTATATTTCCCTACCACCTACCTATGCTAGTGACAAATTATAATGGTCAATTTACCTACCAACCTGCAAGTCTTTTGGCTTGTGGGAGGAAACCGGAGCACCCGGAGAAAACCCACGCAGACACAGGGAGAACTTGCAAACTCCACACAGGCAGTACCCAGAATCGAACCCGGGTCCTTGGAGCTGTGAGGCTGCAGTGCTAACCACTGCGCCACTGTGCTGCCCCAAATTTAGTGAATTTTGAAAAATCATAGCCAGTGCCTCCATTATCTCTGCATCTACCTCTTTTAGAACCATATGATGTCGGCCATCAGGTCCTGGGGATTAGCCGGCTTTTAACACATTAAGTTTCTCCAATACTTGTTCTCTGCTGATATTAATTACTTTAAGTTATTAGCTCTTAATGGGCTTCAGTTACCCTCTATCTCTGGTATGTAATTTATGTTTTCTACTATGAAGAAAGATGCGCAATATTTGTTTCATCTCTCTGCCAATTCCTCATTCCCCATGACAATTTCTCCTGTCTCTGCTTCTATGTGACCAATGTTTACTTTAGCTACTCTCTGACATTTTTATGCACTTGTAAAAGCTCTTACAATCTACTTTAATCAACTCTTCAAATTGATCAGCTGAAACTTTCACAGTTCTCTGTCCCTCCATCCTTAATTATAGTCTCCAGTAATTTCCTGACAGAAAATGTTAGCCTAACTGGTCCATAAATCCCTGGTTTACCTCTCCCACCTTTCTTAAATAGCAGAGTGATATGTACAATTTTTGAATTTAAAGGATCGTTTCTTGAATTGAGAGAACTTTGGAAGATGATACAAAAGCCGAATACTTTGGATGCTGGAAATCCAAAATAGAAACAGAAATTCCAGAAATACTCAGCACGTCATGCAGCATCTGCACAGAGAGAAACAGTGTTAATGGGTAGAATTTTACTGGGGCTGAGAGGCGGGGAGGTGCCGGTAAACTAGCGCGGATCTACGTTGGGGCTGCTTTCCGTTGCAATCCCACCTCCGGAGCATTTACCAGTTGTGCGACTGGATGTGCAGCGGCTGCCAAGGAGGTGGCCAACCATTTGCATAATTAAATGCCTTATTAAGGGCCATTTTACGAGGCTGCCAGCAGTTTGTCGACAGCAGGATGACACCCAGCACGTGGGGAGGCCACCAACTTAATGCAGGCGGCCTCCCTGCGGTGCTCGAGGGGCAATTCGGTGCCGGAGTCTTCATGGCCCAAAGAGGGGGCTACCTGCAGGCAAGGACACCCCTATGGGACAAATGAAACCCCCAGAGAGGTTTCATCTCTGACTGTCATCCCCCTGCTTTATTCATTTATTTTTACTTACCTGGAAGTGCCTCATTTGGCCTCCTGCATGACTCAGCAATGACCAATGTTCCTGGTGATGATGCTGAGGCTTTCGAGCTGTCTGCTCTCTGGTTGGACCGGCATGGTGAGGAGTCTGCACGCCGTTCTTAATTGGATGATGGGCCAGCAGGAGGCCAATTAGGAGGCTGCCTATGGTACAATTGCTGAGATGGTCCCACTGCTGGAAAGTGCAGGCTTGGACCCACTTTGCAACCTGACATTGGGATCTGGAAGCCTGTGGTAAAATTCAGGCCAATGTTTCAGGTCGATGACTTTTCAACACAATCTACCATCAAATTCTGTATAAAGTTCTGACGAAGGGTCATCGACCTGAAACATTAAATCTGTTTCTCTTTCCACAGATGCTGCCAAACATATTGAGAACTACTGGCATTTTCTGGTTTTTATTTTGGAAAACTACCACCAGCAATGTATTCATCTACTTCCCTTAAGTCGCTGGGATGAAAACCATCTGGTCCTGGGGATTTTTTATTCTTTTGTAACATTAATTTCTTCATTATTGTTATTCTCTTAGATTAATTTTGGGGAGTCCCCATCCCTGATTCAATATTATTCTGCTTGGGATGTCCAGCATGCTATCCTCTTCCTCTTCTGTAAATACTGGTGAAAAGTAATGATTTAACGTACCTGCCACTTACATATTTTCATTTATAATACAACTATTATCAGCTTTTAAGGCACTCACATTGCTCCTAATCACATTCTTTTAATGAATATAAATCTAAAAGCATTTTGTGTTGATTTTAATACAATTTGCAAGTTTCTGGTCCTACTCCCTTTTTGCAACTCTTACTATTAGTTTCGTACCTTTGGAACGATGAAAGGGATGGAGAAGAGAAGATGTGTTTGGTGGTGGCATCACACTTGAAGTGGCAGAAATGCCAGAGAATGAACCATTGAACGTGGAGGCTGATGGGGCGGAAGGTGAGGTTAAGGGAAACCTGATCATTGCTCTGCGGGTGATGAGGACAGATGTGTGTAAAATGGGATGAACATGGTCGAGGGCTCAGTAAAACCTGGTAAAGGGGAATACTTAACTGAAGGAATAGGAAGATATATCAGAAGCACTGGTGTGGAAGGTGGCATGGTCAGAATTGAGGTGATGGATACGGAGAAACTGGGAGAATGTAATAGAGTCGTTACAGGAAACAGGATGGGAGCCTGGTAATCAAGGCAGCTGTGGGAGTCAGTAGGTTTAAAGGAGATTATTGTTCACAGACTCTCCTCAGAAATGAAGGTAAATTGAGAAATGGAGGTAAATTGAGAAATGGAGGGGAAGAATTCGTGATTGAACCAAACTGAGGAAACTGGACAATTTTAAATTGATGGGAAGGGTCAGATGGGTTGCGGATTTAGGTTGCAGCAGATTGGACAGGGAGAAATAACATACTGTTGAGACAGGAAGAAATAAGAAGCACGTGACAAGAACAATTTCAAATGATGGGTCTTCCAGGGCAGTCCTGTTTGTGGACCTTGGGAAGGAAAGCAGGATATGTGGATTGGGAGCCATGAGCCTGGAGGCCACGGGGGGATCATTTCCAGAGGAGATGAGGTCAGTGATGGTCTGGGAAACAAAGTAGACACAGTGATCTGTTACAGAAGTGTATGGCAGTAAACCAGAGTCAGTGATAGAAAGATAGCTCTGCTTTTCGGTGATCTGCTTTAATCATTTGACTAATTTAACAATTGCAGTGAATGGATATTTGACTGCATTCTTCAGCTGCTCTCTGAATTTAGTCTGGGTCACTGCATAAATACAGGTGTTGGTGCAAGTGCTCAAAAGCTGCAGCATGTAGCCAGATTGTCCAATGATGTATGCAGGATCATGGGGACCTGTGTAATAACCCAGGTTCGAAATTCGCCAATAAAGGAAAAATGCAACATTTGTCATCCATAACAGTATAAAACTACCAGATATGGTGAAGAGTAAAATGATGGATTTCCTTCGGTTCTCCATCTCTGGGTCAGTGTGATTCTCACTCTTGCTGTGATCCAATAGTTTCCTGCGGATTCTGCTGGCCACTAAAATGTGTCTGACAGTCAGAGCATTGAGCAGTAAAATCAGAACGAATGGAAGGAAAGGGGTTAAAATAATACTGAGGCTGTGAAATGCTGCCCAGGCAGCTTCAGTGTAGTAGCTCAGTGATTCAATACCCCCCCAGGGAACATTGTCAATTATATATTCAGGTTCATATATAAAGTACCAAGGAATATTTTTCAAGCAGAAGAACACACTCACTGTCATTATAACCACAGCTGCAGTTTTCTCCGTGCAATATTTTGTTTTCATTTTGTGGCAACAAATTGCAACAAATCGATCAAAGGTGAAAGTGATGGTGAACCAGACAGAAATGTCTGTGGCTGCAGAAAGTAGGACAAGTAAGAGAGAAAGTGCAGGAGTGGTCTCCAGGTAAGTACCTGGGAAATGATAAGGAATAACTGTAAACAGTATCACATCAGTGAAAACGACCAGTAGATCTGCCACTGCCATGGCCACCAGGTAGTGGGTGATACATTTGGAGAGTCCGCACTTTCCTTGTGACAGGATCACAATGGCCACTGAGTTAACTGAAATAAATAGAGAAATGTAAGGGGATAATATGTTGCCATCTAAGAGAACGTGGCAATTGCATAGGAACATGGGGACTTCAGACGAGGAATTAGCTAATTATCCTATCAAGCTTGCTCTGCCGTTCAGTTAGACCATGACTGATCTGTATCTTATTTATATTTATCTGCCTTGGTTTTGTAACCTCCAATACACTTGTCTTCTCTTTCTTCTTTCTTCCTTTGGCCTCCTTGTCTCGAGAGACAATGGGTAAGCGCCTGGAGGTGGTCAGTGGTTTGTGGAGCAGCGCTAACCCGTAACTGCTGCCTTCCATGTTGTTTCAGTCGCTGTGAGGCGACTATGAAGTGACCTCTCCATGGCGCATGCCTGGGCGAATGTATGGAGGTTGAGAGTTGCCCAATCGTCAAAACCCCCCTCTCGCTAACAGCAGTCTATTAATCTAGCTTTTAATATTTTGAATGGACCTATCTTTAGCAGCTTTTTGGGGAGAGAGTTCTTGATTTCCACCACCCTTTGTGTGAGGAAGTTCTTCCTGACATCACCCTCGAAGAGCCTTGCTCTCATTGTAAGGCTATGTCCCATTGATCTGCACAGCCCCCGAGAATGGGAATAGTTTCTTTCTGTCTGCACTACCAAATCCTTTAATCATCATAACCATTTCAATTAGTTGACTCTTTGATCTTCCATATTCAAGGTAAAACAAGCCTTGCCTATGAAACTGGTGCTCATAATTTAACTCTTTCAGCAGTGATATCAATCTGGAGACATTCTACAACCTTCTCGACTCAATATTGAGTTCAATAATTTCAGACCATGTGCCCCATTATTTTTGTATTATTTATTTATATATTATCTATTCTTTTACATATTTTCTCTTTGAATTATTTATTTTTTAACCATGCGCTAGTTCTTAGTCTGGATTTTAAGACCTCACTGCCGAGATCAGCAGTGAGCTCAAGAAAATGCACGCCAATGTGCTGCCACAATCTCAAGTGCGGCAGCTCATCTATCGCCAGGGCGGCCGGTCACATTCCCCCACCCCGCAATCTCGTGGAGAGGGCAAGATATCGGTCACCAGCAATGGCATCCACTGCCTATGTGCAGGAGCTGGCGCCATTTGTAAAGGGCAGCCAGACCTGACCAATTAAAATGTCTAATTTACTACCTCACCAGAATTAAATCACTAAATTTCTAATGCCCCTTCTCCCCATTAAAAATTAGAATAACTCCTTACCCTTCACCCCCCAAAGCACTTAACTTTTACATCTGACCTTACCTCACAAACTGCACAAAGTTTAAGGTTCAAACCTTCCCACCATCCTCAGCACCCGTTGGGTGAATTTTACAGACCCCAACCCCCCCGCCCCACCCAACGTCACGGCTCATGGAGAGGAGGTGTTCAGTAAATACCTCTGGGAGATGGCTGCCGTGCACCCCGATGTCGGGAGGACCTGGCCCGATATGGCCAGTGGTGGCGAGGCCTGATGGTGGCATCCCACCACTTGGCAATGTGATGTTTAAATAAATTAAGACCATTGAAAAAATTAGATTCACGTTCCCGCCATCTGTTCATCGTGCTGCTGGCCAGCACTCCCAGGCCTTCGGTTACCCGTCTGGGGAATTGAGGCGGAGCACTGGTGGATAAGGAGCAAGAAGTAAGTTTCTCAGTGCGGGAGGGAGGGGAGCAGGATCAAAGTCATATCATTGGTGTCGGTGATGGTGGGAAAGGTTATAGTTCAAAGGTTATTCCCTTTTGGGGGGGATGGTCAGGTGGACAAGGTAAGCGTTTTGGGGAGAGAGGGCAAATAATTAATTCTATTGTTATTGGGGGGTGGGAGTGGGGCAAAATAAACGTTTTCATTTTTTTTCATTCAATTATTCTTTAAAAACATTAAATTGAACAATAGGCTTTGGACTCTAGGCTTTAGTGGGCGTAAAAGTGGATAAATCCCCAGGCCCAGAGGAGATGCATCCCAGGCTGTTGTGTGAGGCAAGGGAGGTGATAGCAGGAGCTCTGACACAAATTTTCAGATCCTCTCTGGCCACGGGAGAGGTGCCAGAGGACCGGAGGACAGCGAATGTGGTACCGTTATTCAAGAAGGGTAGAAGGGATAGGCCTGGTAATTACAGGCCAGTGAGTCTAACATCAGTGGTTGGGAAACTATTGGAAAATAGTCTGAGGGACAGGATTAATGTCCACTTTGAGAGGCAGGGAATAATCAGGGATAGTCAGCACGGCGTTGTCAGGGAGAGATCGTATTTAATTGATTGAATTTTTCGAGGAGGTGACTAGATGTGCAGATGAGGGTAAAGCAGTTGATGCAGTCTACATGGATTTCAGTAAAACTTTTGATAAGGTCCCGCATGGGAGATTGGTTAAGAAGATAAGAGTCCATGGGATCCAGGGCAATTTGGCAAATTGGATCCAAAATTAGCTTGGTGGCAGGAAACAGAGGGTAATGTTCGACGGTTGTTTTTGCAAGTGGAAGCCTGTGACCAGTGGTGTAGTACAGGGATCAGTGCTGGGACCCTTGCTGTTTGGAGTGTACATTAATGATTTAGACATGAATATAGGAGGTATGGTTAGTAATTTCGCAGATGACATGAAAATTGGTGGTGTCGTAAATAGTGAGGAGGAAAACCATAGATTACAGGACGATATAGATGGGCTGGTAAAATGGGTGGAGCCGTGGCAAATGGAATTTAATCCTGAGAAGTGTGAAGTGATGCATTTTGGGAGGACTAACAAGGCAAGGGAATATACAATGGATGGTAGGACCCTAGGAAGTACAGAGGGTCAGAGGGACCTTGGTGCACTGGTTCATAGATCACTGAAGGCAGCAGCATAGGTAGATAAGGTGGTTAGGAAGGCATATGGGATACTTGCCTTTATTAGCTGAGGCATAGAGAATATAAGAGCAGGGAGGTTATGATGGAGCTGTCTCAAACGCTAGTTAGGCCACGACTGGAGTGCTGTGTACAGTTCTGGGCACCACACTACAGGAAGGATGTGATTGCACTGGAGAGGGTGCAGCGGAGATTCACCAGGATGTTGCCTGGGCTGGAGCATTACAACTACGAAGAGAGACTGAAAAGGCTAGGGTTGTTTTGCTTAGAACAGAGAAGGATGAGGGGGGGACATGATTGAGGTATACCAAATTATGAGGGGCATTGATAGGTTAGATAGGAAGAGACTCAAAATGGCGCCAGTGCCTGTGAACAGGTAGCTGAGGCCATTGCCACGGATGGACTGCTTCCCCATCCACATCATCGGCGGGGAGCGGGGGCGGCCTGCCCTGGCTATTTAAGTGAGCTAATTTCGGCTGCAGAGTAAATATTTCAGCCAATGATGTATATTTGAGGCTGGCCCTCCTCCTGCACTGGCAAACTTATCTCTTTCCCCTTCCCCACCCGAACGGGGATCTGAAGGCAAGGGAGTGCCAGCAGCCATGTAGATGATCGTGGTAGGCCCTCAAAATCACTGGTATGTCTATTTAAATATAACAATTTTATTCATTTGAAGATGTTAATTGTCGTCTCATCACCCAACGGTGGGGTGGCTGCCACGGAACCATATCACCACCAGGAGGGTCGGGCCAGGCTTTCATAGTTTCACGGTCCATGACAGGCCTCATATGGAGACATCTTAGCCCTCCTCCCCCACCATTGAACGCGATGCCTGTGGGAGAACAAAATCCAACCCTTTAACTTGTTTTTTTTTCATGTTTTTGCTTTCAGATAGAGCTGTTCATTATTCTGCCATTAGCACTCTCTCTGGACTCATGCTTTGTGTTCACTACAACTATTTCTGTTCCATGACATCCCTGTAATTTAATCTTACCGTCCCTCTGGCCGATCAGAGACATTCCCTCGTTCTTCTTCACCCTCCCCCCTTTCACTATGCTCAAAGACTGTTACATTTCTAACTTTTCCCATTTCTGATGAAAGGTCACAGATTGAAAATTTATCTCTGTTTCTCGCTCTACAGATGCTGCAAGACTTGCTGAGTATTTTCAGCACTTTCTGTTGTCTCAATCTTCTGCTTCTACGCCTCACACCGCCCATGCTGAACACAGTTTTGTTCTCTCACTTAATCAATTAATATCCCTTTTCAACTTTCTGCCCTCATCTAACTTAGTGTGGTTAGCAAACATAAATATACAGCTCTCTATTCCATCATACAAGTTATTAATGTGCACAGTGAAAAGCTCTACTCCCTACTGTACCACGTTAGTTACCTCCTCACAAAGTTCAACTAGGTGAGGTGTTAATATCCATTTACAAATCTAGTTCCAGATAAGGATTCCAGAGTTTAAGGGAGTCATACCTAATGATCCGAGAGGCAAGAAATTACAGTTAATGATACTGGGGAGCATGGCAATTATATTTAGGGATTTAGGAGAGCATGGGATTTATGAATGGGGATCCCAAATGACTTGCATTTATATAGCGCCATTCATAATGTCAGAAACACCCAACGTATTTTTTCCTTTTGAAGTGTTCTCGCTGTTATAACGTACGAAGTGCAGCAGGCAATTTGCACATAGCAAGCTCCCACAAACAGCAATGTGATAATGACGATGAATGATTCACAATATCAAGGTAATTGAATCATTGATAAATGTCAGAATTTTGTTCTGGACTTATATATTTCAAAAATCAATAATTATTATGGGAGTTAGTAAAGAAACAATAGCATGAATCACAAAAAATAGCAGAGAGCAAGGGTAAGAGAAAGAGCGAACGAGGGCACATTGTATACTGAAGAAGGTGATTTTCAGAATTAATTCAGATTGTGCTGCAGTAACAGTGTTGAGAGTGTGTGAGGGGAGCAGGAAGATGAGACAATGGAAGATGGGCTGATGGTTGATGAACTCTGGTTTTAAAATTGGACAGGTTCTGGCAGCTGAAGGGACACAGCCCTGCTCAATGTATGTCACCAGTAAGGGTGAATATATCTAGTAAAAGGTTTTCAGTATGGTGCCACTTGCTGCACGCAAGCCCATTTTCCTCTCATCACCATTTCTGGTCGTGCTTTTATACCAAAATATAATATTGAAACTTCTGATGTAAACATTTATAATGGCATTTCCTGATGTAAAGAGATTAATGATTTGTTGTTGAATCAATCAAATCACACAAAATAGTTTTTGAAAAGTGTTTGGCATTTATCCTGATTACAGAAATCTCTAATCACTTAAATAATGTATTTACCAAAATGCTAAAAAAATCAGAAAAATATTCATTTAAAAATAACATTGTTACATTTGCAAAATAACATAGTGAAAAGGCATTTGTTTCCATTAAATGTTTAATTGACTTACCAAGAACTCCAAGAACTGCAAGAACAGCATAGTAAATGTCTTCTATTTGATGGAATATTGTTGGTTCACGCATTCTTTGTGAGATCTAAGTATCTGTTGATAACAGAGAAATAACTCTGCCTGACTGCACAAAACATTCTGAGGAACCTTGTATTTATACAGGAGGGAATTCTCCAGTGAGTTATCAGTTGCATCATTATGAATATTAATTACAGTTCATTGAACAAACAAGTGGAATCATTTATGAAAACTGACAAGCTCATCATGGAATAAAATATAACTCACTAGACTTACACTGCCTTAAAACAATATATTACATAGAAATTAGAGTTGAATGTGACCCTGTTAGAGAAGTATTATTGATTGATTAAACATAGAACAATGCTATCTGTGAAAAGAATTTTCCTCATCTCAGTCCTAAATGATCGCCCCCTGATCCTGAGACTGTGAGCCCATGTTGTAAATTTCCTAGCCAGCAGAGAAAAGTCTGTGTCAACCCTGTCAAGACCCTTTAGAATCTACTTAGCAAAGGATTCAGTTTTATCCCCTTACACCCGTACTTCAATGAATTTTGTGCTCGGCAAGATGTCGAACTCTTCTTCTGTCGCCTTCGGCTTCAGGCTCACTTCTTTGCCCAGGTGTCCTCCACGTGACCAGCGGACCCATTCACTTCCTCCAATATTCTCCCTCCACCTGGACCCCTCACTCTGACCTCTCATCTGCTCTTGATCTTTTCATTGAGAACTGTCTTAATTTCTCTGCCCCCTCCCCTCACTCACACTAACCTGTCTCCCTCTGAACTTTCTGCATTCCATTCTCACAGGTCAGTGTGTTAAAACCTGCAGACAAGGGTGATATTGTTGTTGTCTGGCATATCAACACAGAAACCGAGCTCCAACTCTCAGACACTTCTTCCTACTTCCCCCTGGAGCATGACCTCACCGCTGAACATCAAGCCATTGTCTCCAGGACTGTCACTGACCTCATCTCCTCTGGACAGCTTCCCACCTCAGTATCACAACCCTGGACAGCCCGCTTCTATTTCCTTTCCAAAATCCACAAACAGGACTGTCCTGGTAAACCCATCATTTGATCTGTTCCTGCCCTAATGAACTTACTTTTTCCTATCTTGACACTATTTTCCTCACCTTGTCCAGTCTTTTACCACCTACATCCATGACTCTTCTGATGCCCTACATAATTTCAACCATTTCCAGTTTCCTGGCCCTAACCGACTCCTCTTCACTACAGGCGTCCAATCTCTCTACACCTCCGTCCCCTATCAGTTTGGTCTGAGGCCTCTGCCCTTCTTCCTTGAACAGAAGCCCAACCAGTCCCCATCCACTACCACCATCTTCTGCCTGGCTGATCTTATTCTCACATTGAACAACTTCTCTTTCAACTCCACTCACATGTCCAAATAAGCAGTGTTGCTATGGGTACCCAGATGCGCCTCAATTATGCCTGTCATTTTGTGGGGTATGTTGAACATTCCTTGTTCCAGTCCTAATCAGGCCCCCTCCACCAACACTTTTCCGGATGCAACATTCCACAACAGCGCTTCTGCTGTGTCTTCCCTTTTCCTCAACTGACGATTCCCACACACTGCGGTTGAAAGGGCCCTTGACTGTGTCCAATCATTTCCTGCATTACCTGCTCTCACCCCTTTTCCTCCCTCCCAGAACTACAATAGGGTTCCACTGACCTCACATTCTACCCCATCAGCCTGCATATCTAAAGGACCGTCCTCTGCCATTTCCGTCGCCTCCAACGTGATGCCACCACCAAACACATTTTCTCCTCCCCTGTCAAGCATTCCAAAGGGATCGTTCTCTCTGTGACATCCTGGTCCACTCCTCCATCACCCCTGACACCTCGTCCCCTTTCCACAGCACCTTCCCATGCAATTGCAGGAGGTGAAATACCTGCACTTTTACCTCCTGTCTCCTCACTATCCAAGGTCTCAAACAATCCTTCCAGGTGAAGCAACGATTTACTTGTACTTCTTTCAATTTAGTATACTGTATGCTGCTCGCAATGTGCCTGCCTCGACACTGGGGAGAACAAACACAGAATGGGTGACTGCTTTGTGGAACACCTCCACTCAGTCCACAAGCATGATCACGAGCTTCTGGTTGCTTGCCATTTTAATTCACCACTCTGCTGTCACGCCCACATTTCTGTCCTTGGCCAGTGAAACTCAACGCAAGCTCGAAGACCAGCACCTCATCTTTTGCTTGGGCACTTTACATCCTTATGGACTCAACATAGAGTTCAACAATTTCAGAGCATGACTGCCATTTATATATTTTTTAATTTTCTTATTCTTTAAAGTTTTATTTCATTTTATTTTTTAATAATTGTAATGAGCCTGTCTTAAACTTGTTATTCATATTTTTGCTTTCAGACAGAGCTGTTCGTTATTTTGCCATTAACACTCTCTCTGGACTAATGTTTTGTCTTTTATCATAACTGTTAAGACTCCCTTTGCCTTTTGTTCCATGACATCTCGGGGGTCATTTAATCTCTCCGGCCCCTTCGCCCGATCACACATCTTTCTTTTTTTCTTCTTTCCCCAATCCCCTTTCACTTGCTCAAAGCCTGCTAATCTTTGCCATTTCTGATAAAATGCCACAGATCTAAAATGTTAACCGTTTCTCTCTCCACAGATGCTGCCAGACCTGCTGAGTGTTACCAGCACTTCCTGTTTTTATTTAAAATGCAACCAAATAAAAACTGTAATGGAACAATGGGTGGTCTTTAAGGAGGAGATGCTTCAGGTACGGGCTTGGTTCATTCCAGCAGGATGTAAGATAGGGGAAATCAAAACCAGGGCTCCGTGGATGACAAGGGCAGTTGAGAATGTGACGAATCCAAAAATAAGGAACGTGTATCATGCATGTCAGTTGAAATCTTCAAGTGAGAACCAGACCAAATACAATAAGTTGAGAGGGAAAGTGAAGATGAAAATAAGACTGGTGAAGAAAGAATATGAGAATAGAATGGCAGTCAATATAAAATGAAATCTAAAAATGTTCCACCAGCGTGTAAACAGCAAGCAAGCAGTAAAAGGCAGCATGGGTCCTATTAGGGATAAAGAGGGTGATATATCCTTAGCAGTGCTGGGTAATGCTAGAATACTTATAGGTACTTTGTATCTATGTTTACGAAGGAAAAGGATGCGGACAATATATCGGAAGAAGCGGAGAGTGTAGAGGTAATGGATGTGGTGAAAACTGAGAAGCAGGATGTACTGGAAGGTCTGACTATGCTTAGAGGGGGTAGGTCACCTGGTGGTATGGCTTGCATCCCAGGAAGTGGGGCTGGAGATAATGGAACGGCTTGCCATAATTCTCCTATCTTCCTGAGATATGGGAAACGTGCAACAGGATTGGAGAGCAGCAAATGTGACACCCTTACTCAAGAAAGATGTAAGGATATTCCTTCTGACTACAGGTCAGTCAGTTTAACATCAGTGGTGGGTAAGGAGTTAGAAACAATAATCGGGGAAAATATCAACAGGCAATTGGAGAGGCTTGAGTTAATTAAGGAAAGACAGCACAAGTTTATCAAAGGTAGATCGTGCTTGACTAATCTAATTGAATTTTCTGATGAAGTAACAGAGAAGGTTGATGAAAGGAATCCAATGGATGTTGTCTATGTGTATTTTAAGAAAGTGATAAAGTACCACATAAAAGGCTGGTTAACAAATCTGAAGCTCATGGATTAGGAGGATCATTATTTGCTTGGATAAAAGCGTTGGCTTAAGGACAGAAAACAGCGAGTTGAGGTACATAGTTATATTTCAGACTGGAGGATGGTAGACAGTGATGTTCCACAATGGTCAGTGCTCGGGCCACTGCTTTTTTGTAAATAACTTGGACAGTGGAATACTGCCATATAGAAGAGTGGTGATGACAAGAGTGTTGTAGACTAAAGCCTTTCTCCTTTTTTGGAGCTCTCTGTTGAGACCCAGTTGCATATGTTTTGGGAGGCTGTGTCAGCACAGCTGATTCTGTGCTGGATCTCCACTTTGATAGTGGCCGAAATATGAGGTCTTCAACCACATCTAAAGTTTTCCCATCAATATCAATAGCTGGAGGTGTAGATGCTTCTCTGTGAATGGCTGGTGGAGAATTTTGGTCTTGTTGATGTTTAGTGAGAGCCCAATCCTTTTGTATGCGGAGTTGAAGAGGTTAAATGTGGTCTAAATGTCACTTGCAGTGTGGGCCACAATTGCGCAATCAGCAGCATATTGTAAGTTGTAGATATGCTGGAGGGTCACCTTAATCTTGGCTCTCAGCCTGTTGATGTAGAAAAGTTTCCCATCAAAACGAAACTCTGTCAAGACCCCTTGTGTAAGTTGGTTAGAAATGAGTTCCATGAACAGGCTAACGTAGATAGTGTAGAGAGTAGGCACAATCACAAAGCCTTGCTTGACGCCCGTCCAGATAGAAAAGAGCCCGCTCTCCAATTCATTGCAAAGGTTGCTGTCATACCATCATGTAGAAGTCATAGAATTGAATCAAATTTTGCTGGGCATGCAAGTCTCTGGAGAGCTTTCCAAAGGGTTTTGCGATTGATGGAGTCAAATTCCTTTGACAGATCAATAAAGGCCATGTGGAGCTATTTGCAATATTCTAGACATTTTTCCTGAATTTGTTGAGCAACAATGATCGTGTCTGTGGTTGTCCTGGCTGGCCGAGTCTTTGGAAGGATGTCATCGCTGACAGGTAATAGGCGGTTCAGGAGAATTTGTATGAGAATCTTCCTGACAGTGGGCAGCAGGGATCTGCCTCCATTGTTCCCACAAAGAGAATTATCACCCCTCTTGAAAAGTGAGACAGTGATGGCATTGTGGATGTTGGGAGCAGTATCTCTTCTTCCCAGATTTTTGCAAAAGGGTCTGAAAGTTTGAGCGAGAGCTTTATAGATCCCTGCAGGAATGTTGTCCATTTGATAGCTTTGTTATTCTTCACCGGTTAGATAGCTTTTAGTATATCAGCAAGTACTGGAAGCATACGCAGGTTTGATCCTCAAGCAGTTGAGGGATTATTTGGATGTTTTTGTCCAATACAATTGATTCCCAATTGAGAAGAGTATTGCCATCTTCAGCTCGGAGTCGGGATGAACGATTTGCTTTTGATCTGAAGATGGTCTTGGTGGCCTAGAACCATTGAAAGTTATGGCACAGAAAGAGGCCATTCAGCCCATCGTTTCTGTGCCGACTGAGAAAATTAGCCATCCAATCTGATCCCACCTTCCAACATGTGGTCCGTAGCCTTGCAGGTTACAGCACTCAGGTGAAGGTCCAGGTACATCTTAAATGAATTGAGGGTTCCTGCCTCAACCACCAATTCAGCAGTCAATTCCAGACATCCTCCACCATCTGGGTGAAAAAGTTTTTCCTCATGTCCCCTGTAATCCTTTTACCAATCACCTTAAATCTGTACCTCTGGTAATTGACCTCTCCATGAGGGGAAACAGGTCTTTCTTGTCTACTTTATTTAGGCCCCTCATAATTTTGTACACCTCAATTAAGTCATCTCTGTTCTAACGAAAATAACCCTAGCCTATCCAATCTTTCCTCATAGCTGCAATGTTCAAGCCCTGGCAACATTCTTGTAAATCTCCTCTGTATTTTCTCCAGTGCAATTATGCCCTTTCTGTAATGCAATGACCAGAACTGTACGCAATACTCCAGCTGTGGCCTAACCAGCGTTTCATACAGTTCCAGCATTATATCCCTGTTTTTATATTCTATAGCGTGGCCAGTAAAGGAAAGCATTCCATATGGCTTCTTCACCACTTTATATGTAGATATGTAGAGATACAGCACTAAAACAGGCCCTGCGGCCCACCGAGCCTGTGCCGACCATCAGCCACCCATTTTTAACCGACACTAATTCCATATTCCTACCACATCCCCACCTGTCCCTATATATTTCCCGACCACCAACCTATACTAGGGGCAATTTATAATGGCCAATTTACCTATCAACCTGCAAGTCTTTGGCATGTGGGAGGAAACCGGAGCACCCGGAGGAAACCCACGCAGACACAGGGAGAACTTGCAAACTCCACATAGGCAGTACCCAGAATTGAACCCAGGTCGCTGGAGTTGTGAGGCTGCGGTGCTAACCACTGCGCCACTGTGCTTTATCTACCTGTCCTGGCACCTTCAGGGGCCTGTAGACATGCACTGCAAGGTTTCTCACTTCCTCTACCCCTCTCAATATTCTCCCGTTTATTGTGTGTTCCCTTGCTTTGTTTGTCCTCCCCAATTGTGTTACCTCGCACTTCTCTGGATTGAATTCCATTTGCCACTTTTCTTTCCACTCAATCAAACCATTGATATAAGTCTGGAGTCTACAGCTATCCTCTTCACTATCAACTACACGGCCAATTTATGTGTCATCTGCAAATTTCCCAATCATGCCTGGCACATTTAAGTCCAAATCATTAACATATACCACAAACAACAAGAAACCCAACAATGAGCCCTGTGGACTGCCACTGGAAAACTCCTTCCATTCGCAAAAGCATCCGTCAAGAATTACCCTTTCTTTCCTGTCACTGAGCCAATTTTGGCTCCAACTCACCACATTCCCCTGTATCCCATGGGCTTTTACTGTTCTGACCAGTCTGCCATGTGTGACCTTGTCAAATGCCTTTTATAATCTATGTAGACAACATCCACTGCATTATCAATCCTCCTTGCCACTTTCTCAAAAATTCAATTAAGTTAGTGGCATGAAGACCCCCGTCTGCCAAGAATGAGGCATATTAATTTCGTCATATGAACATTAATTTTAAACTGTTGCTGGAGTGAAGAAATTACTTCTTTAAAGAGATCACCAGACATTTGGCTGGAAGACATTTGCATTCTAAGATATGGTGCTTGTGGTGACAAAGCAATTGCTCCCTGGTCCAATTAACCCAAATAGATTTTTATCACCAGATATTAATGGTGCAAGGAAGCTCACATTCCAGGGTCTGCTAAGATGATAGAATCCACAACGCAGGAATAGTTAAACCAGCTAGTCACATGACAAACCTGCTGGCCAACTTGGAATTTTGAATTGTGCTCACAGGACAGTTTGATCAGATGGAAGATTGTAACTGAAAGTGGAACAAGACAGCTTCTCTCGTGGCTGGCTCTCTCTCACTTTCTCACAAACCTCTGGACCTGCTGACGTCACTCAAACCTCAACAAAGAAAGGACTCCGACATTGAAACAAGTTTAAGCATGCACTGGGCCCCAACAAACAGCAAGACGTACTGGCAACCAAAGACACCACACTGAACTCAAAGGACTGTAATTACAACCCAACTATTGCCTCAAACTTTTCCCCTTTATTCTTTCAACATTTTCTGTCTCTATCTGCGTGTGTGTTTATCGTGTATGCTTGCTAGAGTAGTCGTGTCACCTATTCGTAAGCGTTAACTGAATTAGCGTTTCAGATTAATAAACTTCCATCTTTTTTGTTTGAATCTAAGAAAACATGTCTGATTAGATTTATTTGCCTGACAATTGGAAATAAGTGAACAAGGATTCACTGAGGGGGTGCCTGAACACAGTGTTTTAAAATTAAACCCTGTTAATGGTTAAACCAGGCAATGGCTGAACAGGAACGCTAGACCGCTTTCTCACCTGGTCATAACATTAGTAAGATATGACCTTCCCTTAGAAAATACTTGCTGACTATCCCTGATTAAGCTGTGCCTTTCTAAGTGACAGTTTATCCTATCTCTCCGAATTGATTCTAATAATTTGCCCACAACCGAGATCAGACTGACTGGCCTATAATTAATTGGTCTGTTCCTCGCACTTTTTTTAAACAATGGTACAACATTTGCTACCTCCATTCCACTGGGAACTCACCTGTATCTAGTGAGGATTTGAAGATGATCCTCAGAGCATCTGCTATTTCCTCCCTGGCTTCCTTTAATAGCCTGGGAAACAATTCATCTGGCCCTGGTGATTTATCCACTTTAAAGGATGTCAGACCCTGTCGTACTTCCTCTCTCATGATGCTTATCGTATTTATTATTGCACATATCTTGTCCTCAACTACCATATCTGTATCACCCCTCTCCTTTGTGAAGACAGTGACTAAGTACTCATTCAGAACCCTACCCATATCTTTTGCAGCCACGCATAAGTTACCTTGTACATCTCTGATAGGCCCAACCCTTGCCTTAGTTATTCTCTTGCTCTTAATGTACTGATACAACATCTTTGGGTTTTCCTTGATTTTACTTGCCAACATTTTTTTTATGTCCTGTCTTTGCCTTCCTAATTTCCTTTTTTCTTCACCCCTGCACTTTCTATACTCCTCTCGGCTTTCTGAAGTGTTAAGGTTTTTGTGACTGTAATAAGCTTTCTTCATCTGCTTTATATTATTCTGTATGCTTCTAGATAACCAGGGGGCTCTAGATTTGGCAGTACCACCCTTATTCTTTTTGGGGACATGTCTACACTTTTCCCGTAGAATCTCGTTTTTGAATGCCTCCCATTGGTTTGCCACTGATATTCCTACAAATAGATGCATCCAGCCACTTTCACCAGATCTTAGCTCAGCCTCATTAGCTTTGCCTTCCCCCAGTTTAGAACTTTTACTCCTGTTCTATCTTTGTCCTTTTCCATAATAATGCTAAATCTGTATATATTATGATTACTATCTTCAAAATGGTCATCAACCGCTACTTCATCCACTTACCCAGCTTCATTTCCTAAGACTAAATCTAGAATTGCATCCCCTCTTGTTGGGCTTGTTATGTTTTGGCTAAAAAAGTTCTCTTGGATGCAGTTCAAGAATTTTGTGCCCTCTGTGCCGTTCACACTGTTTGTATCCCAGTTGATATCAGGGTATTTGAAACCCCCAACTATTATTGGCCTATTACTTCTGCACTCAGACATTTGCCTTCATATTTGTTCTTCTTTCTCCCTCTCACTATGTGGTGGTCTATAGTACACTCCTAGTAGGAACATAGGAGCAGGAGTAGAGCATTCAGCCCATCAAGCCTGCCTCGCCATTCAATAAGATCATGGATGATCATCCACTTCAATGGTCTTTTTCCCACACTATCGTCATATCCCTTTATATCATTGGTATTTAGAAATCTGTCAATCTCTGCTTTAAACATAGTCAATGACTGAGCTTCCACAGCCCTCAGGGGTAGAGAATTCCAAAAATTCACAACGCTCCGAGTCAAGAAATGTCTCATTATCTCTGTCCTAAGTGGCTTCCCCCTTATTTTGAAATGGTGTCCCCTGGCTGAGAAGTCTAGAACCAGGGGACACATCTTAGCAGCATCTACCCTGTCTATCCCTTTAAATGTTTTGTAGGTTTCAATGATATCACCTCTCATTCTTCAAAACTCTAGAGAATACAGGCCCAGTTTCCCAAATCTCTCTTCATAGGACAGTCCCGCCATCCTGGGAACATGTCTGGTGGACCTTCGTTGCACTCCCTCTATGGCAAGAATATCCTTCCTAAGATAAGGGGACCAAAACTGCAAACAGTACTCCAGGTGCGGTCTAACCAAGGTTCTATACAACTGAAGCAAGACTTCACTACTCCTGTACTCAAATCCTCCTGCAATGAACACCAACATATCATTAGCCTTCTTAAGCATGCTGCACCAACATGTTAACTTTCAGTGACTTACTGACAAAGACACCCGGGTCCCTTTGTACATCTACACTTTCTAATCTCTTACCATTTAAGAAATACTCTGCACATCTATTCCTCCTACCAAAGCGCATAACCTCACATTTTTCCACATTACGCTCAATCGTTCTTGCCCACTCACCGCGTCTATCCAAATTCCATTGAAGCCACATTGCATCTTCCTCACAGCACACATTCCCACCTAGTTTTGTGCCATCCATGAACTTGGAAATACTATATTCGGTCCCCACATCCAAATCAATGATTTATATTGTAAACAGCTGGGGCCCAAACATTGATCCCTGCGGTACCCCACTAGTCACAGCCTGCCAATGCCAGAATGGCCCGTTTATTCCTACTCTCTGCTTTCTATCTATTAACCAATCCTTAATCCATGCCAGTATATTCCCTCCTATCCCATGTGTTTTAATTTTGCTAACCAACTTCCTGTAGGGGACTTTATCAAAAGCCTTCTGAAAATCCAAGTATACCATGTCCATCGACTCCACTTTATCAATTCTGATTAAAGTAGTGTGGCTGTCCATTTTCTTGTTTCTGAGCTCAACCCATATCACCTCATTAGATGATTCATTTGGTATATAATTGAGTCGTTAACCAATAATGTTAAACCCCTCCTATTTTATCCCCCTCTACACCCTGCCTGAAAATTTTATATCCAGGGATGTTGAGCTACTATTTTTGTCCCTCTTTAAGCCATGTTTTCGGCCTGAAAGAAGCTTTGCATCGTCATGCCAGTCTGTGGTCAAGCAATCACCATCTCCAACAAAACTGAATCTAACCATCTCCTCTTGATGTTCAATGGCATTACCATCATTGAATCCTCCACCATCCAACATCAACAGACTAGGAACTGAACTGGACCAGCCACATAAATACTGTGGTTACAAAAGCAGGTCAGAGGCTAAGGAATTATGTGGCCTAACCCTAACCCTCACCCTAACTTGCCTTCTGTCTCGCCAAGGCCTGTCTACCATCTACAAGGCACTTGCCTGGATGGGTGCAGCTCCAGCGACACTCAAGAAACTCAACAACATCCAGGAAGAAGGTTCCTGCTTGATTAACACCCCATCCACCACCTTCAAAATTCATTCCCTCCACCACCGGCGCACAGTAGCAGCAGTGTGTACCGCCAACAAGATGCGCTGCAGTAACTCACCAAGACCACTTCGACAGCACTTTTCCAGACATGTGACCTCTACCACCTCGAAGGACAACTGCAGCAGATGCATGGGAACACCACCACCTGCAAGTTCTCCTCCAAGCCATACACCATCCAGACTTGGAACTATCTTGGCTCCCTTCCTAACAGCACTGTTTGATGTAACTACACCCCAAGGACTTCAGAGTCAAAGGTTAAAGAAGGTAGCTCACCACCATTATTTCAAGGGCAATTATGGATGAGCAATAAATGCTGACCTAGCCAGCGACACCCACATCCCATGAATTTGTAAAAAAAAACATATTTTTGATAAGAATAGGAGCAGGAAAAGGCCTTTCAGCCCCTTGAGTTCGCTCCACCATTCAATATGATCATGGCTGATCTATTTCAAAACCATTTTTCTGCACAATTCCTGTAATCCTTTATGTTTTGAATATGTAGAAATCTATCAACCTCAGTCTTGAACATACTCAATGACTGAGCTTCCATAGCCCTCTGGGGCAGAGATTTCCAAAGATTCACCACCCTCTGAGTGGATAAATTCCTCCTCATCTCAGTCTTAAATGACATGCCACTTATCTGAGATTGGCTCTGCTCTCCACAGCCAGGGGAAACATCCTTCCTGCATCAAGCCTGTCGAGCCCTGTAAGAATTATGTATTTTTGAATGAGATCACCTCTCATTCTTCTTAACTCCAGAGAATAAAGGCCCACTGTATTTAATATTTCCTCATAGGACAATTCCTCCATCCAGGCAATTAGTTTGGTAAACCATTGTGGCCCTTCCTCTATGGCAAGTATATCTTTCCTTATGGAAGGAGACCAAAGCTGCACACAATACGCCAGATGCAGTTTCACCAAGGCTCTATCTAATTGTAGTAAGACATCTTTACTCCTCTACTCAAATCCTCTTGCAATGAAGGCCAACATACCATTTGTCTTCTTAATTGCTTTCTGCACTTGCTTGTTAGCTTTCAGTGAGTGAACAAGGACACCCAAGGCCCTTTGAAATTCAACACTTCCCAGCCGCTCACCATTGAAGAAATTTATTTTTCCTACCAAAGTGGATAACCTCACATTTCTCCACATTGTAATCCATGCGCCAAATTTTGCCCACTTGCTTAGCCTCTCCAAATTCCATTGAAACGCATTTTCATCCTCCTCACCAGTCATACTTGCACCTAGTTTTGTGTCATCTGCAAACTTGGAAATTTTACATTTAATCTCCAGGTCCAAATCTTTGATATAGATTGTGAATAGCTGGGGCCCAAGCACTGATCCTTCCGGCACCCCACCAGTCACAGCTTGCCAACCTGAAAATGATCCATTTATTCATACTCTTTGTTTTCTGTCCATTAACCAATTCTCAATCCATGCCAGTATATTCCCCCCAATTCCATGTGTTCTAATTTCATTTACTAACCTCTTACTTGGGACCTTGTCAAAAGCTTTCTGAAAATCTAAATCTACCACATCTACCAGTTCCCCCTTATCTATTCTGCTAGAGACATCCTCAAAAAACTCCAACAGGTTTGCTAAACATGATTTCCCTTTCATAACTCCATGTTGACTCGGCCTAATTCTACCATTGTTTTCTAAGTGTCCTGTTATCACATCCTTTATTATCGATTCTACCATTTTCCATATGACCGATGTTAAACTAACAGATCTGTAGTTCCCTGTTTTCTCTTTCACGCCTTTCTTAAATATTGGGGTTAAATTTGTCACCTTCCAATTTGCAGGAATAATTACAGAGTCTATAGAAGTTTGAAAGATGACCACCAATTAATCGACTATCTCTGCAACCACATCCACAACACTCTGGGATGTAGATCAACAAGCCCAGGGGATTTATCTACTTTATGTCTCATTAATTTCTCTCGTACTTTTTTTTTTACTAATATTCATATCTTGCAGTTCTTCATTTACACCAGTCCATTGATTTTTCATTATTTCTGGGAGGTTTGTAGTATTTTCCTCAGTGAGGAGAAAATTGTTTTTTTCCTTTAGTGTCCCTGCTATTTCCTTTTCCCCAATATAAATTCTCCTGACTCTGCTTGTAATGGGCCCACATTTGCCTTTGCTAATCTTTTCCTATTTGCATACCTATAGGAGCTTTTACAGTCCGTTTTTATGTTTCTCACTCGTTCACTCATATTCTATTTTTCCTTTCCTAATTTTTTCCTTGGTTCACCTTTGCAGAATTCTGAAATGCTTCCAATCCTTAGCTTAACCATTGTTGGCAACTTTATATGCCTTTTCCTTTGATCTAATACAATCCATGATTTATTTCGTTAGCCACAGGGGCTGTTACACTTTCCTTGCTGGGTTGTTGTGCATTAACAAAATGTACTTTTGCTGTAAATTATGTATTAGTTCTTGAAATGTTAGCCATTGCCTGTCTACCATCATACCTTTTAGCATAGTTTCTCACTGCACCATAGCCAATTTGCCTCTCATACCTTCATAGTTTCATTTCCTTAGATTAATAACTGCAGTTTCTGATTGAGAACTCACTTTCAAACTTACTGTAGAGCTCTATCATATGATGGTCACTCTTTCCTAAAGGCTGCTTTACAACAAGATTATTAATTACCCGTTTTTCATTGTACAATACTAGATCTGAAATAGCCCATCCCTTGTTAGTTCCTCAACATACTGTTATGGAAAATCATCTCACATACATTCCAAGAATTCGTCCTTCACAACATTAGTACTAATAAAGTTTACACCGTCTATATATAGATTGAAATCCCCCATGATTACTGTATTGCTCTTGTTACATGTAAATTTAAGTTCCTGATTTATACTGTGATTTACATTACCACTGTCATTTGGTGCCGATAAGCAACTCCGACCAATGTTCTCTGCCCCTTGCTGTTTTTTAGTTCCACCCAAACTGATTCTAATTCTTGATCTTTAGACCTAAGGTCATCTCTCACTACAGAACTAATGCCCCCTTAAATTAACAGAGCTACCCCACCACCTTTTCCCAGCTTCCTGTCCTTCCTAAATGTCACGTACCCTTGGATATTCAGGTCCCAGCTTTGGTTTCCTTGTAGCCACATCTCTGTCATGACTATCAGGTCCGACATCTGAATTCGTATTCGAGCTTGCAATTCATCTGTTTTCTTGTGAATGTTTCAGGCATTCAGATATAGAGTCCTTAATACATTTTTTTTGCTGTTTTTGTAAACTCTGGCCCTATCTTCTGATAAACTCTTGTGTTTGCAATCACTGTCCTTTCCTGCCATACTCTGATAATATTGCCTTTGTCGCTACCTTGATCTATTGCCTTGTCATTTCCCTTTAATTTATTAAATCTTCTGCTACATGATCCCTTCCCCCCTCTATCCAATTTAAAGCCCTGTTTATTTCCCTAGTTATATGACTCGCTAGAACAGTGATCCCAGCACGGTTCAGGTGAAGTCCATCCAAATGGTACAGTCCCGACTTTCCCCAGTACTGGTGCCATTGCCCCACTAACTGGAACCCACTTCTCCCACACCAGCCTTTGAGCCACATATATACCTTTCTTATCTTTGTTTCCCTATGCTAATTTGCACATGGTTCAGGTAACAATCCAGAGATTGTTACTTTTGAGGTTCTGCTTTTTAATTTAGCACATGGCTCCTCATACACCCTATGCAGAACCTCGTTCCTAGCCCTATCTTGATGGGTTGGCAATATTTACCCAATGGCGTGGCAAGCCATGATGACTGGAGAGTATCAATCACACCGTGGCCTTCATCCGTCTTCACAGCCGCTAATAGGCATATGCGCCTCATTCATCCGCCTGCTCCACCATTGAGGACTTGAAACATGGGTAATTACTGAGGTTCGCCAATCTAGAGCTGCCCAGATCAGTAGCAGGGTCACCTCATTCAGGTTTTAGCTGGGATGGTCTTGGCGGAGAGGCAATCTGTGAGCAGAGGTACTATCAGTCCACCTTCTTGGGTGGTGAGAACAAATATCACTGGAAATGTACTACTAGGCACAACTCTTGAGCCCAAGAAACCGAAAGTTACCATGCAGGTACAGCAAGCAAACAGGAAGACAACTATCATGTTGGCCTTTATCGCAAGGAAACTAGAGTACAACAATAAAGAAATCTTCATGCAATTGTGCAGTGCTTTAGTGAGACTGTACCTGGAATACTGTGTGCAGTTTTGGTCTTCATATTTAAGAATAGTCTGGGAGGTGGTACAGCAAAGGTTCACTAAATTGGTTGTGATAACAGGGTTTTTCTCTGATGAGAGGCTGAGTAAATTGGGTCTATTTTTGCTTGAGAATAAAAGGTGATCTCATTGAAACTTTCCAAATTTTGAAGGGTCTTGATAGGGCAGACACTGAGAGGTTGTTTCCCGTGGCTTCACAATCTAAAACAAGGAGGCACACTCTCAGGATAAGGGGCTGATCATTCAGGACAGAGATGAGTAGAAATTTCTTCATTCAAATGTTTCTGAACTTTTGAAATTCTCTGTCCCAGAGGGTTGTGGATGCTCACATGTTGAAGATATATAAGGCTGAGAAAGAAAGATTTTTGGTCTCTCAGGGAATGAAGGATATTGGGAGCAGGTGGGAAAACGGAGTTGAGGCAGAAACTCAGCCATGATCATATTGAATGGTGGAGGAGGCTCAAGTTGGACTGTCTACTCCGACTCCTATTTCTTGTATTCTTCTGTTCTTGCGAAAGGTCGACAACCTGAAGCATTGGGCTGGATTTTAAGGCGTCCTCGAGGTAGGATCCTGATGGGGGGCCTGAAGATGGCCCCGGATGAGGCCCTCTACGGATCTCGACGTCAGCAGGGCACAGCCCGATCCTCCCAACGGTGGCGAGGCATCTTGGCGGCCGTGGCGCCTCGGGACAATGGGACCCCAATTTGAATAGTCAATTCAATTAAACTAAGTAATTTGAATACACACATGCCTCCTCTTGATAGCCTGCTGCAATCCTAGGCCTGCCGGCCGGCACTCCCACACCTTTGGATCTGCGTCTGGGGAAACAAGGTGCAACACTGGTGTTAAAGGGCGAGGGGGTAGGTTTATCGATGTGGAGTGGGGGGAAGCGGTCAAATTAACGTCATGGGTGGAGGAGATGTGGGACGGGTTGTAGTTTAAAGTTTATTCAGTTTGGGGGGGAGCAGGTCAGAGGGTAAAGTTAAGTGTTTTGTGGGGGGAATAGGGCAAATGATTAATTTCATTGTTATTTTGGGGTGGGAGATGGGCAAAGAAATGAATTTATTTAATTTTATTAATAAGCCAGTGAGGCTAACAGCTCTTTAAAAATGGCATCAGATGCTGTGCACAGGCAGCTGACACCATTGCTGGTGATGGACAGCCTGCCCCTTCCACCTGATCGGAGGGCCAGACCGCCCCTGCACAGGTAGCATGCCATTTTTGAACAGCGAACTGAGAAAACCCAGTCTATTAAGTCTGTTTCTCTTTCTACAGATACTGCCTGACTTATTTCCAGTATTAAGTGATTGAGATTTGGAAGTTTATAGTTGGGGCATCAGCAATGTTTTCATGTATTTTCTTCAAATCCCTGGCATGAAAGCCATCTGGTCCTGGGGATTTCTCACTCTTTAGTACCAATATTTTCTTTATTTACTGTTAATATGTTTACATTAAATTTGGAGAGTCTCCATATCTGATTCAATATTAGTTTATTTGAGATATCCAGCAACCCATCCTCTTCCTCTACTGTAAATAATAATGCAAAGTAAATATTTAACATGCCCGCCATTTCCTTATTTCCATTATAATTTCATCTCCATCAGTTTTTACGGGTCCTACATTGTTCTTAATGGTTTTATGTTCCAACAATAAATACAAAATGTTTTTTGTGTTGATTTTGATATCCTTTGCAAGATTCTTTTCCGACTCCCTTTTTGTAACTCTTACTATTTGTTTCGTCCCTTCCGAATGCTGAATGGGGAATAGAGGGGAAGATGTATTCGGTGGTGGCAGCACATTTGAGGTGGTAGAAATGGCAGAGAATGATCCATTAAATGTGGAGACTGGTGGGGTGGAAGGTGAGGATAAGGAGAAACCTATCATGGTACTGGAGGGGTGAGGACAGAAGTGTGTAAAATAGGATGAACATGGTAAAGAGCCCTGCAAATTTTGGTGAAGGGGAATCCTCAATTGAAGAAATAGGAAGGCATATCGGAAGCACTAGTGTGGAAGATGGATGGTGGATGCATCAGAACCACGCTGATGGACACAGAGTACCTTCTTTACAGGAAGTGTCACAGAAGTGTGGTAATCAAGGCAGCTGAGGGAGTCACTGGGTTTAAAGTTGATTGGCAGCCTATACCCAAAAATGAAGGGAGAGAAGTTGAGAAATGGAAGAGAAGAGTTAACGATGGACATTGGTAAAGTGAGGGGAAAGGTGGAATTTTGATGCAAAGCTGATAAAATTGAAAGATGTTAATTTGATGGAAAGGGTCAGATGAGTCGTGGATGTAATTTGGAGGAAATTGGACAATACAATGTTGGCAAGATAGGAAGAGATAAATTCCATGTGACAAGGACAGTATCAACCGATTGGCTGACCAGTGCAGTCCTCTTTGTGGCCATTGGGAAGGAAAGCAGGATGTGCAGCATTGGGGCCATGAGCTTGGAGGCCATGGGGGAAGAACGTCAGAGGAGATGAGGTCAGTGATGTTCTGGAAAACAAAGGCATAATGCAGTGATCTGTTGCAGAAGTGTTGTGGAGAGTCAATAGGTGAAGAAGAACTGTAACCAGAGTTAGTGATTGAAAGGTAGCTCTGCTTTCAAGTGATCTGCTTTAATCATTGAACTAATTTAACAATTGCAGTGAATGGATATTTGACTGCATTCTTCAGCTGCTCTCTGAATTTAGTCTGGGTCACTGCATAAATACAGGTGTTGGTGCAGGTGCTCAAAAGCTGCAGCATGTAGCCAGATTGTTCAGTGATATATACAGGATCATGGGGACCTGTGTAATAACCAATGTTCGAAATTCGCCCATAAAGGAAAAATGTAACATTTGTCATCCATAACAATATAAAACTCCCAGATATAGTGAAGAGTAAAATGATGGATTTTCTTCGGTTCTCCATCTCTGGGTCAGTGTGATTCTCACTCTTGTTTTGATCCAATAGTTTCCTGCGGACTCTGCTGGCCACGAAGATGTGTCTGACAGTCAGTGCATTGAGCAGTAAAATCAGAATGAATGGAAGGAAAGGGGTTAAAATAATACTGAGGCTGTGAAATGCTACCCAGGCAGCTTCATTGTAATAGCTCAGTGATACAATATCCCCCCAGGGTACATTGTCAAATATATATTCAGGTTCAAATACAAAGTACCAAGGAATATTTTTCAAGCAGAACAGCACACTCACTGTCCTTATAACCACACTCACAGTTTTCTCTGTGCAATATTTTGTTTTCAGATTCGGGCAACAAATTGCAACACATCGATCAACGGTGAACGTGACAGTGAACCAGACAGAAATGTCTGTGGCTGCATAAAGCAGAACATGTATAAGAGAACGTGCAGGAGTGGTGTCCAGGTAGGTACCTGGGAAATGAAAATGAATAACACCAAACAGTATCACATCAGTGAAAACGACCAGTAGATCTGCCACTGCCATGGCCACCAGGTAGTGGGTGATACATTTGGAGAGTCCACACTTTCCTCGTGACAGTATCAGGATGGTCACTGAGTTAACTGGAATGAATAGAACCAAAAACAAGGGAATTATCGATAGACAACGCAAAGAACATTCCATTGGAACATCGGGACTCTAGAAGAGAAGCTGACCATTCAACCCATCGAACCTGCTCTGCCATTCAATTCGATCGCACCTGATCTGTATCTTAACTTCATGTATCTGCCTTTGTTCTGTAACCTTGGATACCCATGTCTAACAGTCTGTCAATCTAATTTTTGGCACATTCGGATGGACCTAACCTTAACAGCTTCTTGGGGAGAGATGTTTTGATTTCCACTACCCTTTGTGTTCGGAAGTGCTTCCTGACATCACACATGAACAGTTTATCTCTAATTATAATGCTGTATCCCCTTCCTCTGGACTCCACTACCAGAGCAAATAGTCTCTGTTTATCTACAGTGTCAAATGCTTTTTGTCGTCTTAAAAGTTTTAGTTCATTGACCCCTTTATCTTCCAAATCCAAGGGAATACAAGCCAAGTCTATGCAAACTGTGCAATTTACACCTTTCAGCACTTGTATCAATCTTGTGATTCTGTGCTGCGCCCCATTCAAGGCCAATATATCCTTCCATCCCTTTGTATCCCAGACAACCTTGCGATAAAGAATAACATTCCATTAGACATTATAATGATTCCTTTTTCATATGTGTCATCGACCTTTTAGTGTTTTCTGTATTTGGACCGCAAACCTTTCTTCTCATCCACAGTTCCTAACTGTTCCCCATATAGAAATATTTTGATCAATCTTTCTTAGATCCATCATTTTCCCACATTAAACTTGTTACGATCCTGTAGTTTTTTTTTCTTTATCTGGGAAGTATGCAATGTGCCTTTAATACTGTAACAGGATTAGTACTGCTTTAAGACAACAAGCTCCAGGGGCTGAGTCAAAGAATGCTTTCTCATTGCCTTAGGATACAGCCACTCAGGACCAAGGATACGGGATGTTTGCCGATTGACATTTGAAACTAGCTGAAAAAAAGGCTTTTGAGACACAGACGGCTGGACCAGCATGTACTGAAAGAAAGAGAGCTCTCTCTCTGTTTATTTAAATCCTATTTATTATACTCTCAGCATTCTGATGTCAAGCCAGATTAATTTCTTAAAAGAAAATAACCAAATTCCTTTAAATATTGAACTGTAATTGCTGAAATTCATCACTGGAAAAGAAGAGCATCAATTCAACTGCTGAATTAGACTACTGACTATCCGAATGTTGAAGAACCATTTTTTCCCCCATTGGACAACCTTGGACTGTTACACATTGGAAGATTCCAGTTTGGCAGGAGTGTAAATCTGCAAGGACACTACCTTTTCTATTTTAAATGTTGTTATATTTTACTTGTATTTAGGAATTTAGTTTTTTTCTAATTAAACAGTTAATTTTTTGATCTAAAGTCACCTGATTTCATTTGCCTCATTGGGGCATTAATAAATGGTCAATTTGGCTGTGGTTTTCTTTAATTTGGAATGTTTAAAATCATATGTTAGGCGATGTGTGGAGGGACAGGACTGAATCAACAGCGCGTTCCTCCGACCACAATTAGAATCAAATATTTTGATTGGGGACTTTGACTTGAGCAGTCAGTCATAACATCTTAATTGGGGGCTCGCTCGAGATTTAATCATATTAATTGGGGGCGCATTCCTGGTCGAATCATATTTTTATTAAGCAGCTCATGTCGAGGATCAGCATCATACTAATTTGAAGGGCTCGCATTTGGGATAATATTAATTACTCGTATCTGAGATAACATATTTAAATTGGGTTCTTGCGTTTGGCATCATATTTAATTGCTTCCGAACCTGGGATCATAGCAGTTGGAAATTCAATTGTTGGGATCCAAATTTAACACCAATTACAAAGAAATTAAAGAACCAGCTCTCGTGTATAATAATGTACACTCTATACCATTGTAATGGCATTAGGGGTTGAAGCAGAGTTTTTGGGAAAGCAGAATGTTTCCCTCAGTGACTTGATAACTTTAATTACGAACAAATTAAAATAATTAACAGTGAAATTAGCGATGGAATTGCAATAAAAAAGCTGAGATTATTGACAGAATAGCCAAGCATCTGGAATTAGTAGCAAAAGGAGATGATGATTATGATGATTTTGATGATGATGATGATGAAGGGTAATACAAGGCACAAGAAAGTAGTAGGTCCGAGTGTGATGCAATGGTATTGGCTAGAATACAATTAAAAATGAAAAAACCTGAGGATGAAAAAGAGTTAAGAAAACCTGCACTGGAAGACTGAGAAAAAGAGAAAGCATTTTGGAGAGAAAGTGAAAGAGAAGAGAGGGAATTTAAGCTAAAGGAGAAGGAAATAAGACAAAAGAGTAGTCTTAAATCCAAAGAAATTTCAGGTCAGGAAAAATCTGAATTTAGCACAGGAGCAAGCGAGAAGTTGTTTAAATTTATACAGGCTCTTCCTAAATTCGGGGACAGGAATGCAGAGGCAATTTTTATATCTTTTGAAAAAAATGGCCAGACAAAAGAAACGGCCGAAAGAAAGCTGGACACTTTATGCAGGGCAGATTGGCAGGCAGAGCTCATGAAGCTTATGCCATACTTCCTGAAGAGGCTACTGCAGATTATGAGATGGCAAAAAAGGCTATTCTCCCTGCATGTGAGTTAGTCCCTGAAGCTTACCGTCAGAACTTTCGGAACTTATGGAGATTGTCTGGGCAGACATATTCAGAATTTGAGTGTGAAGCAAATTACTTTTGACCTTTGGAAACGGACATTAAAGATAGAAACCACATATGACAACCTTTGAGAACTGATTCTCTTAGAAGAGTTTACAAACTCCATTAGATAATCTGAAAGCTTTGAAAGCTAAGCAAGCAACAGAAATTGCTGATGATTTTGAGAGTGTGAATAAGCTGACCTATTTTGTCTGTAACCCCCATAAACCCGCGAAGGATAGAAAGTGGGAGAGTGAAAGGAAAGCAAGTAGCCAGGGACAAGTAGGAACAGCTGGGAAGTACCCAGGATCACTCCTCATGTCAGAAAGAAAGGTGCTGAGGGTAGATGTGAGGTCCGCAAGACAAAGTGTTATTATTGCAATAAAACGGATCATCTTCGTTCAGAGTGTTGGAAATTGTGAGGTAAACCCATAGGACTTGTGGGAGTACACAAGGTTTGTGCAGAGGAAAAGACTCTGACTGAGAGTATAGCAGACCAGGCTACAGCTTTAACGACAGCTATGAATGTGAAAGCAGATACTAAAACGAAAAGGAGTGTAGAGGTTAAGAATAAAATACCTGAGAGTTATGAAGAATTTTTTCAAAGAGGAAAGTAACTCCATATCCTGTGAGGCAGAAAAAGCTATCAACTTAGGGATACAGGAGCAACCAAAACACTCTTGCTGGGGAAAGATATGAGGTTTTGACAAGAGAGTGCCTTGAACGCTAACATTTCAGTTAATAGAATTGGTGGGAAGAAGATACCCTACCTTTATATAACGTATGGCTACAGAGTGATATAATATCTGGGATAGTTACTGTAGGTGTTGTCCACAGTTTACCAGTAAAGGGAATTGATCTACTCCCAGGAAATTTTTTGCCCAGATCAAAAGTATCAGTTTCTCCTAAGTGAAATTAAGGAACGGGAGCAATTGCAGGAACAGGATCCAGGAATATTTCCTGCGTGTGTAGTCACCCGAGCAATGCTAAACAGGATCCATTGTCAGAGGTAAAAGTGGCACCACAAATACATAGCCAAACATCTGAAACCTTACTTGGGGATTTAGATAACCAAATTAATTGTTTAACAGATCGTCTATCATTGCAGCACAGCAAGCTGATCCAGAGATATTCCAAGCAGCATAGACGGCTCTGTCAGAAACTAAGGTGAAAGGAGTTCCAGAAGGCTGTTATATGACAAATGGGGTTTTGAGGAGGAAATGGAGACCCTCTCATAAACCTGCCAATGAAGACTGGACAGTTGTTGAACAGATAATGGTACCACCTAAATATTGATAAGGATTATTAAGATGTGCACACGACATTCCTTTTGCAGGACACAGGGGAATTAAAAAAAACAAATCACACATAAGCAACCATTATTACAAACTTCTTACAAAGGATGTGAGACAATTTTGCAAACATGCCATACCTGTAAAATGGTGGGGAAACTTCAACCTGTCACAAAACCAGGGGATGAAGTATTAGTGTTGTTACTGTGACAGGGAAAACCATTGAAAGCACACTTCAGTGGCCCAAATAAAATGACGAAAAGGGTGGTAAAGTAGATTATTTGATTGACACCCCTGATCGCAGGAAGAAGAACCGGTTGTGTCATATTTATACGCTCAAAAAATATTACCACAGGGAGGGCGATAAGCCAGTACAGGTATGTCAGGTATTCGAGACTGTTGAGAATGAAAAGGACAGCGAGGATGAGGCAGAAGCAGGCCTTGGAGATTCTCAGATTGAACCTATTAGCGAATACAGAATGGCTAGGAAAATTAAACAATAAGTTTTACACTTAGAGCCAAAGCAGCATGAAGTCCTAACCAGGGCTTTCACAATGTTTGAAAAAGTTTGTAGGAATAAGTTGGAATGTATAACCTTAGCCACACATGATGTGGGTACAGGGGGAACCATTCCTTTAAAACAACATCTTTGTTGCTTTAGTCCAGACAAACTGGCCCAAGTGGAAGCAGAGGTACAATGCATGCTGAAGGGCAGCTTAGTTGAACCGTTTCAGAGTAGCTGGAATTTGCAGATGGTCTTTATGTTTAAACCTGGTGGGTTGGCTGAAGCTTGCATAGACTCCAGAAAAGTCACTGTGGCAGAGAACGCAGACTCCTACCCATATTTTTATTTAATGGACTGTATGGACAGAGTGGGCAACACCATATGTCTTCAAGAAAGTGATGGGTTGGAGGGATACGGTCAAATTCCTTTGACACCCCAGGGTAAGAAAAAATCAGCTTCTGTTACACCAGAAAGGGTTTTCCAGTGTCAAGTGATGCCACATAGGTTAAGGGGTACTGGAGAAAATTCTCAGAGAATAGCGAACCGAGCAGTGGTCAGTGCACCTAGCTGTGCAGTTCACCTGGCTGAGGTGATGGACAATAGGGACACTTGGAAGGAAAATACAAAACAACTGGAAGACTATGCTTGGAAATTTGAAATGGGTTAATTTGGACAAGCTTTTGAAAATTTAAAGCTGAAAATGTTCTGATGGAATTTGTTGCTGCAATCTTGCCATTTTAGAAGATTGTAAGGCTGTAAATGCGGAGGAAAGATGTATTCGTCATTTTTTTCAAATTGTATTTTTTACACATTGTAATGAAACGCATTTCGGGAATGGCATTTCAGTCCACCAGGGGCGGAGGTGTCGTGGTCCTGTAGTTTTTTTTCATTTTCCGGTAAGTATGCAGTGTGCCTTTAAGGCTGTAATATGATCAGTACTGCTTTAAGGCAACAAGCTCCAGGGATTGAGTCAAAGAATGCATTCTTGCTGCCATATGATACAGCCATTCAGGACCAAGGACACGAGATACAATGTTGCTGATTGACATTTGAAAATAGCTGAAAAATTGGCTTTTGAGACACAGACAGCTGGACAGAATGTATTGAAAGAAAGAGAGCTCTCTCTCTCTTTATTTAAACTTTATTTATTATACTTTCAGCATTGGGACGTCAAGCCAGATTAATTTCTTAAAATAAAATAACCAAATTCCATTACCTACTGAACTGTAACTGCTGAAATTCATCGTCAGAAAGGAAAAGCATCAATTCAACTGCTGAATTAGACTACTGACTATCCTACTGTTGAAGAATCATTTTATTTCCAACAGACGCTGTGAGGACTTCAAGCAACCTTGGACTGTTACACATTGGATGAGTCCATTCTGGCAGGAATGTAAATCTGCAAGGACACTAACTTTTCTATTTTAAATGTAATTTATATCTTCGTAGTGTTTAAGAATTTAGTTTTATTTCTAATTAAACAGTTAATTTTTTGTTCCAAAGACAACTGGTTTGGTTTGCCTCATTCCGGGGTTAATAAATGGTCAATTTGGTTGTGGTTTTAATTATTCTTGAAAATTTAAAATGATATGTTAGGCGATCTGTGGAGGGACAGGACTGAATCAACAGTGCATTTCTCCCACCACAATCAGAATCATGTATTTTAATTGGGGGCTTTGTCTTGAGCAGTCGGTCATAACAAACTCCATCTGCCGCAGTTTTGCTCTCTCACTTAATTAATATTCCTTTGCAACTTCCTGCTCCCATCTAACTCAGTGACATTAGCAAATTTAGATATGTGGCTCTCTATTCCATTAAAGAAGTTACGAATAGATACAGCAAAAAGCTGAGTCTCCCTTAAGTGCCCGTTTGGTCACCTTCTCAAAAATTGCAACTAGGTGACACATAACTATCCATTTACAAATCTAGTTACAGATAGGCATCCCAGAGAGCAAGGCTGTGGTTCATAATAATCTGAGAGGGAATAAAATACAGCTCGTGACACCAGGGTGCAAGTGATTGATGAGAGCATGGGACTTATGGAACGGGATACGAAAAAACAGTGTTAGTTTGAGAAGAATTGTGTGGAATTTAAATCAGAAACTTGCATTCATATAGCACTATTCACAACCTTAGGGCATCCCAATGTGTTTTAAAGCCAATAAAGTGCATTTTCTTTTGAGGTATAGTTAATGTTACAATGTAGGAAAAGCAGCCGCCAAATTTGCTCACAGCAAGCTCTGACAAACAGCAATCTGATAATGGTGACAAATGCTCCACAGTATCGAAGCAACTGAATCATTTATAACTGTGGTAACAATTTTTCTGGAAATATATATCAAACATCAATAATTCTTTTGGAAATTAGTTAATAAATGACAGAGTGAATCCAAACAAATAGCAGACATCAAGTGTCAGGGTTAGAGCAGACATGAACTCAGTGTTCACTGAAGAAGGTGAAGTTCAGACTTAATTCAGATTTTACTGTAGTAACAGAGCTGAGTATGTGTGAGGCAAGCAGGAAGATGGAAGAAATGCTGATGGCTGACGAAAACTGTTTAAAAAAAAAAATTGGCAGGACCCAACAACTGAAGACCACAGCCTTGGTCGTTCAGTTATTTATAGGATACAGCCAGTGAACCTGTTCAAAATATGCCCCTTGTAAGGGGCGAGGGGAATACATGTAGTTAAAAGTCTTAGGTTCGATGCCTCTTACAGCAGACAAACCCATCATTTCTCGACACACTTCATGCCAACATTTAGCATTTAATCTGCCAATGTAAACATTGAAAATGACATTTCCTGATGTAAGCACTTACCTTTTATGGTTTGTTGATGAATCAATCAAATTGCACAAAACACTTTTTGAAAAAAGTCTTGTATTTTTCCCAGTAACTGAAATTTATAATCATCAAAATAAAGTTTTAAACAGAAATAAAAAAATGAAAACAAACACAAATTTAACATGGTTAAATTTATGTTTCAAAAGTTATTTACTTACATTAAATGATAAATTGGCTTACCAAGAACTCCAACAACTGCAAGAATAGGATAGTAAATGTCTTCTATCTGATGGAATATTGTTGGCTCACGCATTTTCTGTGAGAATTAATGGTTTCTGTTGGTACCGGAGACAATAACTCTGTCTGATTACATGAAACATGCAGAGGAACCTTGTTTTCATACAGGAAGGAAATCTCCAGTGAGATAACAATTGCATCATTATCGATGCTATTTACAGTTCATTTAACAAACAAGTGGAGGCAATCATGTGAAAACTGATTTGCTCACCATGCAATGGAACAGAATTATCAAGAGCATACGCTGCCTTGAAGGCATTCCATAGGAAATAGAATTGAATATGCCTCTGTTAGAGGTGTATTATTGATCTGCGGTATTGACATTTTCTATGGACAGATGCCTTTCAATTCAATATTAAATGCCTGTAATTGTTAGACATTTTTTAGTGTATTTGCCATATGGATTTGACACATAAGGTGTTACAAACTTACTATCTGTGCTTTGCAAATCAAGGAGCTTAGGTCTTAAAAATTATAACCTTCTTGCAACCCTCATTTTTTGTTACAATAAGTAATCTTAAAGGACCGAGATATTGTATATGGTGATAGCTGTGCACACCTTATGTGGGAACAACAACTTGCATTTCTACACCACTGATAACATAGAACAATGACCCAAGGTGCCTCACACAGACATAAAGAAGATGGTGTTGAACAAAGGAATGAGGGATGAGAAGTGGTGACCATATCTATCACTATCCCTGGGTATGTCCTGTCCCACCGGCAGGACAGACCCAGCAGAGGTGGTGGCACAGTAGTATACAGTAGGGACGAAGTTGCCCTGGGAGTCCTCAACATCGACTCCAGATCCCATGAAGTCTCATGGCATCAGGTCATACATGGGCAAGGTAACCTCCTACTGATTACCACCTACTGCCCTCCCTCAGCTGATGAGTCATACTCCACCATGTTGAACACCACTTGGAGGAAGCACTGAGGGTGGCAAGTGCACAAAATGTACTCTGTGTGGGGAACTTCAATGTCCATCACCAAGAGTGGCTCGGTAGCACCACTACTGAACGAGCTGGCCGAGTCCTAAAGGACATAGCTGCTAGACAGGGTCTGCGGCAGCTGGTGGGAGAACCAACACGAGGGAAAAACATACTTGATCTCGTCCTCGCCAATCTGCCTGCTGCAGATGCTTCTGTCCATGACTATATTGGTAGGAGTGACCACCGCACAGTCCTTGTGGAGAAGTAGTCCCGCCTTCACATTGAGGATACCGTCCATCGTGTTGTTGGATAGATTTCGAACAGATCTAGCAATGCAAAACTGGGAATCCATGAGGCGCTGTGGGCATCAGCAGCAGCAGAATTGTACTCAACCACAATCTGTAACCTCATGGCCCGGCATATCCCCCGCTCTACCATTGCCATCAAGCCAGGAGAACAACCCTGGTTCAATGAACAGTGCAGGAAGGCATGCCAGGAGCAGCACCAGGCATACCTCAAAAGAATTAGGTGTCAACCTGGTGAAGCTACAACACAGGACTATCTGCGTGCCAAACTATCTAAGCAGCATGCGATAGACAGAGCTAAGCGATCTAATAACCAACGGATCAGATCTAAGCTCTGCAGTCCTGCAACATCCAGCCATGAATGGTGGTGGACAATTAAACAACTAATTGGAGGAGGTGGCTCGACAAATATCCCCATCATCAATGATGGGGGAGCCCAGCACATCAGTGCGAAAGATAAGGCTGAAGCGTTTGCAACAATCTTCAGCCAGCAGTGCATAGTTGATGATCCATCTCGGCCTCCTCTTGAAGTCCCCAGCATCACAGATGCCAGACTTCAGCCAATTCGATTCACTCCGCGTGATATCAAGAAACGACTGAAGGCACTGGATACTGGAAAGGCTATGGGCCCTGACAATATCCCGGCAATAGTACTGAAGACCTGTGCTCCAGAACGTGTTGCGCCCCTAGCCAAGTTGTTCCAGTACAGCTACAACACTAGCATCTACCCTACAATGTGGAAAATTGCCCAGGTATGTCCTGTCAACAAAAAGCAGCACAAATCCAACCCGGCCAATTACCGCCACATCAGCCTACTCTCTATCATCAGTAAAGTGATGGAAGGTGTCATCAACAGTGCCATCAAGCAGCACTTGCTCAGCAATAACCTGCTCAGTGATGCTCAGTTTGGGTTCCGCCAGGGCCACTCAGCTCCGGACCTCATTACAGCCTTGGTTCAAACATGGACAAAAGGGCTGAACTCAAGAGGTGAGGTGAAAGTTACTGCCCTTGACATCAAGGCAGCATTTAACAGAGTCTGGCATCAAGGAACCCTCGCAAAACTGAGGTCAATGGGAATCAGGGGGAAAACCCTCCACTGGCTGGAGTCATACCTAGCGCAAAGGAAGATGGTTGTGGTTGTTAGAGGTCAATCATCTGAGCTCCAGGACATCACTGCAGGAGTTCCTTAGGGTAGTGTCCTGGGCCCAACCATCTTCAGCTGCTTCATCAATGACCTTCCTTCAATCATAAGGTCAGAAGTGGGGATGTTCGCAGATGATTGCACAATGTTCAGCACCATTCGTGACTCATCAGATACAGAAGCAGTCTGTGTAGAAATGCAGCAAGACCTGGACAATATCCAGGCTTGGGCTGATAAATGGCAAGTAACATGCACGCCACACAAGTGCCAGGCAATGACTATCTCCAACAAGAGAGAATCTAACCATCTCCCCTTAACATTCAACGGCATTACCATTGCTGAATCCCCCACTATCAACATCCTAGGGGTTACCATTGACCAGAAACTGAACTGGAGTAGCCATATAAATACCGTGGCTACAAGAGCAGGTCAGAGGCTAGGAATCCTGAGACGAGTAACTCACCACCTGACTCCCCAAAGCCTGTCCACCATCTACAAGTCAGGAGTGTGATGGAATACTCTCCACTTACCTGGATGGGTGCAGCTCCAACAACACTCAAGAAGCTCGACACCATCCAGGACAAAGCAGCCCGCTTGATTGGCACACCATCTACAAACATTCACTCCCTCCACCACCGACGCACAGTGGCAGCAGTGTGTACCATCTACAAGATGCACTGCAGCAATGCACCAAGGCTCCTTAGACAGCACCTTCTAAACCCGCGACCTCTACCAACTAGAAGGACAAGGGCAGCAAATACATGGGAACACCACCACCTGAAAGTTCCCCTCCAAGTCACACACCATCCTGGCTTGGAACTATATCGCCGTTCCTTCACTGTGGCTGGGTCAAATTTCTGGAACTCCCTTCCGAACAGCACTGTGAGTGTACCTACCCCAAATGGACTGCAGCGGTTCAAGAAGGCAGCTCACCACCACCTTCTCAAGGGCAATTAAGGATGGACAATAAATGCTGGCCTGGCCAGCGTCGCCACATCCCATGAATGAATTAAAAAAAAGCTTCATCAAAGACATGTGTTTTAAAGAGGGTCCATGTCATTATCACTTGCAGATTAAATTATCCAGATATTTCCCCAGCCAGGTTCCCATCCTCCACGTTGTACAAACTTCAGCTTATTGGAAAACTACAGCCCAGATCCTAACAAACACCTAGTATCTCACACCTATCAGCCCTGTCCCTGTTGACGTACATTGGCCTCTGATCCTCCCATGGCTTTTGGCTATCCATTGCCTTAAATTTAAAATAATCATACCCATGTTTAAATGTCTTTGCAGCTTCCCTTGTTCCTATCTTTGTAACCTCACATCTTCCACGTCATCCCAGAATTGTCTGTTTCTCTGGACCCTTCCCCCCTTGGTGAGCACAGTGGCACACTCACTTCCATCCTGCTGCGTGTACTATTCCATTCCCTCAGTCTATCTTCTCAGGTATACTCCATCATATCGCTCCTCACTGTCACTTACCTTGCAGATGCACTATTACTTGTCTTTCTGTGCATTTCCTCACATCCCCATCTATCCATTTACCACTGCCACTCACCCTTACTCTTATATAAAGTCACGCCTCTCCCTGATAGTCACCCTCACCAAATGTGCTCCATCCATCAGATAAGCACATGTCGTAACACTCACTCATAAGTCTCTTATTTTCCTCCTTGTTGGAAAAGAGAGCGCAGAACACGAAGGAGAGAGAGAGAGCGAGCGGGGGCCCTTTGCAGATCATGCAGTGCACAACTGCAGAGGAGGAGGTGTGGAAATAAGTGGATTTGCAATGCCCCTGGCTGTTGGAGTTGGACAGACAGGCAGCTCTCAGCTACCTGGTCACACTCACATTTCATGCAGCACTCAGTCATTTTCATTTGGTTTCAACAGCGGGTGAAATATGATCATCTTCATCATGATAACTGTCATCATTCGTACCTTGCCAGGACTTACTCATTTCTTCTGTCTCCCACAGGGCCTTCACACATGTAACAGAAGAGCTGAGTCCTGCTCACGGATTACCATCATGGAACACATTCACACTACATACCGATTCAGGTACTCATACTTCAGTGGGAACAATCAGAGAAATAGTTGAGTTATAACCTGGAGTCTCACATTTGACAAGTGAACAAGAGCAGATGATGGAGGCAGGGCTGGCAGTGGAGCATCTGCATTGGAAGGTACAGCCTTCTCCAAGCTCTGCTCAGCTGGACATAGATGCTGTACCCCTTGGGCCGTCGATGAACAGGAGAATCATTGGGCATCCGCAAACAATGTATGATGCAGTAACAGATTTTCAAAGTGGTTGCAAAGAGATGAGAGCAGTCCACTTCAAGAATGAAGGTTGTGATGTTGTATTCTTCCATGGACAGAGTGTCCTCTCTAATAATTTCCCTACCACTGACGTAAGGCTCACCGGCCTATAATTTCCTGGATTATCCAGGCTTGGAGGGCCGAAGGGCCTATTCCTGTGCTGTAATTTTCTTTGTTCTTTGTTCTTTTATCCTTGCTACCATTCTTAAACAAAGGAGCAACATTAGCTATTCTCCAGTCCTCTGGGACCTCACCTGTAGCCAATGAAAATGCAAAGATTTCTGTCAAGGCCCCAGCAATTTCTTCCCTTGCCTCCCTCAGTATTCTCGGGTAGATCCCTTCAGGCCCTGGGGACTTATCGACCTTAATGCTTTGCAAGACACCCAACACCTCCACCTTTTTGACAATGAGATGACTGATACTATCTGCAATCCCTTCCCTAGGCTCATCATCCACCAAGTCCTTCTCCTTGGTGAATACGGATGCAAAGTACTCATTCAGCACCTCACCCATTTCCTCTGGCTCCACGCATAGATTCCCATCTCTGTCCTTGAGTGGGCCAACCTTTTCCCTGGTTACCCTCTTGCTCTTTATATACGTATAAAAAGCCTTGGGATTTTCCTTAATCCCGTTTGCCAATGACTTCTTATAACCCCTTTTAGCCCTCCTGACTCCTTGCTTAAGTTCCTTCCTGCTGTCTTTATATTCCTCAAGGGATTCGTCTGTTCCTCGCCTTCCAGCCCTTACAAATGCTTCCTTTTCCTTTTTGTCGAGGCTCACAATATCCCGCGTTATCCAAGGTTCCCGAAATTTGCCAAACTTATCTTTCTTCCTCACAGGAACATGCTGGTCCTGGATTCTAATCAACTGACGTTTGAAAGACTCCCACATGTCAGATGGTGATTTACCCTCAAACAGCCACCTTTAATCTAAATTCTTCAGTTCCTACCTAATATTGTTATAATTAGCCTTCCCCCAATTTAGCACCTTCACCCAAGGACTACTCTTATCCTTATCCACAAGAACCTTAAAACTTATGGAATTATGGTCACTGTTCCCAAAATGCTCCCCTACTGAAACTTCGACCACCTGGCCTGGTTCATTCCCCAAAATCAGATCCAGTACGGCCCCATCCCTCGTTGGACTATTTACGTATTGTTTCAAGAAGCCCTCCTGGATGCTCCTCACAAATTCTGCCCCATCCAAACCCCTAGCACTAAGTGAGTCCCAGTCAATATAGGGGAAGTTAAAATCACCCGCCACTACAAACCTGTTACCTTTACATCTTTCCAAAATCTGTCTACATATCTGCTCCTCTACCTCCCACTGGCTGTTGGGAGGCCTGTAGTAAACCCCCGACATCGTGACTGCACCCTTCCTATTCCTGAGCTCCACCCATATTGCCTCGCTGCATGACCCCTCCGAGGTGTCCTCCCGCAGTACAGCTGTGATATTCTCCTTAACCAGTAATGCAACTCCCCCACCCCTTTTACATCCACCTCTTTCCCGCCTGAAGTTTCTAAATCCTGGAACATTTAGCTGCCAATCCTGTCCTTCCCTCAACCAGGTCTCTGTAATAGCAACAGCATAATAGTTCCAAGTACTAATCCAAGCTCTAAATTCATCTGCCTTACCTGTTATACTTCTTGCATTGAAACAAATGCACTTCAGACCACCAGTCCCGCTGTTCTCCGCAACATCTCCCTGCCTGCTCTTCCTCTTAGTCTTACTGGCCTTATTTACCAGTTCCCCTTCATTTATTTCACTTGCTGTCCTGCTGCTCTGGTTCCCACCCCCTGCCACACTAGTTTAAACCCTCCTGAGTGACGCTAGCAAGCTTCGCAGCCAGGATATTTGTGCCCCTCCAGTTTAGATGCAAACCGTCCTTCTTGTACAAGTGCCATCTGTCCCTGAAGAGATCCCAATGGTCCAGATATCTGAAACCCTCCCTTCTACACCAGCTGTTCAGCCACGTGTTTAGCTGCACTATCTTCCTATTTCTAGCCTCACTGGCACGTGGCACAGGGAGTAATCCCGAGATTACAACCCTTGAGGTCCTGTTTTTTAACTTTCTACCTAACTCCCTAAACTCCCCCTGCAGGACCTCATCACTCTTCCTGCCTATGTCGTTGGTATCGATGTGGACCACAACCTCTGGCTGTTCACCCTCCCCCTTCTGAATTGCGCCTGTCCGTCCAGAGACATCCTTGACACTGGCACCAGGGAGGCAACATACCATCCTGGAGTCTCTTTCACGTCCGCAGAAGTGCCTATCTTTGCCCCTGACTATAGAGTCCCCTGTAACTATTGCTCTTCTGTGCTTTGTCCCTCCCTGCTGAACAACAGTTCCAGCCATGGTGCCACTGCTCTGGCTGCTGCTGTTTTCCCCTGATAGGCCATCCCCCCCAACAGTATCCAAAACGGTATACTTGTTAGAGAGGGGGATAGCCACAGGGGATTCCTGCACTGACTGCCTGCCCCTTCTAGCGGTCACCCATCTATCTGCCTGCACCTTGGGTGTACCCACTTCTCTAAAACTCCTGTCTATGACACTTTCTGCCACTTGCATGCTCCTAAGTGCATCCAGTTGCCGCTCCAACCGATCCATGCGGTCTGTGAGGAGCTGCAACTGGGTACACTTCCTGCAGATGTAGTCGTACGGAACGCTGGAAGCATCACGGACCTCCCACATCTCACAGGTGAAGCACTTCACCCTCTAACTGTCATTTCTAGCACTAATTAGTTAATTAATATAAAATAAATAAATACTTATTAAATCCTTACTAAATTGTGAAAATTAACTATATGGTCCCTAGTGCTAGATTTCCACTAGGAATATTAAATGCTAACTAAATACAGTAATCCCCTCCGTCTGGTTTAGTTACTCTACTTATTAATTAGTTAATTAGGGTTTTAATCAATTTTTACCAATGTTTTATTTTCAAATTCAGTACAAATTCCCTACCAGCCAATCAGGTCACAGCTTTCCTGTGATGTCATGTCCTCAATCCTCATGTCCACAATCTTTGTGTCGTAGCTGCAGGACCATGAGGCAGAGAAATATTATGGAACTGAATAGACTAGGACCACTTTTACAGTGTGAAATGTTCTGGCTGTACTTCCCATTGATGTTCCAGTGAGTTTATGGAACATTTTCACCTTGGTTTTTATTTTTCTGCCAGTGTTTTTGAGATGAGACTTGTGATATATTCAGGTGGCACTAACAGATAAGATGGACACCAAGCATGGCTCTTTCAGGGAAGTGTTTATGTGGATCATGGCGTTTTCACACCATTAACTAATCACAGCATTAGCGTATTACATTTCCCCTTTCAAAAGAAAAGTGTTTGTTTCTGCAGTGAATTACATTTCCAAATCAATATCCAAATTAATAACCGACTTACAAAGTTTTGCTGATCTCCTTACAGGTTTTGGTGCAGAGTCAGGTTTTACCTGTTTGGTTTAGGTTCAGAACTTAGAGAAGATCTTGTCCCTTTCTCAAAAGTTGCTTTATCAGGCACTAAGTCTGAATTGGTTCAAAATCTGTTATGAGCTCGTGATCAAGTGGATTGTACTCATGCTTTGGGTCATCCCTTACCGGGATGATGTGATCTAGATGGAGGCCAATTATCTGTACTTTTTTGGCAGCGGATCTCAATTCTACCCCGATATTGCAGCCAATTTGTTTAGTTTATTTGGAGTTAATGCTATCATGTCACGAAGGGACACATTCTCATTTCCCAGAAACTCTGCTACAACTGCTAATGCCATTCTGGTGCTCCAGACTGTATCTTATTACACAAGAAACCTGGTTCCTTTTATGGTTTTGTAATTGGCTTTAGATTTGGATCCCAACAATCGATCACCCCAATTAATATGATTCCAAACACAAGCCCCCCAATTATTCTGATTCAGATCCCAAACAAGACACCCAATTAAATCTGTTATGACCGAGGTGGGATCAATGCACTGTTAATTCTATCCCATCTCTCCACAGGTTGCTGCATATTATTAAAGTATTCACACCCAACCGGAAAACAGCCAAATTGAACACACTCGTAAGATCCAGAATAAAACAGACCAAACCAGGTATCTTGAGACAACAAATTAAGTATTTATTCAACACTAAATATGAAACACTATCAAGATAAACCTTATAACTTATTATTTTAATCCAACTCCCCCATTCACAGACGTACATTCAAAACTAACACTTAACCCATTTTAAAAGTGGTATTTTATTAAAATAAATAGCTGTTTCTTAAGAATAAATAAATGAGTCTTTGTGAATTACGTTCCTGATGGATGAGGTATCCTAATGTGAAAATAATTAAAGGCCACTCGAAATTTCCATGCGGATTTGATGAAATAGTCTGTTCTTGATCGGCACTCAAAACATTTCGGCTATCGCAGGCATCAAACAGCTCTTTCAACGATGAGCACAGCAATAGGTCAACTTGAGTTTCAAAACCAACAGTATCTCAGTCAAAAATTTATTCCAAAACACAAATGGTTTCTTCAAAAAGAAGGCATTTTTTTCTTCTTGGAGAATTTCTGCTGAGAGACAGAATGAATAGCTATTTTCTTCAGTAGCACACCTCGCTGGAGAGTCTCTCAAAACTAACTGGTTCAGAACTATTTTTTGCCAGTTTTACACACACTCAAATTGAAACATTGTACCATGTGACTTCTGTCTCCTGCTGTGGCCTCGGGACAGGTGCAGCTGGCATCCTGTGCTCAGTCCTACAAGCACACTGTTTTCAAACAGACTCTTAAAGGCACACACTGTTTTTAATTTGAGGGGACAATAAATGCAAGTCCTTGACTTGTGACATCCAAGTATTTTGGGTGGGGGTCATGATAAGTCAACTTTTGCAGAAGCAAACGTTGTCTGCGATTTAATCCTAGGCAGACGGGAGCTGCCCACCAACTGAAAAGTCAGTGACGAGACTGCTTTCACCTGGCCTGGGGATCGATCTGTATTTTGTGGGTCACTGGGCTTTAATTGGTCTGGGTCAGGACTTCCACCCGCTTCAGATAGGTAGTCCAGCCTAATAGACCTGCCAGCCAATCAGTGGGCCAGCATCTCTTAGTCCCAGCAGTGACACCGGGAGTGGTGGCCAATGCTGGGACTGCACCTAGCATCGCGAAGATATTGGGGATCGCAAACTGCAGGTACATTTTTGTTGCCTTGCCAGGATGATGGGTCGGGCCGCAATGAGGCAAGGTGTTCGACTGGAGAACAGAGGGTGTGTTGGGTGTTGGGGTTGGTTCGGGCTTCGGGGGCGGCCCTCTATCAGCACAGGGTGCCTGATCATGAGCCCGCCCCCCACCCCAGGACGTCAGAGAGCTGCCTCACTTTAGTAGGCAGCTTTTCTCTGGCGTAGCCGCCCGACCAGCCGTGGGTGAAATCCCCGTGGAGGCAGGCGGAGGCTCTTAAGTGGCCATTAAGTGGCCACTTAATGGTCTTGATTGGCCTGGGGCAGACAGGCCATTTTTCGCATCCGCCATCCTGCGTAAAATGGCAGTGGAGGCGGGAGCAAGTTGGGAAGGGCCCCCTGAGCCCACCGCTCCATTTTATGCCCCCCCCCCCACCCCCACCCGCCATCTTTCCGCTCTTTGGGGAGGGGGGGGGCGTAAAATTCTGGCCGTTCAATTTGAGTTATTTCCTGGTTCTGCTATTGTTCAGATGGAACTGCATCATAACTGTATTGTTTGGACTGAGGTGGAGGTGCCACGTCTGGAAATAATATTCAAGTGGGCGCAGGTCACTTCAGATCTTCCTACTTGCTTGCGGTAGTGTTGCCGTCGGCATCAGCAGTGCCACATCACCAAATGGACGAACTTACAGAACAATAGGACAACATTGAGTGAACTAAAGCAGTAATGTATTGGTTATAAAGCACTTTGGGATGTCCTGAGGGTATGAAAGGTGCTGTCGGAACCTAGGGTGATAAAAAGAAAGTCAAATGGTTTTCTCCCAAGGATTATATCTTGTGAATTTTTTTTTATTTTAGAGATACAGCACTGAAACAGGCCCTTCGGCCCACCGAGTCTGTGCCAACTAACAACCACCCATTTATACTAACCCGACAGTAATCCCATATTCCCTATTTACAATGGCCAATTTACTTATCACCTGGAAGTCTTTGGCTGTGGGAAGAAACCGCAGCACTCTGTGAAAACCCACGTGGTCATAGGGAGAACTTGCAAACTCCACACAGGAAGTATCCAGAATCGAGCCTGGGTCCCTGGAGCTGTGAGGCTGCAGTGCTAACCACTGCGCCACTGTGCTGCCCAAATGAGCCCCTGTGGAAGGATTTTGAGGTAAACGGTTTAAATAGAAAAGAGATAATGAGATAACTTTCTGGAGGGAGGACAGTTTGAGGGATATAGTGAAAGGGTGATAGGAGGGACTGATCTATCAGAAACAAATCGGCTATCAGGGATTGTCTGATTAACACTTGGATTTGGCCTATTTTCAGTCATGGGAATTGCAATGTAGGATTATCCCATCCCCGGGTGAGTTGAGGAAGGCAGCAAACAATCATCAACATGATTTCAGTGTGCAGCCCAGCATGAAGCACCCTCTGACTGGCTGCATGTTCAGCAGGGGCACAATAGCGTGTGTGGCTAACACAATGTACAGCTAGCCTGAACCTCTTAAACGCACCCTTCCCCCCCTTCAAGAGGAGGTGTATTCAGGCTACAGCAGTCACTGGAACAGTCTCACAAAGTCTCTGATAGACGGAAGGAAATGGCACATGCAGCAACAGGCCAGAGAGAGAGGGCCCCCAGGGTTCTCAGATGCGGCCCTGGAGGCTTGAGAGAGGCAATGTTTTCACTGGGGGATGGACCATTGTGACATACTGCCAATGGAAAATGATTTTCAGGGGCTTTTTAAATTTTGCTGAAAGTGCACGGTGTCCATGGGCCATCAGAACCCCAGCAGGTATATGAAGGCAGCAAGCCAGACGGAGGTGACTGATTGATTCACTAATCGGCCATCGAGTGAGCCGGTGGGCCTTGGAATGGAAGTTAGAGCTGCGCGGGCATCGAATAACACTGTCAGGTGCAGGGGTTGAGTTGCCAGCATAGTAGGGTGGGGGGAGCTGCCAGAGTGCCATCTTAGAACTGACACTTTTGTGCTTCAAATGGGGAAAAGGGGGGAGTGTGGCATGTGCTGGGTGCAGGAGGTACCTGGACAATAGACCCTGTCAACTGAGAGTGCCCACCAGCCATGGGCATTGTGCACTCAGGAGGTGGAATCTCTGGTGAGGAGGAGTAGCAGACAGGATGAAAGCTGCAGCCACAGGCAGTGGAGAGTAGCACCTTCAGGGAGGGAGGAAGGAGAAAGGCACAAAGGGGACATCGAGTAGCCTTTGCACACAGGAGAAGGTACCCTGCAGGGAGGGTCTATCGTTGGAGGATGAGCTACCATCAGATGTCCGAGCAGCAGTGTCACCGAAGACTGCACCCGTCTCCAGGCAGGCTGTCACAGACCTGTGTGCCATGATGGCGGACGAGCTGAGCCCACTGCTGGTGGTAGCTACCGGATGCTAGTGGTTCTAAAGGTCACTATGGCGCTAAACTTCTACGCCTTGGATTCATTCCAGGGACCCACTGGAGGCATCTGTGGGGTCTGTGGATCTGTGGAGCATCAGTGCATCAAGGTGGTGACCTGTTCAAGAGGCTGGGCCAATACATCCATTGTCGCACTGATCTGAATAGTCAGACTGAGAGAACCACTGGGATCGGGGCTATCACTAGATTTCCTAAGGTGCAGGATGTGATCAACTGCGGTTATGTGGCCATCAATGTCTCCCACAGACCAGCCAGTGGCTTTCGTCAACAGGAAGGGATTCCACTAGCTAAACTTGTAACTGATCTGCAACCACCACAACCAGATCCTGCAGGTGTGTACACGGTTCCCGGGAAGCAGCCATGATGCCTACAAACTAAGACAGTCCCAGGTGCCAGTCATTTTCTCACTCCCGTGTGCTTCCAAGGATAGATTCTGGGCGACAAGGGCTACCCATAAAATAGATGGCTACTTACTCCTGTGACGATCCAAAGCACAGGTGCAGAGGAGAAATACAATGTAAGCCACCGGGAACCCGAGTGACCATTGAGCAGGCCATTGGTCCACTGAAGATGTGACTCAGGTTCCTGGATCGATTTGGTGGTGCCTTTCAATATGTCCCAGCGATGCTCTCACATATTTAGTTTTTTTTTTAGTTTTTTAGTTTTAGAGATACAGCACTGAAACAGGCCCTTCGGCCCATTGAGTCTGCGCTGACCATCAACCACCCATTTATACTAATCCTACACTATTCCCATATTCCTACCACATACCCACCTGTCCCTATATTTCCCTACCACCTACCTATACTAGGGGCAATTTATAATGGCCAATTTACCTATCAACCTGCAAGTCTTTGGCATGTGGGAGGAAACCGGAGCACCCGGAGGAAACCCACGCAGACACAGGGAGAACTTGCAAACTCCACACAGGCAGTACCCAGAATTGAACCCGGGTCGCTGGAGCTGTGAGGCTGCGGTGCGAACCACTGCGCCACTCTGCCGCCCTATTGTGGGCATTTGCTGTGTGCAACACAACCCGACACTACAGAGCTGAGATCAATTGAATAATGAGGATATAATGGAGCAGAATGCCTCCTCAGATGATGAGGATGTGCAGGAAGCTGATGACCAGGCGATGCATCATGAAGGACCCTGGACACCGCAGGAAAGGCGCCAGGAGATAGACGCAAGGGAGGCTCGGAAAACACGAATACAGGAACGTTGTGGATGACCCTTGCTACCCAATGCTTCCATTCAAATAAAGCTTCATCTTTCTGCTGCACTTCATTTGACAATCCATTATCCTGCTCCCACTGACACCTCAATCTCTGACAGGGGGAAGTCGAAGACCACACACAGTGTGGTCCCTCCCAACCAACACTTGGGATGATCCAGGGTACTCCTAAAGTCCAGGATTGCCACAAGTAATGGAAAGGAGATACTAGCTGAATGCAGTACTGTTATTGCACATAAAACCAGACTGAAACAGTAAATCTTTAACAATGCTCTCACCTGTGAATCCCAAGTGCAGCTGGTGGCTTTTTTTTAACTCTCTTGCACGTGCTGCTACGAGGTGCGCCTCCTGTGCGTGGAGCTGAGGTGAAGTCAGGCTGATGAGTTTGTTGCCCCTTGGTTTGGGATGTCCTTAGTGGCTGTCCTCTGGTCTGCGCACATTCCTCCAGCATCCACGGAGTAATCTGCTGGATCTGTCTCCCCATGAGACTCTCCACTCACTCTCATGCAGCCAAGAGGGAAATGGCAGCACTCCTGGCCTGGATTGTCTCCTCCACTGTCTGAGCCAGGATGCGCATACCCTCTGGAATCTCTGCCAGATCTGCACACATCTCACACTGTCATCCAGCATCTGTCACATTAGTGACAACTCCAGAGGCACATCATCAGCCTGGTGCTCAGCATCATCCTGGCTTCCCACACTCCTCCAAGTATCAGTGACCTTGGCTGTCACAGCCTCAATCAGTTCTCATGTGTCTGTGGTGATCTCACCAGATTGTGACTCTGAATATAAATGCAAATGGATACCCACCGACATGAGACTATCTGCTCTGGTGGAGGGTGTTGGAAAATGATGTGATGGTGCATCCTCTGAGGATCTCTCCTCCTCCTCAGCGGTGGGTGGCTGTCTCCTGGTCACAGTGATTCTCTGCTCTTGATGATGACCTGCATAAGAGCGAAAATAGATTAAATGGTTCTGCGCTTCCCACCGGGTCCTGACTGTTGGGGAGGTAGAGCAGATAAGCATCTTAGTGTGGGAGGTGGGGGAACGGGGTCAAATGCCTCTGATTGGTGTAGGGACGGGTGGGAAGGGGTTAATCGCATAATTTACGAACTGTGGTGGGGAGGTAGGTCAAGTGCACAACGTAAGCATTTTGGTGGGGAGAGGGCAAGGGATGAATTACATGGTTATTGCGGCAGGGTTTGAGAGGGGTTAGACACATCCATTTCATTTTGTTGAACCCATTTTAATTAACTATACGTTTAAAAATGTAAATGAAATGTAAGGGCTTGAAGCCTGCGCAGTGAAGCCTGATGCCATTGTCATGGATGGGCCGCCTGCCCCCTCCACATCATCAGGGTCAGTGGGGGGGAGTTGGGATGCAGTCCAGTCATTGAATGAGCCGCTGCGTCTAATATCATGGTGGCTCCATGAAGTGCGGCCCGCACATTTAAGGCTGCCACAACGTAAAATCCAGCCTGCTGTATGGAGTCAAAATTGATCAAGAGTAGGTATTAGATAGGCTGGCTGTACTTAAAGTTGATAAGTCACCAGGACCAGATGAGATACATCCAGGGAGACTGAGGGAATTACATATGGAAATTGCAGAGGCACTGCCCATAATCTTTCAATCCTCCTTAGATACAAGGGTGGTGCCAGAGGACTGGAGAATTGCAAAAGTTTCACCCTTGTTCAAAAAAGTGTATAAGGACAAGCTCAGCAACTACAGTGCAGTCAGTTTAACCTCGGTGGTGTGAAAGCTTTTGCAAATGATACTTTGGGGCAAAATTAATAAGTACTTGGACAGATGCACATTATTTAAGGCAAAACAACAGGATTTGTTAATGGAAAATCATGTTTTACTTGAGTTTTTTAATGTGTTAACAGAGAGGGTTGATGAGGGTAATGCAGTTGATGTGGTGTACATGAACTTTCAAAAGGCATTTGATAAAGTGCCACATAACAGGCTTGTTAGCAAATTTAGAGCCCATGGAATAAAAGGGACAGTGGCAGCATGGATATGAAGTTGGCTCAGTAATAGGAAACAGAGTAGTTGTGACCACAACAAAAACAAGAAATGCTGGATTCACTCAGCAGGTCTGGCAGCATCTGTGGAAAGAGAAGCAGAGTTAAGGTTTCGGGTCAGTGACCCTTCTTCGGAACCGGTTGTGACCAGTTGTTTATCGGACTGGAGGAAGATATATCGAGGGGTTCCCCAGGAGTTGGTTTAGGGGCTCCTGCTTCTCTTGATACATATTAATAACCTAGACTTGGGTGCACAGGGCACAATTTTAAAATTTGCAATGACACAAAACTTGGAACTATTGTGAACTGAAAGGAGGGTAGTGATAAACTTCAAGAGGACATAGTCAGAATGGTGGAATGGGCAGACAATGGATAAATAGGCTGGAAGGTATAGCTGTAAATGAACAGTGGGAAACATTTCAAGAAACAATTCAAAGGGTTCAACAAAAGTACATTCTGTTCATAAGCAAAAACTCGTCAAGAAAGACCCATCCGTGCCTCACTCAGACTACAGGAAAAGGCTTACCATGTTGCAAAAATAGTAGCAAGTCTGAGAATTGGCAGTGTTTTAGAAACCAGCAGATGACCATCAAAAAGTTGATAAATAGGGGAAAATAGAATATGAGAGTAAACTAGCCAGCAATATAAAAACAGATTGTAAGAGCTCTTCAAAGTATTTAAAAAAGAAGAGTAGTTCAAGTAAACATTGGTCCCTTAGAAGCAGATACCAGAGAAATTATCATGGGGAATGATGAAATGGCAGAGGCTTTGAACAAATATTTTGTGTCTGTCCTCACAGTAGAAGACACAAGCTCCATCCCAGAAATAGGCAGTAACATATGGGCTACAAAGAATCAAAACATTAAGGAAATTGATATCAGACGAGGAAAGTATTGGAGAAAGTTGAGGGGCGAAAATCAGACAAGTCCCCGGGACTAGATTACCTACACCCAACGGCTCAAAAAGAGGTAGCTGCAGAGATAATGGATCCACTGGCTATTATTTTCCAGAATTCCTTAGATACAGGAATGGTTCCAGTCAATTGGAAGTTGGCAAATGTTACACCACTTTTGGAAAAAGAAGGTACAGAGAAAACAAGGAGCTAGAGGTCAGTTAGACCAGCATCAGTCATTGGGAAGATGCTGCAAACTATTATTAAAGAAGTCTTTATATTGCATTTCGAAAAGTATAGTGTGATTAGAACAAGTCAGCATGGTTTTACTAAAAGGGAGATCCTGTATGACAAATTTATTAGAGTTTTTTTGAGGATGTAAATAGTTGGATCGATCGTCCATCAGTGCAGCACAGCAAGCTGATCCAGAGATATACTAAATGGAAAAGATGGATCTGGCAGAAGTTGAATATGGTAAATGGAGTTTGAGGAGAAAATGGAGACCGCCTCACAGACCACGGATGAAGACTGGGCAGTTATTGAACAGATAGTGGCACCACCTAAATTTCACCAGGGATTATCAAGGTTTAGAGTTTTGAGAGATACAGCACTGAAACAGGCCCTTCGGCCCACCGAGTCTGTGCCGACCATCAACCACCCATTTATACTAATCCTACACTAACCCCATGTTCCTGCCACATCCCCACCTGTCCCTATATTTCCCTACCACCTACCTCTACTAGGGGCAATTTATAATGGCCAATTAACCTATCAACCTGCAAGTCTTTGGCATGTGGGAGGAAACCGGAGCACCCGGAGGAAACCCACGCAGACACAGGGAGAACTTGCAAACTCCACACAGGCAGTACCCGGAATTGAACACGGGTCGCTGGAGCTGTGAGGCTGCGGTGCTAACCACTGCACCACTGTCATTCCTTTTGCAGGCTGTAGGGGAATTTGGAAGACTAACTCATGCATAAGCCAATATTATTATTGGCCAGGTCTTACAAAGGATGTGAGCCAATTTTGCAGGTCCTGCCATACATGCCAAATTGTGGGAAAATCACAATCTACTATAAAACTGGCACCACTAGTTCCCATACCAGTGATTGAGAGACCATTAAACAGGGTATTGGTAGACTGTGTAGGACCCTTGCCAAAAACCAAAGTGTGATATCAATACATACTGTCATGCTAGGCCTCCACCTGCCAAGAATGAGGCACATTAATTTTGTCATGGACATTAATATTAAACTGTTACTGGAGTGAAGAAAGGACATGGCTTGAAAAAGCATTTGCATATCAACAGACGGTGCTTGGAAGGACAAAGGACAATTCCCTGACACATTCAACCCACAATGGACCTTGATCACCAGGTATTGTGTGTAAGAGGGGCATTTCAGAGACTGCTAAGGTGATACAACCAGGACTGGTTGGACCAGATGGTCACATGACTAATTGGCTGCTCCAGGGTTTTTTGAACAGGCCACATACAGTTTGAACTGGGAGAGTGTCTGTTTGCTTCTGGACTGAGAAGATCTCTCCTCTCTGCTCCCATAAAGCACACAAATATTCACCAAGGAAGAAAATGCTGACAAAATATTGGTAGAAGCAGAGATTTCAGAGGTTATGTATAGGGTGAGAATTGAGAGGCGGGATGCACTGGAACGTCTGGCTCTGCTTAGAGTGGATGAGTCGCCTGGTCCAGATGGCTTGCATCACAGGTTACTGAAGGAAGTGAAGTTGTACATACCTGGAAGTGCTTGCCATAATGTTCCTAGACACACGGGGGGTGCCAGAGGATTGAAGTGTGACAAATGTGACGCCTTATTCAAGAAAGGGTGTAAGGACAGTCCTTGTACCGACAGACCAGTCAGTTTAACATAATTGTTGGGTCAGGTCTTCGAAACAATAATCAGGCAAAAAAAATGGAGACACTTGGAGAGGCTTGAGTTAATTAAGGATAACAAGCATAGATTTCTAAAACACAGATCATGCTTCACTAATCTAATTGAATTTTTATGATGAAGTAATAGCAAACGTCGATGAAGAGAAAGTAATGGATACTGTCAATATGTATTTTAAGAAAGAGTTTGACAAAATACCACATAGAATTCTGGTTAATAAAATTGAATCTCATGGACTAGGTGGGTCAATGTCAGTTTGCATTTAGAAAAATGGCTTAATGACAGGAAACAGCAAGTCTTGGGAAATGATTATTTTTCAGACTGGAGGACGGATGACAGTGGTATTCCACAAGGATCTATGTTCCGACCACTACTTTTTTGTGATATATAGAAGTGATTTGGATCTTGGAGGACAGAATAAAATGTTAAATTTTGCTGATGATACCAAACTTGGAGGAGTGGCAAAATTGTGGATGATGCAAATCAACTGCAATAGGACATAAATAGGTTATCAGAATGGAGAGACAAGTGACAAATGGAATTTAATACAGAAAAGTCTGATGTGCTGCATTTTGGCAGAAGGGATAGGGTGAGGGCAATATAGATTTAATGACACAGTTCTCAAGAGTATGTAGCGACAGAGAGAGGTGGGGGTGCATTTCCATACATCTTTCAAGGTGGAAGGAGGTATTGAGAGATTGTTTAGCAAATCATATAAGATCTTGGACTTCATAAATAGATGTATAGAGTTCAAAAGAAGGGAAGTTATGCTGAACCTGTATAAAGCTCTGGTTAGACCACAACTAGATTTTTGTGTCCGGATCTGGTCACCACAATTTAGGAAGGATCTGCAGGTCTTGGAGATTGTGCAGAGAAGGATTTATTGGAAGGATTCCAAGGATAAGGATTTCTAGCTATAAGGTTAAGTCGGAAAAGCTGGGATTGTTCTCTTTGGAGCAAAGGAAATTGAGGGGATAATTGATAGAAGTGCACAAGATTATGACAATTTTAGATAAGGCAGACAAAAAACCGTTCCCATTAGCTGATGGTACAAGGACTAGGCTATACAAATGTAAGGTTTTGGGGAAGAGATGCAGGGGGAATGCGAGGAAGAACTTTTCTATGCAACGGGTGGTAATGACCTGGAACTCACTGCCTCCGAGGTTGGTGGAAGAAGAGACGATCAATGATTTCAAATAGAAACTAGATGGGCACTTCAAGGAAATAAACTTCCAGGGTTCCGTGGATAGAATGGGGGAATGAAACTGATTAGATTGCTCTCTGAAGAGCCAGCATAGATTTGATGGGCTGAATGGCCTCCTTTGTATCGTAATGACTCTATGGCCTCTACATTTCCTTAGATATGGAGATCAAAACTGTGCACAGTATTCCAGGTGTGGTTTCAAAAGGTCTATACATTTGTAGCAAGACTTCCTTATTCTTGTACTGCAATCACCTGTCTATTAAGGCCATCATGTCTTGCTAATTGCTTGCTGTACCTGTTTGCTAACCTTCTGTGTTCCTTGGAAGACGACATCCAAATCTCTCTGAACATTAGCATTTGGATGTTTCTTGCCTTTTAAAAATATTCTGTTTTTCTATTTTTACTACCAAAGTGAATAACCTCACACTTACCACATTATACTCCATCTGCCAGCATGTTGCCCACTACTTAACCTGTCTATATCTCTTTGCAGCCACTTTTCATCCTTACAGCTTACAGTCCCACCTATCTTTGTATTGTCAGCAAACTTATATGCATTACTCTCAGTCTCTTTGTCTCAGTAATGAATATAGGTTGTAAACAGCTGAGGCCCCAACACTGATCCACCAGTTACAGCCTGTCAACTTGAACATGCCCCATTAATGCTTACTCTGTACTTCCTGTCCATTAAGCAAACCTTCATCCATGGTAATATATTATCTTAAATCCATGAGCCCTTATCTTGCATATTAACCTTTTGTGAGGTACCTCATTGTACGCCTTTTGGAAATCCAAGAATATTACATCCATTGGCTTCCCTTTATCTACACTACTAGTTAGTACCTCAGAAATGCTAATAAATTTGTCAAACAGGATTTCTCTTTCATAAAACCTAGTCAACTCTGTCTGATCTTGCTTTGGCTTTCTAAGTGCATTATTAAGGCTTCCTTAACAAAGATTCCAGTATTTTCCTGAAGACTGATGTCAGGCTAACTGACATTTAGGGCTGGATTTTAATGGCTCGATGGCATTCTTGGCAGTAAGCTTGAAACAATGCACGGCACACGCATGAAATGAGAACCATGGAGTTGCCGTGATATTACGTACGGCGGCTCATTGGCATGGAGGGGGTGGAGTGCCCACCCCAATGACATAAAGGTGCTCCATCATCAGCAAAGGCATTTGGTGCCACTGTGCGGATGTCTGCGCCATTTTTGAAGGGCTTCAGGCCCTTCAGTTTCATTTACATTTTTAAAGGTCCCATTTTAATAAAAACTGCAGAAAAAAAATTATTTTATTTTATTTTTTTAGAGATACAGCACTGAAACAGGCCCTTCAGCCCACCGAGTCTATGCAAACCATCAACCACCCATTTATAGTAATCCTGCACTAATCTTATATTCCTACCATATCCCCATGTGTCCCTATATTCCCCGACCACCTACCTATACTGGGGGTAATTTATAATGGCCAATTTACCTATCAACCTGCAAGTCTTTGGTGGTGGGAGGAAACCGGAGCAACCAGCAAAAACCCACGCAGACACAGGGAGAACTTGCAAACTCCGCACAGGCAGCACCCAGAATTGAACCCGGGTCGCTGGAGCTGTGAGGCTGCGGTGCTAACCACTGCGCCACTGTGCCGCCGAATGACATAAAGGGAGAGGAATCCCCTCTCCCACCACCCCCCCCCCCCCCACCGCTGCCCCACACTGGGTACTCGTTTAATACATATCTCCCAGAGAAAGCACATTTTGATATTCTGAACTCCCCTACCCACCCCCACTTAAGTTCAGCACCTTTGATCTTCAATCCCTTCCCATCATCACCACAACAAATAGGAGTAGTTCTCTCAGCTCCCCCCCACCCACCCTGTGAATTTCACTCCTTCCTCCAAACGGAGATTCAAAGGCACGGGAGTTCTGGTCACTGGCTGAAATATCGGCATGGGACATCGCTCCAAGGTAAGTATTTATTCATTCATTTAAATTTAATTAGCATATGTAGATTAAGGCTCCTCCACCGAGCCGTCGGGACAGGGGGGTGGTGGTTTGGGGAGGGCGCCCCGAGGCCCCGCTGCTGGCTGTAAAATGTGAGCAGCCTTCCCAGCGTTGAGGCCCAAGGTGGGCCTCTCCTGGAAGAATTTTTCGCAACCCCCATCACAAATCCCGACATTGGAGCCCTGTTAAAATTCAGCGCCAAGTTCGTGTTTTCTCTCTCCCTCCTTTCTTGCATAGGGATGTTACATCTGCTGGCTTCCAATCAGCCAGGATCACACTAGATTAGATTAGAGATACAGCACTGAAACAGGCCCTTCGGCCCACCGAGTCTGTGCCGACCATCAACCACCCATTTATACTAATCCTACACTAATCCCATATTCCTACCAAACATCCCCATCTGTCCCTATATTTCCCTACCACCTACCTATGCTAGTGACAAATTATAATGGTCAATTTACCTACCAACCTGCAAGTCTTTTGGCTTGTGGGAGGAAACCGGAGCACCCGGAGAAAACCCACGCAGACACAGGGAGAACTTGCAAACTCCACACAGGCAGTACCCAGAATCGAACCCGGGTCCTTGGAGCTGTGAGGCTGCAGTGCTAACCACTGCGCCACTGTGCTGCCCCAAATTTAGTGAATTTTGAAAAATCATAGCCAGTGCCTCCATTATCTCTGCATCTACCTCTTTTAGAACCATATGATGTCGGCCATCAGGTCCTGGGGATTAGCCGGCTTTTAACACATTAAGTTTCTCCAATACTTGTTCTCTGCTGATATTAATTACTTTAAGTTATTAGCTCTTAATGGGCTTCAGTTACCCTCTATCTCTGGTATGTAATTTATGTTTTCTACTATGAAGAAAGATGCGCAATATTTGTTTCATCTCTCTGCCAATTCCTCATTCCCCATGACAATTTCTCCTGTCTCTGCTTCTATGTGACCAATGTTTACTTTAGCTACTCTCTGACATTTTTATGCACTTGTAAAAGCTCTTACAATCTACTTTAATCAACTCTTCAAATTGATCAGCTGAAACTTTCACAGTTCTCTGTCCCTCCATCCTTAATTATAGTCTCCAGTAATTTCCTGACAGAAAATGTTAGCCTAACTGGTCCATAAATCCCTGGTTTACCTCTCCCACCTTTCTTAAATAGCAGAGTGATATGTACAATTTTTGAATTTAAAGGATCGTTTCTTGAATTGAGAGAACTTTGGAAGATGATACAAAAGCCGAATACTTTGGATGCTGGAAATCCAAAATAGAAACAGAAATTCCAGAAATACTCAGCACGTCATGCAGCATCTGCACAGAGAGAAACAGTGTTAATGGGTAGAATTTTACTGGGGCTGAGAGGCGGGGAGGTGCCGGTAAACTAGCGCGGATCTACGTTGGGGCTGCTTTCCGTTGCAATCCCACCTCCGGAGCATTTACCAGTTGTGCGACTGGATGTGCAGCGGCTGCCAAGGAGGTGGCCAACCATTTGCATAATTAAATGCCTTATTAAGGGCCATTTTACGAGGCTGCCAGCAGTTTGTCGACAGCAGGATGACACCCAGCACGTGGGGAGGCCACCAACTTAATGCAGGCGGCCTCCCTGCGGTGCTCGAGGGGCAATTCGGTGCCGGAGTCTTCATGGCCCAAAGAGGGGGCTACCTGCAGGCAAGGACACCCCTATGGGACAAATGAAACCCCCAGAGAGGTTTCATCTCTGACTGTCATCCCCCTGCTTTATTCATTTATTTTTACTTACCTGGAAGTGCCTCATTTGGCCTCCTGCATGACTCAGCAATGACCAATGTTCCTGGTGATGATGCTGAGGCTTTCGAGCTGTCTGCTCTCTGGTTGGACCGGCATGGTGAGGAGTCTGCACGCCGTTCTTAATTGGATGATGGGCCAGCAGGAGGCCAATTAGGAGGCTGCCTATGGTACAATTGCTGAGATGGTCCCACTGCTGGAAAGTGCAGGCTTGGACCCACTTTGCAACCTGACATTGGGATCTGGAAGCCTGTGGTAAAATTCAGGCCAATGTTTCAGGTCGATGACTTTTCAACACAATCCACCATCAAATTCTGTATAAAGTTCTGACGAAGGGTCATCGACCTGAAACATTAAATCTGTTTCTCTTTCCACAGATGCTGCCAAACATATTGAGAACTACTGGCATTTTCTGGTTTTTATTTTGGAAAACTACCACCAGCAATGTATTCATCTACTTCCCTTAAGTCGCTGGGATGAAAACCATCTGGTCCTGGGGATTTTTTATTCTTTTGTAACATTAATTTCTTCATTATTGTTATTCTCTTAGATTAATTTTGGGGAGTCCCCATCCCTGATTCAATATTATTCTGCTTGGGATGTCCAGCATGCTATCCTCTTCCTCTTCTGTAAATACTGGTGAAAAGTAATGATTTAACGTACCTGCCACTTACATATTTTCATTTATAATACAACTATTATCAGCTTTTAAGGCACTCACATTGCTCCTAATCACATTCTTTTAATGAATATAAATCTAAAAGCATTTTGTGTTGATTTTAATACAATTTGCAAGTTTCTGGTCCTACTCCCTTTTTGCAACTCTTACTATTAGTTTCGTACCTTTGGAACGATGAAAGGGATGGAGAAGAGAAGATGTGTTTGGTGGTGGCATCACACTTGAAGTGGCAGAAATGCCAGAGAATGAACCATTGAACGTGGAGGCTGATGGGGCGGAAGGTGAGGTTAAGGGAAACCTGATCATTGCTCTGCGGGTGATGAGGACAGATGTGTGTAAAATGGGATGAACATGGTCGAGGGCTCAGTAAAACCTGGTAAAGGGGAATACTTAACTGAAGGAATAGGAAGATATATCAGAAGCACTGGTGTGGAAGGTGGCATGGTCAGAATTGAGGTGATGGATACGGAGAAACTGGGAGAATGTAATAGAGTCGTTACAGGAAACAGGATGGGAGCCTGGTAATCAAGGCAGCTGTGGGAGTCAGTAGGTTTAAAGGAGATTATTGTTCACAGACTCTCCTCAGAAATGAAGGTAAATTGAGAAATGGAGGTAAATTGAGAAATGGAGGGGAAGAATTCGTGATTGAACCAAACTGAGGAAACTGGACAATTTTAAATTGATGGGAAGGGTCAGATGGGTTGCGGATTTAGGTTGCAGCAGATTGGACAGGGAGAAATAACATACTGTTGAGACAGGAAGAAATAAGAAGCACGTGACAAGAACAATTTCAAATGATGGGTCTTCCAGGGCAGTCCTGTTTGTGGACCTTGGGAAGGAAAGCAGGATATGTGGATTGGGAGCCATGAGCCTGGAGGCCACGGGGGGATCATTTCCAGAGGAGATGAGGTCAGTGATGGTCTGGGAAACAAAGTAGACACAGTGATCTGTTACAGAAGTGTATGGCAGTAAACCAGAGTCAGTGATAGAAAGATAGCTCTGCTTTTCGGTGATCTGCTTTAATCATTTGACTAATTTAACAATTGCAGTGAATGGATATTTGACTGCATTCTTCAGCTGCTCTCTGAATTTAGTCTGGGTCACTGCATAAATACAGGTGTTGGTGCAAGTGCTCAAAAGCTGCAGCATGTAGCCAGATTGTTCAATGATGTATGCAGGATCATGGGGACCTGTGTAATAACCCAGGTTCGAAATTCGCCAATGAAGGAAAAATGCAACATTTGTCATCCATAACAGTATAAAACTACCAGATATGGTGAAGAGTAAAATGATGGATTTCCTTCGGTTCTCCATCTCTGGGTCAGTGTGATTCTCACTCTTGCTGTGATCCAATAGTTTCCTGCGGATTCTGCTGGCCACTAAAATGTGTCTGACAGTCAGAGCATTGAGCAGTAAAATCAGAACGAATGGAAGGAAAGGGGTTAAAATAATACTGAGGCTGTGAAATGCTGCCCAGGCAGCTTCAGTGTAGTAGCTCAGTGATTCAATACCCCCCCAGGGAACATTGTCAATTATATATTCAGGTTCATATATAAAGTACCAAGGAATATTTTTCAAGCAGAAGAACACACTCACTGTCATTATAACCACAGCTGCAGTTTTCTCCGTGCAATATTTTGTTTTCATTTTGTGGCAACAAATTGCAAGAAATCGATCAAAGGTGAAAGTGATGGTGAACCAGACAGAAATGTCTGTGGCTGCAGAAAGTAGGACAAGTAAGAGAGAAAGTGCAGGAGTGGTCTCCAGGTAAGTACCTGGGAAATGATAAGGAATAACTGTAAACAGTATCACATCAGTGAAAACGACCAGTAGATCTGCCACTGCCATGGCCACCAGGTAGTGGGTGATACATTTGGAGAGTCCGCACTTTCCTTGTGACAGGATCACAATGGCCACTGAGTTAACTGAAATAAATAGAGAAATGTAAGGGGATAATATGTTGCCATCTAAGAGAACGTGGCAATTGCATAGGAACATGGGGACTTCAGACGAGGAATTAGCTAATTATCCTATCAAGCTTGCTCTGCCGTTCAGTTAGACCATGACTGATCTGTATCTTATTTATATTTATCTGCCTTGGTTTTGTAACCTCCAATACACTTGTCTTCTCTTTCTTCTTTCTTCCTTTGGCCTCCTTGTCTCGAGAGACAATGGGTAAGCGCCTGGAGGTGGTCAGTGGTTTGTGGAGCAGCGCTAACCCGTAACTGCTGCCTTCCATGTTGTTTCAGTCGCTGTGAGGCGACTATGAAGTGACCTCTCCATGGCGCATGCCTGGGCGAATGTATGGAGGTTGAGAGTTGCCCAATCGTCAAAACCCCCCTCTCGCTAACAGCAGTCTATTAATCTAGCTTTTAATATTTTGAATGGACCTATCTTTAGCAGCTTTTTGGGGAGAGAGTTCTTGATTTCCACCACCCTTTGTGTGAGGAAGTTCTTCCTGACATCACCCTCGAAGAGCCTTGCTCTCATTGTAAGGCTATGTCCCATTGATCTGCACAGCCCCCGAGAATGGGAATAGTTTCTTTCTGTCTGCACTACCAAATCCTTTAATCATCATAACCATTTCAATTAGTTGACTCTTTGATCTTCCATATTCAAGGTAAAACAAGCCTTGCCTATGAAACTGGTGCTCATAATTTAACTCTTTCAGCAGTGATATCAATCTGGAGACATTCTACAACCTTCTCGACTCAATATTGAGTTCAATAATTTCAGACCATGTGCCCCATTATTTTTGTATTATTTATTTATATATTATATATTCTTTTACATATTTTCTCTTTGAATTATTTATTTTTTAACCATGCGCTAGTTCTTAGTCTGAATTTTAAGACCTCACTGCCGAGATCAGCAGTGAGCTCAAGAAAATGCACGCCAATGTGCTGCCACAATCTCAAGTGCGGCAGCTCATCTATCGCCAGGGCGGCCGGTCACATTCCCCCACCCCGCAATCTCGTGGAGAGGGCAAGATATCGGTCACCAGCAATGGCATCCACTGCCTATGTGCAGGAGCTGGCGCCATTTGTAAAGGGCAGCCAGACCTGACCAATTAAAATGTCTAATTTACTACCTCACCAGAATTAAATCACTAAATTTCTAATGCCCCTTCTCCCCATTAAAAATTAGAATAACTCCTTACCCTTCACCCCCCAAAGCACTTAACTTTTACATCTGACCTTACCTCACAAACTGCACAAAGTTTAAGGTTCAAACCTTCCCACCATCCTCAGCACCCGTTGGGTGAATTTTACAGACCCCAACACCCCCGCCCCACCCAACGTCACGGCTCATGGAGAGGAGGTGTTCAGTAAATACCTCTGGGAGATGGCTGCCGTGCACCCCGATGTCGGGAGGACCTGGCCCGTTATGGCCAGTGGTGGCGAGGCCTGATGGTGGCATCACACCACTTGGCAATGTGATGTTTAAATAAATTAAGACCATTGAAAAAATTAGATTCACGTTCCCGCCATCTGTTCATCGTGCTGCTGGCCAGCACTCCCAGGCCTTCGGTTACCCGTCTGGGGAATTGAGGCGGAGCACTGGTGGATAAGGAGCAAGAAGTAAGTTTCTCAGTGCGGGAGGGAGGGGAGCAGGATCAAAGTCATATCATTGGTGTCGGTGATGGTGGGAAAGGTTATAGTTCAAAGGTTATTCCCTTTTGGGGGGGATGGTCAGGTGGACAAGGTAAGCGTTTTGGGGAGAGAGGGCAAATAATTAATTCTATTGTTATTGGGGGGTGGGAGTGGGGCAAAATAAACGTTTTCATTTTTTTTCATTCAATTATTCTTTAAAAACATTAAATTGAACAATAGGCTTTGGACTCTAGGCTTTAGTGGGCGTAAAAGTGGATAAATCCCCAGGCCCAGAGGAGATGCATCCCAGGCTGTTGTGTGAGGCAAGGGAGGTGATAGCAGGAGCTCTGACACAAATTTTCAGATCCTCTCTGGCCACGGGAGAGGTGCCAGAGGACCGGAGGACAGCGAATGTGGTACCGTTATTCAAGAAGGGTAGAAGGGATAGGCCTGGTAATTACAGGCCAGTGAGTCTAACATCAGTGGTTGGGAAACTATTGGAAAATAGTCTGAGGGACAGGATTAATGTCCACTTTGAGAGGCAGGGAGTAATCAGGGATAGTCAGCACGGCGTTGTCAGGGAGAGATCGTATCTAATTGATTGAATTTTTCGAGGAGGTGACTAGATGTGCAGATGAGGGTAAAGCAGTTGATGCAGTCTACATGGATTTCAGTAAAACTTTTGATAAGGTCCCGCATGGGAGATTGGTTAAGAAGATAAGAGTCCATGGGATCCAGGGCAATTTGGCAAATTGGATCCAAAATTAGCTTGGTGGCAGGAAACAGAGGGTAATGTTCGACGGTTGTTTTTGCAAGTGGAAGCCTGTGGCCAGTGGTGTAGTACAGGGATCAGTGCTGGGACCCTTGCTGTTTGGAGTGTACATTAATGATTTAGACATGAATATAGGAGGTATGGTTAGTAATTTCGCAGATGACATGAAAATTGGTGGTGTCGTAAATAGTGAGGAGGAAAACCATAGATTACAGGACGATATAGATGGGCTGGTAAAATGGGTGGAGCCGTGGCAAATGGAATTTAATCCTGAGAAGTGTGAAGTGATGCATTTTGGGAGGACTAACAAGGCAAGGGAATATACAATGGATGGTAGGACCCTAGGAAGTACAGAGGGTCAGAGGGACCTTGGTGCACTGGTTCATAGATCACTGAAGGCAGCAGCATAGGTAGATAAGGTGGTTAGGAAGGCATATGGGATACTTGCCTTTATTAGCTGAGGCATAGAGAATATAAGAGCAGGGAGGTTATGATGGAGCTGTCTCAAACGCTAGTTAGGCCACGACTGGAGTGCTGTGTACAGTTCTGGGCACCACACTACAGGAAGGATGTGATTGCACTGGAGAGGGTGCAGCGGAGATTCACCAGGATGTTGCCTGGGCTGGAGCATTACAACTATGAAGAGAGACTGAAAAGGCTAGGGTTGTTTTGCTTAGAACAGAGAAGGATGAGGGGGGGACATGATTGAGGTATACCAAATTATGAGGGGCATTGATAGGTTAGATAGGAAGAGACTCAAAATGGCGCCAGTGCCTGTGAACAGGTAGCTGAGGCCATTGCCACGGATGGACTGCTTCCCCATCCACATCATCGGCGGGGAGCGGGGGCGGCCTGCCCTGGCTATTTAAGTGAGCTAATTTCGGCTGCAGAGTAAATATTTCAGCCAATGATGTATATTTGAGGCTGGCCCTCCTCCTGCACTGGCAAACTTATCTCTTTCCCCTTCCCCACCCGAACGGGGATCTGAAGGCAAGGGAGTGCCAGCAGCCATGTAGATGATCGTGGTAGGCCCTCAAAATCACTGGTATGTCTATTTAAATATAACAATTTTATTCATTTGAAGATGTTAATTGTCGTCTCATCACCCAACGGTGGGGTGGCTGCCACGGAACCATATCACCACCAGGAGGGTCGGGCCAGGCTTTCATAGTTTCACGGTCCATGACAGGCCTCATATGGAGACATCTTAGCCCTCCTCCCCCACCATTGAACGCGATGCCTGTGGGAGAACAAAATCCAACCCTTTAACTTGTTTTTTTTTCATGTTTTTGCTTTCAGATAGAGCTGTTCATTATTCTGCCATTAGCACTCTCTCTGGACTCATGCTTTGTGTTCACTACAACTATTTCTGTTCCATGACATCCCTGTAATTTAATCTTACCGTCCCTCTGGCCGATCAGAGACATTCCCTCGTTCTTCTTCACCCTCCCCCCTTTCACTATGCTCAAAGACTGTTACATTTCTAACTTTTCCCATTTCTGATGAAAGGTCACAGATTGAAAATTTATCTCTGTTTCTCGCTCTACAGATGCTGCAAGACTTGCTGAGTATTTTCAGCACTTTCTGTAGTCTCAATCTTCTGCTTCTATGCCTCACACCGCCCATGCTGAACACAGTTTTGTTCTCTCACTTAATCAATTAATATCCCTTTTCAACTTTCTGCCCTCATCTAACTTAGTGTGGTTAGCAAACATAAATATGCAGCTCTCTATTCCATCATACAAGTTATTAATGTGCACAGTGAAAAGCTCTACTCCCTACTGTACCATGTTAGTTACCTCCTCACAAAGTTCAACTAGGTGAGGTGTTAATATCCATTTACAAATCTAGTTCCAGATAAGGATTCCAGAGTTTAAGGGAGTCATACCTAATGATCCGAGAGGCAAGAAATTACAGTTAATGATACTGGGGAGCATGGCAATTATATTTAGGGATTTAGGAGAGCATGGGATTTATGAATGGGGATCCCAAATGACTTGCATTTATATAGCGCCATTCATAATGTCTGAAAACACCCAAAGTATTTTTTCCTTTTGAAGTGTTCTCGCTGTTATAACGTACGAAGTGCAGCAGGCAATTTGCACATAGCAAGCTCCCACAAACAGCAATGTGATAATGACGATGAATGATTCACAATATCAAGGTAATTGAATCATTGATAAATGTCAGAATTTTGTTCTGGACTTATATATTTCAAAAATCAATAATTATTATGGGAGTTCGTAAAGAAACAATAGCATGAATCACAAAAAATAGCAGAGAGCAAGGGTAAGAGAAAGAGCGAACGAGGGCACATTGTATACTGAAGAAGGTGATTTTCAGAATTAATTCAGATTGTGCTGCAGTAACAGTGTTGAGAGTGTGTGAGGGGAGCAGGAAGATGAGACAATGGAAGATGGGCTGATGGTTGATGAACTCTGGTTTTAAAATTGGACAGGTTCTGGCAGCTGAAGGGACACAGCCCTGCTCAATGTATGTCACCAGTAAGGGTGAATATATCTAGTAAAAGGTTTTCAGTATGGTGCCACTTGCTGCACGCAAGCCCATTTTCCTCTCATCACCATTTCTGGTCGTGCTTTTATACCAAAATATAATATTGAAACTTCTGATGTAAACATTTATAATGGCATTTCCTGATGTAAAGAGATTTATGATTTGTTGTTGAATCAATCAAATCACACAAAATAGTTTTTGAAAAGTGTTTGGCATTTATCCTGATTACAGAAATCTCTAATCACTTAAATAATGTATTTCCCAAAATGCTAAAAAAATCAGAAAAATATTCATTTAAAAATAACATTGTTACATTTGCAAAATAACATAGTGAAAAGGCATTTGTTTCCATTAAATGTTTAATTGACTTACCAAGAACTCCAAGAACTGCAAGAACAGCATAGTAAATGTCTTCTATTTGATGGAATATTGTTGGTTCACGCATTCTTTGTGAGATCTAAGTATCTGTTGATAACAGAGAAATAACTCTGCCTGACTGCACAAAACATTCTGAGGAACCTTGTATTTATACAGGAGGGAATTCTCCAGTGAGTTATCAGTTGCATCATTATGAATATTAATTACAGTTCATTGAACAAACAAGTGGAATCATTTATGAAAACTGACAAGCTCATCATGGAATAAAATATAACTCACTAGACTTACACTGCCTTAAAACAATATATTACATAGAAATTAGAGTTGAATGTGACCCTGTTAGAGAAGTATTATTGATTGATTAAACATAGAACAATGCTATCTGTGAAAAGAATTCTCCTCATCTCAGTCCTAAATGATCGCCCCCTGATCCTGAGACTGTGAGCCCATGTTGTAAATTTCCTAGCCAGCAGAAAAAAGTCTGTGTCAACCCTGTCAAGACCCTTTAGAATCTACTTAGCAAAGGATTCAGTTTTATCCCCTTACACCCGTACTTCAATGAATTTTGTGCTCGGCAAGATGTCGAACTCTTCTTCTGTCGCCTTCGGCTTCAGGCTCACTTCTTTGCCCAGGTGTCCTCCACGTGACCAGCGGACCCATTCACTTCCTCCAATATTCTCCCTCCACCTGGACCCCTCACTCTGACCTCTCATCTGCTCTTGATCTTTTCATTGAGAACTGTCTTAATTTCTCTGCCCCCTCCCCTCACTCACACTAACCTGTCTCCCTCTGAACTTTCTGCATTCCATTCTCACAGGTCAGTGTGTTAAAACCTGCTGACAAGGGTGATATTGTTGTTGTCTGGCATATCAACACAGAAACCGAGCTCCAACTCTCAGACACTTCTTCCTACTTCCCCCTGGAGCATGACCTCACCGCTGAACATCAAGCCATTGTCTCCAGGACTGTCACTGACCTCATCTCCTCTGGACAGCTTCCCACCTCAGTATCACAACCCTGGACAGCCCGCTTCTATTTCCTTTCCAAAATCCACAAACAGGACTGTCCTGGTAAACCCATCATTTGATCTGTTCCTGCCCTAATGAACTTACTTTTTCCTATCTTGACACTATTTTCCTCACCTTGTCCAGTCTTTTACCACCTACATCCATGACTCTTCTGATGCCCTACATAATTTCAACCATTTCCAGTTTCCTGGCCCTAACCGACTCCTCTTCACTACAGGCGTCCAATCTCTCTACACCTCCGTCCCCTATCAGTTTGGTCTGAGGCCTCTGCCCTTCTTCCTTGAACAGAAGCCCAACCAGTCCCCATCCACTACCACCATCTTCTGCCTGGCTGATCTTATTCTCACATTGAACAACTTCTCTTTCAACTCCACTCACATGTCCAAATAAGCAGTGTTGCTATGGGTACCCAGATGCGCCTCAATTATGCCTGTCATTTTGTGGGGTATGTTGAACATTCCTTGTTCCAGTCCTAATCAGGCCCCCTCCACCAACACTTTTCCGGATGCAACATTCCACAACAGCGCTTCTGCTGTGTCTTCCCTTTTCCTCAACTGATGATTCCCACACACTGCGGTTGAAAGGGCCCTTGACTGTGTCCAATCATTTCCTGCATTACCTGCTCTCACCCCTTTTCCTCCCTCCCAGAACTACAATAGGGTTCCACTGACCTCACATTCTACCCCATCAGCCTGCATATCTAAAGGACCGTCCTCTGCCATTTCCGTCGCCTCCAACATGATGCCACCACCAAACACATTTTCTCCTCCCCTGTCAAGCATTCCAAAGGGATCGTTCTCTCTGTGACATCCTGGTCCACTCCTCCATCACCCCTGACACCTCGTCCCCTTTCCACAGCACCTTCCCATGCAATTGCAGGAGGTGAAATACCTGCACTTTTACCTCCTGTCTCCTCACTATCCAAGGTCTCAAACAATCCTTCCAGGTGAAGCAACGATTTACTTGTACTTCTTTCAATTTAGTATACTGTATGCTGCTCGCAATGTGCCTGCCTCGACACTGGGGAGAACAAACACAGAATGGGTGACTGCTTTGTGGAACACCTCCACTCAGTCCACAAGCATGATCACGAGCTTCTGGTTGCTTGCCATTTTAATTCACCACTCTGCTGTCACGCCCACATTTCTGTCCTTGGCCAGTGAAACTCAACGCAAGCTCGAAGACCAGCACCTCATCTTTTGCTTGGGCACTTTACATCCTTATGGACTCAACATAAAGTTCAACAATTTCAGAGCATGACTGCCATTTATATATTTTTTAATTTTCTTATTCTTTAAAGTTTTATTTCATTTTATTTTTTAATAAATGTAATGAGCCTGTCTTAAACTTGTTATTCATATTTTTGCTTTCAGACAGAGCTGTTCGTTATTTTGCCATTGACACTCTCTCTGGACTAATGTTTTGTCTTTTATCATAACTGTTAAGACTCCCTTTGCCTTTTGTTCCATGACATCTCGGGGGTCATTTAATCTCTCCTGCCCCTTCGCCCGATCACACATCTTTCTTTTTTTCTTCTTTCCCCAATCCCCTTTCACTTGCTCAAAGCCTGATAATCTTTGCCATTTCTGATAAAATGCCACAGATCTAAAATGTTAACCGTTTCTCTCTCCACAGATGCTGCCAGACCTGCTGAGTGTTACCAGCACTTCCTGTTTTTATTTAAAATGGAACCAAATAAAAACTGTAGTGGAACAATGGGTGATCTTTAAGGAGGAGATGCTTCAGGTACGGGCTTGGTTCATTCCAGCAGGGTGTAAGATAGGGGAAATCAAAACCAGGGCTCCGTGGATGACAAGGGCAGTTGAGAATGTGACGAATCCAAAAATAAGGAACGTGTATCATGCATGTCAGTTGAAATCTTCAAGTGAGAACCAGACCAAATACAATAAGTTGAGAGGGAAAGTGAAGATGAAAATAAGACTGGTGAAGAAAGAATATGAGAATAGAATGGCAGTCAATATAAAATGAAATCTAAAAATGTTCCACCAGCGTGTAAACAGCAAGCAAGCAGTAAAAGGCAGCATGGGTCCTATTAGGGAAAAGTGGGTGATATATCCTTAGCAGTGCTGGGTAATGCTAGAATACTTATAGGTACTTTGTATCTATGTTTACTAAGGAAAAGGATGCGGACAATATATCGGAAGAAGCGGAGAGTGTAGAGGTAATGGATGTGGTGAAAACTGAGAAGCAGGATGTACTGGAAGGTCTGACTATGCTTAGAGGGGGTAGGTCACCTGGTGGTATGGCTTGCATCCCAGGAAGTGGGGCTGGAGATAATGGAATGGCTTGCCATAATTCTCCTATCTTCCTGAGATATGGGAAACGTGCAACAGGATTGGAGAGCAGCAAATGTGACACCCTTACTCAAGAAAGATGTAAGGATATTCCTTCTGACTACAGGTCAGTCAGTTTAACATCAGTGGTGGGTAAGGAGTTAGAAACAATAATCGGGGAAAATATCAACAGGCAATTGGAGAGGCTTGAGTTAATTAAGGAAAGCCAGCACAAGTTTATCAAAGGTAGATCGTGCTTGACTAATCTAATTGAATTTTCTGATGAAGTAACAGAGAAGGTTGATGAAAGGAATCCAATGGATGTTGTCTATGTGTATTTTAAGAAAGTGATAAAGTACCACATAAAAGGCTGGTTAACAAATCTGAAGCTCATGGATTAGGAGGATCATTATTTGCTTGGATAAAAGCGTTGGCTTAAGGACAGAAAACAGCGAGTTGAGGTACATAGTTATATTTCAGACTGGAGGATGGTAGACAGTGATGTTCCACAATGGTCAGTGCTCGGGCCACTGCTTTTTTGTAAATAACTTGGACAGTGGAATACTGCCATATAGAAGAGTGGTGATGACAAGAGTGTTGTAGACTAAAGCCTTTCTCCTTTTTTGGAGCTCTCTGTTGAGACCCAGTTGCATATGTTTTGGGAGGCTGTGTTAGCACAGCTGATTCTGTGCTGGATCTCCACTTTGATAGTGGCCGAAATATGAGGTCTTCAACCACATCTAAAGTTTTCCCATCAATATCAATAGCTGGAGGTGTAGATGCTTCTCTGTGAATGGCTGGTGGAGAATTTTGGTCTTGTTGATGTTTAGTGAGAGCCCAATCCTTTTGTATGCGGAGTTGAAGAGGTTAAATGTGGTCTAAATGTCACTTGCAGTGTGGGCCACAATTGCGCAATCAGCAGCATATTGTAAGTTGTAGATATGCTGGAGGGTCGCCTTAATCTTGGCCCTCAGCCTGTTGATGTAGAAAAGCTTCCCATCAAGACGAATCTCTGTCAAGACCCCTTGTGGAAGTTGGTTAGAAATGAGTTCCATGAACAGGCTAACGTAGATAGTGTAGAGAGTAGGCACAATCACAAAGCCTTGCTTGACGCCCGTCCAGATAGAAAAGAGCCCGCTCTCCAATTCATTGCAAAGGTTGCTGTCATACCATCATGTAGAAGTCATAGAATTGAATCAAATTTTGCTGGGCATGCAAGTCTCTGGAGAGCTTTCCAAAGGGTTTTGCGATTGATGGAGTCAAATTCCTTTGACAGATCAATAAAGGCCATGTGGAGCTATTTGCAATATTCTAGACATTTTTCCTGAATTTGTTGAGCAACAATGATCGTGTCTGTGGTTGTCCTGGCTGGCCGAGTCTTTGGAAGGATGTCATCGCTGACAGGTAATAGGCGGTTCAGGAGAATTTGTGTGAGAATCTTCCTGACAGTGGACAACAGGGATCTGCCTCCATTGTTCCCACAAAGAGAATTATCACCCCTCTTGAAAAGTGAGACAGTGATGGCATTGTGGATGTTGGGAGCAGTATCTCTTCTTCCCAGATTTTTGCAAAAGGGTCTGAAAGTTTGAGCGAGAGCTTTATAGATCCCTGCAGGAATGTTGTCCATTTGATAGCTTTGTTATTCTTCACCGGTTAGATAGCTTTTAGTATATCAGCAAGTACTGGAAGCATACGCAGGTTTGATCCTCAAGCAGTTGAGGGATTATTTGGATGTTTTTGTCCAATACAATTGATTCCCAATTGAGAAGAGTATTGCCATCTTCAGCTCAGAGTCGGGATGAACGATTTGCTTTTGATCTGAAGATGGTCTTGGTGGCCTAGAACCATTGAAAGTTATGGCACAGAAAGAGGCCATTCAGCCCATCGTTTCTGTGCCGACTGAGAAAATTAGCCATCCAATCTGATCCCACCTTCCAACATGTGGTCCGTAGCCTTGCAGGTTACAGCACTCAGGTGAAGGTCCAGGTACATCTTAAATGAATTGAGGGTTCCTGCCTCAACCACCAATTCAGCAGTCAATTCCAGACATCCTCCACCATCTGGGTGAAAAAGTTTTTCCTCATGTCCCCTGTAATCCTTTTACCAATCACCTTAAATCTGTACCTCTGGTAATTGACCTCTCCATGAGGGGAAACAGGTCTTTCTTGTCTACTTTATTTAGGCCCCTCATAATTTTGTACACCTCAATTAAGTCATCTCTGTTCTAACGAAAATAACCCTAGCCTATCCAATCTTTCCTCATAGCTGCAATGTTCAAGCCCTGGCAACATTCTTGTAAATCTCCTCTGTATTTTCTCCAGTGCAATTATGCCCTTTCTGTAATGCAATGACCAGAACTGTACGCAATACTCCAGCTGTGGCCTAACCAGCGTTTCAGACAGTTCCAGCATTATATCCCTGTTTTTATATTCTATAGCGTGGCCAGTAAAGGAAAGCATTCCATATGGCTTCTTCACCACTTTATATGTAGATATGTAGAGATACAGCACTAAAACAGGCCCTGCGGCCCACCGAGCCTGTGCCGACCATCAGCCACCCATTTTTAACCGACACTAATTCCATATTCCTACCACATCCCCACCTGTCCCTATATATTTCCCGACCACCAACCTATACTAGGGGCAATTTATAATGGCCAATTTACCTATCAACCTGCAAGTCTTTGGCATGTGGGAGGAAACCGGAGCACCCGGAGGAAACCCACGCAGACACAGGGAGAACTTGCAAACTCCACATAGGCAGTACCCAGAATTGAACCCAGGTCGCTGGAGTTGTGAGGCTGCGGTGCTAACCACTGCGCCACTGTGCTTTATCTACCTGTCCTGGCACCTTCAGGGGCCTGTAGACATGCACTGCAAGGTTTCTCACTTCCTCTACCCCTCTCAATATTCTCCCGTTTATTGTGTGTTCCCTTGCTTTGTTTGTCCTCCCCAATTGTGTTACCTCGCACTTCTCTGGATTGAATTCCATTTGCCACTTTTCTTTCCACTCAATCAAACCATTGATATAAGTCTGGAGTCTACAGCTATCCTCTTCACTATCAACTACACGGCCAATTTATGTGTCATCTGCAAATTTCCCAATCATGCCTGGCACATTTAAGTCCAAATCATTAACATATACCACAAACAACAAGAAACCCAACAATGAGCCCTGTGGACTGCCACTGGAAAACTCCTTCCATTCGCAAAAGCATCCGTCAAGAATTACCCTTTCTTTCCTGTCACTGAGCCAATTTTGGCTCCAACTCACCACATTCCCCTGTATCCCATGGGCTTTTACTGTTCTGACCAGTCTGCCATGTGTGACCTTGTCAAATGCCTTTTATAATCTATGTAGACAACATCCACTGCATTATCAATCCTCCTTGCCACTTTCTCAAAAATTCAATTAAGTTAGTGGCATGAAGACCCCCGTCTGCCAAGAATGAGGCATATTAATTTCGTCATATGAACATTAATTTTAAACTGTTGCTGGAGTGAAGAAATGACTTCTTTAAAGAGATCACCAGACATTTGGCTGGAAGACATTTGCATTCTAAGATATGGTGCTTGTGGTGACAAAGCAATTGCTCCCTGGTCCAATGAACCCAAATAGATTTTTATCACCAGATATTAATGGTGCAAGGAAGCTCACATTCCAGGGTCTGCTAAGATGATAGAATCCACAACGCAGGAATAGTTAAACCAGCTAGTCACATGACAAACCTGCTGGCCAACTTGGAATTTTGAATTGTGCTCACAGGACAGTTTGATCAGATGGAAGATTGTAACTGAAAGTGGAACAAGACAGCTTCTCTCGTGGCTGGCTCTCTCTCACTTTCTCACAAACCTCTGGACCTGCTGACGTCACTCAAACCTCAACAAAGAAAGGACTCCGACATTGAAACAAGTTTAAGCATGCACTGGGCCCCAACAAACAGCAAGACGTACTGGCAACCAAAGACACCACACTGAACTCAAAGGACTGTAATTACAACCCAACTATTGCCTCAAACTTTTCCCCTTTATTCTTTCAACATTTTCTGTCTCTATCTGCGTGTGTGTTTATCGTGTATGCTTGCTAGCGTAGTCGTGTCACCTATTCATAAGCGTTAACTGAATTAGCGTTTCAGATTAATAAACTTCCATCTTTTTTGTTTGAATCTCAGAAAACATGTCTGATTAGATTTATTTGCCTTACAATTGGAAATAAGTGAACACGGATTCACTGAGGGGGTGCTTAAACACAGTGTTTTAAAATTAAACCCTGTTAATGGTTAAACCAGGCAATGGCTGAACAGGAACGCTAGACCGCTTTCTCACCTGGTCATAACATTAGTAAGATACGACCTTCCCTTAGAAAATACTTGCTGACTATCCCTGATTAAGCTGTGCCTTTCTAAGTGACAGTTTATCCTATCTCTCCGAATTGATTCTAATAATTTGCCCACAACCGAGATCAGACTGACTGGCCTATAATTAATTGGTCTGTTCCTCGCACTTTGTTTAAACAATGGTACAACATTTGCTACCTCCATTCCACTGGGAACTCACCTGTATCTAGTGAGGATTTGAAGATGATCCTCAGAGCATCTGCTATTTCCTCCCTGGCTTCCTTTAATAGCCTGGGAAACAATTCATCTGGCCCTGGTGATTTATCCACTTTAAAGGATGTCAGACCCTGTCGTACTTCCTCTCTCATGATGCTTATCGTATTTATTATTGCACATATCTTGTCCTCAACTACCATATCTGTATCACCCCTCTCCTTTGTGAAGACAGTGACTAAGTACTCATTAAGAACCCTACCCATATCTTTTGCAGCCACGCATAAGTTACCTTGTACATCTCTGATAGGCCCAACCCTTGCCTTAGTTATTCTCTTGCTCTTAATGTACTGATACAACATCTTTGGGTTTTCCTTGATTTTACTTGCCAACATTTTTTTTATGTCCTGTCTTTGCCTTCCTAATTTCCTTTTTTCTTCACCCCTGCACTTTCTATACTCCTCTCGGCTTTCTGAAGTGTTAAGGTTTTTGTGACTGTAATAAGCTTTCTTCATCTGCTTTATATTATTCTGTATGCTTCTAGATAACCAGGGGGCTCTAGATTTGGCAGTACCACCCTTATTCTTTTTGGGGACATGTCTACACTTTTCCCGTAGAATCTCGTTTTTGAATGCCTCCCATTGGTTTGCCACTGATATTCCTACAAATAGATGCATCCAGCCACTTTCACCAGATCTTAGCTCAGCCTCATTAGCTTTGCCTTCCCCCAGTTTAGAACTTTTACTCCTGTTCTATCTTTGTCCTTTTCCATAATAATGCTAAATCTGTATATATTATGATTACTATCTTCAAAATGGTCATCAACCGCTACTTCATCCACTTACCCAGCTTCATTTCCTAAGACTAAATCTAGAATTGCATCCCCTCTCGTTGGGCTTGTTATGTTTTGGCTAAAAAAGTTCTCTTGGATGCAGTTCAAGAATTTTGTGCCCTCTGTGCCGTTCACACTGTTTGTATCCCAGTTGATATCAGGGTATTTGAAACCCCCAACTATTATTGGCCTATTACTTCTGCACTCAGACATTTGCCTTCATATTTGTTCTTCTTTCTCCCTCTCACTATGTGGTGGTCTATAGTACACTCCTAGTAGGAACATAGGAGCAGGAGTAGAGCATTCAGCCCATCAAGCCTGCCTCGCCATTCAATAAGATCATGGATGATCATCCACTTCAATGGTCTTTTTCCCACACTATCGTCATATCCCTTTATATCATTGGTATTTAGAAATCTGTCAATCTCTGCTTTAAACATAGTCAATGACTGAGCTTCCACAGCCCTCAGGGGTAGAGAATTCCAAAAATTCACAACGCTCCGAGTCAAGAAATGTCTCATTATCTCTGTCCTAAGTGGCTTCCCCCTTATTTTGAAATGGTGTCCCCTGGCTGAGAAGTCTAGAACCAGGGGACACATCTTAGCAGCATCTACCCTGTCTATCCCTTTAAATGTTTTGTAGGTTTCAATGATATCACCTCTCATTCTTCAAAACTCTAGAGAATACAGGCCCAGTTTCCCAAATCTCTCTTCATAGGACAGTCCCGCCATCCTGGGAACATGTCTGGTGGACCTTCGTTGCACTCCCTCTATGGCAAGAATATCCTTCCTAAGATAAGGGGACCAAAACTGCAAACAGTACTCCAGGTGCGGTCTAACCAAGGTTCTATACAACTGAAGCAAGACTTCACTACTCCTGTACTCAAATCCTCCTGCAATGAACACCAACATATCATTAGCCTTCTTAAGCATGCTGCACCAACATGTTAACTTTCAGTGACTTACTGACAAAGACACCCGGGTCCCTTTGTACATCTACACTTTCTAATCTCTTACCATTTAAGAAATACTCTGCACATCTATTCCTCCTACCAAAGCGCATAACCTCACATTTTTCCACATTACGCTCAATCGTTCTTGCCCACTCACCGCGTCTATCCAAATTCCATTGAAGCCACATTGCATCTTCCTCACAGCACACATTCCCACCTAGTTTTGTGCCATCCATGAACTTGGAAATACTATATTCGGTCCCCACATCCAAATCAATGATTTATATTGTAAACAGCTGGGGCCCAAACATTGATCCCTGCGGTACCCCACTAGTCACAGCCTGCCAATGCCAGAATGGCCCGTTTATTCCTACTCTCTGCTTTCTATCTATTAACCAATCCTTAATCCATGCCAGTATATTCCCTCCTATCCCATGTGTTTTAATTTTGCTAACCAACTTCCTGTAGGGGACTTTATCAAAAGCCTTCTGAAAATCCAAGTATACCATGTCCATCGACTCCACTTTATCAATTCTGATTAAAGTAGTGTGGCTGTCCATTTTCTTGTTTCTGAGCTCAACCCATATCACCTCATTAGATGATTCATTTGGTATATAATTGAGTCGTTAACCAATAATGTTAAACCCCTCCTATTTTATCCCCCTCTACACCCTGCCTGAAAATTTTATATCCAGGGATGTTGAGCTACTATTTTTGTCCCTCTTTAAGCCATGTTTTCGGCCTGAAAGAAGCTTTGCATCGTCATGCCAGTCTGTGGTCAAGCAATCACCATCTCCAACAAAACAGAATCTAACCATCTCCTCTTGATGTTCAATGGCATTACCATCATTGAATCCTCCACCATCCAACATCAACAGACTAGGAACTGAACTGGACCAGCCACATAAATACTGTGGTTACAAAAGCAGGTCAGAGGCTAAGGAATTATGTGGCCTAACCCTAACCCTCACCCTAACTTGCCTTCTGTCTCGCCAAGGCCTGTCTACCATCTACAAGGCACTTGCCTGGATGGGTGCAGCTCCAGCGACACTCAAGAAACTCAACAACATCCAGGAAGAAGGTTCCTGCTTGATTAACACCCCATCCACCACCTTCAAAATTCATTCCCTCCACCACCGGCGCACAGTAGCAGCAGTGTGTACCGCCAACAAGATGCGCTGCAGTAACTCACCAAGACCACTTCGACAGCACTTTTCCAGACATGTGACCTCTACCACCTCGAAGGACGACTGCAGCAGATGCATGGGAACACCACCACCTGCAAGTTCTCCTCCAAGCCATACACCATCCAGACTTGGAACTATCTTGGCTCCCTTCCTAACAGCACTGTTTGATGTAACTACACCCCAAGGACTTCAGAGTCAAAGGTTAAAGAAGGTAGCTCACCACCATTATTTCAAGGGCAATTATGGATGAGCAATAAATGCTGACCTAGCCAGCGACACCCACATCCCATGAATTTGTAAAAAAAAACATATTTTTGATAAGAATAGGAGCAGGAAAAGGCCTTTCAGCCCCTTGAGTTCGCTCCACCATTCAATATGATCATGGCTGATCTATTTCAAAACCATTTTTCTGCACAATTCCTGTAATCCTTTATGTTTTGAATATGTAGAAATCTATCAACCTCAGTCTTGAACATACTCAATGACTGAGCTTCCATAGCCCTCTGGGGCAGAGATTTCCAAAGATTCACCACCCTCTGAGTGGATAAATTCCTCCTCATCTCAGTCTTAAATGACATGCCACTTATCTGAGATTGTGTCTCCTGGCTCTGCTCTCCCCAGCCAGGGGAAACATCCTTCCTGCATCAAGCCTGTCGAGCCCTGTAAGAATTATGTATTTTTGAATGAGATCACCTCTCATTCTTCTTAACTCCAGAGAATAAAGGCCCACTGTATTTAATATTTCCTCATAGGACAATTCCTCCATCCAGGCAATTAGTTTGGTAAACCATTGTGGCCCTCCCTCTATGGCAAGTATATCTTTCCTTATGGAAGGAGACCAAAGCTGCACACAATACTCCAGATGCAGTTTCACCAAGGCTCTATCTAATTGTAGTAAGACATCTTTACTCCTCTACTCAAATCCTCTTGCAATGAAGGCCAACATACCATTTGTCTTCTTAATTGCTTTCTGCACTTGCTTGTTAGCTTTCAGTGAGTGAACAAGGACACCCAAGGCCCTTTGAAATTCAACACTTCCCAGCCGCTCACCATTGAAGAAATTTATTTTTCCTACCAAAGTGGATAACCTCACATTTCTCCACATTGTAATCCATGCGCCAAATTTTGCCCACTTGCTTAGCCTCTCCAAATTCCATTGAAACGCATTTTCATCCTCCTCACCAGTCATACTTGCACCTAGTTTTGTGTCATCTGCAAACTTGGAAATTTTACATTTAATCTCCAGGTCCAAATCTTTGATATAGATTGTGAATAGCTGGGGCCCAAGCACTGATCCTTCCGGCACCCCACCAGTCACAGCTTGCCAACCTGAAAATGATCCATTTATTCATACTCTTTGTTTTCTGTCCATTAACCAATTCTCAATCCATGCCAGTATATTCCCCCCAATTCCATGTGTTCTAATTTCATTTACTAACCTCTTACTTGGGACCTTGTCAAAAGCTTTCTGAAAATCTAAATCTACCACATCTACCAGTTCCCCCTTATCTATTCTGCTAGAGACATCCTCAAAAAACTCCAACAGGTTTGCTAAACATGATTTCCCTTTCATAACTCCATGTTGACTCGGCCTAATTCTACCATTGTTTTCGAAGTGTCCTGTTATCACATCCTTTATTATCGATTCTACCATTTTCCATATGACCGATGTTAAACTAACAGATCTGTAGTTCCCTGTTTTCTCTTTCACGCCTTTCTTAAATATTGGGTTAAATTTGTCACCTTCCAATTTGCAGGAATAATTACAGAGTCTATAGAAGTTTGAAAGATGACCACCAATTAATCGACTATCTCTGCAACCACATCCACAACACTCTGGGATGTAGATCAACAAGCCCAGGGGATTTATCTACTTTATGTCTCATTAATTTCTCTCGTACTTTTTTTTTTACTAATATTCATATCTTGCAGTTCTTCATTTACACCAGTCCATTGATTTTCCATTATTTCTGGGAGGTTTGTAGTATTTTCCTCAGTGAGGAGAAAATTGTTTTTTTCCTTTAGTGTCCCTGCTATTTCCTTTTCCCCCAATATAAATTCTCCTGACTCTGCTTGTAATGGACCCACATTTGCCTTTGCTAATCTTTTCCTATTTGCATACCTATAGGAGCTTTTACAGTCCGTTTTTATGTTTCTCACTCGTTCACTCATATTCTATTTTTCCTTTCCTAATTTTTTCCTTGGTTCACCTTTGCAGAATTCTGAAATGCTTCCAATCCTTAGCTTAACCATTGTTGGCAACTTTATACGCCTTTTCTTTTGATCTAATACAATCCATGATTTATTTCGTTAGCCACAGGGGCTGTTACACTTTCCTTGCTGGGTTGTTGTGCATTAACAAAATGTACTTTTGCTGTAAATTATGTATTAGTTCTTGAAATGTTAGCCATTGCCTGTCTACCATCATACCTTTTAGCATAGTTTCTCACTGCACCATAGCCAATTTGCCTCTCATACCTTCATAGTTTCATTTCCTTAGATTAATAACTGTCGTTTCTGATTGAGAACTCACTTTCAAACTTACTGTAGAGCTCTATCATGTGATGGTCACTCTTTCCTAAAGGCTGCTTTACAACAAGATTATTAATTACCCGTTTTTCATTGTACAATACTAGATCTGAAATAGCCCATCCCTTGTTAGTTCCTCAACATACTGTTCTGGAAAATCATCTCACATACATTCCAAGAATTCGTCCTTCACAACATTAGTACTAATAAAGTTTACACCGTCTATATATAGATTGAAATCCCCATGATTACTGTATTGCTCTTGTTACGTGTAAATTTAAGTTCCTGATTTATACTGTGATTTACATTACCACTGTCATTTGGTGCCGATAAGCAACTCCGACCAATGTTCTCTGCCCCTTGCTGTTTTTTAGTTCCACCCAAACTGATTCTAATTCTTGATCTTTAGACCTAAGGTCATCTCTCACTACAGAACTAATGCCCCCTTAAATTAACAGAGCTACCCCACCACCTTTTCCCAGCTTCCTGTCCTTCCTAAATGTCACGTACCCTTGGATATTCAGGTCCCAGCTTTGGTTTCCTTGTAGCCACATTTCTGTCATGACTATCAGGTCCGACATCTGAATTCGTATTCGAGCTTGCAATTCATCTGTTTTCTTGTGAATGTTGCAGGCATTCAGATGTAGAGTCCTTAATACATTTTTTTTGCTGTTTTTGTAAACTCTGGCCCTATCTTCTGATAAACTCTTGTGTTTGCAATCACTGTCCTTTCCTGCCATACTCTGATAATATTGCCTTTGTCGCTACCTTGATCTATTGCCTTGTCATTTCCCTTTAATTTATTAAATCTTCTGCTACATGATCCCTTCCCCCCTCTATCCAATTTAAAGCCCTGTTTATTTCCCTAGTTATATGACTCGCTAGAACAGTGATCCCAGCACGTTTCAGGTGAAGTCCATCCAAATGGTACAGTCCCGACTTTCCCCAGTACTGGTGCCATTGCCCCACGAACTGGGACCCACTTCTCCCACACCAGCCTTTGAGCCACATATGTACCTTTCTAATCTTTGTTTCCCTATGCTAATTTGCACATGGTTCAGGTAACAATCCAGAGATTGTTACTTTTGAGGTTCTGCTTTTTAATTTAGCACATGGCTCCTCATACACCCTATGCAGAACCTCGTTCCTCGCCCTATCTTGATGGGTTGGCAATATTTACCCAATGACGTGGCAAGCCATGATGACTGGAGAGTATCAATCACACTGTGGCCTTCATCTGTCTTCACAGCTGCTAATAAGCATATGCGCCTCATTCATCCGCCTGCTCCACCATTGAGGACTTGAAACATGGGTAATTACTGAGGTTCGCGAATCTAGAGCTGCCCAGATCAGTAGCAGGGTCACCTCATTCAGGTTTTAGCTGGGATGGTCTTGGCGGAAAGGCAATCTGTGAGCAGAGCTACTATCAGTCCACCTTCTTGGGTGGTGAGAACAAATATCACTGGAAATGTACTACTAGGCACAACTCTTGAGCCCAAGAAACCAAAAGTTACCATGCAGGTACAGCAAGCAAACAGGAAGACAACTGTCATGTTGACCTTTATTGCAAGGAAACTAGAATACAACAATAAAGAAATCTTCATGCCATTGTGCAGGGCTTTAGTGAGACTGTACCTGGAATACTGTGTGCAGTTTTGGTCTTCATATTTAAGAATAGCCTGGGAGGTGGTACAGCAAAGGTTCACTAAATTGGTTGCTGTGGTAACAGGGTTTTTCTCTGATGAGAGGCTGAGTAAATTGGGTCTATTTTCGCTTGAGAATAAAAGATGATCTCATTGAAACATTCCAAACTCTGAAGGGTCTTGACAGGGCAGACACTGAGAGGTTGTTTCCCGTGGCTGCACAATCTAAAACAAGGAGGCACACTCTCAGGATAAGGGGCTGATCATTCAGGACAGAGATGAGTAGAAATATCTTCATTCAAATGTTTCAGAATTTTTGGAATTCTCTGTCCCAGAGGGTTGTGGATGCTCACATGTTGAAGATATATAAGGCTGAGATAGAAGGATTTTTGGTTTCTCAGGGAATGAAGGATATTGGGAGCAGGTGGGAAAACGGAGTTGAGGCAGAAACTCAACCATGATCATATTGAATGGTGGAGGAGGCTCAAGTTGCACTGTCTACTCCGACTCCTCTTTCTTGTATTCTTCTTGCGAAAGGTCGACAACCTGAAGCATTGGGCTGGATTTTAAGGAGTCCTCGAGGTAGGATCCCTGATGGGGGGCCTGAAGATGGCCCCGGATGAGGCCCTCTATGGATCTCGACGTCAGCAGGGCACAGCCCAATCCTCCCAACGGTGACGAGGCATCTTGGCGGCCGTGGCGCCTCGGGACAATGGGACCCTAATTTGAATAGTCAATTCAATTAAACTAAGTAATTTGAATACACACATGCCTCCTCTTGATAGCCTGCTGCAATCCTAGGCCTTCCGGCCGGCTCTCACATAACTTTGGACCTGTGTCTGGGGAAACAAGGTGCAACACTGGTGTTAAAGGGCGAGGGGGTAGGTTTATCGATGTGGAATGGGGGGAAGCGGTCACATTAACATCATGGGTGGAGGAGATGTGGGAAGGGTTGTAGTTTAAAGTTTATTCAGTTTGGGGGGGAGCAGGTCAGAGGGTAAAGTTAAGTGTTTTGAGGGGGGAACAGGGCAAATGATTAATTTCATTGTTATTTTGAGGTGGGAGATGGGCAAAGAAACAAATTTATTTAATTTTATTAATATGCCAGTGAGGCTAACAGCTCTTTAAAAATGGCATCAGATATTGTGCACAGGCAGCTGACACCATTGCTGGTGATGGACAGCCTGCCCCCTCCACCTGATTGGAGGGACAGACCGCCCCTGCACAGGTAGCATGCCATTTTTGAATTGCGAACTTATAAAACCCAGTCCATTAAGTTTGTTTCTCTTTCTACAGATACTGCCTGACTTATTTCCAGCATTATGTGATTGAGTTTTGGAAGTTTATAGTTGGGGCATCAGCAATGTTTTCATCTATTTTCTTCAAATCCCTGGCATGAAAACCATCTGGTCCTGGGGATTCCTCACTCTTTAGTACCATTATTTTCTTTATTTACTGTTAATATGTTTACATTAATTTTGGAGAGTCTCCATAGCTGATTCAATATTAGTTTATTTGAGATATCCAGCATGCCATTCTCTTCCTCTACTGTAAATAATAATGCAAAGTAAATATTTAACATGCCCGCCATTTCCTTATTTCCATTATAATTTCATCTCCATCAGTTTTTAAGGGTCCTACATTGTTCTTAATGGCTTTATGCTCCAACTATATTTACAAAACGTTTTTTGTGTTGATTTTGATATCCTTTGCAAGTTTCTTTTCCTACTCCCTTTTTGTAACTCTTACTATTTGTTTTGTCCCTTCCGAATGCTGAATGGGGAGTAGAGGGGAAGATGTATTCGGTGGTGGCAGCACACTTGAGGTGGTAGAAATGGCAGAGAATGATCCATTAAATGTGGAGACTGGTGGGGTGGATGGTGAGGATAAGGAGAAACCTATCATGGTTCTGGAGGGGTGAGGACAGAAGTGTGTAAAATAGGGTGAACATGGTAAAGAGCCCTACAAATTTTGGTGAAGTAGAATCCTCAATTGAAGAAATAGGAAGGCATATCGGAAGCACTAGTGTGGAAGATGGATGGTGGATGCATCAGAACCACGCTGATGGACACAGAGTACCTTCTTTACAGGAAGTGTCACAGAAGTGTGGTAATCAAGGTAGCTGAGGGAGTCGCTGAGTTTAAAGTTGATTGGCAGAAATGAAGGGAGAGAAGTTGAGAAATGGAAGAGGAGAGTTAACGATGGACATTGGTAAAGTGTGGGGAAGGGTGGAAGTTTGATGCAAAGCTGATAAAATTGAAAGATGTTAATTTGATGGAAAGGGTCAGATGAGTCGTGGATGTAATTTGGAGGAAATTGGACAATAAAATGTTGGCAAGATAGGAAGAGATAAATTCCATGTGACAAGGACAGTATCAACCGATTGGCTGACCAGTGCAGTCCTCTTTGTGGCCCTTGGGAAGGAAAGCAGGATGTGCAGCATTGGGGCCATGAGCTTGGAGGCCATGGGGGAAGAACTTCAGAGGAGATGAGTTCAGTGATGTTCTGGGAAACAAAGGCATAATGCAGTGATCTGTTGCAGAGGTGTGTGGAGAGTCAATAGGTGAAGAAGAACTGTAACCAGAATCAGTGATAGAAAGGTAGCTCTGCTTTTAGGTGATCTGCTTTAATCATTGAACTAATTTAACAATTGCAGTGAATGGATATTTGACTGCATTCTTCAGCTGCTCTCTGAATTTAGTCTGGGTCACTGCATAAATACAGGTGTTGGTGCAGGTGCTCAAAAGCTGCAGCATGTAGCCAGATTGTTCAGTGATATATACAGGATCATGGGGACCTGTGTAATAACCAATGCTTGAAATTCGCCAATAAAGGAAAAATGTAACATTTGTCATCCATAACAGTATAAAACTGCCAGATATAGTGAAGAGTAAAATGATGGATTTCCTTCGGTTCTCCATCTCTGGGTCAGTGTGATTCTCACTCTTGTTTTGATCCAGTAGTTTCCTGCGAACTCTGCTGGCCACGAAGATGTGTCTGACAGTCAGAGCATTGAACAGTAAAATCAGAATGAATGGAAGGAAAGGTGTTAAAATAATACTGAGGCTGTGAAATGCTACCCAGGCAGCTTCATTGTAATAGCTCAGTGATACAATATCCCCCCAGGGTACATTGTCAGTTATATATTCAGGTTCAAATACAAAGTACCAAGGAATATTTTTCAAGCAGAACAGCACACTCACTGTCCTTATAACCACACTCACAGTTTTCTCTGTGCAATATTTTGTTTTCAGATTCGGGCAACAAATTGCAACACATCGATCAACAGTGAACGTGACAGTGAACCAGACAGAAATGTCTGTGGCTGCATAAAGCAGGACATGTATAAGAGAACGTGCAGGAGTGGTGTCCAGGTAGGTACCTGGGAAATGAAAATGTATAACACCAAACAGTATCACATCAGTGAAAACGACCAGTAGATCTGCCACTGCCATGGCCACCAGGTAGTGGGTGATACATTTGGAGAGTCCGCACTTTCCTCGTGACAGTATCAGGATGGTCACTGAGTTAACTGGAATAAATCAAGAAAACAAGGGAATTATCGATAGACAACTCAGAGAACATGGCGATTCCATTGGAACATCGGGACTCCAGAAGAGAAGTTGACCATTCAACCCATCGAACCTGTTCTGCTTTTCAAATAGATCACACCTGATCTGTATCTTAACGTCATGTATCTGCCTTTGTTCTGTAACCTTGGATACCCATGTCTAACTGTCTGTCAATCTAGTTTTTGGCACATTCGGATGGACCTAACCTCAACAGCTTCTTGGGGAGAGATGTTTTGATTTCCACTACCCTTTGTGTTCGGAAGTGCTTCCTGACATCACACATGAACAGTTTATCTCTAATTATAATGCTGTATCCCCTTCCTCTGGACTCCACTACCAGAGGAAATCGTCTCTGTTTATCTACCGTGTCAAATGCTTTTTGTCGTCTTAAAAGTTTTAGTTCATTGACCCTTTAATCTTCCATATTCAAGGGAATACAAGCCAAGTCTATGCAAACTGTGCAATTTACACCTTTCAGCACTTGTATCAATGTGCTGCGCCCCATTCAAGGCCAATATATCTTTCCTGAGGTGAGGAGCCCAGAACTGAATGCAGTTACTCCAAATGGGGTCTAACCAGAACTCTGGACAGCTGTAACTTAACTTCCATCCCTTTGTATCCCAGACAACCTTGTGATAAAGTTTAACATTCCATTAGACATTATCATGATTCCTTTTTCATGTGTGTCATCAACCTTTTAGTGTTTTCTGTATTTGGACCGCAAACCTCTCTTCTCATCCACAGTTCCTAACTGTTCCCCATATAGAAATATTTTGATCAATCTTTCTTAGATCCATCATTTTCCCACATTAAACTTGTTACGATCCTGTAGTTTTTTTGTCTTTATCTGGGAAGTATGCAATGTGCCTTTAATACTGTAACAGGATCAGTACTGCTTTAAGGCAACAAGCTCCAGGGGTTGAGTCAAAGAATGCTTTCTCATTGCCTTAGGATACAGCCACTCAGGACCAAGGACACGGGATGTTTGCCGATTGACATTTGAAACTAGCTGAAAAACAGGCTTTTGAGACACAGACAGACAACTGGACCAGCATGTACTGAAAGAAAGAGAGCTCTCTCTCTGTTTATTTAAATCCTATTTATTATACTCTCAGCATTCTGATGTCAAGCCAGATTAATTTCTAAAAAGAAAATAACCAAATTCCTTTAAATATTGAAATGTAATTGCTGAAATTCATTGCTGGAAAAGAAGAGCATCGATTCAACTGCTGAATTAGACTACTGACTATCCGAATGTTGAAGAACCATTGTTGTTCCCCCATTGGATGCTGTGAGGACTTCAAGCAACCTTGGACAGTTACACATTGGAAGATTCCACTTTGGCAGGGGTGTAAATCTGCAAGGACACTACCTTTTCTATTTTAAATGTTATTTATATTTTACTTGTGTTTAGGAATTTAGTTTTTTGCTAATTAAACAGTTAATTTTTTGATCTAAAGTCACCTGATTTGGTTTGCCTCATTGGGGCATTAATAAATGGTCAATTTGGCTGTTTTTCTTTAATTTGGAATGTTGACAATTTGGTGTTAGGCGATCTGTGGAGGGACGGGACTGAATCAACAGCACGTTCCTCCAACCACAATCAGAATCAGATATTTTGATTGGGGGCTTTGTCTTGAGCAGTCAGTCAAAACATATTAATTGGGGCTCGCTCGAGATTTAATCATATTAATTGGGGCCTCGTTCCTGGTTGAATCATATTTTTATTCAGCAGCTCATGTCTAGGATCAGTATCATGCAAATTTGAAGGGCTCGCATTTGGGATAATATTAATTACTCGTATCTGGGATAACATATTTAAATTGGGTTTTTGCGTTTGGCATCATATTTAATTGCTCCCGGGTCTGGGATCATAGCAGTTGGAAACTCAAATGTTGGGATCTAAATTTAACACCAATTCCAAAGAAATAAAAGAACCAGGTCTCGTGTATAATAATGTACAGTCTATACCATTGTAATGGCATTAGGGCTTGAGGCAGAGTTTTTGGGAAAGCAGAATGTTTCCCTCAGTGACTTGATAACTTTAATTACGAACAAATTAAAATAATTAACAGTGAACTTGGGGATGGAATTAAAATTAGGTGCCTAAAGAAAATCTGAGATTATTGACAGAATAGCTGAGCATCTGGAATTAGTAGCAAAAGGAGATGATTATGATGATCTTGATGATGATGAAGGGCAATACTGGGCACAAGAAAGTAGTAGATCCGAGTGTGATGCAGTGGTATTGGCTAGGATTCAATTAGAAACGAAAAAACCTGATGCTGAAAAAGAATTAAGAAAACTTGGACTGGAAGACAGAGAAGAGAAAGCATTTTGGAGAGAAAGTGAAAGAGAAGAGAGGGAATTTAAGCTAAAAGAGAAGGAAATAAGACAAAAGAGTAGTCTTAAATCCAAAGAAATTTCAGGTCAGGAAGAATCTGAATTTAGCACAGGAGCAAGCGAAAAGTTGTTTAAATTTATACAGACTCTTCCTAAATTCAGGGACAGGGATGCAGAGGCAATTTTTATATCTTTTGAAGAAATGGCCAGACCAAAGAAATGGCCGAAAGAAAGCTGGACACTGTTTATGCAGGGCAGATTGGCAGGCAGAGCTCATGAAGCTTATGCCATGCTTCCTGAAGAGGCTACTGCAGATTATGAGATGGCAAAAAAGGCTAATCTCCCTGCATGTGAGTTAGTCCCTGAAGCTTACCGTCGGAACTTATGGAGATTGTCTGGGCAGACATATTCAGAATTTGAGCGTGTGAAGCAAATTACTTTTGACCTTTGGATGCGGACATTAAAGATAGAAACCACATATGACAACCTTTGAGAACTGATTTTCTTAGAATAGTTTACAAACTCCATTAGATAATCTGAAAGTTTTGAAAGCTCGGCAAGCAGCAGAAATTGCTGATGATTTTGAGCTTGTGAATAAGCCAACCTATTTTGTCTGTAACCCCCAAAAACCCACGAAGGATAGAAAATGGGAGAGTGAAAGGAAGGCAAGTAGCCAGGGACAAGAAGGAACAGCTGGGAAGTACCTAGGATCACCTCCTCATGTCAGAAAGTAAGGTGCTGAGGGTAGATGTGAGGTTCGCAAGACAAAGTGTTATTATTGCAACAAAACGGGTCATCTTCGTTCAGAGTGCTGGAAATTGTGAGGTAAACCCACAGGACTTGTTGGAGTACACAAAGTTTGAGCAGAGGAAAAGACATTGACTGAGATTATAGCAGACCAGGCTACAGCTTTAACGACAGCTATGAATGTGAAAGCAGATACTAAAACTAAAAGGAGTGTAGAGGTTAAGAATAAAATACCCGAGAGTTATGAAGAATTTTTTCAAAGAGGAAAGTAACTCCATATCCTGTCAGTGAGGCAGAAAAAGCTATCAACTCAGGGATACAGGAGCAACCAAAACACTCTTGCTGGGGAAAGATTTGAGGTTTCGACAAGAGAGTGACTTGAACGCTAACATTTCAGTTAATAGAATTGGTGGGATGAATATACCCTACCTTTATATAAAGTATAGCTAGAGAGTGATATAATATCTGGGATAGTTACTGTAGGTGTTGTCCACAATTTACCAGTAAAGGGAATTGATCCACTCCCAGGAAATGTTTTGCCTAGATCAAAAGTATCAGTTTCTCCTAAGTGAAATTAAGGAAAGGGAGCAATTGCAGGAACAGGATCCAGGAATATTTCCTGCGTGTGTAGTCACCCGAGCAATGCTAAACAGGATCCATTGTCGGAGGTAAAAGGGGTACCACAAATACATAGCCAAGCATCTGAAACCTTATTTGGGGATTAAGATAACCAAATGAATTGTTTAACAGATCGTCTATCATTGCAGCACAGCAAGCTGATCCAGAGATATACCGAGTAGCATTGACGGCTCTGTCAGAAACTAAGGTGAAAGGAGTTCCAGAAGGCTATTATATGACAAATGGGGTTCTGAGGAGGAAATGGAGACCCCCCCATAAACCTGCCGATGAAGACTGGACGGTTGTTGAACAGATAATGGTACCACCTAAATATTGACAAGGATTATTAAGGTGTGCACACGACATTCCTTTTGCAGGACACAGGGGAATTTTAAAAAAACAAATCACACATAAGCAACCATTATTACAAACTTCTTACAAAGGATGTGAGACAATTTTGCAGACATGCCACATCTGTCAAATGTTGGGGAAACCTCAACCTGTCACAAAACCAGGGGATGAAGTATTAGTGTTGTTACTGTTACAGGGAAAACCATTGAAAGCACATTTCAGTGGCCCATATAAAATGATGAAAAGGGTGGTAAAGTAGATTACTTGATTGACACCCCTGATCGCAGGAAGAAGAACCGGTTGTGTCATATTTATACGCTCAGAAAATATTAGCACAGGGAGGGCGATAAGCCAGTACAGGTATGTCAGGTATTCGGGACTGTTGAGAATGAAAAGGACAGCGAGGATGAGGCAGAAGCAGGCCGAGGAGATTCTCGGATTGAACCTATTAGCGAATACAGAATGGCTAGGAAAATTAAACAATAGGTTTTACACTTAGAGGCAAAGCAGCATGAAGTCCTAACCAGGGCTTTCACAATGTTTGAAAAAGTTTGTCAGAATAAGCTGGGATGTATAACCTTAGCCACACATGATGTGGGTACAGGGGGAACCATTCCTTTAAAACAACATCCTTGTTGCTTAAGTCCAGACAAACTGGCCCAAGAGGTACAATGCATGCTGAAGGGCAGCTTAGTTGAACCTAGTCAGAATAGCTGGAATTTGCAGATGGTCTTTATGTTTAAACCTGGTGGGTTGGCTGAAGCTTGCATAGACTCCAGAAAAGTCACTGTGGCAAAGAACGCAGACTCCTACCCATATTTATATTTAATGGACTGTATGGACAGAGTGAGCAACACCATATGTCTTCAAGAAAGAGATGGGTTGGAGGGATACTGTCAAATTCCTTTGACACCCCAGGGTAAGAAAAAATCAGCTTCTGTTACACCAGAAAGTGTTTTCCAGTGTCAAGTGATGCCACATTGGTTCAGGGGTACTGGAGAAACTTCTCAAAGAATAGTAAACACAGTCAGTGCTCCTAGCTGTGCAGTTCACCTGGCTGAGGTGATGGACAATAGGGACACTTGGAAGGAAAACACAAAATAACTGGAAGACGATGCTTGGAAATTTGAAATGGGTTAATTTGGACAAGCTTTTGAAAATGTTGAAGCTGAAAATGTTCTAATGGAATTTGTTGCTGTAATCCTGCCATTTTAGAAGATTGTAAGGCTGTAAATGCGGAGGAAAAATGTGTTCGTCCTTTTTTTCAAATTGTATTTTTTACACATTGTAATGAAACGCATTTCAGGAATGGCATTTCAGTCCACCAGGGGCGGAGTTGTCGTGGTCCTGTAGTTTTTTTTTCTGTTACAGGAAGTATTCGGTGTGCCTTTAAGGCTGTAATATGATCAGTACTGCTTTAAGGCAACAAGCTCCAGGGATTCAGTCAAAGAATGCATTCTTGCTGCCCTAGGATACAGCCACTCAGGACAAAGGACACGAGATATAATGTTGCTGATTGACATTTGAAATAGCTGAAAAATTGGCTTTTGAGACACAGACAGCTAGACCATAATGTATTGAAAGAAAGAAAGCTCTCTCTCTCTTTATTTCAACCTTAGTTATTATACTCTCAGCATTGGGACGTCAAGCCAGATTAATTTCTTAAAAGAAAATAACCAAATTCCATTACCTACTGAACTGTAACTGCTGAAATTCATCGTCAGAAAGGAAAAGCATCAATTCGACTGCTGAATTAGACTACTGACTATCCTACTGTTGAAGAATCATTTTTTTCCCATCGGACGCTGTGAGGACTTCAAGCAACCATGGACTGTTACACATTGGATGAGTCCATTCTGGCAGGAATGTAAATCTGCAAGGACACTAACTTTTCTATTTTAAATGTAATTTATATCTTAGTAGTGTTTAAGAATTTAGTTTTATTTCTAATTAAACAGTTAATTTTTTGTTCCAAAGACAACTGGTTTGGTTTGCCTCATTCCGGGGTTAATAAATGGTCAATTTGGTTGTGGTTTTAATTATTCTTGAAAATTTAAAATGATATGTTAGGCGATCTGTAGAGGGACAGGACTGAATCAACAGTGCATTTCTCCCACCACAATCAGAATCATGTATTTTAATTGGGGGCTTTGTCTTGAGCAGTCGGTCATAACAAACTCCATCTGCCGCAGTTTTGCTCTCTCACTTAATTAATATTCCTTTGCAACTTCCTGCTCCCATCTAACTCAGTGACATTAGCAAATTTAGATATGTGGCTCTCTATTCCATTAAAGAAGTTACGAATAGATACAGCAAAAAGCTGAGACTCCCTTAAGTGCCCGTTTGGTCACCTTCCCAAAAATTGCAACTAGGTGACACATAACTATCCATTTACAAGTCTAATTACAGATAGGCATCCCAGAGAGCAAGGCAGTGGTACATAATAATCTGAGAGGGAATAAAATACAGCTCGTGACACCAGGGAGCAAGTGATTGATGAGAGCATGGGACTTATGGATCGGGATCCGAAAAAACAGTGTTAGTTTGAGAAGAATTGTGTGGAATTTAAATCAGAAACTTGCATTCATATAGCACTATTCACAACCTTAGGGCATCCCAATGTGTTTTAAAGCCAATAAAGTGCATTTTCTTTTGAGGTATAGTTAATGTTACAATGTAGGTAAAGCAGCCGCCAAATTTGCTCACAGCAAGCTCTGACAAACAGCAATCTGATAATGGCGACAAATGCTCCACAGTATCAAAGCAACTGAATCATTTATAACTGTGGTAACAATTTTTCTGGAAATCTATATCAAACATCAATTATTCTTTTGGAAATTAGTTAATAAATGACAGAGTGAATCCAAACAAATAGCAGACAGCAAGTGTCAGGGTTAGAGCAAACATGAACTCAGTGTTCACTGAAGAAGGTGAACTTCAGACTTAATTCAGATTTTACTGTAGTAACAGAGCTGAGTATGTGTGAGGCAAGCAGGAAGATAGAAGGAATGCTGATGGCTGACGAAAACTGTTTATAAAAAAAAATTGGCAGGACCCAACAACTGAAGACCACAGCCCTGGTCATTCAGTTATTTATAGGATACAGCCAGTGAACCTGTTCAAAATATGCCCCTTGTAAGGGGCGAGGGGAATACATGTAGTTAAAAGTCTTAGGTTCGATGCCTCTTACAGCAGACAAACCCATCATTTCTCGACACACTTCATGCCAACATTTAGCATTTAATCTGCCAATGTAAACATTGAAAATGACATTTCCCGATGTAAGCACTTACCTTTTATGGTTTGTTGATGAATCAATCAAATTGCACAAAACACTTTTTGAAAAAAGTCTTGTATTTTTCCTAGTAACTGAAATTTATAATCATCAAAATAAGGTTTTAAACAGAAATAAAAAAAATGAAAACAAACACAAATTTAACATGGTTAAATTTATGTTTCAAAAGTTATTTACTTACATTAAATGATAAATTGGCTTACCAAGAACTCCAACAACTGCAAGAATAGGATAGTAAATGTCTTCTATCTGATGGAATATTGTTGGCTCACGCATTTTCTGTGAGATGTAATGGTTTCTGTTGGTGCCGGAGACAATAACTCTGTCTGATTACATGAAACATGCAGAGGAACCTTGTTTTCATACAGGAAGGAAATCTCCAGTGAGATGACAATTGCATCATTATCGATGCTATTTACAGTTCATTTAACAAACAAGTGGAGGCAATCATGTGAAAACTGATTTGCTATTCATGAAATGGAACAGAATTATCAAGAGCATACGCTGCCTTAAAGGCATTCCATAGAAAATAGAATTGAATATGCCTCTGTTAGAGGTGTATTATTGATCTACGGTATTGACATTTTCTATGGACAGATGCCTTTCAATTCAATATTAAATGCCTGTAATTGTTAGACATTTTTTAGTGTATTTGCTATATGGATTTGACACATAAGGTGTTACAAACTTACTATCTGTGCTTTGCAAATCAAGGAGCTTAGGTCTTAAAAATTATAACCTTCTTGCAACCCTCATTTTTTGTTACAATAAGTAATCTTAAAGGACCGAGATATTGTATATGGTGATAGCTGTGCACACCTTATGTGGGAACAACAACTTGCATTTCTACACCACTGATAACATAGAACAATGACCCAAGCTGCCTCACACAGACATAAAGAAGATGGTGTTGAACAAAGGAATGAGGGATGAGAAGTGGTGACCATATCTATCACTATCCCTGGGTATGTCCTGTCCCACCGGCAGGACAGACCCAGCAGAGGTGGTGGCACAGTGGTATACAGTAGGGACGAAGTTGCCCTGGGAGTCCTCAACATCGACTCCGGATCCCATGAAGTCTCATGGCATCAGGTCAAACATGGGCAAGGTAACCTCCTACTGATTACCGCCTACTGCCCTCCCTCAGCTGATGAGTCAGTACTCCACCATGTTGAACACCACTTGGAGGAAGCACTGAGGGTGGCAAGTGCACAAAATGTACTCTGGGTGGGGAACTTCAATGTCCATCACCAAGAGTGGCTTGGTAGCACCACTAGTGACCGAGCTGGCCGAGTCCTAAAGGACATAGCTGCTAGACTGGGTCTGCGGCAGGTGGTGGGAGAACCAACACGAGGGAAAAACATACTTGATCTCGTCCTCGCCAATCTGCCTGCTGCAGATGCTTCTGTCCATGACTATATTGGTCGGAGTGACCACCGCACAGTCCTTGTGGAGAAGAAGTCCCGCCTTCACATTGAGGATACCGTCCATCGTGTTGTTGGATAGATTTCGAACAGATCTAGCAATGCAAAACAGGGCATCCATGAGGCGCTGTGGGCATCAGCAGCAGCAGTATTGTACTCAACCACAATCTGTAACTTCATGGCCCTTCATATCCCCCACTCTACCATTGCCATCAAGCCAGGAGAACAACCCTGGTTCAATGAACAGTGCAGGAAGGAATGCCAGGAGCAGCACCAGGCATACCTCAAAAGAATTAGGTGTCAACCTGGTGAAGCTACAACATAGGACTATCTGCGTGCCAAACTGTCTAAGCAACATGCGATAGACAGAGCTAAGTGATCTAATAACCAACGGATCAGATCTAAGCTCTGCAGTCCTGCAACATCCAGCCATGAATGGTGGTGGACAATTAAACAACTAATTGGAGGAGGTGGCTCGACAAATATCCCCATCATCAATGATGGGGGAGCCCAGCACATCAGTGCGAAAGATAAGGCTGAAGCGTTTGCAACAATCTTCAGCCAGCAGTGCATAGTTGATGATCCATCTCGGCCTCCTCTTGAAGTCCCCAGCATCACAGATGCCAGACTTCAGCCAATTCGATTCACTCCGCGTGATATCAAGAAACGACTGAAGGCACTGGATACTGGAAAGGCTATGGGCCCTGACAATATCCCGGCAATAGTACTGAAGACCTGTGCTCCAGAACTTGCTGCGCCCCTAGCCAAGTTGTTCCAGTACAGCTACAACACTAGCATCTACCCTACAATGTGGAAAATTGCCCAGGTATGTCCTGTCAACAAAAAGCAGCACAAATCCAACCCGGCCAATTACCGCCACATCAGCCTACTCTCTATCATCAGTAAAGTGATGGAAGGTGTCATCAACAGTGCCATCAAGCAGCACTTGCTCAGCAATAACCTGCTCAGTGATGCTCAGTTTGGGTTCCGCCAGGGCCACTCAGCTCCGGACCTCATTACAGCCTTGGTTCAAACATGGACAAAAGGGCTGAACTCAAGAGGTGAGGTGAAAGTTACTGCCCTTGACATCAAGGCAGCATTTAACAGAGTCTGGCATCAAGGAACCCTCGCAAAACTGAGGTCAATGGGAATCAGGGGGAAAACCCTCCACTGGCTGGAGTCATACCTAGCGCAAAGGAAGATGGTTGTGGTTGTTAGAGGTCAATCATCTGAGCTCCAGGACATCACTGCAGGAGTTCCTCAGGGTAGTGTCCTGGGCCCAACCATCTTCAGCTGCTTCATCAATGACCTTCCTTCAATCATAAGGTCAGAAGTGGGGATGTTCGCAGATGATTGCACAATGTTCAGCACCATTCGTGACTCATCAGATACAGAAGCAGTCTGTGTAGAAATGCAGCAAGACCTGGACAATATCCAGGCTTGGGCTGATAAATGGCAAGTAACATGCACGCCACACAAGTGCCAGGCAATGACTATCTCCAACAAGAGAGAATCTAACCATCTCCCCTTAACATTCAACGGCATTACCATTGCTGAATCCCCCACTATCAACATCCTAGGGGTTACCATTGACCAGAAACTGAACTGGAGTAGCCATATAAATACCGTGGCTACAAGAGCAGGTCAGAGGCTAGGAATCCTGAGACGAGTAACTCACCACCTGACTCCCCAAAGCCTGTCCACCATCTACAAGTCAGGAGTGTGATGGAATACTCTCCACTTACCTGGATGGGTGCAGCTCCAACAACACTCAAGAAGCTCGACACCATCCAGGACAAAGCAGCCCGCTTGATTGGCACACCATCTACAAACATTCACTCCCTCCACCACCGACGCACAGTGGCAGCAGTGTGTACCATCTACAAGATGCACTGCAGCAATGCACCAAGGCTCCTTAGACAGCACCTTCTAAACCCGCGACCTCTACCAACTAGAAGGACAAGGGCAGCAAATACATGGGAACACCACCACCTGAAAGTTCCCCTCCAAGTCACACACCATCCTGGCTTGGAACTATATCGCCGTTCCTTCACTGTGGCTGGGTCAAATTTCTGGAACTCCCTTCCGAACAGCACTGTGAGTGTACCTACCCCAAATGGACTGCAGCGGTTCAAGAAGGAGCTCACCACCACCTTCTCAAGGGCAATTAAGGATGGACAATAAATGCTGGCCTGGCCAGCGTTGCCACATCCCATGTATGAATAAAAAAAAAGCTTCATCAAAGAGATGTGTTTTAAAGAGGGTCCATGTCATTATCACTTGCAGATTAAATTATCCAGATATTTCCCCAGCCAGGTTCCCATCCTCCACGTTGTACAAACTTCAGCTTATTGGAAAACTACAGCCCAGATCCTAACAAACACCGAGTATCTCACACCTATCAGCCCTGTCCCTGTTGACGTACATTGGCCTCTGATCCTCCCATGGCTTTTGACTATCCATTGTCTTAAATTTAAAATAATCATACCCATGTTTAAATGTCTTTGCAGCTTCCCTTGTTCCTATCTTTGTAACCTCACATCTTCCACTTCATCCCAGAATTGTCTGTTTCTCTGGACCCTTCCCCCCTTGGTGAGCACAGTGGCACACTCACCTCCATCCTGCTGCGTGTACTATTCCATTCCCTCAGTCTATCTTCTCAGGTACACTCCATCATATCGCTCCTCACTGTCACTTACCTTGCAGATGCACTATTACTTGTCTTTCTGTGCATTTCCTCACATCCCCATCTATCCATTTACCACTGCCACTCACTCTTACTCTTATATAAAGTCACGCCTCTCCCTGATAGTCACCCTCACCAAATGTGCTTCATCCATCAGATAAGCACATGTTATAACACTCACTCATAAATCTCTTCTTTTCCTCCTTGTAGGAAAAGAGAGCGCAGAACACTGAGGAGAGAGAGAGAGCGAGCGGGGGCCCTTTGCAGATCATGCAGTGCACAACCGCAGAGGAGGAGGTGTGGAAATAAGTGGATTTGCAATGCCCCTGGCTGTTGGAGATGGACAGACAGGCAGCTCTCAGCTACCTGGTCACACTCACATTTCATGCAGCACTCAATCATTTTCATTTGGTTTCAACAGCGGGTGAAATATGATCATCTTCATCATGATAACTGTCATCATTCGTACCTTGCCAGGACTAACTCATTTCTTCTGTCTCCCACAGGGCCTTCACACATGTAACAGAAGAGTTGAGTCCTGCTCACGGATTACCATCATGGAACACATTCACACGACATACCGATTCAGGTACTCATACTTCAGTGGGAACAATCAGAGAGATAGTTGAGTTATAACCTGGAGTCTCACATTTGACAAGTGAACAAGAGCAGATGATGGAGGCAGGGCTGGCAGTGGAGCATCTGCATTGGAAGGTACAGCCTTCTCCAAGCTCTGCTCAGCTGGACAGAGATGCTGTACCCCTTGGGCCGTCGATGAACAGGAGAATTATTGGGCATCCGCAAACAATGTATGATGCAGTAACAGATTTTCAAAGTGATTGCAAAGAGATGAGAGCAGTCCACTTCAAGAATGAAGGTTGTGATGTTGTATTCTTCCATGGACAGAGTGTCCTCTCTAATAATTTCCCTACCACTGACGTACGGCTCACCGGCCTATAATTTCCTGGATTATCCAGGCTTGGAGGGCCGAAGGGCCTATTCCTGTGCTGTAATTTTCTTTGTTCTTTGTTCTTTTATCCTTGCTACCATTCTTAAACAAAGGAGCAACATTAGCTATTCTCCAGTCCTCTGGGACCTCACCTGTAGCCAATGAAAATGCAAAGATTTCTGTCAAGGCCCCAGCAATTTCTTCCCTTGCCTCCCTCAGTATTCTCGGGTAGATCCCTTCAGGCCCTGGGGACTTATCTACCTTAATGCTTTGCAAGACACCCAACACCTCCACCTTTTTGACAATGAGATGACTGATACTATCTGCAATCCCTTCCCTAGGCTCATCATCCACCAAGTCCTTCTCCTTGGTGAATACGGATGCAAAGTACTCATTCAGCACCTCACCCATTTCCTCTGGCTCCACGCATAGATTCCCATCTCTGTCCTTGAGTGGGCCAACCTTTTCCCTGGTTACCCTCTTGCTCTTTATATACCTATAAAAAGCCTTGGGATTTTCCTTAATCCTGTTTGCCAATGACTTCTTATAACCCCTTTTAGCCCTCCTGACTCCTTGCTTAAGTTCCTTCCTACTGTCTTTATATTCCTCAAGGGATTCGTCTGTTCCTCGCCTTCCAGCCCTTACAAATGCTTCCTTTTCCTTTTTGTCGAGGCTCACAATATCCCGCGTTATCCAAGGTTCCCGAAACTTGCCAAACTTATCTTTCTTCCTCACAGGAACATGCTGGTCCTGGATTCTAATCAACTGACGTTTGAAAGACTCCCACATGTCAGATGTTGATTTACCCTCAAACAGCCGCCTTCAATCAAAATTCTTCAGTTCCTGCCTA